>NC_139000.1:7016856-7616856 GCF_964374135.1 Grampus griseus
AGCAGACAACATGGAATTCCATTCCTAAAAGAGCTGAAGTTAATGAAACTGGAAATTATCTTCCTTAGAGAGATCCATGTGGTTGGAAACCTTTGGATGAAAGCAACCAGGAGATTAGAATTAACAGTCTCTACAATTGAGTCCTTTCGATAGAAAGCCTGAGACACAGTCAACCTACTCTGAGATAGTTCTTTTGAGAAACACAGTTATAATATTCCACACGGAAATAATGAATGCTCATGGATGCTCTGACTCCACAGATGAGGCACACCTCTCTTGCATGAGCTGGGGTTTAAGCTAAGCAGCAAGCTTTTCAAACCACAGGGTTTTTGTTTATTTTGAGGTACGCGGGCCTCTCACTGTTGTGGCCTCTCCCGTTGCGGAGCACAGGCTCCGGACGCGCAGGCTCAGCGGCCATGGCTCACGGGTCCAGCCGCTCCGCGGCATGTGGGATCTTCCCGCACCGGGGCACGAACCCGCGTCCCTGCATCGGCAGGCGGACTCTCAACCACTGCGCCACCAGAGAAGCCCTGTTTGTTTTTTAAGCACACATTAACGGAAGAACACAACAGATACGCCAAAATGCCAAAATTCAAACTGACTTCCCGTCAAACCCTCAGTGATCCTTCCAAAACCCTGAGTGATTTGAGAGTATTATTGCATTTTTGATTAGTGCCAACTCATATTAACATACATGCTTCACAGCCACCTCAATACTGCTCTGAAAACGATTCTCATTTGGAGAAACAGACTCATATGGTAAGGTGGCCTGTCTGTGGTCATCTGCAAATCAGCAGGCCCCAGGAATAGAATTTAAGTTTCTTCTTAGTTCAGACCTCTAGGCATTTCAAACAGAAGGCTGCTGTTCAGTATAATCCCAATCATTATAGCATGCCTTCCAACACAAATAGAAAGGAAAGGGGAAAAAAAAGAAAAGAAAAAAAGATCGCTCCTAAAACAAGCTATGAGCAAAGCCGTGCCTAGAAATCCTAGTGTCATTTCTTCCACCTTCAGGTATGAGTTTGGTAGGTTCTCCAGGATGAAGAGAGCATCTTTCAGGCAAACTAACAGCTTTCCTTCCCTTGTCCTCTTTCATTAAGAACGCGCCTTGCCCTGCAGGAGCTAAACTTTACCCAAGCTCCACAATGGCTGTAAGATAAGCCTAAGAAAAGGAGAGCACAGCGACCACAATGCTGCCCGACAGAAGAGCTGACACGAAACAGCAGAGAAAGAAAAAGCAAAAAAGGTCCTCGCAAGGTTCGGATAGTTCCATGGAAATTCCAAAGAAGAAAACCTCACTAGAGCGGAGAGATGAAGGAAATGGCAAACGGAATAAACATTTACCGAGAGCCTGTTACATGCTCTTCTGGGTGTTGAGGCTACAGCAGTGATCAAGACAAAAAAGTGGGGAACCACTGCCGGCACAGGGAGCAAGAAGTGACAGGGACGGTTAGGCGGGAGGCTGGAAAGGAAAAACACTTCAGGCTGCTAAGTGCGACATGCAAGTGTGGCGATCCGGTTAAAGCTTCGGAGTCGGACACGCAGCCCGTTCGGAGCTGGGTTTGTGAGTCATCTGTAAATTACAGGGTGCCTCCCGGAGTTGTGGGAGTTCAAGAAGATAACACGGATAAAAGAAAGCGCGTCGCCAGTGTCTGGCGCTAGTGCGCCTGTACGCTAGCAAGAACTGTCTTTTTCTTTTTTAATATTTTCTCTTCCCGTCCCCAAAACCCAGTACGGCGCCTGGGATGTCCGCTGACGGAATCGATGCATGAGAAAACGACTAGACGGATGGGATGAATGAAAGGCTGAGCGACGAAAGAGGGCTGAAACGGCCAGGAGGTGGCTCGGCGACGCCCGAAACAGACATCCCAACGAGAGCACAGGGGGTAACCTGGGGAGCGCCGCCGGGCCGGGCACAGGAGGCTGCAGCGGGGCCCGGGTAGGGGCTCCCCCGGGCGACCGCGAAGCGCCGAGTCTCGCCTCGAGGGAGCGTCACGCCGCACAGGAAGCGAGGTGGGGGGGAGGGGGGCGCCGAGGGACTCGCCGAGGGGAGAGGGGAGGAAGGGAAAGGGACCGGGTAGGGAGACAGGAGGCCGGAGTCAGGGAAGTGGTGAGGCACCGGCCCCCCTCTTGGAGAAGTCACCTCAGACCCCCGCGCGCGGGGACCGTTTGGCTGTAACCGCCTCCCGTCCTGGAGCCCGTCCACCTAGCCGGCCTTCGCCCAGCCACTGCTGCCACATCTAGCCCCCAATTCCCGCCCCGCTTCCGCTCGGCTTCGACCCCGCGCCTCACAGTCACGCCCGCCGACTCGGCCCGCTCCGCACCTCACACACGGATCGCCGGCGGCCGCCGCCATCTTCGCGCGCGCGCGCGCTCCAACCCCGCCCCCAGACGCCACGCCCACGTGATCACTCGCCTCCAGGGCGTGGACGGGGCTTTTCGTCACGTGACGCCGGGGCGGGGCCAACATGGCGATTCCCAGAGAGGTGAGGAACTGCGGGCTAGGGCGGCCGAGGCTGTGAGGGAGGTGGCCGAGGGTCGACGTCTACGCCATAGGTGTGAGGCGGTGGAGGGTAGCCCGACGCCAGCTCCCAGGCGTCAGAGAGTGGCCTACAGTAGAGCTTCCCTTCTCGCAGCTGGAGAACGGATTGAGAAGGTGCTGGCTGGGCGAAGCTACCGCTCTCTGCCTGGCGGGGATTAAAGGGCCCAGAGTCCAGGGCGTTCCTAGTCACCCCAGTTTACCCGGAGTCTCAGGTCTAAAGACATGACCCGAGAGTGCGCTTCCCCGGCCCCTGAGCCTGGGGCTCCGCTGAGCGGTTCGGTGCTGGCAGAGGCGGCAGTGGTGTTCGTAGTGGTGCTGAGCATCCACGCGGCCGTGTGGGATCGATACTCGTGGTGCGCCGTGGCCCTCGCGGTGCAGGCCTTCTACGTCCAGTACAAGTGGGACCGGCTGCTACAGCAGGGAAGCGCTGTCTTCCAGTTTCGAATGTCCGCAAACAGTGGCCTACTGCCCGCCGCGGTGGTCATGCCTTTGCTCGGGCTGGTTATGAAGGAGCGCTGCCAGGCTGCGGGGAACCCATACTTCGAGCGGTTTGGAATTGTGGTGGCGGCCACTGGCATGGCAGTGGCCCTCTTCTCATCGGTACTGGCACTGGGCATCAGTCGCCCAGTGCCCACCAACACCTGTGTCATCTCGGGCTTGGCTGGAGGTGTCATCATTTATATCCTGAAGCACTCGCTGAGTGTAGGCGAGGTGATCGAGGTCCTGGAGGTCCTGTTGATCTTTGTCTACCTCAACATGATCCTGCTGTATCTGCTGCCCCGCTGCTTCACCCCTGGAGAGGCTCTGCTGGTACTGGGTGGCATCAGCTTCGTGCTCAACCAGCTCATCAAGCGCTCTCTGACTGTGGTGGAAAGCCAGGGGGACCCCTTGGACTTCTTCCTGCTGGTCGTGGTGGTAGGGATGGTGCTCATGGGCATCTTCTTCAGCACCCTCTTTGTTTTCATGGACTCAGGCACCTGGGCCTCTTCCATCTTCTTCCACCTCATGACCTGTGTACTGGGCCTCGGCGTGGTCCTGCCCTGGCTGCACCGGCTCATCCGCAGGAACCCCCTGCTGTGGCTTTTTCAATTCCTCTTCCAGACAGAGACCCGAGTCTACCTCCTAGCCTACTGGTCTCTGCTGGCCACCTTAGCCTGCCTGGTGGTGCTATACCAGAATGCCAAGCGGTCATCTTCCGAGTCCAAGAAGCACCAGGCCCCCACCATTGCTCGGAAGTATTTCCACTTCATTGTGGTAGCCACCTACATCCCAGGTATCATCTTGGACCGGCCACTGCTCTACGTGGCCGCCACCGTATGTCTGGCGGTCTTCGTCTTCCTAGAGTATGTGCGCTACTTCCGCATCAAGCCCCTGGGCCACACTCTGCGAAGCCTCCTGTCCCTCTTCCTGGACGAACGAGACAGTGGACCGCTCATCCTGACCCACATCTACCTGCTCCTAGGCATGTCTCTTCCCATTTGGTTAGTCCCCAGACCCTGCACACAGAAGGGTAGCCTAGGGGGAGCCAGGGCCCTAGTCCCCTATGCAGGAGTCCTGGCCGTCGGTGTGGGCGACACTGTGGCCTCCATATTCGGCAGCACCATGGGGGAGATCCGCTGGCCTGGAACTAAAAAGACTTTTGAGGGGACCATGACATCTATATTTGCCCAGATAATTTCTGTAGCTCTGATCTTAATCTTCGACAGTGGAGTGGACTTAAACTACAGTTATGCTTGGATTTTGGGGTCCATCAGCACCGTGTCCCTCCTAGAAGCATACACTACGCAGATAGACAATCTCCTTTTGCCTCTCTACCTCCTGATATTGCTGATGGCCTAGGTGCTGTGCAGCAGCGATGAAGGAAACAGGGACATGGGGAAGACAAATGGTCCCCACGGCAGCCAGCCACTTGGGCTTGAAGAGCCAGGAAGGGAGAAGCAGATTTAATTTTTCAGTTGATTGAGATTTAAAATAAAAATCAAAGCACTCCCGGGTTTAGTTTTCGTGATATTTTAAAAAGCAAAAAGGCTTAACCGATAGTGCAACAACTCAAAGAGCTTGAGTGCGCCATAGGGCCCCCCCTCACCTTGCAGTCCTCGAGGGGGCCGGAGTGGACACGAGGCCGTAGGGCAGAGTGGTTAACACTTCAGGTTCTGGTGTCAGACTCATCTGGTCAGAATCCTTGGCTGAACCACTTCTTAACGGTGTGAGTTGCTTAATCACCCTGGGCCTCAATTCTCACGTCTGCAAGATGGGAATAATAAGAGCCTGCACCTCACGCGATGTCGTGAGGTTCTGGCGAAGTGACGTGTGTGAGGTGACCAGCCCAGAGCCTGCCCTTAAGTGCGGAAGTGTCACGTAAGTGAGGGAAAGTGTCATTGTTACCCAAGGCCAGTCCTCATCTCAGCAAAAAGCCAGGCAAACCAAAGGGTTATGTGGGTTGTACTTGGAGACCAGAGTGACCCTACTCCCCTGGCTTCATTCAGAGGAGACTACGAGAGGAAAATAGCCAAGTGCATGTGGTTTCTCCCATTTGGGCTAGGAAGAAATGAAGGGGAGAGATGGGATCTGTTTGTTGCGTCCTTTGAAGGGCTGGAGGAAGAGGATCCATCCTGGGCCTGTTTCAGCCAACCCCACCCTGCCTCAAGGCCTCTGCTGCCTGGCCGAGTGGTGCTGATGAAGGACAGGCTGGACAGCACAGGGTCCTTGTCAGGGGGTCCCTCCTGAGACCTCTCACCCTCCAGTCACGTCCACACCTGTGTTGGTCTCTTCTCTTGGCGAGAAATTAGAGGCAAGGTCTGGTGAAGTTTACTGAGAGTTCAGGATCGCTCTTCCGGGGCGGGGGGAGGGGGCAGTGCACGCCCCAGCCTTGCTCTCTGTGAGGGCAGAGTCCAGCTCTCCCTGGTTCCCCACCGCATCCCCCAGTGCCAGCACAGCCTGGCACATAGCAGGGACTCGGCAGACCTTCGCTGAATGGATGAACGTTTCCCATCAGTGAGAAGAGAGCACAGCAGGTTTCTCAAGGCTGGACCGGGTTCTCCCCACTTGCCACCAGCCTGACAGGGAGCGGCCTAGGCAGGAAGAGGTGAGAACTTGGGCCCACCAAGGCCGGAAGCCAGGAGCCCAGCTCTGGGAGCTTGCTTCTGCCTGAGCATCACTGCCAAGCCCTTTCACTCGGAGAGTGTTACGACATTGGTTTTGGGCTCAGAGGAGCCTTAACAAACCCTTCCCTTGGCTCAGGCTCCCCGCGACTGCTCGCTGAAGGAGGCAACACCATGTTAGGGTGTAGTGTATATGAGTGCTGGCTTGCCCCACTGACTCCCTGGGTGGTTTGTTCCCATACAGAGTGGGGGTTGGAAGTCAAGGTCATAAAATCATAAGGCCGCTGAGGCCAGGCAGGTAATGCAATGAAGGAGGACAGGGAAGGGAAGCGGAGAGCACGTGTGCCTGTAAGAAGGCAGCTCCAGCCAGTGGTACGTAGGCTAGACCACAGGCCCCCGGGCTGTTGACCTGCTCTTTCAAAGAAGCTTGGAAACCTGAATTGTTACGTGAAATCTCCCAATTTTAAAATGTTGTGGGTTTTTTGTTCATTTGTTTTAAAATGCCGAGGCCCAGACAAAACAATTCTGCATTGTGAAATCGGCTGGTGGCCCCCAGTTTGCAACCTCTGAGCAGACCCCCGCCAGGCAGGTTTCAGATTTGGTAGTTGTTCCTGCAGCTCTGGGTGCCTGCCAAGCATGTCCAAACAGGAGTGACCTGTGGAGGCCCTCATCCGGCCCCTTGATGGTGCAGGTGGCCAAATGGGCCCAGAGAGAAGGGCCTGGCCTGAGGCCGGAAATCGAGTTGGTCACAGAGCCAGGACCAGAATCTCAGACTAGATTCCAGGCTCTGGTCTTTTCCCTCCCCAGGAAAGGAGAACTGGGAGCATAGAGGTTAGAAGCACAGGCTCCGGATCCGGCTGACCTCGCCAAACGCCTGAAGAGCCGTGGGACTTGGGCAGGTCACTTAACCTTCCCATGTGTCAGCTCCCTCATCTGTAAACAGCACCTACCTGAAAGGGGTGAGGATCCAGTGATAAAGCACAGAAAGCTCTTGGCACCGTGAATGCCCACTAAATGTCACTTACTGTTATTAACACCGTGCATACCTCACCGGGCAGGGCTGGGCTACCTGCGATGATTTTCAGCAGGGTTCCCATCTTGAGAGGAAGGCTGCTTGGGAAAGAAGGATCAAGATGCTGCATTTGGAAGTGTTTTTTATTTAGTGTCTCCCACCGTAATGACCAAGAGTTCCATGTGAGAGGGGAGACGACGAGTGAGAAGCCGACAGAGAAGCAGCCAGAACCCTTTCATGGCCGCGAGGCTGCCTCTAGGGGGAGGTTGTGTTGGGGTTGGGACAGACAGAGACAGATCTCGGGGAAGGCACCCAGCCCAGCCTTCTGCTCCTGCCTGCCTGTCTGCACAGACACCAGCAGAAGGAAAGCCCTGGAGGAGAGATGCGAATTCCCCGTTGCAGCTGGGCGGTGGGTTGAGGCGCTGGCGTTGGTGGCCCACAGCTTCTCCCGAGAGGGGGTGGCGTCCCTGCCCTCAGAGGGCCTTTAGGTGTACAGTGGGGGAAAGGGCAGCTCAGCTGTCGGCTGGAGCCTGCAGAGGATGGGGAGAGGACCTCGAGGTGCTAGTAGCACTGCTCCCAGCCTCCAGGACCTCTTCGGGAGCTGTCTGGGGCCCACACACACCCTGCCACCTACCAGTTATCTGGGCTCCAGACCGTGCCAGCAGCCTCCATGAGGTGGAAAGTATAGGCCTGGCGTGAGCAGTCGGAGAAATTCTGCTCACTTTTGTGCACCACTTCTCCGTGGATTAGGACGAGGGCCCCTGGCAGGGACACAGCGAGTCAAAAGCGCACTCGAGGCAGGAAGGGACATGGTGGGCGGCCCCTCCCTTAAGCGGTGTCGTGGGCTATTCATCCCCATTCCCATCCCCGGAGGCTCAGGGGCCTGGAGTCTGCCCCAGCATCGGAGGCTGTGCTGTTGGACATGGGTTCCCCTGGGGTCAAGTCCCTTCCGCTGTGGCCCGTGCCCTTGGCAAGCCTCAGCAAGGGCATCCACCTCCATGGCATTTGCAGAACCAGACAGAAACTCTCTGTCCCATGCCAGCCAGCTGGGGCCTCAGCCGGGAATGCAGAGTTGGGGCTCAGTTTCCCTTTTCTAAAAGGAAGGGTGTGCTGACAGCCAGGATTTGTGAGCACTTGTGGTGCACCATCTTACATATGACATCTCACTGGCTTCCCTACTTTATGTTTGGGGAAACTGAGGCTCAGACAGGTTCAGTCATTTGCTCACGGAGACAGCCGGGAAGTAGCAGGGTCTGGATTCCAGCCTGATCTGGGAGACCCTGCTGTCAACCACACAGCTTTCAGACCTCCCAGTGCCCACCCAGCCCTACCTTCCCTCATGCGGTGACTTCCCAGCCCTCAGGTGAGCTGGCTGGTCAGAGCAAGCACAGACCCCCAGGCATGGCCTCCGGGCCCCTCTGCACACCCCCTACCTCTCCGCACCGGTGTGGGCACAAAGAGGCTGTTATCCCGGGCTGGCTCGGTCCCAAGGAAGCTGGTGCCAGGCGCCGAGCCAGCAGGGGCCCGGACCATCCTTCTCGACACTCCACCTGCGGGCCAAGGTGGGGACTTTAGCCTCTCTTTATTCGGGGTCCCTCCCCTGTGGGGGGTGGGGACGAGTGGGCAGGGAGAGGCAGGTGGCCTCACCTGTGTGGGAGCCAGGGATGAACCAGAGGCAGCCATTCTCCAGCGTGGCATCTTCCAGAGCAATCCACACGCCCAGCACCCGGCCCAGAGGCTCCGTATACAGGAAGGAGGCGTCCTGGTGAGGGGAGACTGCAGCAGGCCCGCCTGGGCATCAGGCGCCTGGCCTCACCCCACCTTGGCCTCGTTTCTACTCACTCTGTGGTCCTCCCAGGGCCCTCCAGGCCCAGCCTTCCCATGAGTAGTTAGAATCTCATCGCTTCCTGGCCTGGAGACTCTGGGCAGGAGATTTCACCTCTCAAGCTTCAATTTCCTAAACCATAAAGCAGCCCCAACGATAACCTAACCTCACGAGGTTGCTGGAGGATTCTGAGACAGTGTAGGAAAAGTGCTTAGTACACGGCCTGACGTTGTAGTCGCTGCCTGAAAAGCAGCTGCTATCGTTTAATTCCAGCCAAGTAACTCAAGCCGCCGTCCTTAACCAGCGAGAGCACCTCCAGCCACCAGATGGTCCAGTCTAAGCCACCAGTGGGCTAAGACTTGGAAGTTGGGTGTGAATCAGGAAACGGACCCAGCATGCACATTGTAAACATCCCCTGCGTGATGCTGGGGCCCAGGCAGGATGGAGAACCGCTGAACAGAGGACCTCAGTCGGTAACAACAAGAGGGTGCTAGTCTCGCCTCATCCCTTCCTGGGGAACTGTGTGCTTTCTGAGCACCAAAGTTTAAGTCAGACTTTGACAATCCAGACAGTGTCCAGATGAAGGTGTCCTAATGGTGGGGGCCCCAAAACATTTGGAGGAGTAATGGCTGGGGGTGCTGGACTGAGCAGAGAAGGCTCAGGGAGAGGATGGCCATCCCTTCAGGAGACTGTCCTCAGGCTGGATGGTGGGGAGGAGGGGGCCTCACAAGGGGAATGACTTGAGCTCATGTCAGGAAAGGAAGAGCTGCCTGTACGGGTGGTGAGCCCTCTGTCACTGGAGGTATTTGAGAGAAGTGGATCATCACCCATGAGGGAGGCTGGAAAGGGTATCTGGGTATCCAGGGGCTTTGTAGTCAGATCAGCAGTTTCTATGCTGAATCAGTCCTCCAGGGAACTTGGTAAAATACAGATTCCCAGGACCTTGCCACCCTCCTGACTCAAGATCTCAGGGAAAGGGGCCCAGGAATCTGTATTTTTAACCAGCAAGGAGTCGCTGCCAGGTTCGGGAACCACTGGGTCAAGGGCTCCAGGACACCCCCCTCCACCCTCCCACCCCACCCCACCCCCCGGCATCCAGTCTTTCAGGAAGCAGCAGAAGATGGCTTCTCCTCCGCTGGCCCAGGCTCTTGTCTATGGACGTCTTGGCAGGCGCCTTCCCTCCCTCTGGAGACCTGACAACCACTAAAGTCCCAGATCTCCCGCCGGGGCCTTTGCTGGCCCCCAGCCTGCTCTTGGCTCACCTTCGCCGCCCAAGTGAGGTTGCTGCAGGAGAGAGGAGGGGCCGGGTGAGGCCAGGGAGAGCGGGGAGGGGCAGGGGCTGCCCTGAGTCCTCCGAGTAGGATGCTCTTCCCCCCGCCACAGGTGTTTATCTGCAAGGCTTCCACGTCAGCACCCAGCTATCGAGCACCTACTATGTGCCAGGCCCAGGAGGGCTGCAAAGAGAAAAGCCACCCTGTCTGGCAGGGAGCTCCCAGTCTGAGCACACACGTCCCTAACGAGAACACAAGGCAGAAGTGAGGGGCAGTGGGAGAGGCTGGGGCCCAGGCCAGCGATTAAGCCTCTGGGCTCCAGGATCAGAGATGTGTCCTCTCTTCCTAAGGGCGTTGGAAGGCTTCCTGGAGGAGGTGGCACTGGGCTGGGCCTTGAAAGCTGGGAGCAGAGCATTTCAATAGCCAACAAAGGGAGGAGGCAGCCCCGGGATCCCCTTTCCTTCCACGGCACCCTAACTGAGCCCCAACTAAGTGCCAGACGCCCTAACCAGAGGAGACCCGGTTTTCACGTTCTCCCGCCAACTTAATAATACTTCCTCGGGGAGGCAGCTTGTGGCCCTTGTAAGGAAGGGCTTGGTATGAGCACTGTGCCCATTTTACAGAGGGTAAATGGAGGCCTGGGGAGGACGGGGAGCTCACCTTAAAGATATACATGCTCTGCACCACCACGGGCATCCGGAGGCCCAGACTTCTGGCCAAAGCCTGGAAGGGGGCAGAGGTCACATGGCCAGCCCGCCCACACTCACATATGGCCCACTGGCCCACCCTCACCGACACCTCTGCTCACCTGCACCTTGGGGGAGTGTGTGACACACCTGAAGACAGGGTCATGGGCGTGCAGAGCTGCGGGACAGAGGTGGGCTGAAGACCCAGTCCCCAGTCCCCATGCATCCCTCCCACGCCTAGGCCTGGGCACCCAGGGTCAGGCCTCACTTTGATATTCTCACCTATTTTCTGTGCATTAAGCTTTCTGCTTGCTTATAACTGAGAAATGGGCCCCACAGATGCCTTCACCTGACCTATGACCTTATTCTTGACCTTCTAGCCCTGACTGGCCGCCCTTCAGAGGACCAAGGACTCCAAGGGACCCATCACTTGGTAGCAGTTTTGGTACTGCCGCTTGCTCTGTCGGACTCTGAGCACCGATTTCTCTCCTTTAAGCCTTAGTTTCCTCCTGTGTACAATGGGATCCGCCCTGCCTCCCGGGCTGCCATAGGACTCCATGGGCTAACACGTGTGCGAGCACAGCCCAGGACCAGGCACGGAACAGTCCCTCTTCTCATTATTCACTACTGTTGTTATTACAAAAAGTGAGGGTTGAACGTATTTAATGCCACTGAATTGTATACTTCAAAATGGTTACGATGGTAAATTTTCTATGATATGTATTTTACCACAATTTGTAAAAAAAAAACAAAGCTACCATGATATAACTTCATGTTTAAAAATCAGTCTACAGGATAAATTATAAGGGTTGTTTTTGTTTTTGTTTTTCTTGCCACATCACGCGCCTTGTGGGATTTTAGTTTCCTGACCAGGGATCGAACTCAGGCCCTCGGCAGTGAGAGCACGGAGTCTTAACCATTGGACCGCCAGGGAACTCCCTACAAAATAACTATAATGCACGATCCTGGAAAAAAAGAAAAAAAAGAGGGTTTCCTAGCTTGGTTTAGGGGTCTTGGAACAGGGACCTTGTCAACATGTTTGGTGTTCCTTAAGAAGCCTTCAGGGAGCAATGGGACCCAGAATCCCCACATGCCTGGGGCCTGAATCATACGCAGGCCCGGAAGTAGAGAGTTGAGGAGCCTGCACACACCCATCTGCACGGGGGGGTGGGCTCAAATGGATCCCTCTTCCCAGTGATACAGTGGCAGTGTCATGTGATTAGCATCATAAGATGCAGGAGAGCAGGGCCCAAGAAGGACCCTGCACCCAGAAATGCCATTTGTTGGGCTACTACCTTAACGTGTGCTTTGGGGGATGGCCCCCAAACTCTTCAGACCTCAGTTTCTCTCCACCCCTGCTTACCATGGCCAATTTTGTTGATGGATTTCTCCGGAGGGACCAGGAAATTTCCTGTGGCACAAGGGACAGATCAAGCTGGAAGGACTGGAGTCCAGCCACCCCCGCCTCTAGGGCCCCAGTTCCAAACCTTTCTCATCAAAGACGCCTTTCTCAAAGAAGAACCGAATCTTGTCGCCGCTGCTCAAGAAATAGTCTGTGCTGCCCTGTGGAGAGGGGACAACAGAGGGTCTGAGAGAGCATCAGGGGGTCCCAGGTGGGCCTGGCAGAGAAGGAAGAGGATTCAGATGCTTCCCACCTCACAGAGCTGCAGACGCCTCTGAGAAACCCCAAGGACCTGGAAGCACAGCCAGAAGCTACAAGCATGGAATTTCTTAGAAACCTCTAAGTAAATCACATGACTCAGACTCCATAATGGCATGAAACACAGGTACTAGATCAAACACGCCTGGTTCCCAGAGAGCCTTGGGCCACTTGTTTTACCTCGCAAAGCCTCAGTTTCCTCATCTGTAAAAGGGGAATAATAATAGAACTGACCTCCCTGGATTGTTGGAGGCTTCAGGTTCAGGTAGAGGCTGAATCTTATAGAAGTTGAGAACACAGACCCTGGAGCTAGAATACTTGGGTTCAAATCCCAGTTCTGCCACTAACTGACTGTAATCACAACCACATTACTGAACCTCTCCAGGCTTAGTTTCCCCATAAAATATAGAGGCTATTAATGGCACCTATCTCATAGGGTGTTGTAGGGATTATGAATCAGTATATATAAGGCATATAAGAACAGTCCTTGGAATGTGGTGTCATGTGAATATCTGCCTTTATTATTATTATTACTACTGCTGCTAAATAGAAAACACCCAGCAAGGACATAGCTAAATGCTCGATAAACATAAGCTATTACTAATCCTGTTCTTTTATCTTAATAACCTCTCCTTGTTGATTTTATTGATTTTTTTTTTTTTTGACCACACCCTGTGGCTTCTGGGATCTCAGTTCCCCGACCAGGGATCAAACCCGGGCCGCAGCAATGACAGTGCCGAATCCTAACCACTAGGCCACCAGGGAACTCCGTTCTTGTTAATTTTAATATCATGTTTTAAATTTCTTAGCAGCATATGAAAATGATGCTCCAGGGACTTCCCTGGTGGTCCAGTGGTTGAGAATCCACCTTCTAGTGCAGGGGACGTGGGCTCGATCCCTGGTTGGGGAACTAAGATCCCACATGCTGCAGGGCAACTAAGCCCGCATGCTCTAGAGCTCGAGTGCCACAACTAAGACCCGATGCAGCCAAACACATAAATAAATAAATAAATAAATATTTAATTTTAAAAAAAGAAGAAAATGATGCTCCAGGGAGATGCCCCATGCTTTCCTTGTGGCTTTAGCCACCTATGATCACCATATATATCTTCCTTCATGGTGACGTAAGTACAGTTTGAGTGTCACCGATGCCCCTACCTGGGTTCCCATATGGCACAGCCCCAGCACTCCCTCAACTGCACACATCTGCTGTCACAGTGCCTTGCGTGGCTCAACTCAGTGACCTGCCTGCCCCTTTCCACGCCCTTCCCACTGAAAACTAAAAGTTTTTATTCAACATTCTTAACTCCTCTGCACTAGCAGGGAAACAAGTCTGGGAAGCATAACTGATAATAACAATAAAGACGGTGACGCTACACGCGTGTCAAAGATTCTTACTTAACTCAGTAATTCACAAGGGAACCAGAAACATGTTGAAAGGAGAATTCCGAGAAACACACAAATATAGGCAATAAGAAACGCTGAAATGAATTTACAAATCAATGCAAAACTGAATCTATCCACAAGGGCAATAACTGCATCCTGCCGGGCCCAGTTCATACCCATTTCTCTGGACGAGTATCATGTGAGTTATTATCAGTTCTACGTAACTTACAGAGTTGTATAATAACTCAAAAACAATGAAAGGTGCTGGTAAGCTGGAATGGAGCACTACTAGACAGGACACCGCCAATATTTTTTTCTTTTTTAGGGATTTCCCTGGTGGTGCAGTGGTTAAGAATCTGCCTGCCAATGCAGGGGACACGGATTCGAGCCCCGGTCCAGGAAGATCCCAAATGCCGCGGAGCAACTAAGCCCGTGAGCCACAACTACTGAGCCTGCGCTCTAGAGCCCGCGAGCCACAACTACTGAAGCCCGCGTGCCTAGAGCCCATGCTCCGCAACAAGAGAAGCCACCGCAATGAGAAGCCTGTGCACCTCAACGAAGAGTAGTCCCTGCTCACCGCAACTAGAGAAAGCCTGCGCGCTGCAACGAAGACCCAACGCAGCCAAAAATTAATTAATTAATTTTTTAAAAACCCATTTCAAAGTCTTTCACAGTATCAGTAGTGAATATTAAGGGTTTACTGAATACCAGTGCAGCCAAATGAAACCGACTGTTTGGAGGAAAGTGTCATTCTGTAACCCTTTTTCTGTCTGAAGTCCCCATTCTCTGGGTTGCAAGCCTTCTAGTCATTGTAATTCCCTTTATGCCCACCAGATGGCAGAAGCTCCTTGCCATGAGTAAGCATGAGCCCCATTACTGAGCCTGGACCACAGCTTTGGCTTGGGGGCCCAGCCGCAGGCAGGCTCATAAATTCAGCCTATGAAGGGTTAAGAGAACTGTGTGGGAGAACCCCTGGGCCTCAACTTACCCATCTCAAGCTGTACTGAGTCCTAGTAGGTCACTGGGGGAAACAAGCAGTTCCTTGTCTCATTGGGGGATGACTTACCCAGGTGGGCCCATCAGAATCACTTGGCTCATGCTGGGTTGCTGGCCACAAAGAGGTCCTTTGTGGCAGGAAGACTTCTAAGAAAGTACAGCAGAGCAGTGACAGCATGCACTTGGTATCAGGCAGATCTGGGTTCAAATTCTGACCCTATCAGTTACTAATTGTGTAGTTTGGGGCAAGTGAGCTGAGCCTCATTTACCCCACCTGTCTAATGGGGGCAATAATGCTGACCTCATAAATTCGTAGTAGGGAGTGAAGGAAATATGCATATAAGACACTTAGCCTGGAGCCTGGCCCACAGCAAGCTTGGGGCCTGATTCGTTACCAGCATGAGCCCATGGGCCTTGGGGTCCTAACCTTTCCAGGCTGCTGCGCTGGCTGGGGACTGAGCCACCCATCAGACCAAATCTCATTCTTACCTGCTCCAGGCACCTACCTGGGCTCTCAGCTGCTCCTCCTCCTGGGTGGAAAATTCCGTGCGACAGTGGAGAGGGACATCCATCTCAGCCACTATCTCGCCAATCCTCCGTTGCATGGCCACACACTCGTCGGCAGACCAGAATCCTTCCAGCACCAGGAATCCATCCTCCTGAAACTGCAGGCAGGAAGGAGATTCAGGCTTCTTTCTCCCTGCCCTCAAATGCTCTTGACAAGAATTGATTTGACCCTTCCCCAAACCATGAGCCCTGTGGAGGCAGGACAAAGCATCCTGTTCATTGCTCTGCCCCCCTCCCTGGCGATGGTGTCTAGCACCCAGTGAAGAGCAATCAGTGTTGGCTGCTTGAATGAAGGAAGGGGAAGTGGAAGGGGAGGTGCCCCCGCCCTAATCTTCCAGGGAATACAACCTCATTCATCTATTCAGCTAATATTGGCTGAGCATCTACCGTGCACCAGACGTGGTTTTAGGAGCTGGAGATTCAGTCATGAGCAAGCCAGCCATGATGCTTGCCTCTCAGAACTTAGTCTAGGGAAGGAGATGGATATCAAACAAACCAGCACACGGGTGAACTTATCACACAAAGTATGGTTATCTACCTGAAATACAACACAGCTGATAGAAAAATATTTATTGGCATGGGAATGTGTTCCACACATATTGTGAGTTTAAAAAAAAAAAAGCCAACTACAAATTAGTATCCTAATTTGTGAGAACCTGGGCAAGTGCTTTCCCCTCTCTGACTCTCAGGCTATCAGATGGGGAGCACAGTAGTGCCTCCTTTATGAAACATACAGCAAGCAGGCAAGCAATCGGCGACAGCTTTTGTGTATTGTGATGGACCTTTTATTTTATGTATTTGGCCCCCCCAGCGCAGCTTGTGGAATCTAAGTTCCCCAACCAGGGATTGAACCCGTGCCCTCTGCAGTGGAAGCGCGTAGTCCTAACCACTGGACCGCCAGGGAAGTCCCCTGAAACGTTTAGAGATTCAAGGGCTGTATGCCAAAATATTGTCTCAGCATAGGAATCCATAGGTGGGTTTAAATTTTCTTTTTTGAGCTTTCCTGTATTTTTTGCATTTTCCTCTTGCCATCAGGAACAAACAACAAGGGTCATGTTTTTTAAAAGTCTCCGTCGCTCTAATTCCCACGGGTTAGCCTTTTCGGGTCTGAACGCGCCCACCGGGTGGTTGCCCGGCTACCCGCCCCGCGCTAGAGGTGGGTTGTGGGTAGGGTGGGGCGGGTGGGTCCGCCCCTCATCGGCCCCGCCTCTTCCCAGACCCCCGCCCCCGCCCCCAGTTCACAGGATCCTGTGTTTTCTTCTGGTTTCTTCACGCAAACATTCCCACCCCAACCGCGGTGCGTTGGCCTGAATGGCCCCTGGCTGTGTATGCAGAAGTTAGGGGTCATGGCTGTGAACCGACCACTCTGGGATTCAGTTTCCTCTTCTGAAAAACGTAAGGGGGTGGGTCGAGTTCCCCGGGACTACTCCAAGTCCGGAGGGGCCCCCCACATTTACCTGACCCTCGGGGTACCCACCCAGCAGGGCCCTACCTTCTGGAGCTGTGAGGGGCTCAGGTAGGCCATGAGGACGAGGCAGGGCGCACGGGTGGCTCTGCGGCTGTGCCTGAGGCTGGAGAGGAGAAAGGTCAGGAGGGGAGAGTGGCCAGAGCCTGGGAGGCCCAGGAGGATTTAACCCTTCCCTGCCCAGAGAAAACCGAATCCTGGCCTTCAGCTCCTCCCCGCCCCCCATCCAGAGAAAACCCATTCCCAGCCCCCCACACACCCACCCCACCCCACCCCCTCTCACTTCTGTCCTTGGGTGAGGCCCTTGTCTCTGCCCCACACCCTGGGTCCATCCCCCCAGCTAATCCAGGATTAGCCATTTCTGATCTCCTACAAGATCTTTAACTGCCTCCTTGCAGTTTCTTTCCAGAAACCACTCCCGGCCGGCTGTTTCCGAGGTGCCGAGAAGTTGTGTCCTAGGAGTGTCTGGGCAGGCAGGAGGACACCCGAGTCCCTGCCCAGGTGCCACGACTAACTGTAACCTCCAACCCATATCTGCCCCTGGGTCAAGGCAGGGTTAGAAAGTGCCCAGGCCACCAGCAGCAGCATCTGGGTGGGATGGGATGCAAGGTGGGTCTGGGGGCACACACATCAGACAGACTCTGAGCTCTGCATTCCAAAGGTGGAAGAGGGCTTCAGAGGACTGCCTGGGCCCCGCCCCTGCCCCCCAAGCTCCGATCCCCTGGGACTCTCTAGGTCCTGAAGAGATTACAGATCTGTCTGCAGCTCAGAGGAAGAGAGAAGATAAGGGGGGATCTTAGAAAGGGGAAGGGGCTAGAGCGGGGGCCTGGGTCTTCAAAATGAGGGCGAGGGAAGCCATGGTTCCTGTTCCCCACCCCCAGGCCCAAGATGCTGGTGCCTGAGGCCGGCTGGCACAGCGGAGGCCGCGGTCAGAACACCCACCCTTCCAACCAGCCCTGCTCAGCAGCTGACGGGGCCGTTCTGGCTGCGGCTTCTGAAACCCAGCCGCCACTGGCCTTCCCTGAAATGATGCTTTCTGAATGGCGAAGGGACAGAGTGTCTCAGGAGCGAGCGTGGGGACACTGCTCAGCCCTCAGGAGCCTTGGCCCTAAGTCAAGTCGTGTTTTCTGCGCCACCACACTGGGAGTATAGCTGCTTGGTCCCTGCTTCCCAAGAGCAGAGAGCCAGGGGAGGGGAGAGCCCCGGCAGGCTCCTGAGGCTGGAGGGTGAAGAGGTTCCCAGGGGACAGGCCGGGTGAGGAAGACAGGTGGAAGACAGAACCCTTTGGGGAAATACAGCCAATACTCAAGGCAGGGAGCGATCCCAGCTGTCCTGGCCCCTTCCCAACAGATCCAGAGAGACACCTGCCATGTGCCAGGAACACAGTGAGGGTCCAGTAGTGCTGGGCTAGCAACTCCTTGGGGAACCCCCATCCAAGGCTTACATCCACACCCGGGCCTTACTTTCCGCATCTGTGCTTTGGGGATAACAGAAGTACCTCCTGGGCACTTGGAAAGTGCCCACTGGCTGTTCACCATATGTTAGCAGGAGCTGTTCTCGGTGGAATGTGAGGGTATTTTTACTTTACTTTTTGAACTTCCCTAAGTTTTCCAAACTGCTGTTATCATCAGAGAAAAGGCCACCAGTGTGGTTTTAAATGGAGTGAAGAGCCCCGAGTTGGGGGGAGGCGGGGGGATGGCCGGGCCTCCCACGACTTGTTCATTCATTCCACTCAGGCTTTGGGAAGTGGGTGGGTGGTGTTTCCACATTGCTGTTTTTTTCCAAAAGCTAACCAGCTCCAGATCCGGTGCTTGGGCCACCCCAAGCCTGAGGCAGGGCAGCAGGCACTGGTGGGGAGGTACCAGACCAGACAGGAGAGGAAGACCTCTACTCTCGAGATAAAGGAGGGTGTTCTAGGGGGTTGCCCAGCCCAGCTGCTTGGCCTCCCAGTCAAAAGTCCCACGACAGAGGCAGAAGAGAGAGGGACTCTTGACTCACTCCTGAGGTCACCTGGGGGGTCAAAGTCCCATGTAGGGAGGAAGGACAGACTCTGGTGTGTTCCAGAGGAGGTGCCCAAGCAGCAGGTAAGGACTCATTGTTAAGGCCAAGGTCTGACACAATGGCCTTTTTTTTTTTTTTTTTGCGGTATGCGGGCCTCTCACTGTCGTGGCCTCTCCCGTTGCGGACAGGCTCAGCGGCCATGGCTCACGGGCCCAGCCGCTCCGCGGCATGTGGGATCTTCCCAGACCGGGGCACGAACCCGCGTCCCCTGCATCAGCAGGCGGACTCTCAACCACTGCGCCACCAGGGAAGCCCCCCACAATGACCTTTTTTCTTCACCAAAAGACCCCTGCCCCAGGGCCCACGTTGGCCCAGCACAAGCCTTGCTGGGCCAGGAGGAAGACAGATCATTTATTGATTTCCAGGAGCCAGGCCCTCTGCTAAAAACTCCACCTACCAGCCAAATTATCACAAAGCTGAGTAAGCCCCAGAACAATCCTGATTTTATAAATGAGGAAACCGAGGGTCCACATCTAATAAACGGCAGAGCTAGAATCTGAAGACAACTCTGCCCATCTCCCCCAGACTCTGCCCTTGACCCCAACACCTTCAGCACCTCCAGCCCAAAGGGGCTAGAAGCTGGGTCAGGCCTGCCCACGGTGACTCTCAGTACTGCCTCTGCAGAGCCCTGGAGACTGGCTGTTGGAATTACAAGGGACGGATGGGAGCAGAGTGGACGTGCCCACTGCACAGCTGGGGATGTGGAGGGCACGGGAGGAAAGGGGCTTGCCCAGTTTGACAAAGGGGATGACTGAGCTGGGAAAAGGACCCGAGACTACTGGCTCCCATTCCAGCACCCTTCCCTCCCTCCCATCAAAGCTCGGGAGGGCCCGAACCTTAGGCCTCAGCCAGCAGAGAACGTGCTGGCTGTGGGATCCTGGTGGGACCCACACTGGATGTGGAACAGGGGCTGCATCCAGCTCGTGTCCTGTAGCTGCCTCCGAGGGGCTTCCGGGATCACGGGGCAGGCAGAGGAGCAGAGTTCATTATCTTCTAGGTGCCCGATAAATGGTCACTCCACAAACCAGTCCACGGGGCTGAGCGGGCCTCAGACAGCTGAGGGAAGGGTCCCCCCATGACATGGAGACCTCCAGAGGCTACTTTCTGTTATAGATTTATTTGATATTTGAACCGAGTCTACAAGTTCAGACCCACGTGTAACAGATTGCTTCATGGTTGTCAGAGGCTAGTGTGCGTTATTTCGGAGGATTACATCCAATGACACGACGCAGAAAACACAAATGGACGAGTGGACATAATCATTAAGACGAGACGCTAAAACGTGCCTTAATGTCCAAGTGATCGATCTAAGGTGGGGACCCTTCTAAAGCGGGAACCCCGGTGACTGATCTAAAGTGAGCTGGCTTCCCGCCGCCAGGCGCTGAGTGGGCTGCACGTGCCAGGCGCCTGGGACAGAAACTGGAACCAGAACCTGGATAGCCCGCCCTCCCCGGCGGCAACCTCCTCACCCGTGGCCCCGCCTCCAAGTGTCCGTTGTGAAGGACCAGGTGGTGACAGGACTGACGTCAGCGGCTGAGGCCAGTAGTAGCACTGGGCAAACTCGTGAGCGTGAGGTGGGAAAAGAGAGTCCGCGTGAGGGGGCTCCTCTGGGCTCCTTAACACCGCGACAAGGGATGGGGGGGATGGAGCACCGTTCATCCGGGGATTAGCCAACCCGAGTCCCCTCCCTTCTTGGAAGCTCCGGAACATTCTCTTCGGCCAACAGTCACAGAAATGAGAGCCTGCCAAGATACATGGAGGAGAAAGAAAACAAGACACCAAAAACAAGACACAACAATCCCCGCCCCAGGCGGGGAGAGGAACTACAGACTCCTGGACCAAGGTCACAGCAGATTCGGAAGACATCCTGCAGCCTGCACCCCGGGGGGAGGAAACACAATTCAGTGTCTTGCTGCTCTCCTCAAGGGGAACTGCTGTCCCACCCTGAGACCCCAACTCACTGGCCTTTAGTGTCCTTTGTTTTTTTTTGTTTTTTTTTTAGTTTTTTCTTTTTAATACCCAAACCATCAATTTTTAGAGCTTAAAAAAATTTTTTTTTTATTTTTTTTTTTTACTTAAAAAAAATCTAAACTGCTGCGGCAAACCCCAGGCCTGGCCTCTCCGCCTGGTGGCCTGCTTTCCCACGGGCCGTGCCACCAGAGCCCAGCCTGGCACCTCTGGGGTGACCGTCCCACAGCTGGTTCACCCTGGACCGCTCAGCTCAAGGCTGGGTGGGCCCTAAATGGTTTTGAAACCACCAAAAAAAGGAAAAGGGAAACGCAGCCCACCCTTCCTCAGACACCCCCCATCGGAACTGAACTTTCTTGGGAATGTATAAGTTATCTGGAGGGAGGGGGTGGGAGGCGGAGAAAATAAATACCAAGAACTAAGTAGGTGTCCCTGGACCTCTGGTGTCAGCTCAGCCTCTGGGGCAGAGATGGCCTCCAGGGAGGAGGCCCTGATTGTCCAAATACTGTGCTCAGAGATGGACTACAGGTCTCTGATCTCCCCCTCAGGCGCCTGCCCCGCGGGGGCGTGAGTCTTGAGGAGAAAGGGGCCAGCCCCTCAGGGGCGGTCCTGTGGCCCAGCTCCTGCCCCGCCCCCACTGAGAGGCTGGGCTGGTCGTCAGTCAGAGTCTCCTGGGCTCCTGGGCCTGAAGCCTCCCTGGAGGCCCCGCTGCTGGCTGTTCTGGGCGGCCCGTGCTCAGTGCCCGTGGTGGCTCAGGCCTGCTCTTTGTCAGCCCTCCAGAGCCGCTCCTTCACCTCGGGAGGCAGAGTGTTGAACAGGTCCTCCTCCACCACCAGGCCGCTGCGCTTGAGCAGCGGGCACTCGCCCAGCTCCACGGGCAGGCACTCCAGCCGGTTGCCCCGCAGCTCGATCTGGGTCAGGCTGGTCAGCTCGCCCACCCGTGAGGGCAGTGACTGCAGGACATTGTTGCCCAGGTGCAGGGCCCGCAGCTTCCGGCACTGGAAGAGCTCCGGGGGCAGCGCCTCGATCTACAGGGAAGGAGCAGAGGGCGAAGTGAGGCAGGCGCACCTCGGACCTGGGCCTCTGGGCTTCCCTGCCCTGGGTACCAGCACCTTCTCTGATGCCCATTTCAGCTACCCCAGACCCCAGGGACCAGCACAATTTGGGCCCAAGTCTGGCTAACTTTCCCCTGTTCTTTAGGTCTCAGCTCTGCAGTCACTTCCTCCAGGAAGCCTCCCTGACCTCCTGGTAACCTATGGCACCCAACGTCCCCCGGACAGCACTGATCCCTTCCATGGTCAAACTGCTTGGTCTCCTGTCGCCCCCAGACAGGGGGCTCTGAGAGGGCAGGGCTGGGTGTGCTGTGCTCCCCGCTGTCTCCCAGCGCCTAGCACCCCAGAAGCAAATCACAGTAGCCAGCTACTCCCAATCACACCCCGTCCTCCACCGCCCAGGGCTCACCAGGAGCCAGGCTGTTGGTCCTGCCTGGTTTAAGAGCAATTTATGAAAGCAGAGCAGCCTGCTGAGAAAATTCCACACCCTTAATTGTTGCTGAGAACTGGGGAGAGCTCACCAATCACTTCCCCTTCCTGGGCCTCAGTTTCCTTACCTGTCAAGTCACAGGCTGATGGTGGGTGCGGGGAACCCAGTGCTGGCCATTCAGAGCCCCCTCCTTCTGATTTTGCAAAATTTGAATAATGGGCAACACCCACATGCCACTTACTACAGGGCAGGTTCGCTCTGAGCGCTGATGCTATTAACTCACTGAACCCTCGGAACTACCTGTAAGTACTTTGTAAACACTCTTTCCATTTTACAGATGGGAAAACTGAGGCCCTGAAGGAGCCAGCCTGCCTAGAGGTTCATAGCTGGAGAGTGGTGGAGCCAAGATTCGAACCTGACTCAACAGTCCGTGCTCTTAAATGTCCACACTGTTGATGGTGCAGCCTGGGTGGGGACCTGCCGTGTCTCCTGCCACACGGGAAGAACCCCATAAAAGCCAGCTTCCTCCCCGCCCTCCTGTGAGCAATCAGCTACAAACACGAGCTCTGACTGAGCCTATTTTCCTACAACCACCTCCTTCAGATATGGTGGGCAGGAGGGACCCTTCCAGCAGGGCAGGAGCCAAGGGACTTGGGCCCGAGCCCATGTGAGGGTGACGGGGAGCTTGCTCTGTCACTGTCCCCATTTTCCCGCTGAGAAGGCAGAGGCCATGCCATGAGGGACACTGTGACTGTTTTAAAGGGGACTCCTGACCTGGGGCTTCAACGTGGCCCAGTGGTCAGGTATGGGGCAGAGGTGGCTTCCAGGTCAGCAGGGACATGAAGGTGAGAGGGCAGATGGGAAGTGGGCTCCGGCAGGACGGACGGGCCAGAGCATCCCAGAGACCCCACTGCGCCCAACACTGGCCTCCTCTGGTGACAGACAGTGGCCAGGGAGCGGGAGAGGCTGGACCAGCAGGTGGCAGAGCTGGGGCTCACATCGGAGCCCTCCCCCTGACACGTCCCCTCCCCGGAGCACCCCCCAGCCCATCAACGAGCTCTTTCCAGGCGCGTGGAAAGAAAAGAAGGTGCCTTCGGTGGCTCAGTGCCCCACCCGGGCCACTCCTGTCCCTCGTGAGGTGTGATCGTGCGCTGAAGGTGTGAAGTCGTTTCCCGTCACCCCAATCCCTCCCTCTCCCACCTCCTCAGGGGTCTCAGCCGCTCCCCCATCAGCACTGGCTCCCCCTCAAGTCCACCTGGTCTTTGCAAAAGAGACAACCCTCCCAGGAGCCTCTCCAGGCTTTCCAACAAACCGTTCGGAAAGACACCGTCTCTCTCCTTGGCCCGCCGTGATCTGGTTTCTGCCGCTGCCCACCCTGGAAACTCCCTGGCCAGAGCCACCAGCGGTCACTCCTAATCCACCGGACATGCATCTGTTCTCCTTTCACCTGACTCCCCGTGGGCTGTGTGCCCACCTGCTCCTGCCTGGCCCGGCTCGTCACCGTCAATCCCAAAGGCTCGAGCCAGACTCCCCTTCCCTCCATCCTTCCCCCCGTGACCTCATCGAGGACCCACCTTCACCCAGGAGCCTGGGGGGACGACTCCTTGGGCTTCAGGCTGACTCAACCTGGTCCGCTGGATGTCCCAATATGGGACCTACGCTCTACTCTCTGAAAACCTGGGCCTTGTCCCACACCTGGCCTCAATGACCCTCCAGCTACCCAGGCAGCCACGTGAGAAACCTCGAGTCACGTCAGACCTCTCTCTCCCCACATCCAATCCCGCCCATGTCCTGTGGAGTCCACCCCCGAAGTCTCCCCCACATCCGTCCGTCTCGCCATCCCTGGCAGCCCTTGCCAGTCCAGGCCTCGCCCCCGCCTGATAGCGGCCCACGGGCTTTCTATCAGCTCTTGACCTCTCACCTTGCCCCACCCCCAATACCCTCGAGTGGCAGCAGGAGCGAGCTCTCTAAATTCCAAGGCGGCATATCCCTTCCTCGCTCGGTCAATGGGAATTCGGTGAACGTTTTGCTCCACGTCAGGCACTGGACGAAAGAGCCAAGGTCCTTGTTGTCAGAGGGTCGAGGGAAGGGACGTGAGACAGATTATCTGAAACCAAGTGGGAAGAACAGGACGCTCCTCAAGCCCTGGCCTCAGGGGAAAGTCCAAATTCCAGGGGCTCAGCTCACGGCTCCTCCCCCTGGGCTCTCAGCTCTCTGTAGACAGAACCTCCTAGACTCTCCCTTTCCTCTTCACCTGGCTAACTCCTTGTCCTGCAGGGCCAGATGAGATGCCCCCTCCTCCAGGAGGCCCGCCTGCCCTGGGGTAAGTCCGGGTTGAGGCCACTCCGCTGTGCCCCAGCCTAGTCTCGCCCACTGAGCTAAATCCTGGTTGCCTGTCTTTCCCTGAGAGAGGTGAGCTCAGGATGGGCAGTCGCTTGTTTGTTCCTAGGTCCCCAGCTCCCTGCTCCACACTAGGAGCGCTCAAAAAACATTCCCCAAATCAATGAACCAATGAATAACCAAACAAGTGGACGCCCACTTATCGAGGTATTCGTTAACATGAGTTTAAACCTAAGAAAACAGAGGCCAAGGGCCTGAGCCGGGCCACACTCGCCCCTGCCTGTCCACTCACACGAGGCCCATAGCCTGGGGTGGCTCACAAGGAACCGCCAGGCCCAGAGGGAGGAAGGGAGGGGGGCTCCTGCCTAAAAGGAGGAGCCTGACTAGGACTGGCCCAAGCAAACTTTTTTCCCTACAAAGGCCTCTAGCATTCCAGTGGGCGGGGACAGGACATGATTAAGCACTGTGCTGAACTGGGTGTCAGAGGGTCTCCTTCCTCGGGACAGCGACAGCGTGCCTGCCCCCAGCTCTTCCTGAGGGGTGACCTCAGCCAACAGGCATGACCTGGCAGCCATGCCTGGGATGAGGAGCTGGGGGTGGGGACAGGTCGGGAATTGTACCCTCCACCCTCCACTGGCTGGGAAGGCCCATCAAGACCTGGTGCCCACACAGCTCCCGGGACAGAGTGGGCACCACGAGGGGTCCTTGGGATGCCCAAGGCAGCCCCGAATCCAGGGGCAATCTGGCCCCGCACTGTGCTCCGGGGGGGGGCCACTTGGTCCCCCTCAACATGCTAAAGGAGGTGTGTGTTTGTCCTATGCTCCCCAAATGGGGCTTCTCCCCGGGAGGCCAATTTTCCTGACCGGTGGGCCTGTCCCAGGCCCTGGAGGCGGATTCTCCAGAGTGAAGCAGCCTGGGATCTGACCTTCACCCCTGTACGTTCTCACACATGCACACAGGTATAATTTGAGGGAGGGAGAAAGGATTTGTCAAAATCTCTGTGGTTTACAGGGAGAGAGGCTTAGGGAAGACGGGAGGGGTTCTGGTGGTCAGAGGTCTGGGGTGCCTGGACCCTCCAACCTGGGTGATGTTGGAGAAGGCACATCCTTTCCTAGAACGGGACATTTCAGGGGCTACCTGCCTCCAGGCTGCTGGAGAGAGCTCCTGCCAGGAGGACTCACAGGGTGCCGGGAGCGGGGTGCCCAGCGCAGGGTGGACACAGAGCAGGAGCTCCATAAGCCCACGGGGCGCCTTCATGCTGCTGCCGGCAACAGAGGCGCAGAGGTGCTGGCTGGATTGGCTCTCCCTCAGCATCCCAGCCCCCAGCCACGGGCTTCCATCACCCCTAGCCTCGCTGCGAGAGTGTCCACCCTGACACCACCCTCTTCACTGCAAGAGGGTTTCCACTCGGAGTAGGAACAAACCGGGAAGACGTTCTTTCCAATATCAACCTCCCTGCAGGGCCCCAGAAGAGGTGGGCAGGGCAGGGAGAGGTCCCCCCAGCAGCTGTGCCTTTGTTTCCACGGCAGAGGCCAGGCCACAAGGCCACAGGACCACTTGCCCTCAACCCTCACCTGCCTGCTTCCGCGGAGGGGCCCTTGGGTGGGGGGCTTGTCCAGACAGGCAAGGGGCTGGTACACGGGAGCCGCCAGAGGTCTCGATCGTCTCCCGGGCGTGGCCTCCAGTACCACGGGCCCACAACGGTTCGCACAATTTCCTCTCCAGAAAGGCAAGTGGTAACAAACCAGCCCCAGCTAAGCTCAACTCTGCCCTCTGCCACCCTCAAAACACAGAGGGGAAAGGGTGTGAGTGGCGCTGGGAGTTGCACCAGTCACCCACAAAGTTTCTGTCCCTGGTGGGCCCATCCTGGGCTCCAAATCTGGTCCAGGAAAAGCTGAGAAAGACACTGCAAGCTCCAGGGTAAGTCCCACCTCCCACGACCGAGCTCTGAGAGAGCAGGGCAGGCCGTGGACCTCCTGCCCGTGCACATCACTGCCTTCGAGGAACCTGCCCAAGGCCACCTCGGGGACAGGCCCCGCCTGACCACACCATCCCTCCTGGCAGGTGACTTCTGCCACGTTCTGCGGCAGAGACGGCCTCCCAAGCCCACAGATTCTGATTCAGCAGGTCTGGTCCGGGGCCTGGGGATCTGTATTTTCAACCAGCTCCTCCCAGGGGGTCCTGGGAACCACAGCTGAAGACTCCACACCCAGGAGCACCCCCGCCACGAGCCACTCACCCGGTTGGCCGTGACGGCCAGGTTCTGCAGGTTCTGCAGGAGGCCGATGTCAGCCGGAAGGAAGGTCAGGTTGTTGTGGCTGAGGTCCAGGTAGCGCAGCTTGCGGCAGTAGAAGAGCTGCGTGGGGATCTTCTCGATCTTGTTGCGGTTCAGGTAGAGGCGCTCGAGGTTGGTGAGGTTGCCGATCTGGATGGGGATGTAGGCGATGTGGTTGTACCACAGCTTAAGGCAGGTGAGGCGGTGCAGGTGCTGGAAGCTGATGATCTCCTCGATGGTCTTGAGGTTGTTGTCCTTGAGGTCAATCTCCTGCAGGTTGTGGAGGCTGAAGATGGAGTGGGGGATCCGCTCCAGGTCGCAGCGGATCAGCTCCAGCTCCGTCAGGTTGGCCATCTTCTTGAGGCTGTTGAGCACGATGAGCTTGGTGCCCTCGTTGTTGATGGACAGCTTCTGCAGGTGCACGCCCACGTCCGTGACCACCTGTGGCAGCTTGCTCAGGTTGCTCTTGAGCCGCAGCACCTTGAGCCGCTTGAGCTCGCGCAGCCCGTCGATGACGATGTAGCGGTTGTTCTCCGCGCTCAGGTTGCCTGTCAGGTGCAGCTCCTCCAGCGTCTTCAGGCTGTAGATCCACAGCGGGATCTCCTTGATGTCCGTGAACTTGATGTGCAGCGCCCGCAGGTTCTCGCGCAGGAAGGCCAGGGCAGGCGCCTCGATCTTGGCGGCCGTGTGGTACAGCCACAGCTCCTTGAGGCCCGTGAGCTGCGCGATGCTGGGCGGGATGGTCACGTCGGGGATCAGCTCCAGCTTCAGCACCTCCAGCTCCACCAGGTCGAACACGGTGTCGGGGATGCCGCTGAGCATGAACAGGTGCAGCTCCAGCTTGTCCTGCGCGTTCTTGGTGAGCCGCTGCCGCAGTTTGTCCAGCGTCCACTCGTTGTTGAGGTTCAGCTGCCGCAGCTTGTTCTCACTCACCTCCGACAGGAAGACGGCAAAGCGCTTGGAGTAGAGCGGGTCGTACTGGTCGATGAGGTGCAGCATGAAGGCGAAGTCGTTCTTGACGTCGGGGATGTCGCTGTAGCTGCTCTCCTCGCGGATGGACTCGAACGAGTACTTCTTGAGGGAGCGCCGGAGCATCCACCAGAGCGTGTACATGCAGATGAGGCCATAGAAGATGACCAGGCTGATGTAGAAGGAGGCCAGGATCTTGAAGAGCGTGGCCAGCGGGTGGGCGCACCGGTACGTGCGGTAGCCCGTCAGGCTCTCGATGTCCACGGTGCAGTCCACGTCGAACTTGATGTTGTGCACATAGTAGACAGTGTAGCAGATGATGAGGATGAATTTGATCACCTTGATGATGGTCTGCCGCATGTAGAGACGGTACACGATGTCCCCCTCCTCCACGTGGGTCCGGAACTTCTTCACCTTCTCGAACAGCGCCTTGGCCTGCTCCCCCTCCTTCTTGTCCAGCACGCCCGTCTCCGAGCGGTCCACAATGCCCTGCTCGATCCGAGACTTGGTTCGCTGCAGCATGGGCACGGTGGCCTCCACGTCCTCGCTGACCGTCGACGACTTCTTGTCCATGGAGCCGTTCATCTTGCTGAAGGCCGGCTTGGGGTCGCTCTCCTCCACCACCGTCTCCGACAGGGCTCGCGTGGTCCAGGGCGAGTCGAAGCACTTGAGCAGGATGGACACAAAATGCTCCAGCTTCGAGCTGGTGCGAGGGAACTTGAACCAGAAGTTGCTGCAGGCCAGGAAGATGAGTGTGTGCAGAAGCACCAGGTAGGGGAAGTACTTGGCGAACCAGTGCAGGCGGTTCTCGTAGCACACAGCGTCCACATAGTTGTACTGGTGCCGGTCCAGGTCATACTTGATGCCCGTGGGGCCAGTGTCGGGCGTCGGCAAGATGGTGGAGTTGGCGTAGCGGGGCTCTGGGCCGGGGGCCACCCAGCCCCGGAACGAGTCGTTGCAGGAGTCCTTGGTGACCCACTTACACGGCAGGCAGATCATCTTGTCCTGGGTGACCTGCAGCGTGCCACCAAAAACCGCGATCATCAGCATGACGATGGAGATGTAGTCGGTGAACACGTCCCACCACGGCTTCAGGATCCGGTACGCTGGCTGCGTGTCCGCAAAGTAGCGGAGCTCTGTCACCGGAATCATGGTTCAACCTGAAAGGGACCCACGGGAGGGGGTTACTACAGGGTGGCCTGGCTTTCTGAAACCCAGGGATCAGAGGCAGGAGACAGTGGACCCACTGTCCAAAATTCTACCTCAAGTCTAGCTGTGAGTCACACTAGCTGGGCAACACTCATGGGCCAGCCCACGGATCGGCGTCTGTCCAGAAACCATATGTTCACCAAGTGGCTGGGAAACCACCAGAGGGAAGGCAGGCAGCCTCCCCATTCCATAGACAGGAAGGCTGAGCACTGAGATCCAGGTCACGCTGACAGACTGCGAAAGCAGCCTCACAGGGACCCCCACGTTTCAGCAGGAGCATTCCTGAATCCCTGTCTAGACCCCATCCTGCTAATGATCAGAACAACCACAGGGCTAGTTGAAAACTTCCAGCTCACTCGGAACCAGCTGCCACGAAGCTGCGCCAGCGGTCCGAAGAGATTTATTCAAAGTGTGAGAAAAGCCAAATGCAGAAGAGGGGGCTGAGTATGAACTCACTTTTTTTTTTTGTGGCTGTGCCGCGCAGTATGCGGGATCTTAGTTCCCTGTCCAGGGATCAGACCCATGCCCCCTGCAGTGGAAGCCCAGATTCCTAAACACTGGGCTGCTGGGAAGGTCCCTAAATACCTGTGTTTTGACAAATGGGTCTGTTTCTGTTGGGAGAGGCACAAGGGTGCCCAGGTTATGGGACGGGGCCACATTATTTTGATTATTCATAATATTAATAGTGACAATAGTAAGTAACGAACACTTCATAAAACAGGGCCTCCCTGCAAACACCAGACGCTTCCCATCTCATCTTCCTCGGGCACGCCGGGATGGGTGAGGACAGGAGGAAGCAAACCTAGACCCCTTGAGGGAATAGAGGTGCTCAACAGAGAACGTGTGCCAGGCACCGGGCTGGTCCTTACCATGGAATCCTCCTCGTGGGGTCCCTTTGACATCCAGATGTAGGGTCTATCTTTGGTCCCATTTCACAGATGGGATGACTGAGGCTCAGGGGAGAGTCACCTGCCCAACGTCACTCTACTACTCAGGGCCAGAGCCGAGATCCAACTCAGGCCTGTCCCTCCACCTCCCCACTCAGATCCTCACCACTGCACAGCCTCGCCATCCACCTGCCCAAGGCCCCACGCAGGGCAGGGCCAAGAGATAGAGCCCAGGAGTTCAGCTTCCCTGCCCCCGCGGGGTTCCCAGAGCTCAGGTCACCGCAAGGCCAGCAGACACCACCACCACCTTCCCTGAGCCGGCGGCTCCAGCCCAGGGGGTCAGCCCTCCTGGTGAGGCCGGGACTCACAGGCCAGGGTGAGAGCCTGCCCCACAGGAAGGCCCGGGCCCTCTAATGACCAGCTGGCCCCTCACACCACCCACACTCCTGGGCAAGCAGCCGTCCAGGGGAGGGCCTGCTGAATCACGCAGCCGGCCCCCAGCTGAAAGACACCCCGACACTCCTCCCTCCCTTCCTGGCTCCCCGAGTCCACATCCAGGCAGGCGCCCAAAGACTGGGGGCCGGAAGGTAGGAGGGGCCAGGACGGAGGACCCAAGGATGTGCAACAGCCTGCCCCGGAGAGTCCAGGACGAGACTGCCAGGGCAGGATGCCAGACGCTGGGGGTGGGGGCTGATGACCAGGCAGGATGTGGTTGCAACCTCACTGTTTCGGGGGAGTGGGTGTGTCGCGTACTGGAGAACACTCAGCCTCTCCCGGTGAGGAGCTGTCTCCGGGCCCCTGCTGTCCTGGGGCTTTGCTTATGTCGCCTTCCTAACTCCTTCTGGGTCTGAGGTGGGAACTGTCCACAGCTCCGTCACAGGTGAGGGACTTGAGGCTCCAAGAGGTAGGAGACAGTCCCATCCACCGAGCGTGTCTGGCTCCTCCCGCCCCCCCGGCCCCCAAACACCTGTCTCGAAGCACGCTCTAAGCTCTCCATTCAGCCCCTGGCCCGTTTCTCTATGGGTAGTAAATGTGACCAATGAAACGCCCCTGCCCCAGGGGGCTCTCGGGCCAGTGTGAGCGTGTGGGGAGGGGTGGGAGAGACAGAGGAGTGTCCAAATAACGAGACTCGAGTCAGGGCAGGGGGCAGCCATGGCTATGGCAGGAGAGATGGATGCCACCTCCCTGCTGAGAAGGGCTTCGTGCAGGGGACGGTCCTGTGCTGGCCCCCGAGGCTGCTGGTGCCTCCTCAGCCCAGGCCAGCGCCCGTTCCACTGTGCCGAGGAGGCCTCAGAGGTTCAGAGGGGCAGAGCCAGGGGCCCAGGTCACACAGCTTAGAAGGGCAGGTCCAGCCTCGTGTGGGGGACCTGTCTGGGAGGGGTCACCCTTTAGCTGCACCGTGTTTCTGCCTCACCTCTGCCACCAACTCACTGTGGGGCTCTGGACAAGTCACTGCCCCTCTCTGATGGCGTTTTCGGGGAAATCTGGAAAGAAGGTGCAGGTGCCAAAGCCCAGGCTTTAGTCCCCAGGGTGCCAGGGACCGTGCCTTCCCCACAACTGGCCCCAAGAGGAGACGGCCAGGTGGTTGGGGCAGCCCCTCTGGAGTGGAGGTGACAGGGGGCAGCCAGCAGCCGAAAGCATGTGACCTGTGTGCAGGCCAGGGCTCTGCTGCTGCCTTGGCCTCGGGCAGGGTCCTCCCTGGCTCTCAGCCTCAGGTTCTTCACAAATGCCAGGGGCAGATTCCCCGCAGGGCTGCCCGGAAGAGCCCAGGGGACTCCAAGCTTCTAAAGCACTTAGGACAGAGTAGGGCAGCAGGCAGTCTGCACTGGTGTCATCAATCTTCAACCTTTCCTCCAGATGCTGCTGGAGGACAAGTGTCTACCGCACACAGCGGGTGCTCAATAACGGTATCAAGAGAGCGCCTGAGGAGGGATGGGGAAGAAGTGGGGCCGGGAAGGGCGGGGCCTGGGTGGTGGGTGGGGCCACAGCTTCAGATGGGCGGGGCAAGGGAGGAGGCTGAGGCAGCTTTGGGTCCCCTCCCAGTTCCTGACCACCCCTGAGGGCCCTGGGGGGAACAGCTCCTTCTGAGAAGGATGGCCCAGCCCAGAATCCTCAGGAGCCCAAGAGGTGCACACTGTTTTGGCACCCTTTCTTTTTTTCTCACAACAGTTTTATTGTGGTAAAATACACAAAATATAAAATTTACAATTTTAACCATTTTGAGTGTTTTAACCATAACAGTTCAGGGGCATTAAGTACATTCACTTTGTTGCGCAACCATCGCCAACCATCCATCTCCAGAATTCTTTTCACCTTGCAAAATTGAAACTCTGTCCCCAGTGAACACGACTCCCCATTCCCACCTCCCCAGCCCCTGGCAACCACCATTTTCCTTTCTATCTCTATGAATTTGACTACTCTAGGTATCTCATACAAGTAGAATTATACAATATTTGTCTTTTTGTGACTGGCTTCTCTCACTTAATGTAATGTCCTCAAGGTTCATCTATGTCTTAGCAGGTGCCAGAATTTCCTTCCTTTTCTAGGCTGAATAATATTCCTCATGCCCATTTTATAGATATGGAAACTGAAGCTTGGGGAGAGAAGTCACATGCCCAACTTCACACTGCCTGTCAGGGATTAGAGGCCACCTTCAAACCCAGTTCTGGGGTGGAGCGCTTCCAGGAAGCCACTCAGATGGAGCAGATCCCAGCTGACAGCTGCCCCAGGGCACACCTGGGGGTGGTCAGGAAAGCACCATAAGGGAAAAGGGGCCTGTTTTCCTAGTTACGGAGAGTTCCCTTTTCAGGAAGTTTCCTGTAGGCAGTGCATTCATCCCTTCCCTGCACTGAGGCCTCCGGTCCTCCGCAGCCAGGACGGCCCCTAGCAGAGGTGTGCAACAGCTTCTCTCCTGGGGCCTCCGTTTCCCCGTCAGGAAGGGAACAGAGAATCTGTCATGGATGTGCCCACATTTTGTATAAGGTGGTCAGGATACCAAGGGGCACGTGATCCAGGCCTCTGCCCACCTGACACCTCCCTTCCCACTGGCACCACTACAGACACTCCCTGGGCCTGGCAGTACCTGCCTACAGCCAGCAGGGAGGGAGAGGCACCTCCAGCAGCCAAGACTCGGTTCCCCATCCACAAAATGCACGTGGTAACAGGTGCCCTGCCAAGCTCTCAGGACTATCAGGAAGTCACAAGAGGGAGGTTTCCCCGGCAGCCTGTGGGGGGGATCTCAGGCAGGTGGAGAGCAAGGAAGAACGGTGATAGGAGCTTGGAGGGAGGGGGCCAGCCGGGCCAGCCTGCGCTCTGCCACTCAGCAATGGAGTGACGCTGGGCAGATGACTTCACCTCTCTAAGCCTTAGTTCCCCCATCTGTGGAATGAGGCTAAGACAGATGCAGACCTGGCCCCCGACAGCAATCCTGACTTCAACAGGCAGTCGATGGGTAGATGAAAAGAGCGCAGAACCTGAGCACGAAGGAAGGAAACGGAAGGAGAAAAAGCACCCAAGACGCCTGCCCTGACACCTGGCAAAGGGGCAGAGTTAGGTGGGGCCAGGCACAAAGGAGGCGGGCAGAAAGCAGATCCTGGTCCCTTAAAGAAGCCTCTAGAATACAACAGGGCCTTTTCAGCAGAATAAAGGAGCTCTGTATGTAATGCCATTTTGGAAAAAAGCGAGAGCCAGAATAATAAATAAGTACAATCCCATGCTGATAAACCCTGACCAACTCGGGGAACGGCTCCCTCTTAGAGTGGGAATAGGAGGCAGGATGAAAGGAAACTGGAATTTTTTACCAGCATGCCTTACCTTTGTGATTGAAAAGTAGTACAGAATTTAAAATAAATACAGTCTAGAAGAAAAGAAAGAAAAAAATAAGCTCTCAGGTGGAGAGTTCAGGTGTTCTTTTGTGGCTCTCAGAGGGCAATCTCGGGAGGGTGATGGGGAGTCGGGTCAGATCCGATCTCTGCCCCAAGAGATGGAGAATTTGCAGAGGATCCTGAATAGAGGGCAAAGATTAAAGGGCTGAAAGCGAGGTGGCTGAGAAAGACAAAAAGGCCCCATGCGCTGCTGTCCCCTGAGCTCCAGCCCAGCTAATCCTCCTTCTTCCAGAACAGATGCATTGTTTAAAGCTACAGACTGTGCCCTCCTGGAGGTCAGGGCTTGACACCCACCAGCGAGGTGGGGTTCACCCTGGCTGTACCACGTAAAGCTCATGGGCAAGAGACCACCAAGGGCTGGGGATGGGGGTAGACTGGGAGCCCTACAGGATGGGGACCACTCCAGATCCATCCCAGTCTCTGTGCAGAGCCCGGAATACCGAAGGTAGAGTAAAGGTTTGCTGAACTGGGCTGAGTCAGGGGGGAGAGGAAGTAGGAGGGAGGTTGGCAATTGTCAGGGAAAGACTCTAGGACAAAGGTTTAGTCACGGGAACGTTCATCACGGTGTTATTTATACCCCAGGAAAATTGGAAACAATCTAGGTGCCTGTTACTGGGTGATTGGTCAATACCTATTAAATGATCAGATGATGGAATACTATGAAATAATGAAAACATGTTAGAGCAAAACACTTGATGACATGACAAAATACGTTAAATGCAAAAAGTAGGTAACAAAACTGTGACAGAGTAAGAAGCCTCCTGCAGTAACTTAGACGTATATTTGAAAAATATTGGTGGTGAGATTAGCCTGCTGTTTATAATCTTTTTTTCACCCCAAACTTACCTCTATTTTCTGTTATAAGCATATGTTTACTCAGGTAATTAAGAAAAAAGATTTTTAAAAATCAAGATTCCAAAGGATCAAGAATAGCTAAAACCATTCGGAAGAATAAGGTGGGAGGAGACTTACTATAAAGCTCTAGCCAGTGTGGTGCTGATATGGGGATGGATGGATGGACCAGAGGACTGGAAGAGCGAGCCTAGAAACAGACCCCGAAATTTCTGGAAACTTAGACATGACAGTGTCTATGCAGGTTCGGGGGAAAAAATGGCTGTCCATGAAAGGAGCTGGCTTAGTTACTCACATGAAAAAAGCATAGCCCCATCTACCTCCTTACAGGAAAATAAATTCCAATGAGTTAAAGACCTAAAGTAAAACTTGAAAGTGTTTAAAGAAAAAGCTAAGAGACCGTCTCGATGGCTTTAAGACAGGGAAGGATTTCTTATCACAAAGAATACAAATCCTTACAGGAAGAGATTGATCTATTGATCACATTAAAGTTAAAATGCATGCACATCAAAGGACATAACAATAAACAAATGAAAAGAACCCACAGACCTGGAGGAGATATTTGCAATAGGTATAACTACCAAAGGATTAGTATCCAGAACAAATATAGAACTGCTACAAATATACGAAAAAGACAATCCAACAGGCAAAAAATGGCAAAACGTACGGCTAGACAATTTATGGGAGAAAAATACAAAAGGAAATTCATGGATGAAACAATTCTTAATCTCATTACTAATAGGGGAATGCAAATTAAGACAGTCACATGCCATTTCGCTCCCTTGCGATTGGCAAAAATGTTGAATTCTTAAATGAGGAGATAGAATGTATGTATGCATCCTCCAAGGGAGCAATTTCGCTCCTAGGTAAAGATATTAGAGAGTCACTTTACACATACGCATGAAGCCACAGACAAGAATGATCACTCCGGAGCTGTTCCTAATAGCAAAACATCAACAACCTAGATGTCCATCAACAGGAGAAAGTATAAATTGCTCTAAGCATCTGGTGAAATGCTAAAGCAGTAAAGTGAGTGAACTTTAGCTACACGTACCAACATGGACAGACCCCAAAACAATGCTGAACCCCAAAACGAGCTATAGAATAATACATACCTTATATAAGGTTTTCTGTAATGTACATATCCAAGTGTAGTGAAGGTATAAACACATGCACGGGGGCTTCCCTGGTGGCACAGTGGTTAAGAATCCGCCTGCCAATGCAGGGGACACGGGTTCGAGCTTCGGTCCGGGAAGATCCCACATGTCACGGAGCAACTAAGCCCATGTGCCACAACTACTGAGCCTGCGTTCCAGAGCCTGCGAGCCACAACTACTGAGCCTGTGTGTCACAACTACTGAAGCCCTCGCGCCTAGAACCCATGCTCCGCAACCAGAGAAGCCACTGCAATGAGAAGCCCCCGCTCACCGCAACTAGAGAAAGCCCATGCGCAGCAACGAGGACCCAACACAGCCAAAAATAAATAAACACATGCATGGAGAGCCCCAAAACCAAGATGCTAATTTCATCTAGAGAGGGAAGAAAATGGGATTGGGGAAGAGGCTTATATTGTGCCTGAGATGATCTGAGACAGGGAGAGAGAGAAGGTGTGTGTGTGTGTGTGTGTGTGTGTGTGTGTGTGTGTGTGTGTGTGTGTGTGTGTGTGTGTGTGTGTGTGTGTGTGTGTGTGTGTGTGTGTGTGTGTGTGTGTGTGTGTGTCTGTGTGTGTCTGTGTGTGTCTGTGTGTCTGTGTGTCTGTAGCAATTATTGCCAAACATGAAAGTCGAACAAAGCTGAGCCCTGGGTACAAAGATATCTGCTCTAGTTTTATAACGTTCGTGTGTGCTTAAACTATTTCCTACAAAGTTTACCGGAACAAAAGCAACTGTTTCTACTCCTGGCTGCTCCTCTCTCTGGTCCTCACACCTGCTGGGCTCAGCTGGGGGCAGCCTCTACTAGATGATTGCCAGGGCAGCAGATTCAGGTCCTCCTTCCAACTGGCCTGCTCCTGGCTGGCGCAAAGGCACCTGCGGCCTTTGAGGACACTGAAGGATGCAGCATCACCCCTGCCCAGTCCTGCCCTGCCCCAGGGAGATGCAGAAGTGTGTAGGATGCAGCTAGACCCTTCCCACTGTGCAGCACACGCAGGTGCAGAGAAGCGGGACCAGCTTCCTGCAGCAGAACTAGGGCAACCCAGAGAGCCCCTCTCCTCCCCATGGTGGCAGGCAGATCTCGGCGAGTGTGAAGAGCAATAGCTTCAGAACTGGGGAGACATGGGTTCAAATCCAGCTCAAGCATGAAATAATTCCGTGACTCCAGGCAAATTATTTAGCCCAAGCCTCCGTTTTTGCAACTTTAAAATAAGAACAGTGCTACCTACCTCATAGATCTGTATACAGTGACCCAAAAGATGTCCAAGGGATATTAAGTAATAATAAAATAAAAGATGCTGACCAGCATATAATATGATATATCATGCATGATAAAACAATATAAAATGTCACAAAACAACAAATACTTCATGATTCCAGTATGTGGTACTTAAATTTGCTACTTTTGTGAGAAGAAAAAAATACTTGGGAAAAAAACAAAAGACCTCCCTCACCGAGTCGTTTCTAAATACTGTAAGAGTTTACAAGAAGTACCTGCCATCTATCATGTAAGGAAAAGGTTAGCTCGCCCCTGCCTGCCCTACCCGGGTAACACACACACTTCGACAGGGCGCAGGGAAGCAACACCTCAGGGTGGGGGAGCTCAGACCCTGGGACGAATGACTTTTCTTCTCTAAGCCCCAGTTTCTTCACCTGTAAAATGGGAACATTACAGTACCTCAGAGGCTTATTGTGAGAATTAAAAGTAACATAATGCACATATTATGGGACAACCCAAGGCCTGGCACAGAGGAAGGTGCACTATACTTATCCCAACCCACATGCCATTGCAGAAACCCACCCAGAACTTAGCTGGGGAAGACACCCAGGAGAGCGCTGAGCCACAAGCACAAATACCTCCAAGCTTCCCCAAGGCCCCCAGGACCTCCCAGGACTCAGAGACCACACTCAATGGCCTTGAACTTCTGGAGCCCAGGCTCAGGACCCCAGGACAGGACAGAGACAGAGAGCTGGTGAGCGGTTCGCAGAACCACCCCTTAGGTGTCCAGCCTAGTCCACATTGTTGATTTCCTCCTGAAGCTTCTCACAGATGGGGAAAGAAGTCAAAGAAATGACACGCTGCTCCCTTGGGCGACCACCCAAGCATGCTCCACCCCCATGCTGGCCTGCAGAGATTCGGCTTTCACACCTGAGCCGCGGCAGGCAGGCTAGGCTGTGGGTAAACAGGGCACAGAGAGCCTTTTGTTATAGCCCAAATAGAGAGGCTGGGAAAACTTCCCAGGCGGGAGGGAGGGGAGGCAGGAGGCTTGCACCCCTCACCCCTCCTCTCGCCCCTCCTCCTACCTTGGGGAGGCTGTCCCTCCAAGGCTCTCCCAGGGAAGGGGGAAGGGCCACACCCAAGAGGCTGGAGGAAGACACTGGGTCACAGGTCTTGTCCTGGGAGTGCTCTGGGCCTGTGAATCTGCTCCTCGGTCAGCACCCTGGGGCCTCTTCTGTCCCAGAGCAGGAGGGGAGGAGAGGGCCCGCTCTGGTGCACACGGCCCCGCACCCGCCCCAGCACGGGCACTGCCCTGGAGGTCCCCACACCCAGCCGGGGAGAGTGCAGGCTTGGGGCACCACCTGGCTCCCTGCACCCTGCGTAGAAGGGCACACCCTCACTTTCCCGGGAGAGAAGAGGGGAGACGCCCAGGGTGGGAGGGGGGAGGGAACAAGTTTCCGTTCCAAACTCCTCTCCATGTGGGCTGGGCCTCCCAAACAGGTTGGTCCTCATGCTTCTCATGCAAACTTGCAAGGGTACAGGCGGCCTGGTGGGGGGGGAGGGTGACAGGTGAAGGACACTTACCTGGGGCTTGAGGCCATGGCTCCCCGAGCCAAGCACTCACAGGCAACAGCCCAGGCCTGAGGCTCAGGCCGTCCCCTCACCCCACCAGGCTGACGTGTTACTGACATGAGCTCCGGGTCACTGACGTGGACTATGTGCCAGCACTGCGCCTGGTACTTCCTGGGCCTCGGCCCCCAATTTCCAGAAACACAGGTACGGCGGCTCCCCACTTCACCAGCATGTGACCTTGGGAAAGTCACTTCCCTCCCAGGGCTCTGGTTTCCTCATCCATGAAGTGGCCACTGAGTCTATTCCTGGTAGGGCGGTGGTGAGGACTGAATGAGGCGGTCCATAGAAAGCTTTTGGCTCAGGGCCTGCCACGCAGTAAGCCTCTGTAACGTCAGCTGCTGTTACCATCATGGGATGGTATCAGTCCCTTTAGGGGTGTGAAATCTGAGGCCCAGAGAGGTTAACTGACCTGCCCAAGGCCACACAGCTAGAAGAAGATGGTGGGGAAGATCACCCAGGTCTGCCTTTCCATTGTGCCCACCTGTCTCAAAGGCCAGCAGGTCTCCTGGACTTACCTGGGCACCCAGAGAACCCTGGAAATGCTTCCTGGGACAAGACCCCCATTTCCGGAGGGGTACATGGAATCAAGGTCTCTGCAGGGAACTCTAGCAGGCCATACTCAGGAAACTTTGGTGGGGGAGCCCAGCTCTGGGTTTGAGCCCGGAAGCCAGGTGCTGGGTCTGGGCCCATGGCGGGCAGAAGGGCCTTGAAGACAGGCCTCGATCTGCTTTGAACACCAGCGCCGCTTTCCTGGACAGCGCACAAAAAGTGGGCAGGAGCGCCCACGGGAGGCCGCAGACTCATCTGCTGAGATCCAAGGGGATTGGGACCAAGGGGGCCTGGCCGAGGGTAAGCCGTCTGTCGCCTGGCTCTCTGGGCTGGTGGGGGGCTGCCCCCAGAGATCCCGACCCAGGCCACCAGCCGGGAGATGTGACAGAAGGATTCCTATGCCGCCCCACCCGGTCAGCACGTTTGCCAACAGGTCAACTCTGCCGGGGGCATGAGGTTGGCAGTGGCGCCTCTGAGGGTGCCCAGGTGCCGTGTGAGAGCCATGGAATTTTACAGCCACTTTTACTCCAGTGGAACATGGCTCCTGGCATGAGGCTGTCGCGCAGTGTCTATTTAATTTTGAGGTTTTACGTCCTCAAGAGACAGTTAAACAAAGAACTTTTTACGAGATGTGAGATGCAGTAGAAACGCGTCGGGAAAGCGCACAGGGAGATGTTTGTGGCTGGGTGTAAGAGCTGTTCTAGAAACCTCATCCGCTCGCACACACACACGGATATCCAGGGCCTGAGGGAGCCCAGCCCCGCTCCTACACCGAGGGCGACCCTTCTGGCGGCAGCTGGTGGGGACCGGCGCCGACAGAGTCGCGCTGGTCAGTGTTGGCCGGCACAGTCGGAAGACCCCCAGCCTCACGACGGCCTGCAGAGTGTCTTCAAAGTGCAGGTTCCTAGGCCCACCCCCCAACTTGGACTCTGCAGGGCTGCGGTGATGGGTCCAGGGGAACCAGCATTTTGAACAAGCTCTCGGGAGACTCTGAAGCACCCCGAAGCCCGAGAACCTAGAGAAAGAGACAAACGGAAGGTGGGGTAGAAAGAGCACAGGCTGCCAAGGCAAACAGACCCGGGTTCACATCCCGGCTCTGCCACCTGAACTGTACGACTTTGGGCGGGAGCCCTCGTGCCTCGAGCCCTGGTCTCCTCGCCTGTAAAAGTGACACAACCTCACCCAGGAGACGGTGGCGGGTAAGATGGCAAACTTCACAGTGACCGGCGCGCCGCCTGGGCTCGGACCGCGGCCACCGTGGACGTGAAGGCTCTGCTGCTGGAAGGAGGGCGAGCAGAGCATCGTCCACCGAGAGGCCAGCTCCCGGGCTCCCACAGGAAGCGGCCCGAAGTGGCCTGTGCCAGAAGGAAAACGACTCCAGGAAAGACTGGGAGAAAGAAACAGGGGAGAGGGAGAGGGTCCCGACGGAGAGCTGAACGCCGCCGGCCGAGGGACGCGTCTCTGCACAGACCTCACCCCCAGGGCGGTCCCTGCCGAGCCAGGCTGCCAGGCCGGGGGTTCCTCCTGCCGAAACCCGGCCTGAGGTGTCTACGCCCCAGCAGAGCATCTCTAGACCCAGGTCCCAGGGCAGCCCCCCCCCCCGCCCCCAACCCCGTCGCCTCACCTGTCCACCCTCACGGCTAAAACCTGAGAGGAGCGTCCAGGGGGACCAAGATCGGGCTGTCCACCAGGACAGTCAGGTGAAAGGACTCAGGGCCAGGCTCAGGCCAACGCAACACAGCAGCCCCTGCCTCAGGCAGACAGAGGAGGGCCAAAACCTGGAGGCTAAAACCTCTCAGGCTGGCCCATGCCATTCCTCCCTGGCACAGAGGAGGAAGTCTGACCTCAGATAAGTAGGACCTGCTGCTTCCTGCTCATCACTGGCCAGAGACCTCGGCTCAGTCTTCCCTTCTTGCGGGGGGAGGTAAGAGTTCCTCAAAACCAACAGGAAACTCCTACAGGGCAGGGCTGGGGTTTGCTGACCTTGTCCCAGTAAACAGGATAGTCAACAAAATCACACATCAGGCACTTCCCATCGCCCTCTTCTGACGGGACTCACCCACAGCTCTACCCTCGCCTGGGAAAGACGTCCAGGGCGGACCATTAAATGAAACGAGAGCTAGGTGCAAACCAGCAGCTCTAACAGGACTTGGTTTTAGGAAAATAAGCAAATGGTAAAAATACATGTGGGAGAACCTACCCCTCCTCACTCAAATCTCTGGAGATAGAGATCAAGGGAGACTCTCACTTTCTACATGACATTAAAACCAAGACATTATAGGGACTTCCCTGGTGGTGCAGTGGCTAAGAATCCACCTGCCAATGCAGGGGACACGGGTTTGATCCCTGGTCTGGGAAGATCCCACATGCCGCGGAGCAACTAAGCCCGTGCACCACAACTACTGAGCCTGCGCTCTAGAGCCCGCAAGCCACAACTACTGAGCCCACGCACCACAACTGCTGAAGCCCGTGCGCCTAGAGGCCATGCTCCACAACAAGAGAAGCCACCGCAATGAGAAGCCCCCACACTGCAACGAAGAGTAGCCCCCGCTCGCCACAACTAGAGAAAGCCCACACGCATCAACGAAGACCCAATGCAGCCGCCAAAAAAAAAAAGCCTAGATGGGAGAGGTGGAGGCAGGGAGCCCTCGGACACAGAACAAAGGACCCCAGCCCAGGATTCCAGGACCTGGCTCAGGTCCCACATCCCTGCCTTCTTCCCGATGAGTTTGGGCAAGTTGCTTCCTCCCTCTGAGCCCCAGTTTCCACGTCTGTAAACGGGGGATCAAGGCCACTCCCTGAGCTTCCGCAAATGACCAAAGAGATCACTGATAAGGTTTGTTTTACAAATTATTAAGCAGCTTATACATACACCTGCTATGATTAGGGAACACGTTCTAAGACACCCTGTGCTACCTTCCCTATATCAACATATTTAATCTTCAAAATACCCTAAAGGGAGGCAAGGTGCTAATATTATCCTCTTTCCATAGATGAGGAAACTGAGGCTCAGAGAGGTACAGTGACTGGCCCACAATCACTTGTCGAGCATGTGACAGCTGGGACTCAAACCCAGGTCTGACTACAAAGTCTGGGTCCTAACCAGTGCACGCTCCTGCCTTTGGAAACTGTTTTCCAAAGCACAGGACGAGGAACCCCCGTCCCCAGAGACGTCCACGTGATCAAATAAGTGTGGGGAAACACGACTTGCTAGCTCCCTCTCAGAGACTCGCCATGCTCTCAGTGAGCTCTGAGACATCCTTCAAGGCTCTGAGAAGTCCTGCAGCACAGACTACGACAAGATATTGTTCCCGGAGTCACCTGACCACTGTGACCAAAGACACTGGTGTTCCACAGAACACACCTCAGGAAACGTGGTCATGAGACAGCATGAACCACCACCCAGAGTGACAAAAGCCAGGGGTTCGCCATACAAGTTCACGCCAGCCTGAGTATGGCAGCCACGTACTACTCAGCTGGCCACTGAGTCAGGAGAAGGAGGAAGAATTCTGTTTCCTGGCATCTCTGCCCTAGAAGCCCAGGCCTTCCAGCGAGAAGAGCAAAGGGCTGCAGGGACAGAGACACCACCCTTTGCCCTCCAGGCACCTGCTCGGCTGGCCTGGAGGGTGGGGGCCCAGTCCTTACCCTGCGGAAGGCTCTGCTATCTGCGAGTTGGCTGTCGGTGCTGAGGCTGGCCCACGTCTGTCTGGGCAGGGTCCTGGCATTCCTTTTGCTCCATGGAAGCTGCCTCCCTACAAGGAAGCAAGAGCTACAGTCAGCAGGGACGTGTGTGACTATCAGCGTTACCTGCTGTGCTGCCGACAGTTTCGGAGCCCCTGCTCGGTGCAGGGCCTGGGCTGGGCTCTGGGGTGATGACAGAGAATCAGATGGTCTGCGGGGGATATGCCAAGGCAACAATTACAACTGGCTCTTGAGAGCCCGGGGCTCTGCTGGGGGGAGCCCGGGCCCTATGGGGACATGGAAGAAGCACTAGACCTTGACTAGTAGGGTCAGGGAAGGCTCCCCAGAGAGGGTGTTGCCTGAGCTGACTGCTGGGGAAGAGTGGGAGTTGGAGAGAGAGCATTCCAGGGAGAAGGACCAGCACATTTGCCTGGAGGGGAGAGAACACGACATCTAGAGCCTGCTGAGTGTCCTGGCTGGATCTAGGACTGGAGGCGGGAAGTGGCGAGAGGTGAGCTACAGAAGGGTGAGCTGGATCCAGGCAGAGACACACCCTCAACCCAGACACGTGAATTCGACTCAAACACAAAACCCAACCATTGGGCTTCCCTGGTGGCGCAGTGGTTGAGAGTCCGCCTGCTGATGCAGGGGACACGGGTTCGTGCCCCGGTCCGGGAAGATCCCACATGCCGCGGAGCGGCTGGGCCCGTGAGCCATGGCCGCTGAGCCTGCGCATCCGGAGTCTGTGCTCCGCAACGGGAGAGGCCACAACAGTGAGAGGCCCGCGTACCGCAAAAAAGAAAAAAAAAAAAAAACAACCCAACCGTCATCTATAGTCAAGAACTGTTTAGTGAGCATCTACTACATGCCAGGCACTCTGCTCAGAACTGTTCACAGGAGGGAACAAGACAAGTTAGGAGGGCGGGGAGAGAAGTGTGGTCAGGCTACAGCAGGGTAGGGGGAGTATTTAAGCCAGCCAGGCGCTGGGAGTGTGACCCAGCCATCAAGGGAGGCCAAAGGACAAGGAGGAGTTAGCAGGAAGGGGGGCGAGGAGGCGTGGTTACACAGACAAAGGGATCGTGGAGCCTTTCAGCTGTTTACACCACTGAACATTTATCACACCTACTCAATGCTAGGCACTGTGCTAGGAGGAAAGAAGCAGAAGATGGTCTCCAGCCTCACAGGGAGACAGTCAGTAACCTGGCAATCCCACACAGAGTGATGGCAGCTAGACAGCGAAGCACCTGCGTCTGTAAAGGCACAGAAGCCATGGGAGCCAGTCTCTACCCCAACCCCTCCCCTCCTCGGCAAAGAGAGGGATACCCACGGAGGCTGGGAAAGCCAGTCACTTGCCCATGACAGAGACAGGCCCAGAACTCAGGCCTCTGGACTCACTGGCACTGATTCTTCTAACCCTTCCTCTTCCAGGAAACACACGCTGACCACCCCCTACACATTCACCCACAGCTGATGCCTCTTTCCTCTGGGTTGCCTCTGTAATATTTCTAGTATTATGCTGGCCACTGTATCAATGTATTCCTGTCTGCCTTTCCTCCCAGACTGTAGCCAGGGACTGTGTTCTCGTAGCACCATTCCTGGCCCAGACCAGGCACTTACCAAAGGATGGTTGAATGAATGAATGAATGAGTCAAGGGATGGAGAGATGGTGTGCTGGGTTCCAGGGCCCCACATCCAACCCATCTGGCTCCCCGTGAAAGTCTGTGAAAACCCAGAATCACCTCCACTCTCAGGAGAGTCAGGAACCAGGCCGATCCCTTCGCTCCAACTCCTGCAGGCGAGGTCCAGGCCAAGCCAGCTCCCTGAGTTCTGACCTACTGGGGCAATCCTCAGGAGCTTCCACTACCCAGAAAGGCCATTCGAAGTTTGCAGAGGAAACAGCTTCCTAGCGGATGTGCCCAAGGGATGGAGTATTTGGTTGAGTTCCAGGAGGAAGTCACAAATATTTCTTGGGCTCCTGTGCTGTGCCTCACAGCCCCCAGAAGGCAGAGGGGCATTAGAGCTAACCCCAAAGAATCTCTAAAACTGGGAAGACAGGGAGGCAGGGCCCAGTCATTCATGCCCCAGCACCTCTCCAAAAGCCAGTCCTCCAGCACTGTCATCTGTCCTTGCCTCCCCTCCTGAGCCAGAGGAAAACTTGACCTTCACGAAGGCAATGCCAGTGTGACTGAGCCATGGGCACTGCCCAGTCCCTCTGAACGAAGCTCTCACTCCCCCATCCCCTCCACAGGAGGGATCACCAACATCAGACCTCCTCCTCCTGCCTCCAGTCTGTCTGTCTGCCACTCTGTCTGCTCAAAGGGCAGGATACAGTTCGTCAGGGGTAAAAGGTACTCCTAATGGAAAAGGTGGGAGAGGCCCCTGGGAGCCTTTCAGCTCCCCCAAATTCTTCCTCCACAATTTAGGCCCAAAGTCCCTTTCCCGCACCAAGCTCTCTCCCTCCTCATCCTCACACCTCATCCTCAAAAGGCTTCCGGGGGTGGGGCAGCAGAAGAGCCCTCCGGGGAGCATGGTCACCAAGGGGCGGCCCCACCCTTCCAGCCAAGTCCCCACCAGGAGGAGGTTGCCAGCCACCCCCCAACCATCTCTCCTCCTTTCCAAAAAAGGCAGCACAGGCATCAGCTAAGAACCAGCCCAATCTTGGTTCAGTCCAGTCCAGACCAGGGGAAAGAAGCAGTCAACAAAAGGAGCAGAATCATCATGAACCTCAAGAACCAGCGTTTATGCTGCTTCAGCTGGGCAGCCAACTTTGCTGGGTCTCCAGCCCAGACCTCATCAGACCTGGCTCTCAGGCCCATCTGGATGCACAGGACACCGGCAGGGTCCGGAGCCTCAGACCCTGGACTGGGCTTCCCAGCAACCCCAGCCCAGCCAGGCCCCACAAGCATAGCCAGGGATCTGCCCCCAAGTCAGGGCACAGTTCCAGCCCAGTCAAGAGGAGGGAGGGGTGTAAGGGAAGAGAAGGGGGCCAGGAACCCAGGAGAAGAGAGCAAGGGGAACCTTTGAAAACAGAAAAAAAAACTGCCAAGGAGAAAACCCAGAGGTGGAACCTCTAGTAAGGGGGGCGTGTGTGTGTGGAGGGGTGAGGATCTGGGGGAACCCAGGAGATGACAAGGGGACCTGGGGAGCCGAGGCGGAAACTCCCGGTTATGTAGAGCGCAGGGAGGCACTGGGGTGCCTGGGAGGGGGCTCGCGCGCCGCGGCACCAGAGAGAGGCGGGGGGGGGGCCCGGTGACCCGGGGGATGGGGAACCCGGAGGTAGGCCGAACTGAGCTGCCGCGGGAGGCCCCGAGGGAGCCGGCCCTGGCGGGCAGAGCCCAAGCTACCCAGGGTGCCCGGGGCCAGCCAGCTGGCCGGGGACGTACAGGAGTGGATTTCGAGAGGTGACAGCTCGCACCCCCTTCCCCACCCCACCCACTCACCTGGGCCCGCCGCGCGCGGCCGCCCAGCCGGCAGCCCCGAGCCCCTGCCGCTCTGTCCCGCCGCCAGCCGCTGCGCCCCTCCGGCGCCTCCTTTTGTTTGTCCCTCACTGCACCACTCAGCCTCCTCCGCCCCGGAAGTGACGTCACCTTCGGGCGCGAACGGGGCCACCAGGGCGTTGCCATCTTTTTGAGGGGAGCTCTCTTCACGCCTGCACCCTCTCCCTGCAGGCACCATGTTGCTTTGGGGCGGAAGTAGCGGAGCCCGGGCTCGGCCCCCTTAAAACGACAGGGACGGCTGTAACCTTCGGCGCCTGGGGACGAAAGGTGAAGCGGCCGAGGCAGGGGTGAGTAGCTGGTGCCGGAGCGTTACTGCCCCGGGGTCAGGTGCCGAGGCGGGAGGGCCTGGAAACCGGTTACAAGGTCGATTGTGCCAGACTACTCGTTGCGTTTGGTGCTTCTGTTATAGCGGAGTGGCTACGCTGAAAGGTTGAACCAGACGGGAGCTGTTGCGCGCGCTACTCTCCGACCCGCACTCGGACGCTGGGACCCGCCAGGCTGGTCCTCTCTGCACCCCCATCCCCCGCCCCACCCCCACCCCCGCGATCGTACGGTACCGGTACCGGTGGGGAGAGGGAGCCCAAGGCGACTGGGAGAATTCTGGGCAGAGCCGGGGCTGGAACCGGGTGCCGGACTCCAGCTCGACAGCTCTAGGGATCCTAAGTCCTCGGAGTTCCCATATTTATAATAGTAACGGCAAGCACGCCAAAAGAGAATCCATACAATGGAATACTATGCAGCCGCTAAAAAGAAAAATGCTTAATATGGGACCACTTCCAAGATACCGTAGATGGAAAAGGGAAGGGGCGAAAAGAACAGCGCTGATTGGTGCTACCGTTTGTGTGAAAGAACGCGTGTGGGGGCATGGGTGTCTGCCGGTGTGTGCACCAGCCGGCTGGTGAGATGCACGAGTTGTTAACAGTGGTGGCCTCCGACAGGAGAACCGGGGTCGTGGGTGCCCGGACAAGGGGGAAGAATTTACTACCAAGCGAACAGGTTGGTTAAAAATAAAGTGGGATGCTGCAGATAATAACTGGCTCCCATTTATCTAGCTGACCAGTGCCTGGTTTCAGCTCTCCTGCTGGGAGGTCTTGTATTTCCCCATTATTAGAGGAGGAAACAGTCTCAGAGATTAGGGACCTTAGTAATATCTCATAGCCAGGAAGTGGAAAAGCTGGAATTTGAGCCAGGGAGGATTTTATGCTAATGCCCACCATTCTTCCTCATCCGGCTCCCTCCTGAAAAGCTTTTTTGTTATCAACCATGCAACACTCAGCTTGGGACCTGGCACCCAGCAGGCATCCAGCAGCTATTTATTGGCTGTTTATGGACTGAGCAAGTGGAACAGACAGGAGACAACCAGCAGTGCAAAATGAAGAGAGGCACACATTGGAGGCCAGAACCCTTTCCAGCCTTGAGACTCTGGACCTGGCATGTACTTCCCTGAGCCTCCACGCCCCCTCCTGTAGCACTAACTACAGTCACTGACACTGAGTGCTCCCTCGTGTCCTACTTTGTGCTTTACAGGCAGACTAGCTCCATTTTACAGGTCAGTAGGTGAAGTACAGAGAAGTTAAGAAAGTTGTCCATCACAACATTGTAAATCAACTGTACTTCAATTTAAAAAAAGTTGCCCAAAGGGGGTCCCCACAAGTCTTCACTCCCCCACTTCTGGAGAGGTTGTTGAGCTCCTTGGTCTCTCCCTCAGCCTCCTGGGGTCATCAGCACTAATTCTTTTTTTTTTTTTTTTTTTTTTTTTGCGGTACGCGGGCCTCTCACTGTTGTGGCCTCTCCCGTTGCGGAGCACAGGCTCCGGACACACAGGCTCAGCGGCCGTGGCTCACGGGCCCAGCCGCTCCGCGGCATGTGGGATCTTCCCGGACAGGGACACGAACCTATGTCCCCTGCATCGGCAGGCGGACTCTCAACCACTGCGCCACCAGGGAAGCCCCAGCACTAATTCTTTGAGACGCCTCAGATGGGCTAGTTGAGCTGCCAGAGGCTGTGGAGCTGATGTCGAACAGGACAGACACACAGTTCCTGTCCTTGGAGTCTGCTCAGGGCAACAGACAACCCAGCAGTTAGCACCTGTGATGAGCACTGTGGTGGGTGAGCAGAAGCTTAGGCCTTGGGAGCACAGAGGAGGTAGCCCCTAGTCCAGCCCGGGTGGAGTCACAGAGGGCTTCTCAAAGGAGGTAACTTTTAATCTGTGACTGAAAGATACATAAGATATCTGGGAGGAGAAATGATGAAGCTGGAGACTGGAGCAGAGACGTCCTCATGCCTGAAGATAACTGACATGATCAGAGACTATGCAGGTTAGAAATGATCAGATGGCTTCTGCCTGAATTGCTCTTTCCTCCTAGAGAATGTCTCCTCATGGCAACATCTGTGGCCTCCCACCCTCCAGGCCACACTTAACCTTCTGCATCCCCAAAGGGTAGGACCCCCTAATTTCATAATCCAGATGGAGGCAACAAAGGAACACAGGAGAGTTAGCAGTGAGGAAGTCCTTCACACTGGTGCCCCCTCCCCCCATTCATTCGGCCCCCAGAGTGGCAGCCCACTTGCTGACGTAGAAACTCTGCCCATGTGAACAAAGGTGTGTCAGCACAGGAATGTCCCTCCTGTCTCCCTGGCCATCTGTGCCCGCTGGGGTTATCAGGTTGCCTGTGTGCTGGGACATTTAGCTGGGCATGCCCCCCCGCTTCTGTAGCCAGCAGTCCAAAGTCACTCCACCTGCAGCAAGCGAGGAATTACCGTCGCTCCTACCCTAACAGACCTGGGGCCACATCCCACTCTCAGATGGCACTGCCATCTCCCTGAAATATTTCCCAAACCCTCATCTCACTTCCTCATTCTTGGACAGTGATACAAGCTTTGGATTCACAGCTGGGGTCCTTCTGTGCTTTTCTAAGACTTTCACTTTGGGTAAGTCATTTCTCCACTCTGAGAGTTTCTCCATCTGTAAAACTGATACGACGCTCTCTAATCTTCCTGCCAGGCACTAAATATATATACATATATTGTTTTTTCTTGCATGTGTAAAACTGCCCTAAAGAGTGAGATTCCGATTCTGGATCTGGATCCTGTGCCAGGAGGAAAAAGGAGTGGCTTTGCTACTGTGTATCTAACTTAGGATCCCCACCCGCCAACCCCTCTGGCCCAGAACCTGCAGTCTGGGCTCCAGAAGCCATTTCTCTCTCTTGCCAATTCCAAAGCTAAGGGGAACTGTGTCTAAGTCAGTGTACTTGTTGGGGCTCCCCAGATAGGCTGTCACCTCCCTTGGGGCAGAACTGTTGACTTGACAAGCTTTCACCAAACACTCGTCTTGTAGGGACTCTGTGTTTTTAGATCCAAAACAAACAAACAGAAAAATCAGGATTCATTATCTGCAAGAGATTTTGTTGTCCTCTTTGGTTAATTTTTATGGAAAGTCTTTTTTTTGTTTGTTTTGCTTCTTTTGTTTCTTGCATTCCTTTTTTTTAAAAATAAATTTATTTTATTTATTTATTTTTGGCTGTATCGGGTCTCCATTGCTGCGCGCGGGCTTTCTCTAGTGGCAGCGAGCAGGAGCTACTCTTCCTTGCGGTGCGCGGGCTTCTTATTGCTGTGGCTTCTTTTGTTGTGGAGCACGGGCTCTAGATGCGTGGGCTTCAGTAGTTGTGGCACACAGGCTCAGTAGTTGTGGCACGCGGGCTCAGTAGTTGTGGCTCTCGGGCACAAGAGCGCAGGCTCAGTAGTTGTGGCACACAAGCTTAGGTGCTCTGTGGCATGTGGGATCTTCCCTGAACAGGGCTCGAACCCGTGTCCCCTGCATTGGCAGGCAGATTCTTAACCACTGCACCACCAGGGAAGCCCTTATGGAAAGTCTTATAGGTTTAAATGTTACTAGCTTATTGTCATTGACAGGTTAAGTAGGCTAGGACCTGTGCTACATGCTTTCTGGGGGTGATTGCATTATTATTGTCCCCACTGCACAGATGAGGAAGCTGACCCTGGTATGGCACGACTAAGATCCTATAGCTAGTGGAGTGGAGCTGGGACCGTTTTATCCAAGTCCAAGTTCCAAATCCAAGCTTTCATCTTCTGTGGTTTTTCATGTAACAGACTGGTCTTGCCTGGGCATGGTACCCCCTCCCAGGCCTCTTCTCCAGAGGTGCCATGGTTTGTGTTTTCTCAGTAACTGGAGAGGGAGGGGGCTTCTGACATTTTGAGCCCAGGTGTGCTAAACATCCTTCTAGGCACTGTATAAATCTGCCCAGTAAAGAACTGACTCAGCCCAAATACCAAGTGTGCCGCTATTGAGAAACACTAAAACCAAATATCCTTGGGACTTCCCTGGCCATCCAGTGGTTAAGACTCCACCATTCCACCGCAGGGGGCGCAGATTCAATCCCTGGTCAGGAACTAAGATCCTACATGCTGCGCGCATGGCCAAAAAATTGAAAAAAAAATTTTTTTTGTTTTTTTTTTGTTTTGTTTTTTGGTGGGTTTTTTTTGCGGTACGCGGGCCTCTCACTGTTGTGGCCTCTCCCGTTGCGGAGCACAGGCTCCGGACATGCAGGCTCAGCAGCCATGGCTCACAGGCCTAGCCACTCCGCGGCATGTGGGATCTTCCTGGACCGGGGCACGAACCCGTGTCCCCTGCATCGGCAGGTGGACGCTCAACCACTCACTGCGCCACCAGGGAAGCCCGAAAAAACTTTTTTTTTAAAAAATAAAACCAAATATCCTTACTGCACAGAATTGGCTTAGGTGATGTAGGGCTAGGCTGCAAAGACAAAATCACCTTGCCTGTCCTTGCAAGCTGCCATGCAGGGTGGAAGCTGGAAAAGACGTGGCTCCTGTCCCCAGGGACTGATGTGCTCCTGAGCTGATAGAGGCAGCAGCACCCACCTCCTGAAAGAAGGATTTGGGGGGGAAGAGTTTAGACTTTGGAAATAGACGAACCAGGGTTTGAATCCCGGATCAGCCTCTCTCAGCTGAGTAAGCTTTGTTCATTCTCCTCTTGAACAAAATAGGGACGATGATGCCTTCCTATAGGCTGCTGTGAAGATGAGAGTTTAGCACAGGGGGGCAGGTGCATAGTAGGTGCTCTGAGTTCAGAGGAAGGCCCAGGCTGACCCAGAAGGCTTCAGAGAGGAGGCGGAGCTGGGGTTCAGCCCTGCCAGGGGGATCAGATTAAAGGGCATGTCAGGCAGGGCACAGCTTGAGCAAAGATGGGCAACGTCTGTTCAAGAGCAAAGGATTCGTATGTCTGGAAGAGGAGAGAACATGGAAGCTGCAGAGTCTGGATTCAGGCCAGCTCCAAAGGCCAGGCTAGGGAGGCTTTGGACTTTATCCAGTCTCAACGCAGGCTGTACCCAGCGGGAGGTGTAGCTGACATCAGCCGCCAGAGTATTGGTCGCTGAGGCGTGTTCCGAGGGGTCACCCACCTGCTGTTCACTAGTCGTGGTGCCTTCTGGCTGCGAAGGTGGCCAATAGCTGCCCGGATTGATGGAGGCGTGTGTTAGGCGGGGCACTGACCGCCGGGCACCAGCCCCTTGCCTGGCAGCAAGGAAACCTGTGACCTTAGATGCCTGGGAGGCTGCACAGGAAGGTGTCCTAAAGGTCACCTGGTGCATCTCTGCTCCCTTCTCCAGGCAGGGTTGGCCTCCCGAGAGCTGCCTGCATTGCAGCACTTCTCAGACTAAATTTTAGTAATAACAATAACAATGATGACATTTGTGGAACACTGACTCCTTGCCCAGCACCAGGCTAAGTGGTTTTCACGTGTTATCTCATTGACTTCTCACTGCAACCCATGGGGCAGGAACTATCATTATTCTCACTTCAAAAATGATTCTCAGAAAGGGTTAGTAATTCTCCAAAAGTCACACAGCTAGTAAATGACTTCAGTCCACAGTCTGATTCCAGAACTTCGCAGCCTCATTAAAAAAACAAAACAAAACAAAACAAAAACTGCATGGAAGTTTATAAGACCCCCCCAAGCCAGTCCCAGGGAGAGCCACTGTTAATAATTCATGCACAAACATATACAGTATATAATCAGGCAGTACTTGCTTTGTATGAGTTTCAGATACCACGGTTTAGTTAAACAACACCAGTCCCTCAATAACACTGTTCAGATTTCAGTTGCCATGTTATGTTAACTGTGAGTAATTGCATTAAGTATGGACTTTGCTGCTAGCTCTTCCATCCACAAATCGCTGTGGAAATGACAGATGCATAATGGCCAGTGACCAGTTACACCTCTTCTTTCAAAGCCTGTTGTTGATTGGTCACCATGCGTGTTATTCGGTTCCTACACAGACAGCAAAGCATGTCCTTGTGTTGCCTCCTGTCTCCCTGTGATAAACCCATGTGACATTTTATAAAAATGTATCAGCAAAAGAGGGAATTGGCCAACACGCATGAAAGTGCAGCACAGAAATGCAGAGTGATAACACTGAAAGGGCAATTTGAACTGAAGATAAATGGAGTGATTTAAAAAATAGCTGGCTCTGGGAATGTTGACACCACAGCTATTTGCTATTCCAGAAACTCTAGATATGCAGCCAGGGAAACTTGGTGAAGGTACACCTATCGACATATGAATGGGAGTGGTTCTGACAAAAAGGATGAAGTTGTCCTGAGGAAGTGATGCCAGCAAAAACATCACATTAAAGGAACTGCCAGATATATTTCATGACATTGAAAGTACAAAGGATAAAATGTTTTAAGTTGATCTAAACTTAGAAAGGAGTATGATGACTCACCAATGCATAGAAAAGATGCTCTTTCTGTATCTCAAGTTACACTACAGGAAGAAGGCAAGCACTGTTCAAACTACTCTTGATAATTTTCCCCAGATTTATTGAGGCATAATTGACAGATAAAACTGTAATATATTTAAAATGTACAATGTGATGATTTGATATATGTATACATTGTGAAATGATTCCCACAATCAAGTTAATTGATACATCCATTACCTCACATAGTTACCCTTTTTTTAGGGAGAAGATCTACTCTCTCAGCAAATTTCAATTATACAATACAGTATTATCTACTATAGTCACCAGTTAGATCCTCAGATTCATTCATCTTATAACTGAAAGTTTGTACCCTTTTATCAACCCCTCCCTATTTTCCCCCGTCCCCAAGCACCTGGCAACCATTATTATACACTCTGTTTCTGTATAAGTGATACCATGCAGTATTTGTCTTTTTTCTTTCTGGCTTATTTCATTTAGCATAATGTATTCCAGTTTCATCCATGTCATCACAAATGGCAGGATTTCCTTCTTTTTAAAGACTGAATAATACTCCATTGTATATACATAAATACCACACTTTCTTTATCCATCTAACCATCAACAGACCCTTAGGTTGTTTCCAAATGTTAACTCTCATGAATAATGCTGCAATGAACATGGGAGTATAGGTATCTTTTGAGACAGGGTTTTCGCTTCCTTTGGATGTATACCCAGAAGTGGGATTGCTGGATCGTCCTTGATACATTTTGATAAAGAAAGAAAACTCTTGAATTCCAATGTTTTTAATTTAAATTACACTAGTAATTTAATAAGTATTAAATTTATTACTAGTTTTACTACTTTTTCATTTGTCTCTACATGTGTAACAGACCATCAAGAGTTTTTAATGCTTCAACAACAACTTTGAAAGGTCACAGAACAATCATAATTTTTCCCATTAATTAAGTTCTCTTTGCGTGATTTCAGCTTGCATGGTCATTTTCACAGTCCCACAGTACAGTGGGAAGTGAGGACTGTGTATGTGTATGCATGTACCACCACATATGTATCTATCGGTATAATTTTAAAATGCAAATGGAGTATATTGTCTTCAACCTGCCTTTTTTTCCTACCATACGTTTTTAAAATTGAGGTAAAATGCACATAACATACAATTAACCATTTAAAGTGTTCAGGTCAGTGGCATTTAGTATATTCACAGTGTTGTGCAACCACCCCTTCCCTCTAGTTTCAAAATGTTTTCATTATCTCAGAAAAACACCCATTGAATAATCACTCCACATTTCCCCCTCCCAGGCCCTAGTAACTTCTAATCTGCTTTCTGACTCTATAGATTTGCCTATTCTGGATATATCCTATAAAAGTAATCATACAATAGGTGACCTTTTGTGCTTGACTTCTTAGGATAATGTTTTCGAGGTTCATTCAAGTTGTATTGTACCATGTATCAATATGTCTGTTGTTCCTTTTTAAGGTTAAATAATATTCCATTGTATGAATATACCCTAATTTACCCATTCTTCTGTTGAAGGACATTTGGGTTGTTTCCACGTTTTGACTATTATGAATAACGCTGGTATTAACATTCATGTACAAGTTTCTGTGTGTACATATGTTTTTATTTTTTTCCGGTATATACCTAGGAGTGGAATTGCTGGGTCATAAGGTAATTCTATGTTTGGACTTCATAAAAATGTAAAACTTTTGTGCATCAAAGGACACTATCAAGAATGTAATCAAGGTCATTGTTTCATTTTGAGTTAATTTTTGTAGATGGAGTGAGATAGAGGTCCAACTTTATTCTTTTGCGAGGGGCTATCCAGTTGTCCTAGCACCATTTGTTTTGTTTTGTTTTTTAAAGATTTTTTTTTGATGTTTACCATTTTTAAATTCTTTGTTGAATTTGTTACAATTTGCTTCTGTTTGGTTTTTTGGCCGCGAGGCATGTGGGATCTTAGCTCCCCGACCAGGGATCGAACCCATGCCTCCTGTATTGGAATGTGAAGTCTTAACCACTGGACTGCCAGGGAAGTCCCCCTACCACCATTTGTTGCAGAGATTATGTTTCCCCCATTGAATGGTCTTGGCATCCTTGTCAAAAATCAATTGGCCATAGATGTTTGGGCTGATTTCTGGGCTCTCAATTCTGTTGCATTGGTCTGTATTTCTATCCTTATGCCAGTACCACACTGTTTTGATTACTGTAGCTTTGTAGTAAATTTTGAAATCAACACGCATTTTTCATGTAACCTGAATATCTTTTCATGTCAGAATGCTAGGGGTGATCTCATTCCTTTTGATGGCTGCACAATATTCCATTGTATGGAAATCATAACAAATTGAACCAGCCTCCAACTGATGGACATCAGATTGTCTCCAAGTTTTTCTCTCTCACACACAATGCTGCACAAATCATCCAGGTGGATACCTCTTTATGTATATGTATGAATATTCCTGTAAGATACTTCTAGAAGATGAAGTGTTAAGTCAAAGAGTAATATAAGTCACTATTATTAAGTTGCCCTCCAAAAGTTATACCAATGACTTTTAGTGCACCATAGTGTTCACTTGGTGGATCTTAATCTTCTTATTCTCTGCCTGAGAGGCAGAAAATAGTGTTTCACTTTAGTTTGCATTTTGTTAATTATGACAAGATTCAGCATCTTTTCAAGTTTATTGACTATTTTCTTTTTTGTGTGAATTTATATCTTTTGCACACTTTTTTTTTCCTATTGAGATGTTGGGCTTTTGTTATTGATTTATAAGAATCCTTTGCATATTAAGGCTCACACTATATTAGAATGGTCTGGTTACTTGTTTGTCTCCTTCATTCTGTGTGCACACCTTGAAGGAAAGGAAGGTATCCTATTCACCCTTGTGTGCCTGGCGGCTAGCCTAGGGCATAGCACATAACAGAAGTTCGATAAATATTTGCTGAAGCGATAAAAAGTTGTGCACCTAAGTCCCTGATCCAGATGTTGACAGTAAAAAGATGAACAGAGGAGAGTCCTTGTTCTAATGGAGCTCACAGTCTGGTTGGAGAGTAGACATTAATTCTCTCATTCAACAAAAGTTTATTGAGCAGCTTCCTCTGGGCCATGTGCATAATGTCCTAAGCAGCCTGCTAGGATGAGAAAAATGCCAGGACTGTGACTCAGGTGACCTGGTCCTACTGGAATCTGGGCTGGTGAGTTCCCCTCCCTGGTCATCAGTATCCCCATCCGTAAAATGTGAGTGACTGGACCAAATTCTCTCATTTCCCCTTGAACACCTATCAGTCTGTGCTTCTTTGGCTCTTTCTGGAAGTAGGAGTCAGTGGCCTAAGGGGCCGTCATGTCACTGCTCAGAGCCTCCCCTTGCTCCACAGTGGCAGTGAATACAGGCTTTGAAGTCAGTGTCCTGAGTTCAAATTCCGGCTCTGCTACATGCTAGCTGTGGCCTTGGATGTGTGACTTAGCCTCTTGATGGAACCTTTCTGGTGGAATTAAAAGTGATGGACCCTGTGTGGAGAAAAGGGAACCCTCTTGCACTGTTGGTGAGAATGTAAATTGATACAGCTACTATGGAGAACAGTATGGAGGTTCCTTAAAAAACTAAAAATAGAACTACCATATGACCCAGCAATCCCACTACGGGGCATATACCCAGAGGAAACCATAATTCAAAAAGACACATGCACCCCAGTGTTCATTGCAGCACTATTTGCAATAGCCAGGTCATGGAAGCAACCTAAATGCCCATCGACAAATGAATGGATATACGAATGGATATATATAACAATGGAATACCACTCAGCCATAAAAAGCAACGAAATTGGGTCATTTGTTGAGACGTGGATGGATCTAGAGACTGTCATACAGAGTGAAGTAAGTCAGAAAGAGAAAAACAAATATCGTATATTAACGCATATATGTGGAACCTAGAAAAATGGTATAGATGAACCGGTTTGCAGGGCAGAAATTGAGACACAGATGTAGAGAACAAACGTATGGACACTAAGCGGGGAAAGCCGCGGGGGGGTGGGGATGGTGGTGTGATGAATTGGGAGATTGGGATTGACATGTATACACTGATGTATAAAATTGATGACTAATGACTAATAAAAATAAATAAAATAAAATTCATAAATAAATAAAGTGATGGACCCTGTGAGGTGCTCGGCAGGCAGCCTGGCACAGAGAAAGTGTGCAGTAAATAAAAGGCCATTGTCCTTACCCTTAGCATAGACTTCAGGGCTACAGAGGAGTTGTCCAGGGAAGACCTGCCTCCTGGAAGATGAGAGATGAGGCACATGGGGAGTTGGAGATGGGTGTGGCCTGGGAAAGGCTGCCCTTGAATGAGTTGAATGGGTCCCCGGTGAGAGCCCCCAGGTGCTTATGAATGAGTTCCTGTGGAGGTCTCTAGGTCAGCCCAGTCAGTGGGAGAACTCTGGACTGGGAGGCCAGCAGTCCTGCCTCGAGGTGGGCCTGGACCAGCAAGCTCCCCACGGTGGACCTCTTCTATGAAGTGAGGCCACAGCCCCCTCTTGAGGCACGAAAGTTGTCCTGTGGCCTAATGTGTGGATCCCCAGGGCCAGCTAGCTGGAAGTCTAGACAGGGCTGGCTTTTCATGCCCACTGCTGGCAGCTTCAGGAACAACAAGCACCCACTTCCCCTCCTGCCTTGACATCAGGCAGTGTTACTGGTGAGGGCAGCCCACGTGGCCACCTGTGCCCTTCCTGCCCTCGGTTCAGACCCCCAGTGGCTTCTCCCTCCCCTTCAAGTTCCTGGAAACTGTCCCCACGACGCCCACATGCTCACAAACACAGAGATGTGGACAAGTGCTCAAGGGCAAACACTCTTTTTTTTTAAATTGATTTTTATTGGAGCATAGTTACTTTACAATGTTGTATTAGTTTCCGCTGTACAGCAAAGTGAATCAGTTATACGTATACATATACCCCCTCTTTTTTGGATTTCCTTCCCATTTAGGTCACCACAGAGCACTGAGTAGAGTTCCCTGTGCTATACAGTAAGTTCTCATTAGTTATCTATTTTATACATAGTAGTGTATATATGTCAGTCCCAATCTCCCAGTTCATCCCACCCCCCCATCCCTCAAACACTTTTATCTGCACATGACATCACAACCACACACAGATATACCCATGTTCAAAGTCACATTAAAACTTCCAGGGACCCTGTTCACTTTTACTTCATGGACCCCTTTCTCCATTAAAAAAAAATAATAAAAGTTATATTTTACAAAAACAAAATTATATGTTACAACTATGTTGGTGTAAATAACAGATATCATCCAGGCTGGATTCATTATTACACAATTCATTGTTATTATATTCTCTTTATTTCTTATTTTAAAATAAATTAAAATGAAAACATTTTCATAGGCTCCTGAAACTATCACAGGCCCTCAGCACTAAGCCTCCTGAGGAGATCTGACGGAGAAGTCAGCCCCACCAGTGAGCATGTGTGAATTCACACACATCTAGCTCCAGAAAGTGCCCACTCTATTATTAATATCTGTCACTGGGGCTTCCCTGGTGGTCCAATAACCAGGTTAAGAATCCACACTTCCACTGCGGGGGGCACAGGTTCGATCCCTGGTTGGGAAACTAGGATCCCGCAAGCTGTGTGGTGTGGCCAAAACAAACATAGTAAAACCTGTCATTTACGGTCACCCTTTATGTGCCAGGCACTAAGTGAAGTGCTTTCCATGAATTATCTCTTTTTTAAATATTTATTTATTTTATTTTTATTTATTTGGCTGTGCCAGATCTTCATTGCGGCACACGGGATTTCGTTGTGGCGTGCGGGAGCTTTTAGTTGTGGCATGTGGGATCTTTAGTTGCGGCATGTGGGATCTAGTTCCCTAACCAGGGATCGAACCTGGGTCCCCTGCATTGGGAGCATGGAGTCTTAACTGCTGGACCACCAGAGAAGTCCCTCCATGAATTATCTTATTTTTATTTATTTTATAGACAGGGAAACTGACATTCAGAGAGGAGAAGTGATTTGCCCTGGGTCACACAGCCAAGGTCTGCGTGACCCCAAACCCTGTGTTCTAGTCCTCTCCTCAGGGGTCTGCTTGGTGCCTGATCCCAGGGGAGCACCAAATGTTTGGCAGGACAAATCTGCCCCACAGAGGGTGCAGTGTAATGCTCACTCCCGTGCCCACAGACTCACCCGGACACACACACCGCCCCCTGCCCTGGCAGTGCTCTGCAGTGAAAGCCCCAACCTGGTTTCCAGCCCCAGCCCCGAGGCAGCGAGACTGGTTAAGCGTATCCTCATCCAGCACAGGCTCTCCTCTCCCTCCATGGAGCCAGGTGTCCCAGGCCACCTCCAGCCCCAAGGTACCACCTTTCCTGAGAGCTGGCAGTGAGGGTGAAGGGCTGAGATTGGGGCAGAGGAGAGGAAAGGGCCACAAGCTGGGATCTTTTCCCATGTGAGTTTCTGCCATTTACTGGGTATCCAGGGATGCAGACCCTCCCCCGACCTTCAGGAGCTCCATTTGAGTGTTTGTTATTATTTTTTCATTATTATGAATTTCCTTGCTTATTAATGGAGGTGAAAATAGCACCTGCTTTCCAGGACTGTTGAAAAGGTCCAATGACATGAGTACAGTCTTTATTGCAGTGCCTGGTGCCAAGTGAGCAAATTAGAGCTGGTTGTGTTAATATTATTCCTACCTCTGTAATCCGGTGAGATGATGAAAGCATGATTTAGGGCAGAGGAGGTGTAGCCACCTTAGGAGAAAGGACAGAAATGATAGACATGGAGTGATGTGGGCGACCGTGTCAGAGAGAGGATCAGCCTACCAGGCACCCACAGATTTTGAACCAAGTGGTCAGGAGATGGTCAAGGGGGGTCCCATAGGATTAAGACCATCTGGAGGAGTCAGCAGGACATCAGGCACAGGACGGGAGCAGCAGCCCTACATTTGGCCGATCTGAGGGGACCACCCATCCCCGTTTGCTCAGGATGGTCCTGGTTTTAGCACTGAAAGTTCTGCATCCCGAGAAACACCTCAATCCCAGGCAAGCAGGATGGTTGGTCCCCCTAGAACACGCAGTGGTCACAAGGCGCCCACTATAACCAGCACTGGGCTCAGACCCAGCCATGGGCCTCTTGTCCTCTGGCTGAGGGAAGCTGAAGCATGCCGACAACCACCCCCTGGCATGACACATGGTGGAATGCCCCTCCTCAGATAATAATCACACTGCCCTTTGTTGCTCCAAGCTCTGGTTCTGGATCCACAGGGATCAGGGAGTACCTCCGGTTTCCAGGGAGTACTCTCGATTCTGAGAAATTAGAGGGTGAACTCTGGCCGGACTGACTTCCCAGCTCCTGGAATCTCACAGTTCTGTTCCACGGGCCTTTGCACCACCTGGCACCCTTTTCCCTCCTTTGGGACTCAGCTGGAAGGCCACATCCTCCAAGGAGCCCTCCCTAACTCCTGCATGCGGCGGGGGGGGGGGGGGGGGGGGGGCTGTGTCCCCAGCGCCCCCTAGTGTCCCACTGTATGTTTCCTGGTCGTCCGCGGCAAAGTACCACAAACTGGGCGGTTTAAACAACAGAAATTTATTCTCTCACAGTTCTGGAGACCAGAAGTCCAAAATCAAGGTGTCATTGGGGCCATGCTTTCTCTGAAGGCTCCAGAGGAGAATCTGGCGCACGCTTTTCTCTTAGCTTCGGTGCTGCCAGCAGCCCTTGGTGTTCCTTGACTTGTAGGTGCTCTACTCTAATCTCTGCCGTCAGCTTCACATGACCTTCTCCCTGTATGTCTGTGTCTCTTCTCCTCTTCTTATAAGAACACAAATTATATTGGATTAAGGTCCGCTCTTATCCAGTATGACCTTGTCTTAAATTGATTACATCTTCAAAGATCTCATTTCCAAATAAGGCCATATTCACAGGTACCAGAGGTTAGGACTTGGACATATCCTTTTGGAGGACACAATTCGAGCCATAACACACATTTTTGCACTTGTCAGGAAATACTTGCTGGATAATGAAGGAGACAGTGTTTGTGGGCATCTCTCACCAGGCCTGGTCCACACTGTAGTCTCAGCGCTATGCCAGGGCCTGGCCAGAGAACATGCTTGGCAGAAGCTGAGGATGGAGTGAGGAACAGAGGAGGAATTGCCCCACCTTTGGACAGATGGCTAGTTTTCAGGGCTCTGAGATGCTTTGAAGGACCTTAGAGGAAGAGGCTAGGTTAGGAGGGGTTTAGAAGGGACTAGGCTAGGGAGTTGCCTAGTTTAGGCCAGACATTTCTTATAAGCAGGTGCCAACAGCTCTCTACTTCCTAGAATCTTCTAGTGTGGACAAGCCTGAGCATTTACATATTAAAATATCCATTACTGGTTTATAAATTACTCTCCTTTTATTTCCCCTCTCTAATAAAATTCGAGCGTTGTACTGATAGTTATGAAATGGTGTGAACAGGTAGGTTATATTGGACTTCCGGTTTCCAGTCCTGCACATAAGGAGCTTAGAAGTAGTTATTCTGTCCTTATGAATAAAAAGCTGAGCAAAGTGAAATATCAACACCTCTCCTTAGATCCATCGGAAAAATGAGGCCACAGGGCAAACCGCTGCCGCCTGTGTGCGTACGTGTTGTCTAAGGCTGCTTTCCCACTACAGCAGCAGACTTGAGAAGCTGCAACAGACTGTCTGTTCTGTCAAGCCTAAAATATTTGCACTGGCCCAATGCAGAAAACGTTTGCTGGCGCTGCTATAGGATAAGGAGAGTGAATAAGGAGAACAACTAACAGACAGGAATGGTGAGTATGGCTAGGGGACAGCAAGCGAAACGGACAGTGGCAGGATATCCCCGGCACAGGAGGCCTCACGTCTGATTTAATACGGCCTCATGGTACATGGTAAAGACTTTGGATTTTATTCTTAGTATGAGGATTTAGAAAAAGAAAAGCAGAATCTGGAATCCAGGAGCTGTCTGGCACCTACAGATTTGGTCTTGTGTTGCACCTGAACAATTTCGTGGAACATCGACATCAGACAAAGCCATTCTGTGACCTTGAGGAATCAAGACAAAAACAAGACCCCTGGGGCTTCCCTGGTGGCGCAGTGGTTGGGAGTCCGCCTGCCGATGCAGGGGATGCGGGTTCGTGCCCCGGTCCAGGAGGATCCCGCATGCCGCGGAGCAGCTGGGCCTGTGAGCCATGGCCGCTGGGCCTACGCGTCCGGAGCCTGTGCTCCGCAGTGGGAGAGGCCACAACAGTGAGGGGCCGCGTACCAAAAAAAAAAAAAAAACAAGACTCCTCCATAATCATGTCTAAACACAGACAAACCCAAATATTATTGAAGCCACACAACACGAAGCACACCCCTCTCCTGGCTAATCCGAGGGACTGCAGCTTCCTCACCAATGATAACTAGTCACACTCTAGCCTGCCCTCCCTATAAATAAAATTATTGAGATCTCCAACCATAAAATTATCCCTGCTTCTGAAAGCACCAATCCAGAGCAAAGTCCCGCTCCTTGGGCCCTCACCCAAATCACCCCACCAAAGTCCAAATCCTAAACTAGTTCTTTTTTTTTTCTTTTGAGGAGCGAATTGTTTATTTTAAATTTTTATTGGCATACAGTTGACTTACAATGTTGTGTTAGTTTCTGCTGTGCAGCAAAGTGAATCAGTTATACATATACATATGTATCCACTCTTTTTTAGATTCTTTTCCCATATAGGTCCTATAATAAGTTCTAAGACCCTTTCACTGAGACACTCCATGGTTCCCTGGTGTGCATTTTCCCTTACTGGACAACCAGGGAAGTCCCTATACATTCTTTTTTTAATATTCCTTTCCATTATGGTTTATCCCAGGAGATTGGATATAGTTCCCTGTGCTATACAGTAGGACCTTGTTGTTTATCCATCCTAAATGTAATAGTTTGCATCTACCAATCCCAAACTCCCAGTCCATCCCTCTCCCTATCCCCTCCCCCTTGGCAACCGCAAGTCTGATTTCTATGTCCGTGAGTCTGTTTCTGTTTCATAGGCAGGTTCATTTGTGCCATATTTTAGATTGCACGTATAAGTGACATCATATGGTATTTGTCTTTCTCTTTGTGACTTTCTTCACTTGTATTGCAATATGATAATGTCTGGTTACATCCATGTTGCTGCAAATGGCATTATTTCATTCTTTTTTATGGCCGAGTAGTGTCTCTTTAGTCTTTTAATCTAGAACAGTCCCCCTCACACCCAGACACCCACTTCTTTTTTAGGGCTGTATTCTGACCCCCTTGGAGGAGAGAGAGAAGGAAAGAAGGAAGGAAGAAAAGGAGGGAGGGAGGAAGGAAGGAAAAGTCTCAGATGCAGTGCAGTTCTCAGAGAGTTCCAGGAAAGCCAGTGGGAGTCCTTGAGAGGGCCACATCTCCCGGCAACAGCTTGCCTCACTGTCCTTTGGGCACTGGCTGGGAGCAGCCCTTGGAAGCACGGCCTCTGTGCTAAGGATGGGGATGGATTTCTGAGCACAGCCGTCCCCTCTGCCACTTAGGCTCCTGGCAGTGCAGAGACACATCCCCATGGCCACTACCAGGGCACTGACTTTTTTTTAAACCTTGGAAATTTTAAAAAATAGCTTTATTGAAATATAACACACGTACCATTCAACCTTAAAGTGTACCATTCAGTGGTTTTTTGTATATTCACACTTGTGAAACCATGATCACAATCTAATTTTAGAACATTTTCATCACAGCAAAAAGACACCCGTACCGGGACTTCCCTGGTGGTCCAGTGGTAGAGAGTCCGCCTTCCAATGCAGGGGACGCGGGTTCGATCCCTGGTCAGGGAACTAAGATCCCACATGCCATGGGGCAACTAAGCCTGCGCCCCACAACTACTGAGCTCTCATGCCTCAACTAGAGCCCACATGCCGCCAACAACAGAGCCCATGTGCCCTGGAGCCTGCGCGCCACAACTAGAGAAGAGAAAACCCGCACACTGCATCTAAGACCTGACGCAGCCATAAATAAATAAATAAATAAATCTTAAAAAAATAAAAGACACCCGTACCCATTAGCAGTCGTTCCCCACGCTCACCTCCCATGCCACTCCCAGCCCAAGGCAAACACTAATCTACTCTCTGTCTCTCTAGATTTGCCTGTTGCATATCGATGGAATCGGTGCAATTTGTGGCCTTTGGTAATGGGCTCCTTTTACTTAGCATAACGTTTCAAGGTTCATCCATGTTGTAGCGTGATTCAGTGCTTCATTCCCTCTTATTGTCAAATGACATTGTTAAATCATATGGATTTACCACATTTTGTTCATCAGTTGGTGGACATTTAGGTTTGTTTCCACTTTTTTGACTCTTAGGAGTAATGCTGCTTATGAATATTCATGTACAGGATTTTATGTGGACATATTTTTTTTCATTTCTCTTGGGTGTATACCTAGGAACAGAATTGCTGGATCATATAGTAACTCTATGTTTAACATTTTGAGGAACTTCTAGATGGTTTTCCACAGCAGCTGCACCATTTTACATTCCCAGAAGCCATATACAAGGGTTCCAATTTCTCACCATCCTCGAAACACTTGTCGTTATCTGTCTTATTTGTTATAGCCATTCTAGTGGATATGAAGTGGTATCTTAATGTGGCATTTACCTAATGACTAATGATGTTGAACATCTTTTCATGTGCTTACTAGCCATTTATATCTCTGGAGAGATTCAGATTTATGATTTGCAGATATTTTCTCCCATACTGTGGGTTTTCTTTTCACTTTCTTAACGGTATCCTTTGAGACACAAAAATGTCTAATTTTTTTTTTTTTTTTTTTGCGGTACGCGGGCCTCTCACTGTTGTGGCTTCTCCCATTGCGGAGCACAGGCTCTGGACGCGCAGGCTCAGTGGCCGTGGCTCATGGGCCCAGCCGCTCCGTGACATGTGGGATCTTCCCGGACCAGGGCACGAACCTGTGTCCCCTGCATCGGCAGGCGGACGCTCAACCACCGCGCCACCTGGGAAGCCCCAAGGCATTCACTTTTTTATTTATGTCTGTTGAGTTTCTTTTAATCTATAACGCTCCAGGCTTTTTTTTTTTTTTGGCTGCGTTATGTCTTTGTTGCTGCGCAGGGGCTTTCTCTAGTTGTGGTGAGCAGGGGCTACTCTTTGTTGCAGTGCATGGGTTTCTCCTTGCAGTGGCTTCTCTTGTTGCAGAGCACGGGCTCTAGGTGCACGGGCTTCAGTAGTTGTGGCACTCGGGCTCAATAGTTGTGGCCCGCAGGCTCTAGAGTGCAGGCTCAGTAGTTGCGCTGCATGGGCTTAAGTGCTCCACAGCATATGGGATCTTCCCAGACCAAGGATCAAACCCGTGTCCCCTGCATTGGCAGGTGGATTCTTAACCACTGTGCCACCAGGGAAGTCCCAGGCTTTTTTTTCCTCTTGCATTTTATTTGTTGAAGAAACAGGGTCATTTGTTCTATAGAGTTTCCATCAGTCTGAATTTGTTAATTGCATCTCCATGGTGTAATTTAACATTTTCTTCTGTCCCTTGTATTTTAGTAATCCAGAGGCATGATCTGCTTTAGATTTGGTTTTAGCACAGCAATAATTTGCAGGTGATATGTGTGTTTCCAGAGTCAGAACGTGTAAGGTTGACTCTGTCTGCAATGTTAGGGGCCATCCATAATCTTCAATTGGATTTTTTTTTTTTTTTTTTTTTGGCTGCCACGTGGTATGCAGCATCTTAGTTCCCCAACCAGGGATCAAACTCTTACACTCTGTATTGGGAGCGCAGAGTCTCAACCACTGGACCACCAGGGAAGTCCCTGGATCTTTTTTATTTGGCTGTGTTGGGTCTTCATTGCTGCACGCGGGCTTTCTCTAGTTGCGGCGAGCAGAGGCTACTCTTCATGGCAGTGTGCGGGCTTCTCATTGCAGCGGCACACGGGATCTTCCCGGACCAGGGCTCAAACCCGTGTCCCCTGCATTGGCAGGTGGATTCTTAACCAGTGTGCCACCAGGGAAGTCCCTGGATCTTTTTTTAATTAGAGGTGATTTACATTTTGAAAGGGTCACTCTGGTTGCTGGGGGGGAAGGGGTCCCAGGGTTTCAAGGACTGAAGGATAGCCATGCAACAAAGCACTTGCTGCCATGCCTGGCACACAGGGACTACTCAATAAATATTAGCACTTACTGTTGTTGTTGTTATTAGAGCTGTGTGGGGGGGCACCCAAATCCTGAGCTCAGAGCCATTTTCTAGCCAGGGCATTCTCCTCTCTTCTCCTCTGCCCTTGGAGGAGACGTCGTCAGTGCCCCATGGCTCTGGGAGGCATGTTCAGGAATGCGGCGGCCATCTATTTGCACCTGGTGGGGCCCTTCCGGGGAAAGAAGTCTGGAGCTTCGCTCGCCCGGTGTTTGCATCAGACTGTAAGTGCTCTAGCCCCTCGTGCTCTGCTGCTTGCGTGCCCCAGGGGTCCTGGGATCTGGCTTGGTTCCGGCTTCAAAGCTGTGCATGAGCCTCCTCTTTCAGGAGACCTTCTCTGACTGCAGCCTGGATGTGGGCCTCTCCCTTGCCCTTGCTTCTAATCTAGAACTTGTAGCTATGCATCTGAATGGTCTCCTTGGAGCTGCTGCCTCCCCATCACCCCGTGTGCCCAGCCCAGTGTTTGGTACACAGTAGGTGCTTCATAAATGTTGGCTGAATAAATACATTATGCATAAGCTCAAGAACAGGCACTGGTTCCTCACTTATCCAAGTAGTGTGTGACGTACTCAAAGGTCACTCCATTGAGCACCCCAAGTTTCTAGAGTCCCCCCTTTTTTATCTTCTTCCTGAACTCATTCAACTCCATCCACCCCCTTTGCTCTCTCTCTGTGCCCCTCCACCCCTCTACTCCTTCGCCCACCCCAGCCCTCCGCAAACTCCCTCACTCCAACCTCTACCCACCTACCCCCACTGCCCCGACTCATCTTCACTTTATTTTTTTAAGTATGATGCGTACCCGATTCAAACGTAATTCCTTATATCATTGAACCTATAATGCCATCAATATTAAGATGCACTGTTATTTTATGGACTAGTAAGTGGGGAAATTGCCAGTTAAACTCGTGCTATAGATTCTAAGACACATCTGAAAGTGCAATGTGCAAACAATACACATATCAGAGTCAGTCAAACATGGTATGCTCTCCATACAAGAAACTTAGAAACAGAGAAGAGTGCACTTATGATTAAATCACCTGTAATTCCACCACTCAGAGAGAACCTTTCTTAACATTTGGTATGTTTCCTTCTAAATTTTTTTCTATTCACATATGGTCATAAAAATATATATATACGTACAAATATATATTAGGGTATATTTTAAAAAATATAATCATCCCGTGCGTGCTATTTTGTAGCCTGTTTTATTGATATTGGTATATCATACTTACAAACATTCCTCTAAAATGTAATTTTCTCCCACATTTTTTAATCATAAAAATAAAACCTTTATTTTAGAAAATTTGGAAAATACGAAAATTATAAGGAAGAGAAGAAAAATATCTGTCAACTAACCAACTAAAGATAATCACTGCTGACTAACATTTGGGTGATAACATGATTTTCCCTGGCAGGGATCACGCTCTCATTTTTAACTATTTTGACATGTTCTGAGTGCCAGGCCTGGTGAGAGGTGTCAGGGACAGGGCTGCCAATGTTAGCAAAGCACCTACTAGGTGTCAGCCCCATGCTGGGCTCTCTGCAAATCATTCCCATCAGCAAGACTCCCAGGTGATGGAAAAGCCTGGCCTGTATACAGACGGTCCCCATGCCCTTATCCAGGGCAGGGGCCAGACACTAGGAGCGCTGCTGTTGCCACCACCCTGACCAGGGTCCTGTCCAGCTCCTCCTCCAACCTTGGGGAAGTCCCTGAATCTCTTTGAGCTTCAGTGTCCTCATCTTTACATGGGGATTATCCTGGTCCCTCTGATAGACGTGCTGTGGGGACTAAGCCTATGAGGAACAGTGGGGGCTCACTGTTAGATACAGCTGTGGCCCCACCACCTGCCGGCCATCTGAGACTCCAAGCCACAGGACCAGGAGGCTGGGAGGGACCACAGAGCCTATGCCCCTATTATACTGATGGAGAGACTGAGGCCAGGGGAGCTAAAGCACCTGTGCAATGTCACCCAGCCAAGGCGGGCTTAGGACCTGAGTTTGGTGGTTCTCAGGCCTGGCCAGTGTCTGCACACCTGCGGGTGAGGGGGAAGCTGGCCTGGAAGGAACATAGGGAAGGGGAGGGGAGGTCCCCTGAGCCCCCTAGGACCGAGCAAGTGTCCTCTTTGCCTGAGTCAGAACGTGGCCTCGTCTCAAACAGCCCTGAGTCTGAGTGTATCTGTTGTATGACCTTGAACACATCCCTCTCCCCGCTCTCCCTCCTCCATCTTCTTATCTGTAAAACGGGACCAGCCAGGTGGTCCTGAGAAGTCAAAGGAAGAGCTTAGCGAGAAGCTGCTGTAGTCACTGTCACCACGATCCTTCCCGTGCTCTGCTCTCCCCCTTCCTCCTGCCCCTCCTCCTCGGCCCCAGCCCCTCCTGGGTCAAACTTTAGCTTGATGGAATCCAGGCTGTGTGCCAGGACACGTGGACCCTGGGCTGGCAGGTGGGCGAGTCCAGGCTGCTGGAGTGGGAGGAGCTGAGCTGGGCGGTGGGAGACCCCGCCCCCCTGTCTTGTCTGGGAGCCCTGCTCTCCGCCTCCCGCCTGGAGGAGTGGACACCAAGGCTGTGGCCCCAGAGAAGCTGCCTCCCGGGCAGGCCCAGGCTGCTGGGCCTCCACCACTGACCCTCCGTTTGTTCTGTCTTCAGCTCGTCATGACCAAACAGCTGCAGGCTCGAAGGCTGAATGGGATCGACCACAACCCATGGTGAGCTGGGAGGGGCTGGGGAGGGGTGTGGGGGTCCCCTGGGCTCAAGGGCAGGGCAGGGCTGGCGGTCTCTGGATTGGCAGTAACTCAGTGGTACCCAGGACGGCCGCGCACTCGGACGGGGGAAGATTTGTAGCCACAGCTCCTGAGAGGTGAGAACCCCAGCAGCCAGCTTAGGTTCGGATCTCAGCCTCGCCCTGCTTGGCTGTGGCATTTGGGGCCGGTGACTCGCCTGCTCTGAGCCTCAGTTTCCCATCTGGGAAATGGAGGTAATTCCCTTTCCCTTGAAGGGCCTGGGAGGATGAGGTGACATACTATGTGAGCGATGGCCATTACCCAGGCATTACCCAGGCACCAGGCTGAGGGCTTTCCAGGCTAGTACAGAACAAGCTAAGCTAAGGAATATAAGAAGGTAAGACACGGGCAGCTCCTCACCAGCGCTTACAGAGGTTGACATCGTTTCTTTATTGACCTGTTCTAAATATGAGAGGCATGTGTGCCCCTTGTCACCCGTGATTCAGTGGATGCACTGGAAGGTGTGTGAGAAAGATTTAATGACCTTCCCGCTTCCCCCCAACCCCTGCTCCTGGCCCGCTCTACCTTTGGCCAAGGGCATTGAGCCACCTCTATACGTTAAAAAAAAAAAAAAAAATCATTGGCTGTTGTTTTTACCAAAAAGAGAACCATTTTTTCTTTCAAACTCCCCTGCTGTACAACGCTTTGTGTTTTGCAAAAATCTTCCACCTCCATCTTCTCCTCTGATGCTCCATGGTGTTTGGGATGGGGGAGCCAGGCCCAAAGGCCCTATAGGGTCCGGTTGCCCTCTAGGTTGGGCCTCCAGGGTCCTGTTCCCCAGGCTGCCACACTGTGTCCTCTCTGTGAGGCAGGTGGGCAGGCTTGTGGCCCATTTTTCACATAAGGTAAAGGCTAACTCCGAAGGAGGAAATGACTGGCTGGGAGAGACAGGAAGAATCTTTCCCGACTCACAGACCCAGCAGACTCTTGAACCCGTCACACCCATTGTACAGAAGGAAGGACTGAGGCCAGGAGAGGCTAAGTCTCATGCGAAGGCAGGGCAGAGCAGGAGCTGGCCTGGGAGGAATGCACGGGACAGCAGAGGAGTGCCAGGAGGGATGAGGGCCATGAAAGGTCCCAGGTTCCTGCTGACCCCAGGGTGGTGGCCTGAGGATCAGGACCCTAGAGGCCCAACCCACAGGGCAGCTGGTCTCCATAGGGTATTGGAGCCTGGCTCCCCTGTCCCAGCCACCATGGAACATCCACCACCTGATTTTGCATCTCAGCTCTGCCTTAGCGGCTGTGTGACTCTGGGCAGGTCACTGGCCTCTCTGAGCTTCAGCAACTCTGTCTTCAGAGACACTGTGGCGCTCTGGAGAGAAAATGACCAATTTTAGACATAATGATATTTATTGTTATGCAAATTCAACTCCACCCAGCCTGACCCCTCTGCCCCCAACCAACCTGGAACCGCATACTAGCCTCTTCAGCCTCTCAGCCTCTCTTCCAGTTTCCCTGAACAGGTAGCCATTAGGCAGGGCCAGAAGAAAGGTGGTCAGGGGCCAGAGACGGCAGATGGCAGGCCCCAGTCTGTCCAGGGTAATCGTCAAGCGCAGAACTGGTGCTTCAGACACCAAAGGCTGGCAGTGCTAACTGGGAGACGTTGGGCAAGTCGCCCGAACCCCAGCTTCTCCGTCCCCCCTGTGATCAAGGAGCAGAACATGCCTCATAGACTATCAGAGATGATGTGAGCAAGCATTTCAAAGTGTGGTGCTGAGAGACACATGAACGGGTCATGAAATCCATTTCGGGGCGCTCAACAAGTATTTCTACTGACTAGAGTAGAATAGGATGGGAAATACTGCAGTGGATCACACCGGAAGGAGAAAGTTGAGTCCATGTTTGTGCTCTACAGAGCTTGGGATGTAAAAGTGATTTCTTACTATGGATCGTGGTGGAAAGTTGGAAAGCCCCTGGGCTAAGACATGTGATCAGCATGGAACCAGTTATGACCACGAACAGATCTCCGGACCAGGGTGGATGCTGATTATGCAGTTTTTCTAGAAGGAACCCAACGCCTTGCTCACCCTGCCCTGGAAGCAAGCGGAAGTCCAGGTCGGGGTGGAGGGTTGGGCTGGTACCCACTCTCTATTTGTTGCCCAGGGTGGAGTTTGTCAAACTGGCCAGTGAGGCTGATGTCGTGAACTTGGGCCAAGGCTTCCCAGACTTCGCACCCCCAGACTTCGCCGTGGAAGCCTTTCAGCACGCTGTCAGTGGGGACTTCATGCTCAACCAGTACACGAAGGCATTTGTGAGTCTACCAGCCCCTCTGGAGGGGTCCCTGGACATGGACCTCTGAGGAGGTCCCGGGGGAGGACAGAGCAGATCTTTTTGGGCAGCAGGCCCATCTGAGTGTCAGGGTTCATGGGGCAGAGCCCCGGGAATTCAGTCTGGCCATGGTTCAGTGTTCACTGACTGTCTCCTTTGTTCCAGTCCCTGGAACAGTTCATGGTCTGGGGGAAAGACAGGTAAAAAAGCGTGAGCCAGGAGCTCATGGTCTAGTGGGAAAAGCAGACCAAAACCCAAAACAATAGCAGAAGACAAAGGTAGCTGATATGCTGTGATGGAGGAGAATGGGGTACTTGGGAGCAAGAAGGAGGGAATGAGACCTGGGAGATCAGGGAGGGCTTTCTGAAGGAGGTGACACCTAAGCTTAACCCTGAAAGACAAGCTGCTGATTGTTTTGACTCTAAATCCGAAGTCTTTCTGTGAAGAACCACAGAGTAAATATTTGCCGCCTTGGAGCGTTTCTTAAACTTTGATGTGCATCTCATCGCCCTGGGGGAAAGTTCCCTCCAGTGCCACCACCCAGAGATAACCACTGCTAATGGTTTGCTACTTTGCTGAGTGTTTAGACTTTTGAACTTTTAACTTTTATAAATTTATTTATTTTATTTTTGGCTGCGTTGGGTCTTCATTGCTGCACCTGGGCACTCTCTAGTTGCTGCAAGCAGGGGCCACTCCTCGTTGCCATGCGCGGGCTTCTCACTGTGGAGGCCTCTCTTGTTGCGGAGCACGGGCTCTAGGCACGTGGGCTTCAGTAGTAGTGGCACGCAAGCTCAGTAGTTGTGGATCACGGGCTCTAGAGCACAGGTTCAGTAGTTGTGGTGCACGAGCCCAGGTGCTCCGCGGCATGTGGGATCCTCCCGGACCAGGGCCCAAACCCGTGTCCCCTGCATTGGTAGGCGGACTCTCAACCACTGCACCACCAGGGAAGTCCCCTGAACTTTTAACTTTTAAAAATGCTTGTATAAACACACACACATTCACATGCCCACACGTGAGATTTGTGTTTCTTAACACAAATGGACTCATACTCTAGTAATGTTCTATAACTTATTTCACTAAATAGTATGACATAGGCATCTTTCCATGTCAAAACAGCCTCATTCTTTTTTTTAATTTATTTTTTATTGAAGTATAGTTGAATTACAATGTTGTGTTAATTACTGCTGTACAACAAAGTGACTCAGATACACATTCTTTTTCATATTCTTTTCCATTATGGTTTATCATAGGATATTGAATATAGTTCCCTGTGCTATATAGTAGGACCTTGTTGTCTATCCATTCTATATATACCAGTTTGCATCTGCTAATCCCAAACTCCCCATCCAACCCCCTCCCATCCCCCTCCCCCTTGGCAACCACCAGTCTGTTCTCTATATCCCTGATTCTGTTTCTGTTTCATAGATAGGTTCATTTGTATCATATTTTATATTCCACATATAAGTGATATCATATGGTATTTGTCTTTCTCTTTGTGACTTACTTCACTTAGTATGATAACCTCTAGTTGCATCCATGTTGCTGCAAATGGCATTATTTCATTCTTTTTCATAGCTGAGTAGTATTCCATTGTGTATATGTACTCCAGTAGCCTCATTCTTTTTGATGGCTGCATAGTATCCGATTGCCTAGATGTGCCATAATCTATTTACCCAGCCCTACACTGATGATCTGGTTTGGTTATCTCACTATTAAGCAATGCCACAGTGAATATCTCTTTGTGTATCCCTTTGTACACATATGTGAATATTTCTCTCAGATATATCCCAAGAAGTAAAACTAGAGAATCAAAGGGTGTAAGCATTTCAGCCTGTGCTGGATATTGTCAGATTGCCCTCTAGTAAGGTTTACTCACATACCCACCAACAGGCTGGTCTCAGAGCTGGCAGGAATGTTCATTCTTTTCATGTACATATTGGGCCTCAGGACTTTTTCTTTCATGCCTGACCTCGTTTTTTTCATTTGGGTGTATATCTTTGTCTTATTGCTTTGAAAGAGCTCTTTATATATTAAATATCTTATTTCTTTCTCTTATGTTGCAGTGTTCCTCTCTTTGTCTTTTAACTTTGCTCATGGGATATTTTGGTGTACAGAAATTTTTCATTTTTATGTAGTCAATTCTGGTTTAGTGAATTATTTAGTTAAGTTCTAGACCTTAGGTTTCAGTCCCTTGGCTTAGCCTGGAGTGTTTTTTTTTTGTTTGTTTGTTTGCTTGGGTTTTTTTTTTTTGCGGTATGTGGGCCTCTCACTGTTGTGGCCTCTCCCGTTGCGGAGCACAGGCTCCGGACACGCAGGCTCAACAGCCATGGCTCACGGGCCCAGCCACTCCACGGCATGTGGGATCTTCCCGGACCGGGGCATGAACCCGTGTCCCCTGCATCGGCAGGCGGACCCTCAACCACTGTGCCACCAGGGAGGCCCAGCCTGGAGTGTTTTATAAGTGTCCTCAACAAACAAGCGTACAGATCCAATCTTCCTCTCAAAGTGGGGTGCTTCCAAAGCTGCAACATAAAGTCCTGTTCCTGCACTTCAACTGGCATGACCTTGGGAAAGTCATTTTCTTTCTCTGGCTCACTGTTTTTCTACCAGTCAAATGGTGGGGATCAAATAATACCTCTTTTGCAAGGCTGCCAAGAGGATTAGATGGCACAAAAGTACTACTTAAACTTAGAGGGAGGTGTTTAAAGTGTGGAGTTCCTGCTATTTTGAGGGCTCTGTTGCACTGTGCTCCACGAAGGCATACACTCTGTCTGGTTTCCCACTGATCCCAGCCCTGGATGCTGGGCCTGGCACAGAGCAGGCTTTATGGCATGTGCTGGCGATGGAGATGAAAGAACTCACCCCACAGGAACTGACTCTGCCCCAAGGCTTGCTGCTGGAAGATGCTAGAATTGCCTGGATGCATCTGAGTGGGAGGGTGGGCCCAGGCTGAACCAGGCCGCTGACCCCTGCTGTCCCGGCAGGGTTATCCACCCCTGACGAAGATCCTGGCCAGTTTCTTCGGGAAGTTGCTGGGACAGGACATAGACCCGCTCAAGAACGTGCTGGTGACTGTGGGTGCCTATGGGGCCCTGTTCACCGCCTTCCAGGCCCTGGTGGACGAAGGAGACGAGGTGAGTGGGCAAGGCCAGGGCTGGGTGGGGGTGAAGGGTCAGGGTGGTGCCGACCCCAGCCAATCTGATCCTTGTACCAGGTCATCATCATCGAGCCCTTTTTTGACTGTTATGAGCCCATGACATTGATGGCAGGGGGTCGCCCTGTGTTTGTGTCCCTGAAGCTGGTAAGGATGCTGGTTGGGATGTGGGTGGGCAGAGGGGTCCAAGGAGTGTGCTGGGTTGAACCCTGGGAGGTGGGAAAGAAGGAAGGAAGTGAAGGAGGGCAGTTTCTCCAGGATGAGGAGAGGGGTGTCCAGAGCCCGAGAGGAGAGACAGTGGGGAGAGATACCTGGGGGGAGGAAGGCTGACTTTCTAGAGATGAAAGTCATGTGGGTAAGTATTGCCACCCCCTCCCACCTCCTCTTGCAGAGCCCCAACCAGGATGGGGAACTGGATTCCAGCAGCAACTGGCAGCTGGACCCCACGGAGCTGGCCAGCAAGTTCACATCTCGCACTAAAGCCCTTATCCTCAACACACCCAACAACCCCCTGGGAAAGGTACCTGAGAGACCTCCTCCGGGGACCCCTCCAGATTGGCTCACGTCCCTGCTCTGTTACTCTTGTGCTGCCATGGGGCCTCAGTTTCTTTGTGAAGTGGGAGGACTACCTGCGATGGGCTCTGAGGACCGAAGCTCCCAGAGGTCCCAGGGCCTGGGGCAGGGATCCCCAGGGAAGGTATCAGGCCTCGGGTGGTGGAGCGGGCTGGACATCTCCATGACTTCCCCATGAACCTGGGCCAGTGACTTCACCTCTCCAGTTTTTCGTCTGGAAAATGGGAACATGACAGAACTGATGTGAAGGAAGACCCAGGCTTCCACCTGTGTCTCTCCTTTACTGTCACACCATTATCACACTCAAAACGCTTCTGACACCAGATATGTGGGTTTTTTTCCCACACTAAGTAATTATGTGAGACCAGCTGGGTGTCCCACAAGTCAACTCAATTTAATTCAATTCTGACACTGTCTACCTGGCGATGGCGTCAGATCCCACAGGTTAAGGGCTCAGTCTCACAAGTCTGCCCCCCACCCCACTCCAGACACCAATCACAAGTCGAGGTTGTCACCTGTGCTGCTGACCTATGGTTGTAAATCTGAGGTGCCCACAACCCCCTCCTCGGTTCAATTAATTTGCTAGAGTGGCTCACAGGACTCAGGGAAACACCTACTTACAGTTACCAGTTTATTAAAGGATACGATAAAGGATACAGATGAACAACCTGATGAAGAGACATGTAGGGCGAGGTCTGGGAGGTTCCCGAGCACAGGTGCTTCTGTCCCTGTGGAGCTGGGGTGTGTCAAGCTCCTGGTACCTGGATGTGCTCACCCACCTGCAAGCTCTCTGAACCCTGTCCTATTGGGATTTTTATGGAGGTTTCAATTATCAACTCCATTTCCAGCCCCTCTGCCCTCTCTGGAGAAAATTCCAAACTTCCAATATGGCTTCGTCTTTCTGATGATCAGCCCCAATCCAAGAGCCCACTTAGAGTTGCCTCATTAGAACAAAAATGCTTCTAGTGCTCTTTTTTTTTTTTTAATTTATTTATTTTTGGCTGCAGTGGGTCTTTGTTGTTGCGTGCAGGCTTTCTCTAGTTGCAGCGAGTGGGGGCTACTCTTTGTTGCGGTGCATGGGCTTCTCATTGTGGTGGCTTCTCTTGTTGCGGAGCACAGGCTCTAGGTGTGCGAGCTTCAGTAGCTGCAGCACTCGGGCTCCGTAGTTGTGGCATGCGGGCCCTAGAGCATGTGCGCTTCAGTAGTTGTGGCATGTGGGCTCAGTAGTTGTGGCTCACGGGCTCTAGAGCTTAGGTTCAGTAGTTGTGGCGCACGGGCTTAGTTGCTCTGTGGCATGTGGGATCTTCCCGGACCAGGGCTCGAACCTGTGTCCACCACACTGGCAGGCGGATTCTTTTTTTTTTTTTTTGGTTATAAATTTATTTATTTATTTATTTATTGCTGCGTTGGATCTTCGTTGCTGTGCACGGGCTTTCTCTAGTTGCGGCGAGCAGTGGCCACTCTTTGTTGCCATGCGCGGGCTTCTCATTACGGTGGCTTCTCTTGTTGTGGTTGTGGAGCACAGGTTCTAGGCGTGTGGGCTTCAGTAGTTGTGGCACGGGGACTCAGTAGTTGTGGCTTACGGGCCCTAGAGCACAGGCTCAGTAGTTGTGGTGCACAGGCTTAGTTGCTCCACGGCATGTGGGATCTGCCCAGACCAGGGATTGAAGGCAGGCGGATTCTTAACCACTGCGCCACCAGGGAAGTCCACTTCTAGTGCTCTTATCACTTAGGAATTTACAAGAGTTTCCAGAGCCCTGTGTCTAGGTCAGGATCAAAGAGCAAATATTAGAACAAAAGATGTTTCTAGTGCTCTTACCACTTAGTAATTTACAAGGGTTTTAGGAGTTCTGTGCCAGGAATTGGGGCAGATATATATATATATATATATGTGTGTGTGTGTGTGTGTGTGTGTATGTATATATATATACATATATACATACATATATATGTATGTATATATGTATACACACACACACACACACACACACATATATATATATATATGTGTGTATTTTCTGTTATCTCACAACCAACTTCACAGGGTCACTGTTGCAGGGATAGGATGGGACAGAAAAGCCCTCAGCACCGGCTCTGGCCCTGTCTGTTCATCTCTCTAAGCAGGCCTCTCTGTTTGGGGATGGTCCCTGCAGGTGTTCTCCAGGGCAGAACTGGAGCTGGTGGCCAGCCTGTGCCAGCAGCATGACGTGGTGTGTATCACCGACGAGGTCTACCAGTGGCTGGTCTATGACGGGTGCCAGCACGTCAGCATCGGTGAGCCGAGCCGGCCAGGGTGCCCCCGTACCCCTGGACATTTGTGGCAGGGCCTTGAGCCCAGTCTGGGTGTCAGCGCAGGCCTGTTGATTAGGACTGAGGAGTCTAGACCCACACAGGTCAGGTGGCCTGGGGCAGTGACTTCACCTCTCTGAGGACAGGGGAACACATGGCATCTGCCTCCCAGGGTTGTCATGAGGGTGAGCTCAAATAAGTCGTGGGAGTAGCTTAGCACATGGTGGAGCCTGGAGCGTTGAGAGCCTGAGTGCCTGCTGGGGTCCAGCCCCCACCCCTCCCCTGCCCCCACCCCCATCTCAGCAGCTGCTTGCTTTGGCCTTGGGCAGCCACCCTCCCTGGCATGTGGGAACGCACCCTGACCATTGGCAGCGCTGGCAAGACCTTCAGCGCCACAGGCTGGAAGGTGAGTCAACGAGGGCGGGGGTGAACCCCCCCTCTACAATCCTTGGTAGGCGAGTCTGGCCTGGAAATCCAGAAGGGGTGTGGTCAGGCCCCGAAGAGCCTCACCTCCTACCTATGTTGCTGGTCCAGGTGGGCTGGGTCCTAGGCCCGGAGAGTCTGCTGAAGCACCTGCGCACCGTGCACCAGAACTCCGTCTTCCACTGTCCCACACAGGCCCAGGTGAGGGGGGGCAAGAAAGGAGTCCGGGCTGGCTCCAAGGTCAGGTCACACCTGACCTGCCTGTCCCTCCGCCCTCCCCAGGCTGCAGTAGCCCAGAGCTTTGAGCGGGAGCAACTGCACTTCGGCCAACCCAGCAGCTACTTTGTGCAGCTCCCACAGGCCATACAGCGCTGCCGAGACCACATGATACAGAGCCTGAAGTCTGTAGGCCTGAGGCCCGTGATCCCCCAGGGCAGCTACTTCCTCATCACAGACATCTCGGAATTCAGTGAGTGGGACTGGCCGGGCTGGGCCAGGTACAGGGCCCTGGAGGCTGCTCAGGGCTCAGCCTGGCCTCTGTCCCCCAGAGAGCAAGATGCCCAACTTGCCTGGAGCTGCAGATGAGCCTTACGACAGACGCTTTGTCAAGTGGATGATCAAGAACAAGGTGGGCTGGGCCTCTGCCAGGGCCGCTGTGTATGTTTTACAGGCTGTGCACTGCTAAGGGTGCCTGACCAGGGGGCTGATGCGCCAAAGTCCAGCCAGTCCTCTGCCTTGAGCCGTGGCACAGGGTTGCATCCACTTCAAGGAATGGGAAGCCTGTTTTCAGTTTGCTCAAATATGCCTTGTGGGCTGGCAGGAATTCTTGCCCTCTCAGGGCTTCAGTCTTCCCATCTGTACAGTGAGGAGCTGGCCCATTAACTCTGAGGTCCATCCAGCTCAGAGCTACGACTCTAAGACTTATTTCTTTTTTTTGCTTGTTTGTGGCGTTTTTTTTGTTTTGGCCGTGCCACATGGTTTACAGGATCTTAGTTCCCCGACCAGGGATTGAACCCGCGCCCTCAGCAGTGAAAGCGCAGAGTCCTAACCACTGGACCATCAGGGAATTCCCTAAGACTTATTTATTCTATGGCTCTGCCCTGACCTGCCTGGCTTGGAATGATGATTTGGAATGCTTTTCCTCTGCCCTTGATGCAGCACTGGGAGGTGCTGCACTGAACTAATTTTCCTTCTCCTGTCTCATCACGGAACATCTCTGACCCCCTGGAGCCCCCCAGAGGCCTGCTGGGCTGTGGGGCCGCTGAGACATGGGCTTCCTCCTCCACAGGGCTTGATGGCCATCCCGGTCTCCATCTTCTACAGCGTGCCACATCAGAAGCTCTTTGACCACTATATCCGCTTCTGTTTCATGAAGGTAAAGGACAGGCCTGGAGGAGGGAAGACCTCCCCAAGCCTCCCCATGCCTCCTGCGGGTGTGGGGAGAGGGGTAGGACCAATCTGTGTTGGTGCAGGATGAATCCACGCTCCAGGCCATGGACAAGAAGCTACAGAAGTGGAAGGATGAGCTCAGGCCCTGACATCACCCCCTGGGCCCTGCATTGCCTGCTCCCTGCACACTCTGCAGGGCTCTGTCTTTGTCCAGGTTTCAGCCATTCCCAGGTTGGGGGTAGATGGTACTGGAGGATCTCTTCTCTGTAACACAGAATAACCTCAGGGAAGAGCCCCCCGTTTTGGTCTTGGGACAGTCAGGAGCACTTCCCCATGGCACATAGCTGTGTTCCTGTTGCAGAGGTGAAGGAGGCCTGACCGGGGCCTCTCCCTGGTCCTCCCTGTGCTGGGCTATATGGTCTTGGGTCCCCTCTGGCCTCCCCAGACTCAGCTGGGACTCAGAGGGCAGAGTTCAATAGTGTACTGACCTTGGGTCTTAGCACTGGCCTCAGCCTTGCACTGGCCCCAGCCTTGCATTGGCCCCAGCCAGGCCTCAGGCATCCCTCCCTTTCCTTATCTAAGCTTGATTTTGGAAAGTTGCCCTTAGGCTTGACTCTTCAAGCCAGTACTTTTGCCCATAATAAAGTTTTAAGTTATTCAAACTGTTATTGGCCGCTTCTCTCTGCTTCACACCCTGGTGCTGATTGCAGATGGGGGCTTAGTCAGATTGGAAGGCAACTCCCACCTCCCTGAACCTCAGATCCCAGACTCTCTTTGTACAAATGTGTTTTGAGGCCCAAAGAAGGGCAGGGACTTGGACCTTGTCTGAGGCCACCCAGTTAGTTAATGGTAAAACCAGGCCTAGGGGCTCAGATGGTATGTGTTACCGTTGTTGTTGTTGTTGTTGGTGGTGGTGGTGGTGGTGGTGGTGGTGGTGGTGGTGGTGTGTGTGTGTGTGTGTGTGTGTGTGTGTGTGATGGGGGCCTCAGTTGAGTGTCTAACAGGGAAGACTCGGACAGTCACACCCCACAGGGATCAGAGTCCAGGCCAGGATTGCCAGGGATTACAGAATTAGACAGAAGGGGAAAGGAATGTTTCCCCTAACATTTACTGCTCACCCCTGTATGCCGGGCACTTGGATGCGCACCATCTCATTAAAGGACCCTCTGAGACAGGAGTTACTGCCTCCATTTTACAGGTGAGGAAACCGCTTTGGAGGTGAGGGGACTTACCTGAGGCCATCCAGCTGGTAAAAGGTAGAAATGAGATTTGATCCCAGGGGTGGGCCTCCCACTGGAAAGCAACACAACTCCTGAAATCATTTGGAAGGTGGTGCTGGGGAATTGTCTTGAAGTTGCATTTGCATAGCAAGCTCATGGGTTTTGCTCATATCACATATTTAATTGGGGAGCTGATGGGAACATATAGGATAATAAAATACATTTGGTCTTTGTCCCTGGTTCCTGGCACAGAGCTCCTAAAACCCTTGTAATTTCATGAGTGTTAGTAGTGTCTTTTGTTATTCAAAATGAACCCCTTCAACCATGTGATTAGAGGGTCAGAACTTTCAGCCTCAAACCCAGACCTCAGGGAGGGAAAAGAGACTGGACATTGAGTTCAGTCACATGGCTAATGATTTAATCAGATGCGCATATGTAATAAAATCCCACATAAAAACCGTGAATCACTGAGGCTCAAGGACCTTCTGGGCTGGTGAACACATCGATGCGCTGGTAGGGTGGCCCATCCGGAGAGGGCATGGAACCTCTGCACCCCCCTCTCCCAAGACCTTCGTCTATGTACCTCTTCCATTTGGCTGTTCCTGGGTTGTTATCTTCTCTAATGAAACTCTAATTGTAAGTATAGCGCTTTCCTGAGGGCTGTGAATTGTTTCAGCAAATTATTGAATCTGGGGGGTGGTCATGGAAATGCCGGAATTTGTAGTCGGCCAGGCAGAAGTGGGGGTGGCTGGTGACCCCACTTGCTGCTGACATCTGAAGTGGGAGACAGTCTTGTGGGACTAATACCTTAACCTATGAGGTCTGTGGCAACTTGTCAGAATTTAATTGAAGTGTAGGACACCCACCTGGTGTCAGAGAATTGCTGTTTGGAACATACTTGGTGTTATGACAGGACACTTTCCTTTTTTTTTTTTTTTTTTAATTTTTAAAATTATTTACTTTTTGGCCAGGCGGCACATGGGATCTCAGTTCCCGGACCAGGGATCCAACCTGCACCCCCTGCATTGGAAGTGCAGAGTCTTAACCACTGGACCACCAGGGAAGTCCCAGGACACTTCTTCCTTTCCCAACTATGACTTTGTAATACTATCACTGTTCCAAAGTCAAGATTGTGAAACAAAATAACAACTCAGAAGCTCAGGGTTGGAGCCCCTTTGCCATACTACACATAGCCTGATGATAAGCAAGTCCTCAATGGGGTAAACCCATAGATCTCTTGGATAGAACCACCCTGACCAAAGGTTTCATGTCTCATGAACCAATCCAGAATCTGCCCATAACTCAAATCTGTGGCTCTACAGAGATTCCAGATCTTAGACTGAGTAACCTCAGCCAACCTGAGATGCATAAATGACTTTGCCTTTCATTCAGATAGGGGAGAGCGGGGGAACGGTGAAATAAACACAAGCCCTGTAATGATAACACACACTTTGAATTAGAAATGAATCTCTCCTCTACTAGGCTGTAAACTCCAGATCAGTATCTGCTTTCCCTACCATTGTGTCCCTGGCGGTTAGCACAGGGAGTTCCAGCCTCAAAATAGGATCTGCTTGATAAGTATTTGTTGATTGAATGAATATTGACTCAAATTTATTATTTAAAAAAGAAAGTGTATCTCATTCCTTGCCGGTAGGAATGCAAACTGGTATAACCGCTTTGGAAGACAGCTTGGCCATTTCTTTTTTATTTATTTATTTATTTGGCTGCGCCGGGTGTTAGTCACGGCACACAGGATCTTCGTCGCCACGTGTGGGATCTTTTAGTTGCGGCATGCGAACTCTTAGTTGCAGCATGTGGGATCTAGTTCCCTGACCAGGAATTGAACCCGGGCCCCCTGCATTGGGAGCACGGAGTCTTAGCCACTGGACCACCAGGGAAGTCCCAGTTTGGCAATTTCTTACAAAGCTAAACATAGTCTTACTGTTGGATCCAGCAATCAGACTTCCAGCTATTTACCCAAATGAGCTGATAATTCATGTCCACACAAAAACCTGCACATGAATATTTGCAGCAGTTTTATTCATAATTGCCAAATACTGGAAGCAACCAAATGTCCTTCAAAAGGTGAATGGATAGACACACAGTGGCATAGCCATACAACGAATAGTATCCAGCAGTAAAAAGAAATGTGCTATCGGGGACTTCCCTGGTGGTGGAGTGGTTAAGACTCCGTACTCCCAGTGCAGGGGGCACGGATTCAATCCCTGCTCAGGGAACTAGATCCCACATGCATGTAGCAACTAAGAGTTCACATGACACAACTAAGGAGTCGGCGAGCCGCAACTAAGACCTGGCGCAACCAAATAAATGAATAAATATAAATAAATTTTTAAAAATTATATCTTCAACCTACTGTAAAAGAAAAAGAAATGAGTTATCAAGCCATTAGAAGATATGGAGGTGATCTCGGAGAGACAGCAGTGAGGTCTTATTTCCCTGCCCAGGAATTGAACCTGCGTAGCCCAGATGAAAACCAGGAATCCTAGCCGCTAGAGCACCAGGGGCTAGAGGCTAGAAGCAAAGTGGCCCTGGCTCTTTCCCCCATTTGAGAGCAAGAATGTTTCAAGGAGGCAAAAACTGTAAAAAAACAGGTACAGAGTTTATTATTAGAGACACAGCACTATGGGAAAGCACACAGAGAAACAGTTTATTTATTTAAGTCGAAGCTAGGCAGAAATACACACCCAGAGAGAAAGGGTGTGGGCATCCTTTCTAATGGGGAGGAGTGGAGTAAAGAGGCGATTTAAATCACTTATATAGGACAGTTCTTCCTGGTCTTTGTTTACCTTTGGCCAATTATCTCGTTTCTTTTTTCACACATGACTGGTCCTAGGACCCTCCCCAAGCTGCGTGTGCAACTTTTTGCTAAGATGGATTCCACCGCAGAGGCCTGTGTGTGTATGTCCACTTATTATGGGGTGGTGCCCCCTCCCTTTTTGACCCCCAAGGAGCCTTCCTGCACATGTCCAGACAGGAAGTTTTCCTTGACCTCAGGAGTGGTTATCTTATCTCTTTACTTCAGCAGAGCTCAGCTTCTGCCGCTAGCTTTGACCTTGGAGCATCTGGGTGAGAACAGAGCTTCAGTGTTACTCCACTTGACAAACCCCAGCTGTCCAGCCCAGGGGCCCATCTATCTCCTACTTTAGAGGAACTTTAAATGCATGTTGCTTAGTGAAAGAAGGGAGTCTGAAAAGGCTGCATACTGTCTGATTCCAACTATATGACATTCTGGAAAAGGCAAAACTATAGGGACAGTAAAAAAGATCAGGGTCCCCGTGGTTACCAGGGGCTTGAGGGGTGGGGGAGGTAGGTGGAGCACAGAGGATTTTAGGGCAGTGAATCAATTTTGTATGATACTGTAATGGTAGATATATGACATTATGCATTTGTCAAAACTGTTAGAATGTACAACACAAAGAGTGAACCCTAATGTAAACTGTGAACAATGCATCAATATAGGTTCATCAACTATAACAAATGTACACATTAACACATGTGAACAACAGAAACTGAGTGGGGGTTATGTGAACTCTGTGCTATCTGTTCAATTTTCGGTAAAACTAAATCTGCTCTAAAAAAGTAAAGTCTGATAATTAAAAGAGAGTAAATGAACGAATCTATAAGATAATTGGATTAAATTATTGCCAGCTCTGAATCACACTCCAGCTCTGGGCCTCAGGGTCCCCATGTGTAAAACCAAGCTGAGCTTTGAGTTTCGCGCCCGACGGGAGGAGAGAGGGTAGCTTTCCTATCGTCCAAGGGTTCAGGAGAGAACCGGATACCGTGCGTCTTTGGACACCCAGGCCTGCGATGAGCCCCGCCCACCCCCGGGAGCCCGCCCCCAGGAGCCAGTCCCAGGCCCACACGCTCCCTCAGCCCGGAGCATAGGCCGCGCCCTCGCACGCCATTGGCTCTCCGATTGGACGGCTCGGAGGAGGTGTTGGCGGAAGGGGTGAGTCTGATTGGCTGGGCGGGGCCGACGGTGTGCGACTAACATGGCGGAGCGCGGGAGGAAGAGGCCCTGCGGCCCGGTAGGTGGAGGGATGTGGGATCCCGCGGCAGGGCGCGGGGTGGAGGCAAGAGAAAGAGCCGCTTGGGGGCCCGTGGCGGGGCCTGGCCGCACCTCTAGCTCCCTGCTCGTCGCTGCTCCGCGGCCCGAGTCCCCGAGGTTCCGCATGCTCATGGCCTCAAGCACCCCTGTCCAGATGAGAACCGGAGGTGGGAGCCGGGGTTCGAGTCAGAGCCGGGACTGCGTTGGGTAACTCATTGCCCGGGGCCCGGATTCAGAAGACCGGACCCGGCTCGGAATCCCGAGCCCTTTCGTGGCGTATCTCTTCTGACACCAGGGCGACAGTGGGCAGGTCCTGTCCCCCTGAACCTGTTTCCTCTTCTCTCCAGGAATTGTCTCATTAATTGTTTAATTGTCTCATTAATTGTTTAATTGTCTCATTAAACAATTTATTGAATGCTTACTGTGTGCCAGGTGTGGTCTCAGGCACTGGGGTACGACAGGTCCCTGCCCTCCTGACGCTTTCTCTGGGCAGCAGGAGTGTGGCGTGGGGGGCGGGGGGAGGGTTCCCTCGTTTCCTCACCACCTCCATTTAAAGAGAGGGGACAGCTGTGGAGCAGCAAGTGGGACCTCCTCTCGGGTGTGACCATTCAGCCTCACTCCTATATCTCCTCCCACCCCTACTCCAGGGTGAACATGGCCAGAGGGTGGAGTGGCGAAAATGGAAGCAACAGAGTAAGTAAGGGACCGGGGCGGTGGGCTCAGATGGGGAGATGAGCGTCTGTGCTCACCTCTCCCCGAGGCCACTCCATCAGTGCACAGCTGAATCTTGGGGAAAAGCCACCAGATTTGGCCCCTCTAGGTCCCACAGTACCCAAAATGGAGAACACGGGGCCAGAAGCCCTGGGAGGCTCCTTTGGCTGCTGTCTCAGCAGCACTGGAGAGCCCAGGCTGCCCCTACTGAGAGGACATCACCTCCTGGACTGCTCCAAGTCCTCCTCACGTCCAAGTCCCTCTTCCCTCCACCAATCGGGATGTCCTCTTATCCAGAAAAAGAGGAGAAAAAGAAGTGGAAGGATCTCAAGATGGTGAAGAAACTGGAGCGGCAGCGAGTGCAGGAGGAACAGGCAAAGCGACAGCAGGAGGAGGAGGCAGCTGCCCAGAGGGAGGATCGGGGTGAGCAAGCTGGGTCCTCGGTAGGGCAGAGAATGTTATAGCTGGAAGGGCCCTTAGGGGCCAGTGGGTCCAGACATCTTGTCCTGATGGAGAAAATGAGGCTCAGAGAACGGGAGGGACCCAGAAAACTGAGTCCTAACTTCCTACTTAGGTAGATTTCGATTCTGTGGAGGGTAAGCATCATATATCATCACTTTATGCCTCTAGAACCTCATCATTGTAATGATAGTTAATTTTTTTCCTTTTTTATTGATCACTGTGTGCTTTAATTTCACTTTTCATTTAAGTATTTTGATTTCATAATAAGAATGTCTCTTTTTTCTCATTAAATAATACATGCTCAAAACAAAACTCCCCAAACAATACAGAAAACAATAAAGAAAGGAAAAATCCCAGCAAACATTGCAGTTAACATTTCTCCAGCTATGTTAACACCCACTTATATATAGGTAGGGAGGTATATAGATACAGTTTTACGAAAGTTGAGACTGCTTTATCCACACACTCCTGGAGCTGTTTTTTCTCATCCCACATTGTATCCTGGATGTCCTTCCGTGTTCGTACATTTGGATCTACCCTAACAAGTTGTATCTTTCCTCCTCGGCCAGACCCAAAGGTCTGGAGGGTCAGGGGGCCATATTGTACCCTGTAAGCCCAGTGGTTACCAGTGATGATGGTGACAGTGGGGACAGAAACTGAGCATGTCAGCTGTCTGACACCGGGAAAGCCCTTTATCTCCTGTGGCTCCCTTTGGACAACTCTGGGAGGGAAAGTGTGGTGGTCCCTCTGAAGCCAGCTGTCCTGCCTTTTGTGTGACCTTGGGTCACATATTTGACCTCTGTGGGCTGAAGTTTCCCCACCTCTCAATCGGGATCATGGTATACCTGCTTCCTAGGGTTATTGGTTAACTGTGCACATATAAAAGGCACTAAGAATAAATATTAACTCATTATCATCCCTATTTGACGCCTGGGGAACTGAGGTGGTAGGGGGCAGAGGATGTGAATATAGGTCAGTTCTTCTAACCGCTCCCTTGCCTGGCCCAGTGGTATGCCCTTCTTACGGGAGTCCTGGAGACCTCTGATTCCATTTTCTTCCTGGGGAGATTAAGGCCCAGAGAGGGGAGTTGGATCTATGCTGCTTGGCTCAAAACTCCTCACAGTAGGAAAATTCTCTAACTCTGGGCCCTGGGATTAGAGCAAGGGAGGGGAGGGATGGCCCTGGCCTCTCTGGCTGACCATGAACACCCCTGTCCTGCCCAGGGCGGCACTACACCCTGAGCGTGGCCCTTCCGGGCTCCATCCTGGACAACGCCCAGTCGCCCGAGCTTCGCACCTACCTGGCTGGCCAGATTGCTAGAGCCTGCACCATCTTCTGCGTGGATGAGATTGTGGTGTTTGATGAAGAGGGCCAAGATGCCAAGTGAGGGACCATCCAGCGGGCCCCGGGGCTCAGGGAGAAGGGGGGGGCTGCCATGATTGGCTGGGCTTCCCTTTTTTCCCTGCCTACTTGCCTGGGCTGCGGATCCCGTCTGAATGCCCCCATTGTAACCCTGGCGGGTTGAGTTGCAAAGCAGGGGTGCTGCAGAGGTCATACTGGGGGGAGGAGCTCTTGAAGGAAACCCGGTGGGCTTGAGCCCTATCTTTCTCTCTCCAGGACTGTGGAGGGGGAATTCAGGGGAGTCGGCAAGAAGGGGCAGGCATGCGTGCAGCTGGCCCGGATCCTGCAGTACCTGGAGTGTCCCCAGTAAGGGCATGAAGGACAGACTTGCCAGAGCATGTGGGAGGGGTGGTCACGGTGCAGGTCGGATGGGAGGTGGCCTCCCTGAGATCTGCGTCCTTTCCTAGGTACCTAAGAAAAGCATTCTTCCCCAAGCATCAGGATCTACAGTTTGCAGGTAAGGCTGTGGGGGCCTGACCCCCCTTTCCCATGGATCATCCCCCAGACCCTGAGAAATCATGGGACAGTTGGGAAAGCAGGCCCAGGCAGGGCAAGGCCTGTGGCTGGTGAGAAGCAGCAGATCTGTGGCAGAGCTGGAACCTGAACCAGGGCTCCCAGCCTTACCTTCCACCCCTCCGTGTGCCTCTGCACCTCCCAGAATCTTCCTGGCCCTCCCCAACCACAGGGCTCCTGAACCCCTTGGACAGCCCTCACCACATGCGTCAGGATGAGGAATCCGAGTTCCGAGAGGGCATCGTGGTGGACCGGCCCACCCGGCCGGGCCAGGGCTCCTTTGTCAACTGTGGCATGAAGAAGGTAGGAATTGGAGGGTGTGTCGAGACACGTTTCCCAGACACACCCTGGCTACGGAGGGCACATGGGTGGAGAGCCCTGGCCCCAGGCATCTCTGCCTGCCAGTCCCCCATTGATGCAGATTTGGGCCAGAGAAGTACCTAAAATGGGGCTCAACAGATAAAGCCAGGAGCAAAATTTACTGTTTTAGAAAAATCAAATCAACAGAAGATAGTCCTTATACGAAAAACAAACCAAAAGAAAACCCGGGAAAATCAAGTTCACGATGCCTCTGGGGCTGTTCCGGAGCGCTGCCAAGCTGGGGCTCGGAGCATTCGTTTGCCACCTATTAACCCTAAGTCTCCTAGAGAAGGAGGCAGAAACATTTAAACAGAGGAGGATCCCCTCCCCTCAAAAAGAACAGATCTGAGGTAACTGGCTAAAAACAGAACCGGATGACCCAGACCCAGATGAAGAGAGAAATGAATGTGAAACCCGCAAAAGAGAAAGTGTCCCATCCTGAATTCAAAAGTGGGACAAGGGAATTCCATCATAATCCAGTGATTAGGACTCCATGCTTTCACTGCCGAGGGCGTGGGTCCAATCCCTGGTCAGGGAACTGAGATTCCACAAGCCGTGCAGCGCGGTGGGGGGAAAAAAAAAAACTAAAATGGGGACAAAACACAAACATCAAGTGTCCTTCCTCACAGGCTCCCATGTAGTCAGCATTTACTTCATGCCAGGCCCTGTGCAGTGTAACAACAGGTATTATTTATGGAACATCTTCTGTTTGACGATTAGGACACTAAGGCTCAGAGGGGTTAAGTGACCACTCAAACTGCTATAGCTAGTAAGTGGCATAGCCACCAAAATGTAGGAAACTGGGATTTAATCTACTCATGAAATACTTCCTACTCTGTGCCAGGCCTGGACCAGTGTCTTGCAGTAGTCGTTTTGCAAGAATGGTCTCTTGGACTTCCCTGGTTGCGCAGTGGTTCAGAATCCACCTGCCAATGCAGGGGACACGGGTTCGAGCCCTGCTCCGGGAAGATCCCACATGCCGCGGAGCAACTAAGCCCATGCGCCACAACTACTGAGCCTGAGCTCTAGACCCCCGAGAGCCACAACTACTGAAGCCCGTGCACCTAGAGCCCGTGCTCTGCAACCAGAGAAGCCACTGCAATGAGAAGCCCGTGCACCACAACGAAGAGTAGCCCCGGCTCACTGCAACTAGAGAAAGCCCGTGCACAGCAACGAAGACCCAATGCAGCCAAAATTAATTAATTAATTAATAATAAAAGAATAGTCTCTGTGAGCAGGTCTGGCCCAGGTGCCGGGGAGCGGGGCTCGAAGGGTGACCTGGACCCCTGAGGTGCCCCTGTGTCTGGGAGAGCAGCGACCCCCGCTCTCCTGCGGGGGACAGCACCAGTTTCTTCTGGCTTCTTCCCAGGAGGTGAAGATCGACAAGCACTTGGAGCCTGGACTCCGGGTGACGGTGCGGCTGAACCAGCAGCAGCTCCCAGGTACCCTAAAGCGTCCCCAGCCTGGCCCGCCTGCGGGCTCGGAGCCACTTCCTTGTCCCCTCGCCCCGTCTTCACAGCCTGTCTGCTTCCCCTCCAGAATGCAAGACCTACCGTGGAAAAGTCGTGTCGTCACAGGACCCTCGCACCAAAGCTGGTCTCTACTGGGGCTACACGGTCCGCCTGGCCTCCTGCCTCAGTAAGGACAGAGCTTCCTCCTGTGAATATCCGTCCTCTCTCTCTGGGAGGCCACAGAGAGCCTTGCTTGACCCAAAAGTCAGGCCGGGGTCCTAACCCTACTCACTTGCCGTGTGACTTGGGCAAGTGCCTTTCCTTCTCTGGGCCTTGGTCTCCTTGAGTGCACTGCCTGGAATGCTTTTAAGGACTTCTGAGGAAAAGCATCTTTAATAATGTCTGCCATGGGGTCGGGAATGGGGGCAAAAGGGCCAGATAAGTCAGAGGTCCACTACTTGCTTTTGGAGCTCCTTCCTCCCCACCCTCTGCTTTGTCTCCCCAAGCTGGTACACGCACGGTCTCTGCCTGTTCCATCGCTGACTTCCCAGCAAGAGTGAGGGGCCTGGCTGTGGCTCTCTTACCTAAACCACGCCCCCCAACACGTACGCGCAGCCAAGTGGCAGTGGCCTGTGGGGTACAGAGCCCCCAGTGAGCTGGCCTCCCCCGCAGGTGCTGTGTTTGCTGAGGCCCCCTTCCAGGACGGCTATGACCTGACCATTGGGACATCAGAGCGAGGCTCAGACGTGGCCTCCGTCCAGCTTCCCAACTTCAGGTGGGTCCAGCCAGGGGAGGAGGAACGCAGCAGGGGACGGGACTGGTGGGGGCAGAGTTGTACGGACCGGGCCCCTGCGCATATGGGGGGCTGAGAGCCCTGGGGGCTGCACTCAGTGACCCCCTCCTGTGGGCGCCAGGCACGCTCTCGTGGTGTTTGGGGGCCTCCAAGGGCTGGAAGCTGGAGTGGATGCTGACCCCAACCTGGAGGTGGCTGAGCCCAGTGTCCTCTTCGATCGGTACGTCAACACCTGCCCCAAGCAGGGCAGCCGCACCATCCGCACAGAGGTGAGCCCGCCCGCCTCCCCGACCTCCAGGCCCAGCCTGCTCACCACCCGCAGGGGCTGGAGCCTTGGGGTCCGTCCAAAGGGGGGCGTTGCAACCCTCTTCCCGTCCCCCACCCCGCCCAGGGCTGCCCTGAGCCAGCCTCCTCTAGGCCTCCTCGCCCCCTTTAGCTCTCACCACAGCAGAACTGCAGCAGGGACAAGTTGAGAGTGGGCTGGGAGTTGGGAATCCTGGGTGCTGGTGCCCATCCAGCTGCTCCAGGAGCACCTGGCTGACCCAGGAGACCCCACCCATCCCTGCTCTAGGCCTGTTCCCTTAGCTATACGCTCCGTGTTCCACTTCCCCGTGTCTGACCCTGGTGGGCAGGGCAGCCCTCCTCTCTGGCACCTCTGTCCCATGGGGGACAGGATGCGACCAGCTCTGAGAGCTTTCCACCTGGGCAGCCACTTCTGAGGGCAGCACAGAACGCTGTACCTGTGGGCACTTCCTGGGGGAAGGTGCCACTGCTTCCACTGGTCTCAAAGGGTGGTGACCAAACAGGTGGACAGCCTCAGTCTACCTGTCCCTGAGAGCCCTGCCAGGGCCAGGTGTCGCACGCTTGCCAGCCACAGCCTCCCAAGCAGGAATCCCTGCTCCCACCCTTCCGACAGCTACACAGAGGGCCCTCCCTGCCCGTCACCTGCCCCTCCCGCTCCCCAATCCTGGGAGGCAGCTATTACGATCATCCCCATTTTACAGAGGAGGATACCTAGAAGCAGAGAGGTGAGGCCCTTTCCTGGCCAGTGACAGATTTGCAGGATGAAGCTGGGCCTGTGCTTCATAACCCCCCTACCCCAGGCCCTGCTGAGGGCAGCATACCCCAAGGGGCTGGGTCCTGGGCAGTGGGGCACCTGCTAGCTTCCCAGGCCCCAGCCTGTTGCTGTGCTTCTCTTCCAGGAAGCCATCCTCATCTCCCTGGCTGCCCTGCAGCCTGGCCTCACCCACGCGGGTGTCCGGCCCAGCTGAAGGTTCTGTCGGGCCCAAGACGGCACAGAAACAGTGGTGAAGCCAGAGGTTCCCACGGGTCACCTGGGACAGACACACCAAAGACTTGTCTCCAAAAATGAACACCTTTAATTCGACCCAGTCCCCCCGACCCCACAGTCTGGCTGGGGCTGCCCTTACTTGCTGCCTGCAGTGATGGCCTTAAGGCTGCCTGTCCGTGCCAGGATATTTGGCACAAAGAGCAGCCCTGAGGCCCGCTCAATGCTCTCGATGGGCACCAGGAAGCGCTCCAGCGGGACCGCCTCATCCACAGGCGCGTTGGGCATCACATAGGAGCGGAGTTCGATCTGCCCGTCTGCTGCCTCCAGGATCAGCACTTTGAAGAAGTGGGTGGGCACTGCCACGTGGTTCTTGCCAATTACCTGGTACTTCACATAGGACTTCCCATCAGCCTCAGTCCTGTGGGCAGACCCAGGCACACATGGCCTTTTAGGGCTCCTGGGGGACTTGGTCAGACCCAAGGCCACCGCCTCCAGGGAGCCTTCCCTGACCCGACCTCCAGCTTGTGTCAACCTGCAGGACCACCCCTCAGCGTGAGGCTTCTTTGCCCTGCTTGGCTCCCCCAGGAGGCTGGGAGCTCCCTGCAGGGTAGAGAGTCACTCTTCCCCTGTTTTCTTCATGTCCAACACTGGGTCAGGTAGAGTGGGTGGTGGCAATAAACGCTGCAGAAAGAATCAGGCCTTCATTCACATTCATCCGTGTGGACCCTCGATTACTGTCTGTCTCTCCCTGTGGAGGGTGGGCACCAAATGGGCAGGGCTGTGGCAGCGGAATTCCCAGCACCAGCACAGGGCCTAGGGCAGAGCAGGTGCCCGGAGCACCGGATGGGTGACTTCAGGCTAAGCCTCCACGGCGTCCGCTCCATTTCAGCAGGCCAGAGGAGGCACTTGCTAATCAAAGTACATCAGTGTCCCAGCCAGCGCCTCAGCAGGCCTGTGCTGAGCCCTTACTACGGTGACATCCACCATCCCGCTTTGTGCCTTAAACAACCATGTGGTAGCTAATGGGTATTATCCCCATTTTACAGGAGAGGATGTTGAGTTCATTTGCCCACTGCACCAAGAAATGAGGTGACAGGGCCTGGATTCCAGCCCAGGCAGAGCCAGCTGTGTGGCCACAACCTCTAGCCTCAGTCATCCCAGTGCTCAGCAGGCTAGAAAATCACCAAGGAAGCTCCGAAGAGCTCAGTCCCTTCTACCTGGGAGGCTGGGCTGCAGAGGGACAAGAGTAAAGGCTCAGGGTCAGAGAGATGGAGTTCAAACCTGGCTCCAGGGGAAGCATAGGGGAAGGCTGCTCCAAGTAGGGGAGACCGAAGGCGAGAGCCTAGTGCAAGCGTTTCTACCCGCGCAGAACACAGAGTCAGGTGGATGTGAAAAGAAATGACACAGGAGAGAGGAACAGGGCAGACTCAGGGCCTGGTGCCCACGGGCAGAGGAGATGTCTAGGTGGGTACCCCAAAGGTCTCTGTGGAGTAGAACTGGGGATCCCGAGACAGGGAATGGACAGATTCGCCAAGAAACCAGATGAGTGGGGACCTGGCGGTGTTGACACAGAGCCTGGGGGGAGCCTGGACGGGATGACTGGGAGGTGCTGGTGTCCCCAGGCCCCCCAGCTCTAGCCTTACCTGGGCAGGAAGAGAGGCCCCGTGCAGACATAGACATTTTGGTAGGTGCGGGTCAGGCTGCGGCTGTACCGTTCCAGGTTGTTCCAGGCATTCTGGTTGAGGTGGGGCACCTGGCAGGAGAAGTGGCCTTCAGTGAGACTGGCTGGAACACTTGCAGTTAGAGGGCTGCCCCAGGCCCTGAGGGGCTGGCACTGGCATGGTGCCAGAAAGTTCCAGCGTGGGTGGGGGGTGGGAACAAGCAGGTGGAGGAAACGGGTTCATGGAAGGAGAGTCACTTAGCCTACACAGTCACATGGGTGGGGCCTGGATAGAGCTCAAGGAGGTGCTACTTTCGTCCAGCTAGAGCGGGAGAACTAGCATCCCAGGTCTCAGAGCTGTTTCTCAGCTCCAAAGAGCCATATGAAGGAAAGGAGGGAACCTCCCAGATAGAAACAGGCCTGCCCACTGCCCCCAGGGGCTCATGGGAAGACCAGCTCTCCCAACCATCTCTCCTTTCCTTTTCCTAGTCTGAACCGCATGCAGAGCTCAGCGGGGAAGGTCAGGAATCTGCTCCTGACTCCACCACTTGAGCTCTCCAGTCCTCAGCACGGCGTCTAGTCAGATGGGTAGGGGACTGTGCTCCTGGGTGAGCACAGTCAGGTCAGAGAGGCTAGGACCTCACAAGCCTCACTCAGAGCCTGACATCCGTCTCCACGTGGGTGTCAGGCCCTGGTGGGAACAGGGCTAGAGGTAGGGCGGCTAGTCCAGGCGCACAGCGACTGCTACTAACGGCCACTGCATGCAGCTCTTTCCTTTTACTCCTGGAAGGAAGGCAGGGTAGGACAATGGCTGAAAGCTCAGGGTTCTCTAGGCAGGCTGCCTGGGTCTCCTCCCACTGTGACACTGCGCCAGTCACTTTGTCTCTCCGAGAATCACTTCCCTCATTATAGCCGGTATTTACTGAATGCTTGTCATGGGCCAGAAAGTGTGCTCAGTACTTTTACGTGCATGGTGTCCTCAGTTCCTCAGCGCCTCTGCACGAGGTAGGTGAATAACAGTTTTATCCCCATTTTACAGACAAGGAAACTGAAGATCAGGGAGGCGCCCGGGGGCCCTCGGTTAAGATCAGAGTGCAGAGTGGGTGCTCAGCGCCCCACCGCTCCGTCCCTTCCGCCTGCGGCGCGCGGTGTGTTCAGCCAGGCGCCTGGCGTAAGGCGCGCACTCGGTAGCTTTCCTATCTGCAGAGGAGCAAATCGAGGCTCAGAGGCGAGCGGTGGCCTCGCCTTCCGCCGCCGGGGCAGGGGTCGCAGGCGATACCTGGGGCGCGATGTTGCTCAGGTAGAAGGTGTCGTTCATGGCCTTCTGGCTCCAGCGGTGGTTGCCGGCGGCGGCGAGATGGCCGCGGTCGAAGCCGCTGCCCCCGTAGTCGGCGTTGGTGGCGCGGTGATACGCATGCACTGAGTCGTCCTCGTGGAAGTCGCAGGAGCGGCGGTCGCTGTCGCCGCGGAGATTCTCAGGCCGCAGCTGCTCGACCACCCAGAGCGCGCAGCGGGTGCGCGGGTCGTAACACAGCATGTACGACTCACGGCTCTTGAGCTGCGCCACCCCGGGCAGCCCGTACTTCGCCAGCTCCCCTGGGCTGCCGCCCGTCGGAGCCCCGGGCACGGCGGGAAGCCCGGCCGCCGCCGCCACAGGCAGCACGGGCAGCCGGCTCAGCAGCCCCGGCGCCGCCCGTGCGTCCGCCCGCCGCCGCCAGCCCTCGGCGGCTGCACCCAGCCCTGCACCCAGCGCCAGGGTCAAGCCGCCCCGAAGCAACTGCTTGGCCATGGATTGTGGCCGGAGCGCGGATGGAGAGCGGTCCGCGGAGACGAAAGAAAGCCTCGACCTCACGCGTCCGACCCGGGAGTCTCTGAAAGGGGCCGCACAGGCCTGCGGGGCCCACCGCGAGGATAGCGCCAAGTGGAGGAGTAAGACAGCGGAATGCGGGTCCCTTCCACTCCCGAGCGCTCCAAAGTATTAATATTATACTCAGGAAGCCAACAGTAGGCGTCAGGACCGGCCCAACTGGACCTCCCGGGGCCCTTCCAGGCGTCACCACCGGCCCAACTGGACTTCCCGGGGTCCTTCCTTTGCCCTTGTTAAGACTGGGCGCTGAGAGGGCGTGGCATCGCCGTCGCGGTTTGTGATTGGCTGCCCCCAGAACCGGCTCCGCCCCGCCAGGTCGCCTTGGTCTCCACCGAGGGATCCTCCCGCTCCGCCAACTAAGATCCCGCAAGCCCCCAGCGGACACACAAAAAAAAGCTTTATAAAGGTTCATACCTTCTAAATCACTTAGAGGACTGAGCTGGGGAAATAAATCAGGAATGCAAGGATTCCCCACCGTATTACTTATAATAGAGGCCGGGGAATAAGCAAAATATTCGGAAATAGGCACTGGTTCCGGACATTTTTAGCACATTAGAATAGTATCTAGACCATAAAAAAATATATATTTTTTTTTTTTTCGGTATGCGGGCCTCTCACTGTTGCGGCCTCTCCCGCTGCGGAGCACAGGTTCCGGACGCACAGGCCCAGCGGCCATGGCTCACGGGCCCAGCCGCTCCGAGGCACGTGGGATCCTCCCGGACCGGGGCACGAACACACGTCCCCTGCATCGGCAGGCGGACTCTCAACCACTGCGCCACCAGGGAAGCCCATAAAAATATTTTTAAATCATACAGCAACTTGCTCACCACCTAACGTGAAGGGAGAGAGAATACACAAAACTCCGTATCAAGAAAATGAAAATTATATAATAGTAATTACATCAACGAAGAGAAGACCAACATGTTATCGGTGATTTTCTCCAGACTGTGGGCTGTGAACGACTTGTTGAATTTCAAAATTTTCTCAATCTAAAAAATAACTTGCTATGAAATCATAATGTAATAATACCTTCTGCCCCAGTGCACACTCTCTCCTCCCTACAACTGCAAATTGCAGTTGTTAAAGAGTTGAATAGGCTCTTCCAACAATTTCCTAACCTTTTCCTTTGACCATTCTAAGAGCTTCCTGACTCCATCTTTGCTCATTTTTCCTGCTCAGAGGTCCTGAAGGTTTCAGCCCCTCACAGAACCAATGCCCACTGCAAAGAACACATGATTTATTAAAGACAACTTGTCATCAACAGCACTGATTCAAAGAACGAAACAGATGAAAAAACAAAAGCAGACTAACATTCTGACCCTTGGAATGAGACCTGCTGAATTCATACAGCCCATTCTCTAAGCGTCCAAAGTCCTGGGGTCAGCTTCCCAAGCAGGAAGCCTCAGGGTCTCTAGCTCTCTGGGGACCTCCCTTGAGAGTCTGGGGAGGGAGAAGGGCAGGTCCTCCCATTGGCGAGCTCAGTCTAACCTGGACATGGTCCCTGTGCTCTTTTGACCTTCATCACAAGGTCAAGGAGAGGGCACTGGACCCAGGTCTGCCACTGAGGCAAATGAGACGCAGTGATTCTAGTATGGTCCCAGGAGGGAAGGTAGAGGGACAGGTAAGAGGCAATGCATCAGGTGTCCTGGGCAGTGTCTGCTGGGACCCAGGCTGTGGCCCAAGCGACAGGCTGTGAAGGGATCAAGTTGTGACTGAACCACCAGCTGACAAGTTCTGGGAAGAGGGTGAGCCAGGCTGCTGGGAAGCAGCGTTTCTACCCCATGCCGGTGTCTTGGAGGCCGGCAAGGATACCAACTCTCTTGTCTCCCTTAGACCCAGTTCTATTACAGAGCTCAGGGCCCTCCCAGGCAGGATCTGCTGGAAAACCAGGAAGGTCCCAGAGGCAGGCGGAGAGGATGTTGACTGACCTTGGAAGGTCAGGAAGACCATGACTCCAGCTGGTTTCCACCATTGGAGTCCTACCCTTCATCCCCAAATCAAGCACTTGCCAATCTGCAATAAATAACCAGGAGTCTGAATAAATAGTAAAAATCTCCCAAATACTGTGCTGGGAGAGGAGGAGGAAAAAGGCAAGTGCATGGAGTCCTAGAAGCATCCAATGGACAGCCTGGAAAGGCGCCTCCTTGGGAAAACTGTCCCTGGCCCATAGCCACAAGTCCTGGCTGTCAGGCTAAGGAAGTTTCCGGGGGGCCTGAGGGTCCCTGCTAGCCAGTCTGGGGAGATGAAGAGGACCCGTGCTACGTGCTACGTTACCCAGCCTTCCAGATGCAAACCAGCTGCCTCCTCACAAAAGGAGGGAGGGCCTTGGTCGGAATAGGCCCACTAGTCCCACAGCCCAGCCTGGGAGGAGCCGGCTGCTCCTACTCGGTAGGCATGGGCCCCACATCCTGGAAGCAGCCCGCCAGGTGACCGGAGAAGGGCCTGCACCTCTTTCAGCTCCCCTGCCTGAGGGAGACATGGCTCTCCTGGCCCTGACAGGACCCAGGCCTTTGAGCTTGGCCACACCTGGCCCAGAGAGACTCCCTTTGATCCCACCGCCCTTTATGGGACTCGCCTGCCCTGGGCCGGCACCTGGAAGCCATGGGAACGACTACACCTTAGAAGCACCTGGATCCCAACCTTAATGTCCTTTTTCTTTCGGGAGAGAAGGACCTTTGGGGGAACCTCTGGAAGACCCAGCTCTCCCTCTCCTCCCCCCTCCCTCCCTGGGCAGGTGGGTAAGGCTCAAAGCTTCATGGGCTATTAATTCTCAGCAACTCTGGGTTTCCAAGAATCCTGCGGTGGGGCAAGGGTTCAGGGCCCTCGAGTGAGGCACTGTGGACTGGGGGCCCTGGGAGCGTAGACCTGGGAAATGGGAACAGGCTGCGAAGGTCAAGGCTGACCTCCAGGAGCCTGGCTCAGCCAGACTCTTCATTCTGTCTCCAGGGTTCTTGGGCATAGCGAGGAGGGTGGGGGAGAGGCTGGGGATAAGGCAACCCAAAGAGAGGGGAGAGAGCGAGCCAACGGAGAGAGGGGCGGACAGAGTGAGAGCCACACACCCTCAGTGAAAGAGGTGGAAGGAGAGAGAGGGAGACGGAGGCAGAGACAGACAAGAAGCAAAGACCAAGAGGGAGTCACCTCCCTCCATACACATGAAAACACACACAGACGAAAGAGAAGCACACAGGAGGGGGATTAGAAGACATACACAGCAACCCACAACCACACACACACACACACACACACACACACACACACACACACACACACACACACACACACACACACACACACACACACACACACACACACACACACACAAACACTCTGTGGGAAAGAGACAGAGGGTGAGACCTGGGCCTGGCAGCCTCTTAGCTCCTTCACGGTGTCACCTTCCCTGTGGAGAAGGCCAAGCACCAACCTCCAGAAGTGGTTTCTGGCTCATTTGCCAAGCACCTCCCTGACCAGTGCCCAGAAGACAGAGCAGGAAGCGAGAAGCAGAGCAGAGGCAGGGAGGGGCCCCTGCCTGCCCGCAGGGCCCACATCTGCCCCAGCCCCAGGACACCACCTCACAAACTCCTGCCCTGCTCAGCAGCCTGGGTCAAGGGTCCAGGGTTGAAGGGGTGGAGTGGGGGGAGGAGCCAGGGCTCGGTGGTTGGGAAGAGCAGGGCCCAGCCGGCCCCCGGTGGGAGCGACCAGGGTGAGAGGCCTGGAGTGGGCTGATCCTGCAGCGGCCCCGCTGGCTGGGACCCCACGGCCTCCTGCACGTCCCAGAAGCTAGGGCACAGGGGTCGGCGGTGGCTTCTCTCCCAAACCTGGGCCTCTTGCTGCCAGGCTACTGGGAGTCTTGGAGTTCCTTGGCTTTCTGTAGGATCTGGCAGACGTCTGTGATGGGGTAATCCTGGGCAGGGGAAAGGCCAACAGTATGCTTGAGAATTCAGCTCACCCTTCACCACCTCTGCTGCCCCCAGCCCTCTCCAGTAGACCTGTCACCATGCTGGACCCCAGGCCTAAGGGATAGGGAGCACAGGGTAGGCCCAGTCTGCCCAAACCTTGCATGGAGCTATACTACACCCACTGCAGCAGTTAACTTAACCAACCCAACTAGTCACCACCCAAAAGGTCTCACAGCCCCTTCCCTAGGACAAGGACCACCTGCTTCACCTCTCCTCACTCCTGCCATCGAACCCTGACCTCCACTGACAATGAGCCTGGAATAGGGCCAGACACTGTCCATGTACTAGCTCACTGGGTCACCTCAACAGCCCAATGAGGGCTTACTGTGAATCTGCCCGTTTTACAGATCTAGTCAATGAAGTTATTGAAAACCAACCCCAGGCCAGGCGTTGGCAAAGAAATTATGGCCTAGAGAGGTTGCCACTTAGCTTAGGTCACATGACTAGCACGGGAGAACAAAGATGTGAACCCCAAATCGTCTGACTCTCAAGCCCATGTTCTTAACCACTAAAGCCCACGCTTTCCTTCCCCCGGTCTGAGCACGATTACCAACGGGCATTATAACCACATACTGGGTAATAAGTCGCAGCCTTGAGTGAATGACTTGGCTTCTCTGAACCAGCTTGGTTCAGAGAAGCCAAGTCATTCACTCAAGCCCACACCACACTCAAGGTCAGTGGCAAAGCCAGATTTAACCCAGATCCAAACACAGACCTGCCTCAGGGTCTGGACTCTTAAGCCCTGCTACCCTCTCCTGATCCTGACGCAGCCTATCACAGCAGCTGGCATGGGGCGGCCGCCTGCTAAGTGTCTGTCTCATGGCTGAAGACTGAGCCTGCCCCTCCAAACTCCATTACCTGCAGGAGCCGCATGTTTACCGTAAAGTCCCCTTCCAGCAAGTGCTCGCGGATCAGTCTAAGAAAAACAAGCAACAAAAGCGCTGGGCCCCTGGGCCACTCTGAGTGCAGGCCCGCCGGGCCCCTTCCCGCTCCTGCCGCCCCACCGCACCCGCAGCAAGTTTGGTTTGATGCTCGCCTGAGAATCCCAGAAGCTCTCACCAGCCTCTCAAGAGCAGGCCCTGCCCGCCCCCCTGCTCGCGGCCACACTCACATGAGCATGGCGCAGCAGACCAGAAGGAGGAAATCAAAGCGGCTGTTGTCGGCAAACAGGGAGTCCCAGATCCGGATGACATCAGGCAGCAAGAACTCCTGGGACAGCAGCAGCGTCAGCCAGCGGAAGGCGAAGAACTGGGGCTTGATATTCTGCTCTTGCTGGGGAGACAGAGGTGCAGGGTGGGTGCAAGAATCCGTGTTGGCTGGTTGCCACGGAACACCATGCAACCTATTAGACGTGAATTCATATAAGCAGCAGGCCAGGCGTAAGCGCCAGGCACGCTGGGGCGGGGATGGCACGGAGCTGCCTAGGGAGCCTCGCTCAGTGCAAGGCACAGCTCCTGCTTGCTGCCAGCCAACGCCGTCAGATCGTCTGATGTTTTTCTGAGAGAAGCCAGATACCCAAACTTTTATATCAGCTCCTTAGATTAATAAATACACTACACAGATTATAACTTTGGATTTATAGACAGAGAAACCACTATTGGGCACTCATTACGTGTCTGGCCTTGTGCTTAACATGGTAAATATCTCACTTATTTACTCCATACGGCAGCCCTGCAAGGCAATTATTCCCAATGGAGATGAGCCCTCTGGTCAGCCACAGCGAATACTATTGACCGAAAAAGCGTGTTACAAAACAGCAAGATGTGATTCCATATTTGCTTAAAAAGATATGTTTATATATATATATCTTCTTGTTCATGAAACCTGTTTTGTTTATAAGTAAATGTCCTTTTTACTGAACTGTTTCCTGAAATAAACATGGAATGCCACTCCACTAATTTTTAAAAATGAAGTTCATACTTCCTTTCTTAGGGGACTAACAGCACACCGTAAAGGCCCCGCACCGCGCCTGGCACACGGGGCACCGCATCCACCTCCCCCACCCCCAGCCCGCTAGGCTCCCACCACCTGCTGCCCAGGTCCCCCGGCCCCGCCTCGGCACCCGGCTCAGCACTCCCTGGCGGCAGCAGCCAGTCCAAGCCCCAGGCTCCAGCCAGTCCTCACCCTGGGCCTGGGCTGCTCAGGAGCCTGCCGTCCTCTGCCCCTTTCTGTCTGCCCTGGCCCGTGTGGCGCTGGGGGTCCTCACCAGTTTCAGGTAGAGCTCCATGTCCTTATCCTTCAGGGTGGAGTACACCTTTTCCATCTTGTAGGTGATGCCACACTGTGAGTCGTCAAGGCTCTTGATGAAGTTGTCCCGGATCTCAGCCATGAGGTTGGTGAAGCAGAAAAAGGTGTCCGCCTCAGCGTGCTCTGGGAGAGATGGGCAGGGTGAGGGTAGCCGTGAGAGAACGGGCACCCTCCTGTGTCCCACCCCACCGCTCAGCTACGCGAGACCCCCCTCCCCTCTGAGCCTCACCAAGTCACCCCACCTTGGTCAGGCTGCGCCCCTCCTCTGTCCGTGGCCACTCTCCACCCCCGACTAAGGACATCACTTCTTTCTTCTCACACCTGACAATGCTGTACACCAGCTCAGCGACTGATTACATACTCTTCTGCTGACATTTTTTCATATCGTGACTTACTTAAATCTTTTCTATCGTTCAGCTTCCTGTATATACAGCTCATCTCCTCTACCAGAAATTCAGTTACAGATAGCAAGAGGTCAGTAAACATCTAACATTCTAGAAAGTTCAAGCCAGAAAAGATCTGAGATGATCCAGGCCAACCCGCTTATCCGACAGAAAATGAAGGCCCAAAAGAGGGAAGTGAGCTGCACAGCTAGATACAACAAAGCCCATTAGCCTGGAGCCCGTTTCTCTACCCTTCCACTCGCTGTTGGGGTCGGTGGCAAAGGTGTAGTACAGGGGCCCCACGATCTCATTCATGCCCTGCACGTAAGCGATGCCAGGGTTGAGCTTGGCGTAGATGAACAGAATCCGCTCCACCACCTCCCAGTGGGCCTCGCAGCCGTTGGGCAGCACCTGATACTCGTTCACGGATGAGGGCGCCGCGTTCTTGTGCGGGGAACTCATCTGGGGGAGAAGAGGAGCAGCCCGTTAAGGTGGGTGGCACTACCGACAGTATGTTCTCACCGGGTATGTTCACCCACGAGGCGAAACCTAACTTCCATCTCATGGGCAACCCAGGGCACAGAGGAACGCGTCCAACACCACCGGGAACAAGCGGACAAATCCAGAATGTGCGACACTCTACCAGCCAGCTGGGCTGCAATCTCATTTATGGTGATACAGGTCAGATGGTGCTTACCTCTGAGGGAAGGCGTACTGACTAGGAAGGGGCATGAGGGAACCTTCTGGATGATGGGAACGCTCCGTGTCTTGATCTGCTTGGCAGTTACACGGGTGTATACATAAGAAAAAGTCCATCTAGTTGTATACCTAAGATTTGTGCATTTATTGTAAGTTATACTTCAATTAAAAAAAAACTTTAAAAAAGTATAAAAATATATCAAAAACAGACAACTGGTTAAGACTCTTCAAAAAAGTCAAATGTTGAGGAAGGGGGAGTGGAGGCGTGCTCCAGATGAAGAGACTAAAGAAACGTAACATCCTAATGCAACGCATAAACACTGAAGAGGTGCTGGTCTGGATTTAAAACCACCAAAATATTCTTAGTACGACTGAGGACACCCGATCCTGGACTGGATGTGAGGTCTTATTACGGATTATGGTTAATCTCCATAGATGAGACAATGGTAAGGAGGATGTCCTCATTCTCACGGGATGCCTGCTGAAGTACTTGGAGGTAAAGGGTCAGGACGTCTGTCTATATATGACACACACACAAACATGGCCAAAGGTCAACAACTGTTGAATTTAGGTGGAAAGTATATAGGTGTGCATTGTACTCTTCCTTCAACTTTTCTGAATGTTTCAAAATTTTCATAAGAAAAAGTTGGGAGATGAATGAAGAGATGATCCCTGCTGAAAACTCATGCAATAGAGCCGAGGTCCCCAACATCAGGATCCCCTGGGAGCTTCGTAAAGGTTCAGGTGCCTGGGGTTAACTGTATGAGAGCCACAGGCACGCCCACGCAGGGACAGAGTATGAAGCTGTCCGGGAAGCCCAGGGTCCTGGAAACAGGAAACTCCCTTTTCCACTATATATACACGTGTATACACATATACATATGCGTGTACGTGTGCACACACACAGACACACACATCACTAATGTTTACCCAGAGCTCCACAAGCCTTCCTGTTTAATGCCCTGAACGGCCTAGAATACTCTCTCAACATCATTTTCAAGATGAGGAAACTGAGGCTCAGAAATGTTAGGCCGCTCATCAGACGTCTCGCACTAAAGTGAGCCCAGACCAGCTCACTCTAGAACCCGAGGCCCAGGCCTCAGAGAGTGCCCACTGCTTTCCAAGAATCTGCACAGCCATGACCTCATTTCAGCCTCTGGGCAATTCAAAAGCCAGACAGGGCGGAAATGATCACACCCAGTTTACAGAAGAGGCGGAGGCCCAGGAAGGTGAGTCTGGTGTTAGTTGCCCAGGATCAAACAGTCCGCTTAAACTCAAAACTGCCCAGCCACTGGTCCAGAGGTTTAGCAATGGAGCTTGCGGTCCGGTTCTCTATCACCAGGACCAGGTCCAAACCTAAAATCAGTTCTCAGCCACCAATTACTGTAGTAAAATGCATGACAGAAGCCGGGTCCCCATCTAGCCAGGCAGCTAGAACAGCAGCCAAGCAGCAGGGCCACCAACCCGGCCACGGGGCCACTTAGCCAAGCACATGGCACCTCCTGACACACCCAGCTGTCGTGAGCACGTGGAACCCGGGGATCAGCCAGAACGGCCCCGTCACCCCTGTGGTGGAAAACGGCTGCTCTCCTGGAAACACAAAGCCCTGACCGGTCACTCCACTTGGGGGAAACGAGCTTAGCTTGTTGGAGGTTACAGAGGATTTTTCCATTGTTGGAAGACAGCGAAAAACTGTGAGGAACAAGTCAAAGCTCCAGGTGCCAAAGCAGTAGGTGTGAATTGAGGAACAAGACAACATACTTGTTTAGCTACAAGCAGCTTCTCAGAACCACAGGAACTTGCTAGAAGACCGAGGTTCAAGCACTCGGCATCACCCGGCCAGCACAAGACCTACCGTTCTTTTCTCCTAGGTCTCTCACACCCCTCCCCACTCCACCCCAGCCCCCACCCCCACCCCCACCCCCCGTTGCCTGGACGCCTCAGCTGCCTCCCAGGCGGCCTCTCCACCTCCATTCCTGCCCCCGCCAATCAAATCTTGTATAAAGGCAGACTTAAATCACATCCCTGCTCTTAGAATGGTGCAGGGGTCCCCAGCCCCCAGGATAAAGGCCCCGCTGGCCTCACCACCACTCATCTCTCCAGCATCCTCCAGCAGCCCTCCCCCCCCCAACCCACCCCCCGACCCCGCCCTGCCCCACCTCATGCTGGACTCCCTTCCTTGAACACACCCAGCTCTCTCCGGCCTGAGGACGTCCACACATGCCATCCTCTCCACCTGGAAGTCTCTTTCCTCTTCATCCTTGGAGCCTCAGCTTAAATGTCACTTCCTCAGGGAAGTCTTCCCTGATGCCCAGACCAGGTCGGCTCCCCCCATCACTGTTCCCACCGCACCTTCTCATCACACTGGTAGTTACTTTTCCAAGCGCCGTCTACACCACAGACCAGAAGTGTGGCTCCTTCACTGCACAGCAGGGCCCTCCCCCACACCCATTACACCAGCCTTTGATGCCTGACTTTCAGAGAGAGCCTGGAGGGGGACCGGGCAGGACCAAGGCTGCTTTGGGTAACTCTCGGGGCAGACGGTCAGGGGTCTGATGGCCCGTGGCCACAAGTCCAAGAGAAGCAGGAAGGAAAAGGCGATCACGGGGCGTCCCTGGGGCTGCCAGGTTGCCTCTCACATTTGTGACCCCGCTCCGGTTCCGGGCCACCGTCTGGGATTTCAGTGTCGTCTGTTCCACCCGCTTACGAAGGGTCTCGAACTCATTCTGCGGATCCAGGATGAGGAGGCAGGGGTACTCGGTGGCCCTCTGGAAGAAGGATATGTCTGGGCACAGCCTTCTGTCAAGACGGAACAGGAGAGGACTGTTACTCAGCGTGGAATTTTTAGGCATCCCACCAGCACCCTGCTGCCAGATGCCCCAGCATCCCCAAAGCCTCTTGTATGTGTGTGTGTTTTTTAATTAATAACATTTTATTTCAAAAGCAATACAGTCATGGTATATGTCTACATACCCATATAGCTTACATGTATTTGCAAATAGACACACACACACGCATATGTATTTTTAAGTGTCCTTAGGGTCTTAACTCTTCTCTTAAAACAAACGTCTTTCCATGTCAACAATATCTCATATGTACAAACGTATCAACTGCATTGTGGCTTAAAATGGTAAAAGAGGTTTCGTTAAGTTACATATTATACAACAGAATGTTACACAGCTGACATAGGAGATGCTCAAGACACAGCAAGAGAAAAAAGCAAGTTGGGAGACAGGCTCTAGATCGTGATCAAGTTTTTAAAATATATGTACTGCAGTACACGCACATTTTCCAAAGATCTTATACAGAGCACACTGCAAACTTGCCCTCTATAAACACTGAACAACGTGCTACAATCACTACCAGGGTAAGGACCTGTTTCCCCAGAACTGGGTTCAAGATGTGGTTCCTGACTTAAATGGGGCTATTAAACACCTGGTGAGCAGAGGCTCCAGACTGAGAAGGAAGGAGGCAAGAGCCTGTTCTGCCCCCTGGCTGAGCAGCCCAGGGTTGGGGTCCCACTGCGGGCACAATGCGCACAGGAGAGGAGCAGCCCCAGGTGGCGAGGGGCTGCAAACACAAACGGCGAAGGCAGAACTGAAAGCAGGCGGGCAGACTCAGAACCCAAGCTCTGAGCACTGGGTCCACTGCAGACAGGCCTGCCGGCTCCTCACCCAGCCCTGTGGAAGAGTCACCCGCTGCCAGACTCGCCCACCCAACAGGACAGCACAGCCAGCGTCTCCACACTTCTCTACCAGGAGGAACGGCATGCACATGCACACAGCGTAGCTCACAGTTTAAAAAAAACACACTTCTGACCCTGTGGCTCCTGTGCTTAAAACCTCTGCGCGCCTGCCCCACATCCCTGGGATGGAGTGATGGTCCGATCCCCGCTTGCCTCCAGTGTGGCCGCAGGCACACGGGACTTCGCACTGCTCCTCAGACAGCCAAGCTCTGCAGGCTCGCAGGGCCTCCCACAGCAGCTCCTTGCCCAGCACCACAGGGCCCTCCCCTCCCCTCCCTCCTGCCCCAAGGTGCCCGCTCCTCCCATCTCAGCTGCCGCCTCAGGCGAGGCTTCCCGACCTCAGGGTGCCCTGAAGCACCCTGAACTCTGCCTTCAGAGCATTCTCCACAACCTTTAGTGACACGGATCTGTTTTGTTGAACATCCGTCTTCCCGTCCTCCCTGCCAGCTTCTAGGTTCCTTAAGGAGAGGGGCCATGTCTGTCTATTCCGCGTTCAACGCCCAGCCTGCCATTGAGCCTGCCATGTAGCGGGGCCTCAATATTTGCTGAAGGAAGGAAGAGATGAATCCACAGACGCCAGGGCTACAACTGAAACTAAGGCAGGGAGAGAGGAGAGCCGGGCACTCAGGGCACTCACCGCACCGCCAGCCCCACCCCAGGCCTGCTACCACTAGGGCCTGGACGCAGCTACCAGGACAACTCACCAGCAGTTCCTCAAACACGCCCCTGCGGGCCTGGGCTGGGAAGGGACAGGGCAGAAGAACTGGAAATCCCACAGAAGCCCCAGGGGCCGGCTCCCAGCGCCCAGCGCCCTGCTCACCGGACATCTTTGTCGATCTGCAGCAGCACCTCGTTGTCCTTGAAGTACGTGTTCCATCGGCTGTCGGGGTTAGGGTTGAGTGGCTGTCAGGGAACATGAGCTGCTCTGTCCTCGGCCGGCTAGAAGCCCAGGGACAGATACCAGTCTGGGGGCCTGAGCAGTGCCTCTGAACCAGCATTCCCAGCAGAGACGCAGCTGTTGCTGAGACAGCCTGTGAGCTAGCTGGGGGGCAGCACAGGCCTCGTGCAGCCTCCCAAAGCACGATCACACTCCACACCCGGAAGCCGAGCCCCGTAGTCCGCTCTGAGTACTTCCCTGCGCAGCAAGGACTCTGTCTTTCCTGTCTGTAGCTCTAGAATGCTGCATGTAACAGGTGCTCACTAAACGCTTGCCTGCTGAATGAATGAATATTGTATCATTAGGTCTCTTCGAATCTAACTCATTACTACTTTGAGTTGCCAATTCCAGTCCTTGGAGGATCGGCCTGGGTCCAATCCATCTCCACTTCCCGACTGCAAAGCACCAGGGAGGAGCTCGGTATTTGTGGCTGGAACGAGGCTTCCTCCAGGCCACACAAAGGCAGTTTATCCTCCCGCCGGCCCTGCTCTGACTCCCTTCAACTATAATATCACAGAACCTTCCTCGAGGAAGGGGACTGAGGAGGAAAGGAGACAATGCACGTGGAGGACCTGGCTCAGCGCTGCACACACACGCTCCTGTGATCCCAGTCATTGCTTACAGTCCCGACTGGGCCCAGAGCCTGCGGAGAACAGGGAGAGACAACAGCCTTCAGGGGCTGAGGAGCTAAATGCAGAAATGAGGTACTGGGAGGGCCAGAGGGGACCAAGAGCAGCTGCACCTGGCCTCTGGCATGAGGGACCTAGTCCATTCCAAAGCCCACACCTCTCCCCACTCTGCAGCCTCGGTCCCCACTGCGGACCCCTACTCACATGGTCCTCAAAGGTCACATCCTCCCTGGATACACCCATGTTGGCCTTGGCGATGCCAGGCTGGATGATCATTTCCCTCAGGAACTGAGAATACAGCTCCCTGTAGGAGAGAAGAGGAGAGAGGGATGATCCCCAAAGGTCTCACCCAGGGAGCCCGGAGCGCAGCAGCAGCAACAGGAAGTGGGCCGGGCTCACACCACCTGCTCTGTCTGATACAAAGGGCCTCCCATCACCCGCCTTTGTCAGGGTCTCACCTCTGCTTGGCCAGGATGGAGGTCCAAGACGCTCTCTCCAAGGGGAGGTAGTTCAAGAGAATCTGCAGAGAGAGAGAAGAGCAAAGCTCTGGCGATCCCCCCAGCCCAACCCTGGAAGTAGATGGAGGCTGAGAGGCCTCAAAGAAAATGTCTGAGAAACCCCGGAGACAGCAAGATGGGCTAAATAAAACCCAGGAACACAGGCATGGGCTGGGGGCAGCCTCCCCTTTTCTCCCCACTGGCTTCCCCCACCTTCATCTTGAACCAGCCCTTTTTACTGCATTTCCTCACACAGACTCTTCCAAACGATAATAAAACTCTGTGCTCAAAGGGGTTGGAAACCAGGAAACCGGGGTTCTGCTCCCACCTCAGCGAAAGGCTTTAGGCGAAGCGCAGCCTTTTTTTGTCCCAATAAGCATCACTACCACTGAGCTGTCTGGACCAGGAAGCAGAGGGCTTCGCTGGCATTACAAAGTGTTCCATCCCCAAGGGGATCCTGGAGGGGACGCCAAGAGAAACAGAAAACACAGAACTTCCCAGAAGAGCTTCCTGGGACAAGCAAGGAAAGACAGAGAACAGGAAGAAGGGGCCAGGGGTGGGGGCAGCCCATGCAGGAACCCAGGGACTCTCAGAAGAGCAGAAGCTCCAACCCAGGCACACCCACCTTCCAGCAGAGGCACCGCAGTCCGCCCTCACAGGGGATGCCTGTGGACATAGCAGGCAAAGGTCACGCCCCCGCAGAGTCCCAGAACCCCCCAGTCCTCCACCTTGGAGCCAGTCAGCAGGGAATGGAGTGGGCAAGAAGTACTTCTTCAAGGATGGTTTTCTGCCAGAAAGATCACTAGACTAGATGCTAATCCTGTGTGTACTCTCTCTCCATGGCCCGTCTGGAATGTTCTTTTGAGAATAACACCTTCTCACCCTTGATATTTCTTCCTCAGAGCAGCCTTTACCAACCACCATCTCTTCCCAAACAAAGTCAGGTCCCTTGACATAAACAGTAATAACTCCATCGCTTCTCCTTCACAACATCCACCACAAATGGGATCGTATAATGTAATTTGTATATTTATTTAACATCTTTAACCCCTACTACTGGGTAAGCCCCAGAAAGACGAGGACCAAATTTGTCTTACAGTCCCAGTACCTAGCCCAGGGCATGGCCCACAACAGGTAGTCCATAAGTATCTGTGGAATATAAACAAAGCTATGAATGCTAAGTGTTTTGGGCTTCACGGACATTATTTCACTTAATCCTCATTACAGCCCTAGTAAGTAGGGAAGATCAGCATTATTGTCCCCATCTTACAGATAAAGAAACGCATCTGTAAAGATAGAGAAATCAAGGACTCACACACAGGTCTGTCTGACTCTAGAGCCCAACTCAGCAGGCTGCATCCCCTGGGGCCTGGCAGATTCTTCAGCTCAGCACAGATGCCAAAACCCCTCAAGATCTTCAGGGCCATGTTATAACGCAGAAACTAACACACCACTGTAAAGCAATTATACTCCAATAAAGCTATTTTAAAAAATAATAAAAAAAAGATCTTCAGGGCCTAAATATCACTCCTGAACAGAAAAACAAACTTCTCCTGAAATACTGTCATGAACCTCGCTAAAGCAGCTGTTGCTACCGTCTCCCCAGTACAGTGAACAGGAGCTACCCACCTCAGAATCTGCATGGGGATGAAGAAGGCAACTCAAGCATTACTTGCTGACAAAGTTACAAGGGCAGAGCAGTCACAAGAAGCTACCCAGAACACCTTCGGGTATTTTTAAAGACAAGCAAAAGCCTCTGTGTTGAGAAGTTAACAGGCCACGGAGGGCAAAGTCAAAAGCTGCTGGGGTTCAGCTCCTTAAAGTGAGTGTCTCAAGGCTGGAATCTTACCATTAACCAAAGTTCACTGTTGCCTGAGTTGGCTTTGATCCTAAGCCAGGGATAGAACCAGGAACCACTCTGTAGCTAACCAAATTCTACAAGACAGGAAGCTTGCTGAGGAATGAGGAAAGACCTGACCTCTGCTCACGAAGTCTCCCCTCTGCCCTCCAGTTACTCTCAGGAAGCAATGAGCATCATTTATAGGCCCATAAGCACCCTGTCTAAGGCCTACAGGCATGCTAATTGTGGCCGCCACTGCTCCAGGAACCCCCTCCAAGCTCAGGGTAGTCACTGGTTGTTCAGCTCCACAGAAGCTGGAGATGGCCCCAAAAGGCAGGCTGGCCCCCAGACCCGGCCCGGTGTGGCCTTGGGCACCCTCCCCTCCATCTTAGTCACAACGCTGCTCTAGGAAAACCCTGAAAACGGAGAGTTGCCTCTTACCGCTAAAACTGAGTTCCTGAAGCTTTTCCAAGGCAATCGTGGGCTCCTTCAGGACATCCTGGAAATCTGCAATCCTAGAAGGAGGGAGGGGGAGGCAAATGGAGGACAACCAAACCCCAAGATGACAGGCTTAGCGACCACTCCTAAAGCCCACAGCTCCCTTACACCACCAGTCTCCAACCTGTTCCTCCCTCCCCTTCGGGACATACAGATGTGCAAAGCTCAAGCAAAACCTGGCCAAAGGCAGCTTTGGAGAACTAGAGATCACTTTTTCCTTTAAGCCCAGAAACGTACAGATATTCTTGTCTAGAGGTTCTCAAATGAGCACCACGAAATCAGACACATTCTAATATTTAGTGAGCTGGCATTTATACGGCACTTCCTGCTGGCCAGGCCCAACACACTGCTGCTATCTGAACTCAAAAAACCCTAGGAATCAGGAGTAATTTGATCTGTAGACAAGGACCTGTGTAATCAGCATTCCAGGCTCAAATGTATAACCATTAGAAGACCTCTGGGCCTGCCCGCAGGCAAGGACAAAAGGTTTAAAAAACAAGTCCTGCACCACGGGGGTGGGGGGGAAGTGGGGGGAGGGGGATGAATTGGGTGATTGGGATTGACATATATACACTAATATATAAAACAGATAACTCATAAGAACCTGATGTACAAAAAGTAAATAAAATTATATTTAAAAAAAAACAAGTCCTGGAGGAAAACTGAAGTGAGCAAAATTAGCCAACGCTGCAGGATTTGGCCTGAGAAGAGAACAAACTGGAGAATCCAGGTTTTCTAGCATTTCTAGTAAGAAAAGGACACGTGGGACGGGGAGCATCTGGACAGACTAGGGTACTGGGGCAAAGGGTTAACAAGGGAAAAAAGGACGGGAGGTGGGGGTGAGATCGGGCATCGAGGCCCTGGAAGAGGAAGACACCAGGGGAAGGGATCCAGGGCGAGGAAGAGACAGAAAGAGAGAAAAGGGGCGACACCGAGGGGCAGGAGAGGTGTCCACGTTCCGTACCCCCCTCAGGCCCACAGCAAAGAGGTTGTAAAGTAGGCGCCCAAAACCTTCTGCCAGGGGCAGGGCGGGGGGTGTCTCGGTTCATGGCCGCATCCGCGCGCCCCCTCCGCAGGTCAGAAGGGGCAACCCGGCCAGGAGCGGCCTGGATGGTCTGCCCCAATGGCCCCTTACCGGCTCTTGTGCAGACTCGACATGGTGTTGACTTCCGGATCCCCCCGCTGCCTCCGCCGCCGCCAGCGCCGCCGCCCCTCAGGGACGCGGGGCGCTGGGCAAAGGCCTCCGACCGGAAACTCAGCCTCAGGCGCGCGCGTTCTGCTCCGCCCCGCCCCGTTCACGTGCCACCCCTTCTCCGCTCTGCCTTCTGGCGGCGCGGCGGGGTGGGCGGGGCAAGAGAACGCCGGGAACACGGTCCCGCCTCCGCTCCCCCACCTACGAGGCCCGCGGACCTAGAGCGCCATCGCGCAGGTGACCGCGCGGTCTATGCTCCCCAAGGCTATTCCTTGACCTTTCCTGGGCCTCAGCTTCCAACTAGGCAGTATATCTGTCACCTTGTCCTCTTCCTTACACGTTCATCACCTGCAATAAGCTATTGAGTTATCGTTTCAGGGATGTAGACCTTCCCTGCTAAACTATACAAGGCCTGCCTGCTGGTCTTTTCACTGCTGAACCCTCGACGCCTATAGCAGTGACTGCACAGAGCAGATGGTTCAATAAACATTGGATGGAAGAGCAAGACTACAGTTCAGTGTTTCCTTGACTTTTGGATTTCATGAACATGAAATTTATCATAATATCAGGACAATAGAAAAGGAAAGCCAAAATTTCAGGATCCTTCCCAAGAAAAAACAGTTGGCAGCCTCTCAGTGTTTTTTCCCTACATCTATATGTGCATATGTGCATAATTGTCCTTTTTTTTTTTTTTTCAGAAGGGAAATTTTATTTATTTTATGTTTGGCTGCGTTGGGTCTTGATTGCTGCGCTCAGCCAGCTGGGCTGCTCTTTGTTGCAGTGCCCGGGCTTCTCCTTGCAGTGGCTTCTCCTTTCGTGGAGCACACGCTCTAGGTGCTCGGCATCAGTAGTTGTGGCGTGCAGGCTTCAGTAGTTGTTGCTCGCGGGCTCTAGAGCGCAGGCTCAGTAGTTGTGGCGCACGGGCTTAGTTGCTCGGCGGCATGTGGGATCCTCCCAGATTGGGGATCAAACCCTTCTCCCCTGCATTGGCAGGCAGATTTTCTTTTTTTAAATAAATTCATTTATTTATTTTTGGCTGTGTTGGGTCTTTGTTGCTGCGCACGGGCTTTTTAGCTGCGGCAAGCGGGGGCTACTCTTCATTGCAGTGCTTTCTTTTGTTGCAGAGCACAGGCTCTAGGAGCGCGGGCTTCAGTAGTTGCAGCACATAGGCTCAGTAGTTGTGGCTCACGGGCTCTGGAGTACAGGCTCAGTAGTTGTGGCACACGGGCTTAGTTGCTCCGCAGCACGTGGGATTTTCCCGGACCAGGGCTCGAACCAGTGTCCCCTGCATTGGCAGGTGGATTCTCAACCACTGCACCACCAGGGAACTCCTGTCCTTACTTTTTAAATTTCTCCACAGATCGGTGAAAAGTTTGTCACTGGACTGTATAATCTCGAAAGCCCCTCCAGCTCTCAGCTGCTGCCCACCAGGATTTCACTACTCCATGGAGCAAGCACAGGGAGACCTGTTCCTTTATTCACTCATCCCACAATTTCTGCTCCCACTATGTGCTAGGTACTGTGATAAATGTTTCATCAGAATACAAAGATTATGTTCCTTTGCATGAAATGTAAGAAATGAATAAATGTTGACTTAATTGCACAATAGGACAGGAATTTTTTCCAGGTTAAAAAAAAAATACCACCAGCCCTTTGAAAGATTGATTAGAAAGACAGGGAAAAACACAAACAACGTGTTAAGAAAAAAAGACAGTTGGCTATCATTTGGAAAAAAATAAAGGTCTGTTCTTATCTGACATCTGACAGGAAAGTAAATTCTGAATGAATTAAAGCTCTGCAAGGGAAAAATCCTATGGGATTAGAACAAAAATATATAGAAAAATGTTTAGAATCTTGGAGAAGGAAGACATAAGGCCCAGAAGCCATGAAATATAAGACAGATATATAACTACCTAAAATTTTCAGTCTCTAAATGGTAAAGGAAAAGACAAGCATCAACAGGGGAAAATATATGTACCCTTTATGATAAAGGGTTAATCTCCCTAATGTATAGAGAGTTCTTAAATCAACAAGAAAAAGACAAACACCCCAAGAAGAAGAAGAAAAAAAAAAGCATTCAGTCATTCAAGAAATGTATTGAGTGCCTACGACATGCCAGATATGTCCTAGGTATTGGGAATTTAGTAGTGAATAAAAGACAAAAATCTCTGCCTTCGAAGCACTGACATTTTAGTGAGGGGAGTTAGACATTAAATAAGGTAAATAAGTAAACTAAATGGTACATCAGATGGTGATAAATTCCAACAGGGGAAAATAAAACAGGAGTGGGCAGCGGGAGGGGCTGCAATTTTACATAGGGGGTCAGGAAAACTGCTCTGAGGTGATGTCTAAGCAAACACCTGAAGGAGGTAAGACAGCAACGCTTATAAGCAGGCACTTCAAAGAAGAAATGAGACTTCTCTCGTGGTGCAGTGGGTAAGAAGCCGCCTGCCAATGCAGGGGACACGGGTTTGAGCCCTGGTCCGGGAAGATCCCCCATGCAGCGGAGCAACTAAACCTGTGCGCCACAACTACTGAGCCTGCGCTCTAGAGCCCACGAGCCACAACTACTGAGCCTGCGTGCCACAACTACTGAAGCCTGCGTGCCTAGAGTCTGTGCTCCACGACAAGAGAAGCCACTGCAATGAGAAGCCCGCGCACCGCAACGAAGAGTAGCCCCCGCTCGTCACAACTAGAGAAAGCCTGCGTGCAGCAACGCAGACCCGCAGCCAAAAATAAATAAATAAATAAATTTATTTTTTAAAAAAAGAAGAAATAAAAATGTCTCGCTAGAACCTGAAATAACAATAAATTGGACTAATACTCAGGGGAATATGAATTGAACAACCATACTGTGCCTCTTGGTCTGGGAAAAGTCATCAGTATTTATTGCACCTACCATCACTAGGTTGTAGAGAAACAAACTTCTCTCAAACAGCTTTAAAGAGAGTTAACCTGTAAAGACTTTTCACAGAGCAATTTGACAAGCACTAATAAAAATTTTTTAACTTTATATATTGAAATATTATAGGTTCTCCTCAGTGGTTTCTTTTTTATTTTTCTTTTTTTTTTTTTTTTTTTTTGGCTGTGCTGCGCGGCTTGCGGGATCTTAATTCCCCAATCAAGGATTGAACTCGGGTCCTCAGCAGTGAAAGCATGGAGTCCTAACCCCTGGACCGGCAGGGAATTCCGCTGGTTTCATTTTTTTTTTTTTTTTTTTTTTGGTACGCGGGCCTCTCACTATTGTGGCCTCTCCCGTTGCGGAGCACAGACTCCGGACGCGCAGGCTCAGCGGCCATGGCGCACGGGCCCACCCACTCCGCGGCATGTGGGATCTTCCCGGACCGGGGCACGAACCCGTGTCCCCTGCATCGGCAGGCAGACTCTCAACCACTGCGCCACCAGGGAAGCCTCCTATTATTTATTTTTAATTGCTTTTCTTGATCTCGTATCCAGAAATCTTGCTAAACTCAATCATTAGTTTGAGGACTTCCCTGCCGCGGAGCAACTAAGCCTGTGCGCCACTAGTGCTGAGCCTGCGCTCTAGAGCCCGCGTGCCACAATTACTGAAGCCCGGGCGCCTAGAGCCTGTGCTCTACAATAAAGAGAAGCCACTGCAATGAGAAGCCTGCGCACGGCAAATTTATAAAAAAACAAACAAAAAAAATGAATTCAGTTTATTCTGTATTTATTCTGTTGAAAATTCTGTTAAAATTTTTGCATCTATATTCACAAGGGATATTGGTCTATAGTTTTATATTCTTGTCATGTCTTTGTCTATCTTTGGTATCAGGGTAATGATGGCCTCATAAAATGAGTAGGAATGTCTTCCCTCCCCTTCAATTTTATGGAAGTTGTGTAGAACTGGTATTATTTGGTATATTTACCCCTTAAGTGTCTGGTAGAATTTATGAGAGATGTTTTTTAATTTTTTTTAAATTTATTTTATTGAAGTGTAGTTGATTTCTGGTGTACACCAAAGTGATTCAGTTACATATATATATATATATATATATATACATATACATTCTTTTTCATATTCTTTTTTACAGTGACAATCTTTTTTTTTTTTTTCGGTACCCGGGCCTCTCACTGTTGTGGCCTCTCCCGTTGTGGAGCACAGGCTCCGGACGTGCAGGCTCAGCGGCCATGGCTCACGGGCTCAGCCGCTCCACGGCATGTGGGATCTTCCCAGACCGGGGCACGAACCTGTGTCCCCTGCATCGGCAGGCGGACTCTCAACCACTGTGCCACCAGGGAAGCCCTCATACTCTTTTTTTAATGTTTATTTTTAATTTAATTTTTCTTATTAGTCATCCATTTTATACACATCAGTGTATACATGTCAATCCCAATCGCCCAATTCATCCCAGCACCACCTCCACCCCCCCGCCGCTTTCCCCCCTTGGTGTCCATACATTTGTTCTCTACATCTGTGTCTCAATTTCTGCTCTTCAAACCGGTTCATCTGTACCATTTTCTAGGTTCCACATATATGTGTTAATATATGATATTTGATTTTCTTTCTGACTTACTTCACTCTGTATGACATTCTCTAGATCCATCCACATCTCTACAAATGACCCAATTTTGTTCCTTTTTATGGCTGAGTAATATTCCATTGTATATATGTACCACATCTTCTTTATCCATTCATCTGTCGATGGGCATTTAGGTTGCTTCCATGTCCTGGCTATTGTAAACAGTGCTGCAATGAACATTGGGGTGCATGTGTATTTTTGAATTATGGTTTTCTCTGGGTATATGCCCAGTAGTGGGATTGCTGGATCATATGGTAATTTTGCTTTTAGTTTTATAAGGAACCTCCAGACTGTTCTCCACAGTGGCTGTATCAATTTACATGCCCACCAACAGTGCAAGAGGGTTCCCTTTTCTCCACACCCTCTCCAGCATTTGTTGCTTGTAGATTTTCTGATGATGCCCATTCTAACTGGTTTGAGGTGATACCTCATTGTAGTTTTGATTTGCATTTCTCTAGTAATTAGTGATGTTGAACAGCTTTTCATGTGCTTCTTGGCCATCTGTATGTCTTCTTTGGAGAAATGTCTATTTAGGTCTTCTACCTAAATTTGTCAACCAAATTCCACCAATAAGAAGATTGTGCAATTACTGGAATACAATGCAACCATTCTAAAGAATTAAACAGGATTATATGATCTGACATAAAAAGTGATAAAAATATGTCCCAGAACAATTTGTATAGAATGATCCTATTTATGTTGTTAAATCCATCTTGCATCATGAGTTTACATATACATGTTTATAAATGCATTTTTAACACCTTTATTGGGATATAATTCACATACCGTTTTTTTTTTTCTTTTTTTTTTTTTTTTTGGTCTTCATTGCTGCATGCTGGCTTTCTCTAGTTGTGCTGAGCGGGGGCTACTCTTTGTTGTGATGCGTGGGCTTCTCATTGCAGTGGCTTCCCTTGTTGGGGAGCATGGGCTCTAGGCATGCGGGCTCAGTAGTTGTGGCTCACAGGCTCTAGAGCACAGGCTCAGTAGTTGTGGCGCACGGGCTTAGTTGCTCCACAGAATGTGGAATCTTCCCGGACCAGGGCTCAAACCTGTGTTCCCTGCATTGGCAGGCAGATTCTTAACCACTGCGCCACCAGGCAAGCCCCGCATATACAATACCTTTAGAGCATACATTTAAAGTGAACAATTCACTGTTTCTCAGAATATCCACAGAGCTGTACATATACAACTATCATCCATCAACCATGCAATGATCATCACCATCTAATTTTAGATCATTTTCATCACCCCAAAAAGAAACCCTGTACCCATTAGCAGTAATTCCTTTTTCCCCCACCCCCTCAGCCCTAGGCAACCACTAATCTACTTTCTGTCTCTATAGATTTGTGTATTCTGGACATAGGAATATAATCATAAATGTATCATCTTTTGTGACTGGTATCTTTCATTTACCATGTTTCCAAGTCCCATGCATATTGTAGCATGTATCACTACTTCATTCCTTTTTCTCACCAAATAATATTCCATCGTATGACTATATTATTCCATATCATATTCATTCACCAGTTGAAGGACATTTGGGTTATTTCTACTTCTTGTCTATTATGAATAATGGTGCTGTGAAAATTTTCTCTTGGGTATATACTTAGAAGTGGAATTGCAAGGTTATATGATAACTCTATGTTTAACTTTTTTGAAGAACTGCCAAACTGTTTTCCAAAGCTGCTGCACCATTTTAAGTTCCCATCAGCAACGTAGGAGGGTTCCCATTTCTCCACATCCTGGCCAATACTTGTTATGGTCTATCTCTTTGATTGTATCCAGCCTAGGATATGAAGTTGTATCTCTTTGAGGTTTTGATTTACATTTTCCTGATGACTAATGATGTCGAGTATAATTTCGTGTGCTTCTTGGCCATTTGCGTATCTTCTTTGGAGAAATGTCTAGTCAGCTCTTTTGCCTATTTTACATTAGGTTACTTGTCTTTTTATTATTTAGTCATAAATTCTTTATATAGTCTGGATTACTAGTTCTTTACCAGATATGTGATTTGCAAATATCTTCTCCCATTCTGTGAGTTGTGTTTTCACTTTCTTGATGGTGCCCTTTGAAGCACAAAAGTTTTTAATTTTTTTTTTTTTTTTTTTTTTTTTTTTTGCGGTACGCAGGCCTCTCACTGTTGTGGGCTCTCCCGTTGCGGAGCACAGGCTCCAGACACGCAGGCTCAGCGGCCATGTCTCACGGGCCCAGCCGCTCCGCGGCATGTGGGATCTTCCCGGACCGGGGCACGAACCCGTGTCCCCTGCATTGGCAGGCGGACTCTCAACCACTGCGCCACCAGGGAAGCCCAAAAGTTTTTAATTTTGATGAAATCCAGTTTGTCTATTTTTTTCTCTTGTGCTTATGCTTTTGGTGTCATACCTAAGAAACCATTGCCTAACCCTAAATCACAAAGACTTATGCCTTTATTTTCTCCTAAGAATTTTATAGTTTTAGCTCTTGCATGCATATTTTTAAACGACTAAGGGGATACTCACCAAACTGTTAAAGAGTGGTGCCCCCTGGGGAAGGGAATGAAATTGGGGTTGGGTTAGGGTTTGAATGGGACTTTTCATTTTTTCCACCCTATATTTCTGTAATGTTTAGATTTTTTATTTAAACAAGAACATCTTGTTTTGAGAATTCAAAATCAAAAGGCTTTTTAAAGGATTCAAAATTGCACAAACATGCTTACACATAGTTAAAGACTAAAAGATACTGTGCAGAACGAAAACATCCACAAAAGTGGTTATTAGGAGGGTCGTGTCAAGAAAGGGTTCGTCAAGAAAACAGCATCTAAACTGAGACCAGAAGGACGAGGATACAGATGGGAGCAAGAAAAGTGTTTAGTAGGGAAGAAATTATTTGAGCCTATGTAAGAGAAGAGGATCATTAAAAGAACCAAAATTGCTTTAAACTGTCTGGAGAATGAAAGCGTGTGTGGGGGGGGCAAATAAGGGAAGAGGGTGGGGAGAGAGACGGGGGACAGATCATCCTTGTCTACCATAAGGGTTATAAGCAGCGGGGTGCTGTGATCAGATTTATTGGTTTTGGAAAATTCACTGTCGAACTGTGGAGAGAATGAGGGGAGGGAGCCGGGAGTTCTGTTAGGAGGCTGTTGCAGAAATCCAAAGGAGAAATGATGGTGGACAGAGTCGGGCACTACTGGCGGAGGAGGGGAGGGGCTGGTTTGAGAGATCCTTAGGACTTGGCAACTGGAAGAGGAGCTAAGGGAAACGCAGGGGCCAAGGCCGACTCCCCATTTCCCAGGTGACAGCCGCGTTGCCTGGAGGGCGCATTAACTAGCTGGAGAAGTAGCAGCGCGTTTCGGGGGGAAGATGGTGACCGCTTTTGGACGCGTGGGTGCGAGCTACCTGCGGATAAGCCAGGGATAGATGTTCAATAGGGCGCTGGATGTAGGGGCTGGCGCTGGAGGCATGTCCGTGCTGACGAGGAAGGTGGAGTCAGTCCGCCCTTAATCATTCCCTGGACTCCGGGAAACCGCAAGGCAGAGCGGGCCCGGAAGCCGGTGTCACCGAGCGGGTCCTCCCCAGCTCCCCCAGCCCAGCGAGAGCCCGTGAGAAGCGCGCTGAGGACTGGGGTGGGGACCAACCGCTCCCTCCTCCACCCGCAGACCCAACCGGTGTCTGGGAGAAGAGCCGCCGCGGGGCTCCGGAACCTTCGGCCGCCGCCGCCCTCGTTCGCCGCGGGACCCGTCGGGGGAACCCGTTAGCTGTTGCTAAGGGGCGGCCCCGGAAGTGACGCGCCCCGGGTTTGTTGACAGCGGAGGCGGCGGCAGCTGCAGGCTGCGAGCCGTAGGAGCCGGATCGGGGGAGGGGCCGGGCCCCGGAGCCAGCACCCGGCGTCCCTCAGCCCCGCCCGCCGCCCTAAGGGCAAGGTAATGGCCACGGAGTCCCCCCGGCGCGACCCCCATCTCGCCCCCGGCTCCTGTCCCTGGGATCCCAAGCTCCACCCCTCCGACCCTCGTCTTCCGCAGACCCCGGCCCTAGCCCGACTAGATCCCATGCCTCCCCAGCATCTCCCGGGCCGCATCCTCCGCTCCTCCTCGCCGAGGAAGCATCCCGTCCGCTCCCGGGGCCAAGGGATATCTCTGCGTCCTCCCCCCTTCCCTTCTTGCCTCCGGTGCCTCACCATCGCCGCTGCAACCATTTGCAAAGGTCCATCTCGGCCAGTGGTGGGAGGACTCCCTTCTCCACCTCTGCTGCCAGGTCTGAGAAACATGCCTTTAAAAGTGAGCACCCTTCCTCCAGAAAGAAAATGACGCCCTGTCTCATGCCCCTACAAAATGGGGGATAGATGCAGGGCTGAAAGAGGCAGCCTCTGCCCCTCCTACCTGTTGGATGAGCTTAAGTTTCCCCAAAGCAGTGCTTGAAAGCTCAGGGATGACAAGGCGCGGGGAAATCCAACAGGGTGGCAAAGGGATGGGGTGGTAGCAAACCTAAGGGCCAAGGGAGCCTGATAGGTGGGTTGAAAGTGAAACTGACTGCTGGCTGCTATAGCTCTGTGGGTGGAACTTGACTTGGCTGCTTTTTGGCCCAAGGAGTCCAAGACTTCCAGTCTTTGTGCCTGTCAGCGCATTTGATTTTTAAATCAGAGGGGGAATGCCTGATGCCTCCATGGAAAAATCACCCCATATGATCTGTCCTACAGAATGTTTCTCTTCAGGGTTCAAACTGGTTAGAATGAGCATTGAGGACAGCTTTGAAAAGGGTCACAGGAGAGTGTACTTAGGGCAGGAGGTGGTTGCCAGTGGTGAGGGGGTCTCTCTGTTTCAGTTCACTAGTTCATTCAGCAAATCAGAAATATATGTAAGGAGGAGAAAAATATATGTAGGGTGGAGAAAAATAGTGCAGGAAGGGCCACGATAAGGGCCAGAGAGTGGAGTTGCCCTTTTTATAGAGGGTGGTCAGAGAAGGGCTCTAATAAGGTGATATCTGAGCAAAGACCTGAAGGGAGGGAGGGAGCAAGCCATGCAGCAAGCGCAAAGGTCCTGAGGTAGTATATCTGATGATTTTAAAAACCAGCAGGAGGACAATAGGGCTGGAGCAGAGTGAAGGAGAGGAAGAGTGGTTGACAAGGAAATCAGAGAAGAGTAGGGGCCAGATATTGGTGGGGAGGATATCAGGGGCTGTTCATGTGATGCAGGGTCACAGGGTGTCTAATGGGGCACCCTTTCAGAACTGTATTAATTTGAAGTGTCTGGTGTTCAGAGAAAATATGTTCTAGATGACAAATGGACATTGTGCTCTGGCCTGGCATTGTAAGTACCCTTTCTCCACCTTTATAATGGCCACTGATGGAATAAATTTTAAAAGGACAGTCACAGAACACTGTAGTTAAATCTGGTCATGCCACTTACTTTTTGGTTGTGAGAACTTGGGCGAGTCAAGCAGCCAAGTCAAGTACCACCCGCAGAGCTATAGTAGCCAGCAGTCAGTTTCACTTTCAACTCACCTTTTCCCACCTCAACGTCCGCATCTGTAAAATAGGGTTGTTGGGCTAAATGAGAGGTCATGCACTGAAGCGCTTAGTGCATCATTTAGCCCATATTAAATCCTCAGGACATTGCAGGTATGCCGATGGCAATGACAATGGTGAGGAAATATTTGCATGTGTCTACCTCAAAGCCTTTCTTTTTAGCACCAGCTGATGATGTCACCAGCTGTTGGCTGCCTCCCTGAACTAGTAGAATTTTGGAGAACAGCGGGGGAGACAAAGTGGAAACTTGCTGTCACCCCTCAGTGGGAACAGTGGTTGCACATCACTGTCATGGTGGCTTGGTCCTGTCTTTTTTCACACCAGTGGAAGGTTATGGGGGCTTTTTTTTTTTTAAAGAGCAAGGAAATCCCTATTCTGCCATATAATATAGGCTAAATGGTGGTGTTGAAATAAATATGACATGGAGATGGGTTGGGAAGGGCAGTATATGTTGACTCTGTTTGTGTGGTTGGGTTGTGTGTGGCGGATTTGCTGGAGACTGTTGATCCTAGATGTGCCCAGCAGAGGCTGAGACTGCAGCATGCCTTATAGGGAGTGGAACAATGGTTGCTCTCTCTCCTCAACCCCTAAGCCTGGACTATGTCATCAGGCCTGGGTCGTAAGCTGAGCAGGGCAGCTGGGCCAGTGGATTTGAAAACGAAAAGTCAAGCACACCAACGCTGAGAGCCAGGGTGCTGAAGCCGGTTGTTGTGGGTAAAAGTGCGGACTAGTCATCTGGGGAGCTGGGTTCAAGCCCGGCTCTGCTATGGTTCACTGTGTGAACTTGGGCAAGTCCTATCCCCTGTCTGTGCCTCAGTTTTCCTATCTCTACACTAACTGAAGGCTACTGAGAGGATGAAAGAACTCGGTGCATTCTAAAGCTCTCTACAAAGGTTAAAAACAGTTCTTGTTGTCATTAGCACCACCAGGATTCTGCGACTTATTTTGGGGCAGAAGGCTTCAGTACCTCAGCTGTTCTTGACCCCCGAAATGCGAGTTCAGAGACCCCTGTTGGATCATTTACTTTGAGACAAACATCCTATATCTGGTTCAATCCCTGAAGCTGATTTTCCAGCTTCAGAAATGAGCAGAAGGATCTCTCCAAGCATTATTCTTAGGAAATCACTCCATAATTATTGGTTACCACCTTCTTGCCATTATTTCATGGCATCTGCTCAGCAGCCCCATGTGGTAGGTTTGCAACCCATTGACAGATAAGGACCCTGATGAATATTGAGGCTGGTAAATATTGCCTGGGGACCTCATGGAGCTGAGGCTCCTTCACCCGCAACCAACCAGTCATGCACTCACTGTGTCATGGAGACCCCATGAGTCACACTAGGTCTCGTCCTCAGGAAGCTTCTAGTCCTGTGGTCAAAAAATGATATATGCCTGTAGCATAGTTACCGGTGATGCCCGATCATCTGTGCTCAGGGCCCAGGACCCTCCAGGTTGTAAGCAGGCAAAGGCTCATGCCGCAGAAGGGAGACCTGAGGCTTGGAGAAACAGTTCCTGCCCATAGCATAATGGTGGAGAGAGCCAGGCACTTACTGGGGGACTTGGGCACATTAATGCACATATTTGAACCATAGTTTCTTCATCTGGAAACCAGAATAGTATGTCCTTATAGGTTATTTGTGGCTTCAATGAAAACATGCATGGAAAGCTCAGAATTCTGGGTCTCAAACTAATGAATACATGTATACATACTGATAGGTACATATAGACCCTTGTACACGTACATAGTCTGTGGCCGGTCACGTCACCACTGAGTCTCAGCTGCCTCATCTGTAAGTTGTCGATTATAATTCCTGCCTCGTGTAGTTGTTGGGAGAATTAAGTGAGTTGATGCATGTGGAGTACTTAGCAGAGTCCTTGGAATACGGTGCTCAGTATGGCTGTGATCACTGTTTGACTGCCAGCCTGGAACCCAGGTATCCCCAAGGCCCTCTGCCTCCAGGTGGCACCAGTGAGGGGTGATGCGCATTCCCCCCTCATATCTTCCTAATGTAACCCACCCTGCAGATTAGTCTATGCAGGTCGGTGACCCCCCGGGATGCCCTCAGATCCTCAACTGCACCCCTGCCCCCAGGGGGCCCCTGGCACTTGCCTTGGCTCCCTTCACATCAGCCTCCCACCCCCAGTATCTGGCCTGTGATCCACTCCCTCCTGGAAAGCTTCCAGCCTCTGTAAATAGGATATTTGTTTGGGTTTTCCCCCCAGCTCCTGGGTTAATATTTCACAGGGTGGGTGCCGCTCCAAGGCTCAGAGCTTCTGGCTCCCTCAGCCAACAGAGAGGCTGGGGGTCAGGACACTGGTGGGGTCCCGTGCTCCCTCCTCTGGACCTCACATTCTCTTCCCCCTACACTGGATGGACAGAAGACTGGATGGTTTGGTGAGAAGCATGGCTTTGCTTTAGGTTTGGATTGTGTCCCACTCTTGTTACTTGTGTGATTTTATTTATTTATTTATTTTTGGCTCTGTTGGGTCTTCACTGCTGAGCGTGGGCTTTCTCTAGTTGCGGCGAGTAAGGGCTACTTTTCGTTGCGGTGTGTAGGCTTCTCATTGCGGTGGCTTCTTTCATTGCGGAGCACGGGCTCTAGGCATGCGGGCTTCAGTAGTTGTGGCACGCGGGCTCAGTAGTTGTGGCTCGTGGGCTCTAGAGCACAGGCTCAGCAGTTGTGGCACACGGGCTTAGTTGCTCCGCGGCACGTGGGATCTTCCCAGACCAGGGCTCGAACCCATGTCTCCTGCATTGGCAGGCGGATTCTTAACAACTGCACCACCAGGGAAGTCCCTAGTTGTGTGATTTTAGACAAGCCTCAGTGTCTTCGTCAGAAAACCGGGTAACAATCTCTATCTCACGGTATTTTAGTGTGATAACTCAGGCAAGAACAAACCTTTATTCTGTTACATGCCAGGCACAGGCCGGGCCCTGAGGATCCAGGAGTGTGGAAGCGGAAAGTGTTCTTGTCCTCCTGGAGCTTGTGGGCTGGGGGAGGGGTCGTTAGACAGATTGTTATATAAATGGTGAATTAGCCGCAAGCACAGGATCCTAGGCAATGTCGTCCATTGGTTAAGTTAGAGACTGTATGAAATAAACCCCTTAAGGAGCTCAGACTGGAAGCAACCAGCTTGGAGGTGGCCGCTATTTGCTCTCCACTGCTCCCCACCCCCCAGGATGTCATAGCTCATGGTGGATCCAGGCAAGAGACGGGATGGAGAAAGACACAGGGTCCTTCTTACTGTGTGCTCTTCTGTCATAATCAGAGATCCCTCCATCTCCCGTTGCCAGAATCCCAGATGGCTGGTGCCTGCCACAAGAATGAGAAACCCTAGGGGCTGGGCATGGGGTGGGTAGAGATGGCCACCTCTGGCCGGTGCCAGGCTGTAGCTGGAAGGGGCCCAAGTGGCAGGGTGCTCCGGCCCCCGGGCCTCCAGCCTTGGTGCCAAGACAGATGGCTCCTTCCTCCTCCGGCTCACGCCAGCCCCCTGCAGCGGGGTCAGCACTGCGAAAAGGTGGTTAGCAGATCTGTGCCATCTGCCCGGGTTATCTTTTGGAGGCTTTTGGTGATCTTGGCGGCTGACAAGGTGGTGTTTCTTCCACCTGGGGAGCAGGGTTAGGGCAGAGTGGCTACCTGGGTGACTGAGCTCATCCTGCAGAAAGGGCAAAGCCCCTGGCGGCTCTCTCATCCAGAGTGGTGAGGGTTCCACTGTGGCCACTGGGTGCCCAGCACTGTCCTGGGCATGGTGGGCAGGGGGAATCTGAGAGCGTGCCTTGCCTCCCAGGTTCCCTGCATGTGCTGCAACCCTACAACGTGTCAGACCCACATGGGGTGTGCAGCCCCTCGTTCAGCCAATAGTTGTGGTATTGGGCCCATAGTGCCAGTGTCCCACACCCTCTGCCCTTTCAGCCTGTGAGCATCTTATCCTTCTTCCTGGAACGCCTTTCCCTTCTCTCCCCGCCACTGGAGTGAACTATGACTCATCTTTTGGGTCGCTGCTGAGATGTCACTTCCAAGGACGCCTGCCCTGACTCCCTAGTCCAGGGCAGGTCCCCTGGCACGGGCACCCAGGGTCCCAGGTCCCACCCTCTCCTTCAGAGCACTGGGCCCAGTTCCGTGGCATGGGTTTGTGTGCTTCTTAGGTGGAGATCTGTCTCGCTCCAGAGCCAGTGTGCTCCACGAGGACAAAGACCTTGTCTGGTTTCGCTCACCCGTGGACCTACAGTGCTCAATAGACACTAACCCTGGGCTAAGTACAGGGATGATGTCAGAGGAGAGAGCCCGGTTCCTGCCCTTGTGCAGCTGGCTGTCTGGCAGGGAAACTGGATAATTAAAACAGCATCAGTCCTAAATGTTAGTTGTTATGGTAGGGCCTATGGGGGCACACAGCAAGAGCACCCTGGCGGGTCAGGGAAGGCTTCCTGGAGGAAGTGACACTAAGGCCTGAGGGTGCATAGACATGAGCTGAGTCAAGAGGAGAATTCAAAGGTATTGTGGGCTGGAGTGGTTGGGAGATGCTTCCTGGAAGAGGGACATGAATGTGTTTGGGGGTTTAGGAGCAGTATTTAGAACAGAAAGTGGATGACCAAAGGTCCGAAGGTGACCTTGTGCCTCTGGCCTATTGCCAGTACAACGAAGGAGGCCAGTTCAGCGGGAGTAGGGGGTCGGGGGGTGGTGAGTAGGCCGCAGAGCTGGTCCCACTTCTGGAAGCCCTGAGTGACTGCTTGAAGAGATTGGACTTGGCAGTTTCCAGCAGGGCATGTCTCCCTGCCAGCGGTGCTCCTTCTGGGTCAAGATCTGAAAGTGAGTGCAGGCAAAGGAAGGCCATGCCCAGGGTCCAGGCAGCCTGTTTCTTGTGCTTTTCCTCGAGGGTGTCATGGCACCACTGGGGCAGCTGGCACAGTGGGCCTCGCGGCAGGAGACCCAGGCCTGAGAAGCAAGGGCCTGGAGCTGGGCAGGAACAGACCTTGCTCTAGGGCCCAGGGCAGGTGAGGCAGGAGAAAGGGATGTTGATGATGAAAGCTGCCTCTTAGTGAGCAGTTACTATGTGCCAGGCACCACGCTAAGCCCTTTCTGTATTGTTCCGTGTCCATCTGCACACAGTGTTCTCTATTTTAGAGAAGAAACTGAGGCACAGAGGTGAAGGCACTTGCCCAAGTTCACCGGCTCTTATGCAGCAGGGCTGAGACTTGGAGCTGGGTCGGCCTGGCTCCAGAGCTCTTAGAGCACGGTCACCAGTGAGTGGTGCTGCCGGAATTGAGAGCTGGCCACTGCAAAGGGCACAGCGTTCTGTGGCGCCCACTCGGTTTCCTGAGCATCCTGGAAGGCTCACATGTGGATTAGGAGGCTCCAAGAAGCCAGGGGCAAACTGAGCTCCTGCATAACCCTCCACGAGATGAGGTGCACATGCCAGTTTGGACAGAGTAGACCCTCTCTCTGAGCTTGAGTTTCCTCATCTGTAAGGTGGGCTCATAACCACCATTTGTTGTGCACTGAGTCATCTCAAGCTTGAGATGAGGCATTTTCCCAACAGCCCTGTGAAGTGGGGATTATTGTCCCCACTTTCCAGGAGAGGAAACTGAGGTCCAGAGAGGTTAAGTAATAGACCCGTGAATTGTGGAACTGGATTGAAACATAGATCTGTCTAACCTAGAGCCTTCACTTAAAGGGAAAAAAAGCAATAGCTACTGAAGGATAATATAGATAAGGAAAGGACCACAAAGCATGAGCAGACAGTTTGATGAATTTCCACAGGTGTAAACACCTGTCCCAGCCCTCCCAGAGGCCCCCCTGTCACTTTCTAATTACTGCCTCCCTGCAAAGGTAATCACCACCCTTACTTCTAATACCATAGATTCATTTTGCCTATTTTTTCCCCTTTCTGATGTAAACTCTCATAGGAAAAAGGTTTGGGACTAATTCCTGACTGTCCTCAGGTCTATATATGGTGGATTGTTTTCTATCTTGTTCACTCAACTTGAATGTGAAGGTTCAGTTTTCATTCTCTCCTAGCCACTTATTGTAGCTGAGGATGCATAGTCAGTTAGATCGTTACTTCGCTGAACCCCGAATTCCTTTTAAACGTGGACCTCTTAGGTGTCCAGGCCATTTTCTTAACTTTTTGTTGAATCGCAGTATACGTTTTTAAAAGTGCACACGTCATAATATACAGCTCCCTGAATATTCACAAAGTGCACATGCCTGTATGCCCAGCACTCAGATAAGGGACTAGAAGCTTCTTAGCTCCGAACCAAACCCCCAAAGTAACCACAGTCCTGACTTCTGCCACCACAGATTAGATTTTCCTGTTTTTTTTTATTTTGTTTGTTTGTTTTGCCCTGCCACCGGCATACAGGACCTTAGTTCCTTAACCAGGGATCGAACCCATACCCCCTGCAGTGGAAGCATGCAGTCCTAACCACTGGACCACTGGGAAGTCCCAGATTTTCCTGTTTTTTAACTTAAGGGAGTAAAACATAAATGGGTTCATTCAGTATATGAGTATACACTCTTTTGCGTCTGGCTTCTTTCACTAAACATGGTGAGGTCCATCCAAGCTGTTGTGAGGTGGTGCATTCTCATTGCTGTGTAGTGTTTCCCTGGTGAGTGGACCCTAATGTTCATTCTCATGTCAGTGGACATTTAGGTTCTGTTCTATCAGGAATCGTGCTGCTGTGGACATTTTGTCTGTGTCTTTTTGTGAACATTTATATGCATTGCTGATGGGTGTATATCTGGTAGTGGAGCTGCTGAACACTGAACATATGTGTTTGTTCAGCTTTAGTAGATAGTGTCACACAGTATTCGTTACACTGCCAGTTCACACCAATTCACACTCCCACCAGCAGTGTGGGTAACTTCCCCTCGTTCCATAGCTTCACTATAACACAAGCTGGGTGTTGCCTGTATTACTGTTGTTTCCAATGGAACCTTTCTGGTGGGTGCAAAATGGTATCTCATTATGGTTCTCCTTTCCTTTACGTTTATTGCGCATTTCTTTATCCTTTATGAAATGCCTGTTCAAGTCCTTTGCCTATTTTTTAACTGGATGCTATGTCCTGATCTGTAGAAGTTGTTTATATATTCTGAATACAAGCCTTTTGTTGGATATATTATTGGAAACGTCTTCTAGTTTGTGGCTTGCCTTTTCTCTTTCTTTTTTTTTCCTATTTTTATAAATTTATTTATTTATTTATTTTTGGTTGCGTTGGGTCTTCGTTGCCCAGTTGCGGCTAGCGGGGGCTACTCTTCATTGTGGTGTGCGGGCTTCTCATTGCAGCGGCTTCTCTTGTTGTGGAGCATGGGCTCTAGGTGCATGGGCTTCAGTAGTTGTGGCACGTGGGCTCAGTAGTTGTGGCTCGCGGGCTCTGGAACACAGGCTCAGTAGCTGTGACTCACAGGCTTAGTTGCTCCACGGCATGTGGGATCTTCCCAGACCAGGGCTCGAACCCATGTCCCTTGGACTGGCAGGCGGATTCTTAACCACTGCGCCACCAGGGAGGTCCCTTGCCTTTTCTCTTTCTTAATGGTACCTTTTGATGAAAAGAACATTAAATTTTGAGGCAGTCCAATTTATCAGTTTCTCTCTGCTTTTTTTTGTGACCTATTTAAGAAATTATTGACTACTCGAAAATCATAAAGATATACTCCTATGTTTTCTTCTAGAAGCCTATCGTTTCACCGTTCACGTATCGGTCTGTGGTCCATGTCAAATGAGTCTTTGTGTGTATGTGAGCGAACGTCCCTCACTTCGGTGCACGTCAGTTTATCGTTTTTCCCTTATGAGTCCTACTTAAGAAATCTGTACCTATCCCAAGGTCATGAAGGCAGTAGGAGACTTCACTGTTTTTTATTGAGGTATAGTTCATGTACAATATTATATGTTACAGGTGTACAACATACCGATTCACAGTTTTAAAGGTTACACTTCATTTATAGTTACTATAAAATATTGGCTGTATTCCCTATGTTGTACAATATATCCTTATAAACTATTTCATACATGATAGTTTGTACCTCTTACTCCCCTCCCCCTGTCTTGCCCCTCCCCCTTCCCTCTCCCCACTGGTAACCACTAGTTTGTTCTCTATTTCTGTGAGTCTGTTTCCTTTTTGTTATATTCATTAGTTTGTTCTATTTTTTAGATTCCACATGTAAGTGATATCATACAGTATTTGTGTTTCTCTGTCTGATGAGAGCTTACTTTTTTTTTTTTTTAATTAATTTATTTGGCTGTCCTGGGTCTGATTTGCAGCACACAGGGTCTTCGTTGCCTCATGTGGGATCTTTAGTTGCAGCATGTGGGATCTAGTTCCCTGACCAGGAATCAAACCCAGGCTCCCAACATTGGGAGCACGGAGTCTTAACCACTGGACCACCAGGGAAGTCCCAAGACCTTACTTTTTTTTTTTAATAAATAAATAAATTTATTTATTTATTTTTGGCTGTGTTGGGTCTTCGTTGCTGTGTACAAACTTTCTTTAGTTGTGGTGAGTGGGGGCTACTCTTCGTTGCCGTGCGCGGGCTTCTCATTGTCATGGCTTTTCGCTGTGGAGCACGGGCTCTAGGCGTGCAGGCTTCAGTAGTTGTGGCTTGCGGGCTCTAGAGCTCAGGCTCAGTAGTTGTAGCGCACGGGCTTAGTTGCTCCGCAGCATGTGGGATCTTCCCAGGCCAGGGCTTGAACCCATGTCCCTTGCATTGGCAGGCAGATTCTTAACCACTGCCCCACCAGGGAAGCCCAAGACCTTACTTTTTTAATAACAGTTTTATTGAGCTGCAATTCCCATGCCATACAGTTCATGTATTTAAAGTAGACAGTTCAGTGGGTTTCGGGGATATTCACAGAGTTGTGCAACCATCACCACAGTCAATTTTAGAACATTTTCTTCCCCCCAAAAAGAAATCCACAGCCATTAGCAGTCACTCCCCATCCCCGCCCCCACACCAACCTCTTAGCCCCAGGCAACCACTAATCTACTTCTGTCTCTGTAGGTTTGCCTGTTCTGGCTAAACATTTCATACAAATGGAATCATAAAATATGTGGCCTTTTGTGACTGGTTTCTTTCACTTAGCATAACGTTTTTCTTTTTTTTGCGGTACGCGGGCCTCTCACCGTTGTGGCCTCTCCCGTTGCGGAGCACTGGCTCTGGACGCGCAGGCTCAGTGGCCATGGCTCACGGGCCCAGCCACTCCGCGGCACGTGGGATCTTCCCGGACCGGGGCACGAACCCGCGTCCCCTGCATCGTCAGGCGGACTCTCAACCACTGCACCACCAGGGAAGCCCTAGCATAACGTTTTTAAGGTGCAGTGTTGTAGCGTGTGTCAGTACTTTTCATTCCTGTTATTGCTAAATAAGGTTCCATTACATGGCTATACCATGTTTTTGTCTATCCGTTTATCAGTTGATGGGCATTTGAATTGTTTCCATTTTGACTATTATGAATAATACCACTATGTACAACTTTTATGTGGAAGTATATTTTCATTGCTCTCGTGAGGAGCCTTCATTCTTAATCATATACAATGAGATTCACTGATGACGTGTCTTTAAAGCCCTGGCACATACTAAGCATTCAAACAGTGACAGCTATATGCAGGTTATACACACACACACACACACACACACACACACACACACACTCACACACACACAGCAACGGACACCACCCTGACGGTCCAGTGGTTAGGACTCGGTGCTTTCACTGCCGTGGCCCGGGTTCAATCCCTGGTCAGGGAACTAATATCCCACAAGCCGTGTGGTGTGGCCAAAAAAAATCCCCTGTAATCCCCACCCAAGCACTGGGTCCCCAGCACACACATCTGCCCACAGACATTGGGAGGTCATGGAAATGCTCAGACAACGCCACCTGTTCTTTGCAGGTCAAATCACATGTAGGTGGTAGCACAGCAGGGCAGGGAAGGGAGGAATCAGGAGTCCCGGGCCCTGACCCTGCTAAGCTGCTAGCTTGTATGTACCATCCAGGGGCCTCAGTTTTTCTACTAGAGAATGGACATAGGGCAGCTGGTAGTTCTGGCCCTTATGCATGGCTCACTTAGCTTCTTTCCCGTTCCCCAGGCCGTGGCTCAGCTAATGATCCTGTGAGTGTCAGGGAGTCACCATTGCCCCTGGGGGCCCCTGTCCCAGAGTGGCCTACCTGTCTGCTCCCAGCATGGCGTCAGACACCCCTGAGTCCCTGATGGCCCTCTGCACTGACTTCTGCCTGCGCAACCTGGATGGTACCTTGGGCTACCTGCTGGACAAGGAGACTCTGCGGCTCCATCCAGACATCTTCCTGCCCAGCGAGATCTGTGACCGGCTCGTCAACGAGTGAGCAGGCGTGGGGCTGGGGCAGGGGCCTGAGCCTCAGCATGAGTGTGTGCGAGAGATTGGGAGCATTGTGTGTGCCCCCCGTGGGGATATGCACACACGTGGGTATCTGTGGGTGCAAGAGAACACTGGCCCCTCCATAACCGTAAAGTTGTAATTGTGCATGTTGGTATGTGTGTGGAGGGGGGCGCACGTGAAGGAATGTGTTTGCACACACGTGGGCTTCTGCAGCACAGGGTAGGTTTGAGTGTAAAACTGCAGGTATGCATTACACCTATGAGAGGGTGTAGAAACCTCTCCTATAATATAAATGAAGGAGTTATATGCTGTCCTGTGTGTGTATTTGTGTACGCACACGCGTGTGCGTACACACACGATGCACCTGTGCCTGTGAACACGTGTCTGTGTGTGAACCTGAATACATACATATTTATGCACCAGTGCCGGAATAATGGACCCCTGAGCAGGGATCGGATCATTCAGAAAATCGCTATGTGGCTTCTCTAAGGGACTCCCCACTAATAGAGGCTCCTAGAAGGATGATACACAGGCCTGACTGCTGGAGGTTCGGTCCAGATGCCCAGAGGGAAATTGTTAGACCAGACAGTTGCATATAAAAGTGGGAACCTGTGTGTGACCTGAGAGCCCAACTTGTAAAAACATTCTGAGCATCTAATGTGGGTCAGGCACTATATTGGACACTGCAGAGCAGAGTTGTGTCCATTTTACAGATGAAGGAACTGAGGTCTGGGGAATTGCAGTTACTCGTGTGAAGTTGCCCAGGTAGTGAACAGCCAAGCCAGGGTGGTGTATGACTCCACAGCCTTTTCCACCAGACCAGCATCTGCTGGTATCTCAACAGAGTTTTGCTGAGCGCTTGCTCTGTACCCAGCTGGGAACTCCAAACCCCTCGGCTCAGTCTTCCTGTTGGGAAGGGCTGATCAAGGAGTCAGAGCTGGCTTAAAGAAGATGGGGAGTGTGGACATGTATGTTTGTTATAGAAGCGTCTACAGTTTGGCGGGGAAGAGCTTGGGATTTGCCATTGCTAGAGGCCCCTTTATCACCAGCTGGTCTACCTTTGGACTCCTGGGTGCTGGGGCCACCCTTAGTCTCATCTGTAGGGTAGTCCAGATCCAACCAGGTGCTATGAGGAAGAGGAGGGGAGGAGGTGGAGGTTGCTGCCGGGGTGGCCAGGGAAGGCTTCAGAGGAAGGGGAGGGCTTGTGCTGGGCCTTGAAGGGAGCATGCGGGTCCCTCCCCTGAGCCAGGCTTCCTTCCCTCCCAGGTATGTGGAGCTGGTCAACGCCGCCTGCAACTTTGAGCCGCATGAGAGCTTCTTCAGCCTCTTCTCAGACCCCCGCAGCACCCGCCTCACCCGAATCCACCTCCGCGAGGACCTGGTGCAGGACCAGGACCTGGAAGCCATTCGCAAGCAGGTGAGACCTGGTCACCAGGCACCGGGGATGGCCGGGGGAGGCCACCCTGAGACGGTCAGGCAGAGTTGGGGCAGGACCGGTCACCTCCAGCCCAGGAATCCTGAGGCGCCTCCAGGGCTCTCCCCCTCGTGCAGACCCCTCCCCAAGCCCCACGTATGGCTCAGGGCCAGGCCTAGGCTGGGGTGTGGGTGCAGAGGTGATAACGGGGCTGTGCCCGCCGCCAGGACCTGGTGGAGCTGTACCTGACCAACTGCGAGAAGCTGTCCGCCAAGAGCCTGCAGACGCTGAGGAGCTTCAGCCACACCCTGGTGTCCCTGAGCCTGTTCGGCTGCGCGAACATCTTCTACGAGGAGGAGAACCCGGGGGGCTGTGAAGACGAGTGCCTCGTCAACCCCACCTGTCAGGTGCTGGTCAAGGACTTCACCTTCGAGGGCTTTAGCCGCCTGCGCTTCCTCAACCTGGGCCGCATGATCGATGGGGTCCCCGTGGAGTCCCTGCTGCGGCCGCTTAACTCGCTGGCCGCCTTGGACCTCTCGGGCATCCAGACGAGCGACGCGGCCTTCCTAACCCAGTGGAAAGACAGCCTGGTGTCCCTCGTGCTCTACAACATGGACCTGTCTGACGACCACATCCGTGTTATTGTCCAGTTGCACAAGCTGCGGTGAGCTGCGAGCCCAGAGCTCGCGGGGTGGGGGTGGGGAGGTGTGGATTGTCAGTCCCAGAAGATTCCTGAGCCCCCGGCCAGGCAGAAGGTGGGGATAGAAGAGACAGTTCTATTCCTTAAACCCACTGTTTTGGTCTGACCGGGGCTGTTAAGGGCACCTGGGTCCCAGCACGTTTTTTCCCAGAACGCCCTGGAATGGTTGTAACAGGGATGGGCCCTCCCCTGCCATGGACTGAAATAGGAGGGGTCTACGAGGCAGCCCCAGTCTGTGTCCAGCTCCTGACCTGTGCCCCCAACTCCAATCTCCAGACACCTGGACATCTCCCGAGACCGCCTCTCCAGCTACTACAAGTTCAAGCTGACTCGCAAGGTGCTGAGCCTCTTCGTGCAGAAGCTGGGGAACCTGATGTCCCTGGACATCTCTGGCCACATGATCCTGGAGAACTGCAGCATCTCTAAGATGGACGAGGATGCAGGACAGACCAGGTGGGGGCCCACCTGCCATGTTTGCTAGCAGGGTATCATTCAACAGGCATTGACCAAGTGCCCCTCTGTCAAGTGCTTGTCCTGGATGCTGGACAGAAAGAAACAAATCAGACCCGCCCGAGTCTGTGTGAGCTACTGGGGACAGACGGGTCATTATTAGGGCTGCACAGGGCTCTGGGGTTGCCCTGAGGGTCAGGAAGGAGGGAGGAGGAGGAATGGCACCCAGGCTGTGCAGAGAGCTCATTCTGAGTTTGCCAGAGGAAGGGTGTTCTAGCAGAGGAGACAGCACGTGCAAAGGCTGGAGGTACTGCATGGGGAGTGACTGGGAGATTACGGCGCTCAGACGGGCCGGAGCTGGTGTGGTGGTATTAAGGTAAGGCCAGCATACCCGCCACTCGTTAGGTGTTACGGCAGACAGGCTGGTCCCCAGGTTTGTTGTTTGGAGGAGAGAGCTGATTCAAACCCATCCAGCTGTCACTGGCCGTAAACCCTCTCCCCGACCGGAATGGAGTGGGGTTTGGTTGATGGGCATGTCCCTTCATGACTGTTGGGGGAACCTAAAGGTGACACATCCTCACTAGAATGGCAGATAGGATTCTCCAAAGATGGCTGCAACAGTATCTCCTATCCCACATGTTCTCTACAGTGTGACCTTGTCATCCTCCCATCAAGAGGTGGGGTCTATGTCCGTCCCCTGCCTTTAAAAAAAAAAAAAAGGGACTTCTCTGCTTCCCTGGTGGCACAGTGGATAAGAATCCTCCTGCCAGTGCAGGGGACACGGGTTCGAACCCTGGTCCGTGAAGACCCCATGTGCTGCGGAGCAACTAAGCCCGTGCGCCACAACTGCTGGGCCTGCGCTCTAGAGTCCGCGTGCCACCACAACTGAGCCTGCATGCCACAACTACTGAGCCCGCGTGCCACAACTACTGAGCCCGTGTGCCGCAACTACTGAGCCCGGGTGTCACAACTACTGAGCCTGCGTGCCGCAATTACTGAGCCCGCGTGCCACAACTACTGAGCCCGCGTGCCACAACTACTGAAGCCCACATGCCTGGAGCCCGTGCTCCACAACAGGAGAAGCCACCCCAGTGAGAAGCCCGTGCACCGCAACAAAGAGTAACCCCTGCTCGCCACAACTGGAGAAAGCCTGTGCTCAGCAACAAAGACCCAACACAGCCAAAAAAAAATCAAAAACAAAATAGACAAGGCTGGAGGGCCTAGCAGAGGGCCCCAAGGAAACGCCTCACCACCCCCCAGGGAGAGGCCCTTGTTTGTGCTGACCCAGGGCAGCCCCGGGCCCCAGGCCACTCACCCCAACACCCTCTTCCCTCAGCATCGAGCCTTCCAAGAGCAGCATCATGCCGTTCCGGGCTCTGAAGAGGCCACTGCAGTTCCTTGGGCTCTTCGAGACCTCCCTGTGCCGCCTCACGCACATTCCGGCCTACAAAGTGAGAGGGGGAGGGGGAGGGGAGGACCAGGGTGCCCCGGGAGAAGGGAAGGAGGGGTCTGTCTGCCCTGGGCCTAGAGATGGCGGCACTGGGATCGGGCATCCCAGTGCTTGGCCTCTTCTGGGATGTTCTGATCATGCTCCATCTCCAGGTGAGTGGTGACAAAAATGAGGAACAGGTGCTGAATGCCATCGAGGCCTACACGGAGCACAGGCCGGAGATCACCTCACGGGCCATCAACCTGCTTTTCGACATCGCACGCATTGAACGCTGCAACCAGCTTCTGCGGGCCCTGAAGGTCAGTCCCGACCCTGGGGGCCCTCGGGCTCTGGTCCATTCCCACCACTCCCTCCTCTACACCCCTCCTCTTCCCCAGGACACCAGCCGTGCCGCCTCCCAAACCCCAGCCCGCCTCGCGGTGCCTAACTTGCCCCAGCACTGGCCTCGTCCCAGGACCGTGGCCTGCCCCAGTTTCTGCTCCCCAACCCCTACTTCTGCCCTCAGGCAGCAGGATCAGGCTGAGCCCTGCCCCAGAGGACCATCCAAGCCCCTCTCACAGCCCCAGGCCTGTCCCCGCGCAACTTGGACAGGCCTGGCCAACCCCAGCCCGTACTCTGTCTTCATACAGCTGGTCATCACGGCCCTCAAGTGCCACAAGTATGACAAGAACATTCAAGTGACGGGCAGCGCTGCCCTCTTCTACCTGACCAATTCCGAGTATCGCTCAGAGCAGAGCATCAAGCTGCGCCGGCAGGTCATCCAGGTGGTGCTGAATGGCATGGAATCCTACCAGGAGGTGACGGTGAGCCCCCACCCGCTGCCTGCTCTGACCCAGACACCCCACTTCCTGCTCACCCTGTGTGCCCCAGCCTCGCCAGCAGGCTCGCAGAGCCCTCCCGGTGCCATGCTTGCTCTCGCCCTTTCTCTCCTGGCTCTGTACCGCCCCCCCCAACCCCCCTTTCCCGCGGCATCGCTGCCAGACTCTGGGACCTGGCATTCAGGGCCCTGGGACCTGGCCCCACCCAGCCAGTCCATCGCCCACTGCCACCCTCCCCCAGGGGCCCTGTCCTCCTGACTCTGGGCCTTTGCTCGTGCTAACTCCTTAGCCTGCCCAGTGACACTCTGCTGAGGTGGGTATTTTTTTCAATAACTGCTTTTATTATAAAAGTAATCAAAATTTTTACTGGAGAAAAATTACAGGTATAAAAGAAAAAAACAACAACAACCCGTAATCCCAGCACACAGAGAGCCAAGATTAACGATGGATATCTACTGTTCTGGCTTTTAGTCTGTGCATATTTATTTAGTAAATGGGACCATTCTGTGTGTACTGTTGTATAACCTGGATTTTCATTTCAACAGCGTCTTGTAAATGTGAACATCTCCCATATCAACAAAACATTTTACAACAAAATTTTAAAAGCATTGTTTCTTTTCTGATTACAAAAGTGAGATACCTAATGCTTAGAAAACAAATTCAAGTAATAGAAAATGCACTAACTAGAAAGTGAAAGTTCCAATCCCAGCTCTCCTCCCCCCGGGGCAGCTGATTTGAACAAGTCGGCTTCATAATTGTTGATGTCGGCATAGTGTGAAGTGTTCTCATTCAAGGAGAGGCTGCCCTGGTGCTGACTCTGTGCTGGGGCTCAGAGGCAGTGGTCAAGCCCCATCCCCGAGGGGTAGCAGGACGGGGCTCCCCCGAATACATGGGCTGCACTTACTGAGTCAGCCCCACGGTTGAACATTTAGGTTGCTTTTCACGTTTTGCTATTTCAAATAAGGCTTTGCTGAATACAAGTAATTGATGCTCCTCATGAGACACGTCTAAAAAGGAGAATGGCTGGAGCAGTGGGTTTGTGTATTTTTAAAGCATTTGGTACGTGTTCTTGCATTGTCCTCCAGAAAGGCTCTGGTGGGGATATAGTCTCTGCAGGGATGAGAAGGCCCCCTTTCCCACTGCCTGCCAACTCCAGACCTTAGAGCAACAGTTCTTCCTGCATTGAGATTGATTTTATAATCAGGTAAAAGGCTTGTCTTTTTTTTTTTTTTTTTTTAACGAGAAAAGAATGCTAGCTGAAGACTCGCAAATTCATAAACTCTTTCAAAGAAATAGAAATTCAAGTAACAAGATAATCACTTTTTAAAATTTATTTATTTAGTTAGTTAGTTATTTTTGGCTGTGTTGGGTCTTCGTTTCTGTGCAAGGGGTTTCTCTAGTTGTGGCAAGCGGGGGCCACTCTTCATCGCGGTGCGCGGGCCTCTCACTGTCATGGCCTCTCTTGTTGCGGAGCACAAGCTCCAGACGCGCAGGCTCAGTAGTTGTGGCTCACGGGCCTAGTTGCTCCGCAGCATGTGGGATCCTCCCAGACCAGGGCCCGAACCCATGTCCCCTGCATTGGCAGGCAGATTCTCAACCACTGTGCCACCAGGGAAGCCCGATAATCACTTTTTGACTCGAGAGATTGATGATGTCCGTTGACAAAGGTCAGGGGAAGAACACACTCGCACTTTCCACTGGTGAGGTGTGACCTGAACAACCTCTTCACAGGGCAACTTGCAGAACCTGCCAAAACTGTGAATGCATTTATCTTTTGGCGTAAATTCCACAGTTAGAAATGTTTTTAGAGGAAAAAGATACATGTACATCCTCCCTTTTTGATTAAATAAGACGTCAGAGGCAACCAAAATGTTTTAGCAATAGGGGCCTGGACCTGAAAGATTAACGTAAGATCTGCCCACATCATGGGATATGATGGTAAATCTGTACATCCTAACATGGAAAGATGGATGGCCCTGCATGTTGATAAGTGAAGAGAAGTTTTGGACCAATATGGATAAAACCTTCTTTCACCTCTCCCCTCCCCCAAGTATACATTTGTATTTCCATGGTAGAAAAATCTAGAAGGTTGTGCATCAAACTTTTTTTTCTTTTAATATTTTTGGCTGCGTTGGGTCTTCGTTGCTGTGCGCAGGCTTTCTCTAGTTGCGGCGAGCGGGGGCTACTCTTCGTTGTGGTGCGTGGGCTTCTCATTGCGGTGGCTTCTCTTGCTGTGGGACACGGGTTCTAGGTGTGCAGGCTTCAGTAGTTGTGGCACGTGGGCTCAGCAGTTGTGGCTTGCGGGCTCCAGAGCACAGGCTCCGTAGTCGTGGCGCACGGGCTTAGTTGCTCCACGGCATGTGGGATCTTCCTGGACCAGGGCTCGAACCCGTGTCCCCTACGTTGGCAGGCGGATCCTTAACCTCTGCGCCACCAGGGAAGTCCTGCATCAAACTTTTAACGGCAATTACTTCTGAAGAATTAAGTGGGGGACTTTATAACTTTCTACTCAGATAGTATTTTTTGAAATTTTTATAGTAAGTATTGCTTTTATGATTTAAAATAATTTTTTTTCTCAAATTACGAAATATATGTATATTGTGGGGGAGAAAAAGGACAGAGTTAACAAGGGTTAACAAGTTAATTAGAGGATTAGGATATCCTCTAATTTATATAAGTAATGAAGTATGGTGAACTTCCAGTATCTATTGAGAAAGCATGGAAGGAAATTATGAGGAAAATGCACTGAGAACACTGTAAAATAAAGAAAGAAAGAAACCCACAGACAGCACAAAGAGTAATTGAGGATGTGGAGTGACTGGAACTTTTCTGTGCTTCTGGTAGGAGTATAAACTGGTACAGCCACCTTGGAAACAGTCTGGTGTTACCTGGTAAAGCTGAAGACGTGCACACCTTGTGACCTAGAAACTCCACCCTGCGCGTGGGTGCCCTAGAGGAGCCCACACACATGGACACCAGGATGCACGTACAGGACACTGTTTGAAGTAGCCAAACACTGAAGTCTACCCGAACGTCCGCTAGCAGTGGACTGCATAAATAAATTAGAATTCTATACTGCAAATGAAAAAAAATGCATTTCAGCTACTTATAACAAGACGGTTGATCTTGCAAACCTGTGGTTGAACAAAAAGCCACAAGATGCTAGAGAATCTTTCAAGTGAAAGGCAGGGATGGGGCTCTCTCGTGGGGAGAGGGGCTTATGACCAGGAAGGGACATATGGGGACTTTTGGGTGCTGGCAATGTTGTTTCTTGACCCAAATGGTGTTTACATGGTTGTTGAAAAGCTTGTTTGCTTTATAATTATTTGCAAAACTATACATTTGTGTTTTATGCACTCTTCTATATATTACAGTTCACGTTTTTAAAAAATATTAAAAAAAAAAAAAGCCTCGTAGTCTCCTCTTCCAGGCAGCCTTCGTGGACCACCACAGCTCTGGATGATCTCACACCTCTAGGGAGCCCCTCAAGTCCAGCTCCCAAGGCTGACCCTGACTGTGCTCCGCTTGTCTCCTGGCCCCGCCCAGGTCCAGCGGAACTGCTGCCTGACCCTCTGCAACTTCAGCATCCCTGAGGAGCTGGAGTTCCAGTACCGCCGAGTCAACGAGCTCTTGCTCAGCATCCTCAACCCCACGCGGCAGGATGAGTCGATCCAGCGCATCGCCGTGCACCTGTGCAACGCCCTGGTCTGCCAGGTGGACAACGACCACAAGGAGGCCGTGGGCAAGATGGGCTTTGTCGTGGTGCGTGCGCGCGCGGCGGGGGCTGCGTCTCCCTCCCTCTTCCACAGCCCCACTGCCCAAAGGGAGGATTTGGGCCGGACCAAAGGAAGAATTTCCTGGAACTTCCCTGGCGGTCCAGTGGTTAAGACTCTGAGCTTCCAATACAGGGGCTGCGGGTTCGATCCCTGGTCTGGGGAGCTAAGATCCCATGTGCCACGTGGAACAGCCACCCCCCCCCCAAAAAAAAAACAGCTACTTCCAAAGGAAGAATTTCCTAACGGTGAAATTTGCTGATGACCCGTAGATTTCCTCCACCTAGAGAACACTCTGTCATCCTCTCCCAGCCCCTCCACTCTCCTGTTGGGTCCCACTGTACAAGTCACTCCTGCCTCCTCAGACCAAGTGCCCCTCTTATGTCTTCCCAACTGGGATTAAATAAATATCTGAGGGCCTATCTGTTTAACATCAGCCTCCCCACTGGCTGTGAGCTCCGTAGGGAGAGACGCCGTGCTTGTTCCTTCCATCATCCCGTCCCTGGCACTTCCTAGCACAGGGCCTGGTGCACAGTGGGGAGTTAATAAATATTTGCTGAAGAAAGGAAGGCACATCTAGTCTCCTCCTTTCAGTTATCACTGGGGAGGCTGAAACCCACAGAGGAGGAGGGCCGTGCCCACAGGCACGTGGGGTCAGGCTCGAGCCAGGACTAGCACCCAGGCGTCCTGATGCCAAGTATCAGGTCCGTGGGTGGTACTTCTCCCAACAGCCTCCCAAATAGAGAGGCAGATTTGGTCTCGTCGGGATGTATTAACAGGAATAGAATTGCTAACTCTTCCCTCCCTCTTGGTTCTTGGGGGACATGGTAGCTCTTGAAGCCCTGGCCCCCCTGGCAAGTTCTCTTCTCTGCCCACAGACCATGCTGAAGCTGATTCAGAAGAAGCTGCTGGACAAGATAGTAAGTTGAGTCTTCATGGAGCCACCCTGCCCCTCCCCTAGCCTGAGAAGGGACTGGCTTGCCCCTGGGGGGGTGTCCACATTGTGTCAGGGGACCCTGTCACCGGGTGCCAGGAGCCTGGGGGCCCATCCAGGTGAACCTGTGCTGAGCCGTCTCCCCGCTGCAGTGCGACCAGGTGATGGAGTTCTCCTGGAGCGCCCTGTGGAACATCACGGATGAGACCCCCGACAACTGCGAGATGTTCCTTAACTTCAACGGCATGAAGCTCTTCCTGGACTGCCTGAAGGTAGCGCCCTCTCCAGAAGCCTCCTTACTCCCACTTGGCCGCTCTTCTGTCCCCATGTCCCCCAGCAACCCCTCTCCCCATGGTTCCCATGGACGGGCAGTGGGGGTCAACTCACAGGCCCGCCAGCCCAGGATTTGCTGCCAACAGGAAGGAGCTCCAGAGGTCTTCCCTGACCCAGACGACCTGGCTGGGCGCCCCCTTAGAGCCCTCCCTCCAAGGGAGAACTCAGACCCGTCCTTCTCAGCACGATTTCTCAGACTCTCCAGGTCTGGCTGGGGTCCACTGAGGTATCAGCCAGACAGAATTCTGTCCAGTAGGATGGTCTCTTCATCCTAAAACTCATTCTTGATTGTCTTGCTCTAGTTTCCAAAAGGATTCCCTTAGACTAATATTTTGAGCTTTGGTAAATAGAATCATGTTTGTCCCATTCACAATTTTATAGGTCAGATCTCCACTCAGCCTTTGATTTTGTGGCAGGGAGCTCCACCACTTTAATCCCTTGTAGTGTGTACCCAGCACTGTCCTAGGTGTACCGGAAGGTAGGAGAGCAGCAGATTGCACCTGCCCCCCCACCCCCGCTTTGTCTATCTAGTTGAAATGGCCAGACAGATGCTCATAAAGCTTCTAGGTTACCAGTATCAGACACTAATTAAGTACTCATTGATATGACCCCCAATGGCTCTCATTTTGCCAGGAGTTCCCAGAGAAGCAGGAGCTGCATCGGAATATGCTAGGACTCTTGGGGAATGTGGCAGAGGTGAAGGAGCTACGGCCCCAGCTAATGACTTCCCAATTCATCAGTGTCTTCAGGTTGGTACTTCTCTTCTTTTCCTTTTTGCCTTGGCTGCCAGGATGCTCAGAGCTCTAGTCAGTGCTCAGTTCCAGTAACTGCTGTTAGCCTAGATTTCTGTTAGGAATGCCGCCTTCACTCTATGATGCAGTTTCTTATTCTTTCAACCCTCCATAAATGGTCCTGTTGTAGCTGTATCTTACCTTAAGCGACCTTATATACCCTTTAGAAGTCATCTGGGTACAAATGATAAGTGATAAAGAAATCAATAGTACCTCTGGTATCTGGTCTTTTAGTTGGGGTCCAGCAGCTGGTATCTGAAGAGGGACTTGGGGATCAGGACTCCATTCTTCTCTCTTCTTGGCAGCAACCTGCTGGAGAGCAAGGCTGATGGGATTGAGGTTTCCTACAATGCCTGTGGCGTCCTCTCCCACATCATGTTTGATGGCCCTGAGGCCTGGGGCATCTGTGAACCCCAGCGGGAGGAGGTAGAGGAGCGCATGTGGGCAGCCATCCAGAGCTGGGACATCAACTCACGGAGAAATATCAATTACAGGTGCGGAGTGGGGAGGCGTGGGACGTGGACGTGGGGTAAGTGCTAGGACAGGATGCTCCTTCCCAACAAGGTCTGGTGCGAGCTGCTTGCCCTCCTCCTCGTCCTGTGCCAGGCGTTACTAACCGAGGTGTAGTCCACGTAGAGCGCAGCATGTAGATGTGCACATCTCACCTCTACAGTTTGGTGCCTGTTTCCTCACGTCGACACCTGTGTGTACCCAAAGCCTGTCGTTTACAAACATTTGATACCCGTCCAGTTGTGGAAAAAAAAGGAGAAAATACAGACACGCAGCAGGAAACAAAACGGAAACCATTCATTCCCTAAAAGAGCATCTCCCCCCTAACATTCTGGCGTCTCCCTTTCCAGCAGTTTTCTATGCACAGATTTAATTACCTCCAGTCCAGCTGGCATCAAGTCTTACTATCTCGTGTGTGAATTTCCAGCCGCAGCTATGCGTCTCCCTCATCGTTTTATGACTGAGTCACTTTCTGTGTGCACCTGGGCCATCTTGTATTGATGGACATTGAAGTTGAAAACCCGTGTTGGGAGGAACAGGCTCATGCTCGTGGCTTTGCCGACACTCCAATTACTGTCATTTCAGAGGAGAGCTGAAGTGGAATCGCTGGCCCGGGGAGGGGGTGGAGGTTGCACATACATTTTTCAGGCTTTTGGACCATGACTCCAGATGATGCGTAGTAGAAGGCCATTATGGGAAGTGCAGTCAATCTCTTCTGCTTCCCAGGGTCCTTTGTCCCCCACCTCCCAGGGTGCTCATGACCTCTGTCACCAGGGCGCTCTCTTTGTGGAGCCTGAAGGGCCGGGTGCCCCCCGTCCCCTCCATCCTACTGGCCTGCTCATCATTTGTCCACGGGACCCTTCAGTGAGGACAAACCCCCAACAAGAGACAATGCACCTCCCCCCACAATGCCCGGCATCAAAAGTGACCTTGAGGGAGTTCCCTGGTGGCCTAGTGGTTAGGATTCCAGGCTTTCACTGCCATGTCCTGGCTTCATTCCCTGGTCAGGAAACCGAGATCCCTCAAGCCGCACGGAGTGGCAAAAAAAAAAAAAAAAAAGTGACCTTGATTTTTCTTCCTATAGGTCATTTGAGCCAATTCTTCGCCTCCTTCCCCAGGGCATCTCACCTGTCAGCCAGCATTGGGCCACCTGGGCCCTGTACAACCTGGTGTCTGTCTACCGTGAGTACCCACTAACCCTTTGTTCACTCATCGGCTGAAAGCAGACTTGCCCTCAGGGAGGTGATAATCCGGGTGGAAGTACTATGAGAGCTGGTGTCAGTGTCTGCGTCTCAGCACCCAGCCCTCCACTTTCTGGCATTGGTGGGACACCCAGCATAATGGCTGGCCCCTGCCTCATGGGCAGAAGCAGGCCTGGCAGATGAGCCGGCCCATCCAGAGATCCCAGACAGCTTTCTTAATGTTTCCTGCTTCCATACAAGTGAATAGTCAAAAATCTCCATGCCTTCTGTAAGGCAGGGTAAGACCAACCCAAACCAAGAACTAACCCCCGAGGAAACAGACGTCCGAGAGAACAGGAGAGAACTTGAAAACAGGTCTCACTCATTTCCTCGGAGAGACTCCCACCCCCTCTTAGAAGAGCCTGAACTGTCCGCTGCTCAGTGGCTTTGGGGGAGAGGAAAAAGAGGGTGCAGCACCAAGAGACTTTGATTGCAGACCAGGTTTGACCCCTAGTTCTCTCCTTTACTGGTTATGTGATCTCATGCAGGTTATTTAACCTCTCTGGGCCTCAGTTTTCTCCTCTGTAAAATGGGGATAATAACACTTACCTCATAAGGTTGATGTGAAAAGAGAACCAGCAGAAAGTGCTGAGCCCTGGTGCCTGGATACTGCTCAGTCCTGCTACTGGCAGCGTGAATAAGAGTGCAGGCCTTGGGGGAAGACTGCCTGTGTTACTTTGAGCAGGTTTCTCAACCTCTCCATGCCTCATTTGCCTCATCTTTAAAATGGGGTAGTAATAGTACTTTCCGCATAGGATTGCTATGAAGTAAGACATGTAAAGTGTTTGGAAGAGTGCTTTGGCACATCCCAGCTGTTCAGTAAGCATTTGCCAATTTTCTATTATTCCTTGAGGTTAGTCTTACTAAAAAGTAGCACCTTACCTCAAAGAGGCAGTGTAGCACAGAGGAAGAGCCCTGAGCCCGGACTCCCTCAGACAAGCCTCTAGAGTGACTTTGAGTGGATTACTTCATCTCTCTGAAACTCAGCTCTTTCATCATTAAATGGAGATGATAAAAATAGCTCCTACGACATAGAGCTGCTGGAGGGCCATTGACATGCCCGTGTTCTCCGTGGAGCGTATAGCCCTGGATACCGAGCCCTAGAATGTTCTCTGTTGGAGTGAGCCATGAAGCCACCCAATAGGTAGCCCTGGTGGTTCCATCCTGGCTGGAAATATTTTGTTAAAAGTACAAATAAACAGGTTCCTGGATCTGTTGAATCAGGATAGCCAAGGGCAGTGCTTAGGAAGCTCTATTTTTACAAAAACTTCTCAGAGTAGAAGGTGCTGGTTTGGGTGACATTTGGCGGGGGGAAATGCCACAGTGAGGCAAAGAAGGGAAGAGCCTTTTCCAAGGGGTTCACCCCTTGCTTCCCCCAGGTGGCCTCAGAACTTGGGCCCCAGGGCTGGGCAAACATGGCTCCTGGCCGGTTGCAGCAGTGCCCTCACTCAGGGCCGAGTCTTCATCCCGCCTTCTGGGAGGGCAGTTCTTGCAGCAAGGGTGGGTTTCTGAGCAACAGGCTGATAGAAATCCCACCCTGATCACCTGCTGTCTGTCCCTATCCATAGCGGACAAGTACTGCCCCCTGCTGATCAAAGAAGGTGGAATGCCCCTCCTGAGGGACATGATCAAGATGGCAACCGCGCGGCAAGAGACCAAGGAAATGGCCCGGTGAGAGACTGGCAGTGTTTCTGCTTGGAGCCTAGACTTGGGGGAGCGAGGGACACAGCCAGGCCCTCTCGTGGTTAGGAATGGCTGAAATTCCCAGGGGCAACTCAGAGCTGAGTGAGGAGGTGGACAGCATACTGACGTCCAGCTGGGGCCTCCCTGAGTGTCATTTTGGCCACAGTGCGGCCGGAAACTGGATGACCAAGCTCTGAGCGGAGCGTCATTGCCCTCATCTGTAAGCTTTATTTTCTTACGTCCTCTCATCCCTGGGCATTAGCAAGTCAGGTCAGAACTTGTCATTATTTTTGGCCAAAGACATTCCAACTAAAGAGAGGACACAGTATGGTAAAATACATAGGGATCAGGCAGAATGCAAATGAGTTTCTGAATGTGAAGGTCCCGGACACGGCAGGGCCATCAAGGCCTTCCTCTGCTGTGTCGTTTTTCACTACCGGGTCTAAAATATCATCTACCGGGATCTCACACCCATCAGTGCACAAGAGAGACCCTCAGAGATGCTACGTGTCGCAATCAGCAGTAACGACCTTGCTTTCCCCGGGATACATTCTAGAAGGGAACAGAGTTAAGTTTACCCCAGTTCTAAACACAGTGCAGAATAAAGAGTATCGTGGGGGAGGGGCCTGGAGCTCAGAGGCTCCCCAGACAACTACTCACTGGCTGTTTCTGCAGTTATTGTCGGCAAAAGGCACTGCTTGGGCTTCCCTGGTTGCGCAGTGGTTGAGAGTCCGCCTGCCGATGCAGGGGACACGGGTTCGTGCCCCGGTCCGGGAAGATCCCACATGCCGCGGGGCGGCTGGGCCCATGAGCCATGGCCGCTGAGCCTGCGCTTCCGGAGCCTGTGCTCCGCAACGGGAGAGGCCACAACAGCGAGAGACCTGCGTACCGCAAAAAAAAAAAAAAAAAAGGCACCTCTTAAACGTTATTTTTGTTTTTAATTTATTTATTTTTGGCTATGTTGGGTCCTTGTTGCTGCGCGCAGGCTTTCTCTAGTTGTGGCGAGCGGGGGCTACTCTTCGTTGCGGTGTGTGGACTTCTCATTGCAGTGGCTTCTCTTGTTGCGGAGCATGGGCTGTAGGCATGCGGGCTTCAGTAGTTGTGGCTCGCAGGCTCAGTAGTTGTGGCTCGTGGGCTCTAGAGCACAGCCTCAGTAGTTGTGGCGCACGGGCTTAGTTGCTCTGCGGCATGTAGGATCTTCCCGGATCGGGGCTCGAACCTGTGTCCCCTGCATTGGCAGGCGGATTCCTAACCACTGCACCACCAGGGAAGCCCACTGCTTAAACATTTAATTGACAGATTGGTCTGAGTTTGAGAATGGTAAAATGAGTGGTTCTCCAACTTAATCTCCCTAAAGAATCACCTAAAAAGATTGTTAAAAACATTCAGTTCCACCTAGATTTTCTTTTCCGGTGGGCCTGGGAATGTGCATTGTCAACAGGGCTCCCAGGAGGTTTGAGAAGCACTGGGTAAGACTGACCCGTAACCTACCCCAGTCACTTTGAACATCTCTGTAAGACTTGAGGTGTGTACCCAAGCTGGCCAGCCTGATGGCAGGGTGCTTAGAAATCCCTCTGCCTGTTCACCAGTCCTGTCCCACCCCAGGCATCCCTTACTTCCTAAAAGGCATTGAGGCACCTCTTTAGCACATGGAGGCTGCCGTGAAAACACACACACACACACACACACACACACACACACACGCCACCAACCCAGAGGCTTAGTGTGAACGGGAAGGCCATGCAGGGTTCAGGGTGACACCTGACGGCGGTTCCCAAGGGCCAGACTAGAGTGAGAGACAGACTCGAGATCTGAGCATGAGGGGTGACTCCCAAACGCTGCACGGGGACTTGGCCGCTGCAGGGTGTCGGGCCCTTGTACTTGTGCAAGCACAGCTGCCCTAGCCCTACCCGGACCTGCTGCTGGAGCAGGATCTCTGGGTGAATCTGATGTGCAGCCAGTTTGGGGACCACCAGTAGACTTTGGGGAAGAAAAAGGCCTGGGTGTACAGGGAAAAGGTGAAGAAGGAAGATGTTGCTGAAAAAGAGACCAGAAGGTTTTGGAGGTTAGGCCTGAGCTGATTCAGGGACGCCCCTAACCACAGGTGCCCAGGCACTGAGAGGTGGAAAGGGGGCCTGGGGAAGTAGGAGGGGAGCACGCGGGGCTGATGGCATTCGTGGCCACGAGTACCATTTCCTGGGTACCCCGCACATGCTGGCCACTCTGCCCACCACTTTGTGCACGTCATCTCATTCAGCGTCAACATCATGGTTACCGTTGGCTAACAAATCCCGCAGCCTGATCAGCTGGGAGGGGCTGGGCCCACCCCAACCCCAGCCCACCCTCCAATCCTCTTTCTCTCATTGTCTCCAGCAAGGTGATTGAGCACTGCAGTAACTTTAAAGAGGAGAACATGGACACATCCAGATAGAGGCCTCTGCCCCCACGGCCGCCACTGCTCTGGACCACGAGGCTGGGAGGAAGCACCCTCAAGCAGCCCAGCTGGCAGATCCCCACCCGGGGAGCCTCCCAACTGGATGAAGGGACACAGGGGGACTTTTGCACAACCGACGCTTTTCCTTAACATTAGTGAGATATATATATATATAATATATATATTATATATATATATATTTTATATATATATATTATATATATATTATTTTTTTTTGGTTAGGAAGTGTGAAGTTTTGTGTGTATGATTTCTGTACAAAAACAAAAGAAACACTCCCTGAGTCCTCGCAGCTTCCTTGGCCATTCTCAAGCCCCAACTCAAAGCCTTCATCGCTGCCACACTCACTCCTACCCCTGCCAGACTAAATGCCCGTAACATTGTGAGTGTCCAGCCCTCGCCCTGTAACCTCTGACCTTGGCCTCCCTTCCTGTTAGGAGAGGCAGTGGGCTTTCGATAGCCCACTCCAGCACCCTAACCCACCCACCAAAGCCTGAGAACGCCCTCTAGGTTCCTGGGTGCAGCTGATGGGGTTTGGAGATTACAACTAACCCCACTGGGTCTCCCAAATGCCTTGGTGCTCTCGGCTGTGGGCCTCTGGGGCGAGCAAGTAAGCCGTACCTGCCTAGGTCCAGGCAGTCCCAGCCCCAGAGGGCCCTCGAGGAGTGGAGCTCACAGTGGCTCTGCTGCCCTCTGGCCAGGCCTGCCTGAGGCCACGCTGCTATGGAGGCTGCCTCCTAGTCTCCCACCAGGTCCCAGGCTGTCGAAGGCCCCAGCCCAGGGCTGGTCAGAATTCAGGCAGATTCCACTGCCCCTTCTGCCAAACATATCCAGAACCTGCCCCCCACCCTGGAAGCCAGCACCTCCTGGGGCCAGGGGCTCTTTCCCCTCACCCCCTACCCCTCATCTGCCCGCAGCACCCATGGTGCCCAGGCACCCCACCAGCAGAACTGAGCCTGCCTCACTCGCCCCTGCCTGCCCCGCTGCCCAGAGGACCCCACACCTCTCTCACAGGCAGGAGGTCCCCAAGCCACCCTTTCCCGGTGGCAACAGGCAGACACCTCCAGACCAGCATTTGGCACATCCTGCAGCGGCCCTGCCCGGCCCTCCGGGGCCCTTCCCGCACCCCTCCCATACTGACCCCAGGCTTTCCCTCGGAAACCTCCGTGCTGTTGTTTCAGAGAAGTGTGAGACACAAACGTATCTTGAAATATCTTGTGGTCCTCCCTTGATGTCACTCCGAATTGCTTCTCATGGCACAGACGGCGGTGAGGAGGCCCCTCTGGAACAAGGGGCTGGGGAGCAGAGCTGACTCTGCAGGTGGCCCTTGAGGGGTGGCTTTTCTTCCCTCCTCCTTCCCTGGGCCTGTTTTTGGATTCTCTTGGTGTTTCTGCCTGCAGACAGAGCGGTCTGGATGAGCAGCCCAGGGGAGAGGCACCTGGCCTTTCTCCCCTGGGGTCTTTCGCTCCCAGCCGTGGGAAGGGCCAGCTGCCCTGTGTCCCTCAGCTTAGCAGATGGGCCACATCTGCCCCTCCCTTCCATGCTCACGTGGCCTGAGCCAGGCCCCGGGCAGAGCTCACATTGCATTGCATTACCACCTGGGGCCTGGGTAAATGTCTGTACTTTGGGATGTCACAGAAATACATTTTTGTGCAAAGTGGAGCAGAGTGTCTTTTTTTGTGGAAGGGATGGGGTCTGGAGAGGGCCCTGGGCTGGCTCAGGCAGTGGGCCTTGAGTGAGGTTGCGTTGGGTCAGTTTGTGTGCCCAGCCCAGAGGGTCAACTGCAGACTGGGGACAGGTGGCAGACCGGGCTGGAGCACCTGTTTTTCCTTTGCAGCCTCTCCACACCCCTGTGCCCAGACACTGAGGGTACAGCTGGCAACAGACCAACAGGGCCCCCGCCCAGAATGGCTGTCTGATGGTAGAGACAAACGTTAAATACGAGATTATGACCCAGTGTGTGAGGAGCAGGGAGAAGGGAGCACAGAGCAGGTCCCTCCTGTGGGCCGGTGGGAGTGTGCAGCAGAGGCTGGAGTTAGCTGGGCCACAGCCCCTTAGGGAGACGGAAGAGCATACGTGCAGATAAGGGACAGTGTGGTATCCTGGGCAGGGGAGGCTTCTCACAAGCGGAGACATGCGAGCTGAATCCAGCAGAAAGACCGGGCTGCCAGGCCTGGCTGTAGGGGTCCAGGGAAAGAGTGTCCTGGGCAGAGGGCCCTGCCAGGAGAAGACCTCGCAGGGAGAACCACGAAGCCGCCCACGTGGCTGCAGCAGAGTGGAGGGTGAGGGCGCCAGCAGGAGGGGATGAAGGAGCCGGGGCCAAATCCTGAGATGACTCAGCTTTGGCCCAGGATGGTCCTGGTTTACACCTGTTGTCCCAGTGTAAATATCAGCAGTGACTTCCGTGCCCCTGAAGTACTACTGAGGCTGCACCCAATGAGGGAGAGCTCTTCCCCAAAGAACAGTCTAGGTGCTGGTCCCAGATCAAGTGGAACCATTCCCAAACGTGCCAGGTGGTGTGTCCCCAGTGTCCAGTGACAAAGGCCCTCTCCTAGGCCAAACTGTAGCCAGGCTCCAAGCCCTCTTCTCCACTAGGCCACAACCTTGGCCTATAAAAACTACAGACTTCAGGGCTTCCCTGGTGGCGCAGTGGTTGAGAGTCCGCCTGCCGATGCAGGGGACATGGGTTCGTGCCCCGGTCCGGGAGGATCCCACATGCCGCGGAGCGGCTGGGCCCGTGAGCCATGGCCGCTGAGCCTGCGCATCCGGAGCCTGTGCTCTGCAACGGGAGAGGCCACAACAGTGAGAGGCCCGCATACCGCAAAAAAACACAAACAACTACAGACTTCAGCGCAAGTGATTTCGTTCACTCCCACCTCTGACATTAAAAGACTTAAACACTAACATAGCTTCTAACAGCTCAAGGTCACATCCCTAGGATGACCCTAGCCCCCTCTTAAAGTGCCTGCCTGAGAAAGCTCCAGGCTGCCAAAAGAATTTACTGTTTTTAACCAACACCCTGACCACCCTTTCTTAGAGCATTTACTAAAAAGGGCTTACAATTGTGAATGCTTTCTCTGTCCCTCTGAGGTGTATTTGTACCTCCTACAACTCAGGAGTGTCTTTCTCAAGGACCTGATAGCCATCCCTTTAAAATGTAATCATCAGGAAGGATCAGGCCTCTGTCTCCCAGTCTCTGTGGGAGGATAGAAGCTGAACTTCAATTATTGCCAGATAGCAGACACAGCTGGCCTAATCAGCATTTACCCTGACCCACTGTTTGTAATTTTTCACTGCTCTGAGTCTCTTCAAGCCCCTACCCTTCCCCATCTCAACTCCCTCATTCTCCCTTTAAAATACCCAGTCACCTCTATACAAACCAAAGCTGCACTGGGACTTCCCTGGCCTGAAGCCCTGGGTTGGGCAAGGCTGAAGGGTGTAGGTGCTGGCTTAGAGCCGGGGAGACAAGACAGTCCTGTGCTAGACACTCTTATTTCCATTATTGAGTCCTCCAACCACCTCAGCAGGGGGGTACTATTATCATCTCCATTACACAGACAGAAAACAGAGCTCGCAGTGGTTCAGTAACTTGCCCAAACTCATACAGGCAGGAAGAGGCAGTGCTGGGATTTCTGACTCTGACCCAAGTTGGGCCCCTCATAGCCAGACTCTGCACCACGTACCTCCACTCTGCTCTCATCCCATCTGCAATATCTGAAAATGAATAGGAGGTAAGGGTATCACCACGGCGCAACCTTGGGCGAGTCCTGCCCCTCTCGAGGCCTCAGGCGTCACATCTCCGAACCGCGCACAATTCTGCAACCTGAAGTCACAACACCTGGATCTTTGAAGCGTCCAGGAAGCTGTACGCATGCGTTAGGCTGTGGCCCTGGGGCTGGTGGTGGAACCCCAGTGGGGCTGGGTCGAGGCTCCCGACGGCTCCCCGGCTTTCGAAAGTTACCTGGCTGGTGGGGTGTGGGGTTGGGGGAGTTACCGGCTGCGCGCGCGCCGGCCCCGCCCTCAGCCTCTTCAGGCACCTGTGGGCTCGAGGGCCTACTCGGCCGCAGCTACCGTCCAATAGGCAGTCTCCGTCACCCAAGTCGGCCCCGCCCACAGCCTGTCTCCTCCAATCCCCGGGTGGCGGTGGGTCCTCTCCCTCGGAGGGCCCACCCCTCTGAGCGCTTCTTCCGGGTGGGGCCCCGGGCAGAGGCGATGGCGCCGTGGGCGCTGCTCAGGCCTGGGGTCCTGGTGCGGACCGGGCACACCGTCCTGACCTGGGGGATCACGCTGGTGCTCTTCCTGCATGATACCGGTGAGCCGGACCCCGCGCGACCCTGGACCCCCCCGATCCCCCATGATTCCCTAGATGTTTGGGTCTCACTGAGTCCCTTGCCGAAGCCCAAGAGATCCTGGGATTCACCCAATCTCCTCCACATCCTGAGGCCCCCTCCCCATCTCTCATTCCAAGAGCCACCTGCTTTCTGCCTAATACCCAGTTGATCTCTAATTAATTCCAGAATCTTCCTGATCCCTGCCAGATACCCTGTCTGTCCCAGGACCCACCCGGTGCCCCAGATCCGACGACCGACTCGAGCCCCCTTCTCCCCTGATCCTGGGACCCGCCCGACCCTTCCCAGGAATTGACTCCCAAGATTCCGAGGATCAACTAGATGAAGGACTGGCGTCCCGCCCAGCCCTGTGGCCACTAGCTGCCCAAGTCCAGGCTCCCCAGCCTCAGGCAAGAGAACACCGCATAGGGGAGCAGCCTGTCCCTCACGTCCTCATCCTTGATTCTCGCCCTGGTAGCATTCATTCATCCCATCAACCCCCTTCCACCCTTCCTCCTCTTTACCCACCACAGGCCACCTCTGTGGCCACCTCCAGCACAAGTTTTCACCCTCCCTCACTACCACCATCACAGCCCCCACTCAGCATCCCTCCTTGCTCCAGCATAAAACCCCGGACTGGGGGCGTTCTCACTTTCCTCCCAAGACCTCAAGTCTCCTCCACTGCCTCTGCCCCTTAGCCTAAAAACCTGCTCAGTCTCCCCATCAGAAAGAACCCCCCCTCAGTGCAACCCCCTTTCCTTCTCCGCTCCCTTTTACAGTCAAGGGGCACCAGAGTTGGCCACACTCGGCTGTCTGGCCGTCTCCTGCCCCTCTCTCTTCAGCCCCCCGCCTCCCAAAATCCTTCAGTCGCCTCCATGGGCTGGACCCTTCCTTGCCTGGGCTCCCCTGTTGTCCCTCTGCAGCATCCCAGCCAGCCTGCCGACCCTGCCCTCCTCTGTCTCTTGGGCATCTTGGACCTGGCCAGCTTCTCCGCATCTCAGAGCCAGACCCCTCCTCCCTCTCCCCCACATCCAGCCAAGTCTGGCCCCATCAGCCTCCTTACCCTGCTGTCCATCCCCTCTTCTCCACCCTTTCTGCCACTGCCCTTGTCCAGACACGCTCCGCTCCGTGTCCCAGATAAGCCTCCCCTCTGATCCATCTTTTCTCTAGCAGTAAGAGGGCTTTCAGAAACATACCTGGCCCTATAGCCTTCCATGTTCTCTATTGCGCTCCCGAGAGAGTGCAGATGAACTGCTGCTTTGTTTTGCTGAACGTGAACTTCTCCCTCCTGCACCCTGTGCAGTGGCCACACCTGACCATCCATCAAACTCCAACTCCAGGCCTTCCCTCAGCCAGGGGCACACTTCCCCCCTCCAGCTGCACCCCTCACCTGCACCCTCCTATTCTGTCGCCGCAGCCTCACTCTCCCCCTCTGGCCTCTCCAGCGCTGCGGCAGTGGGAAGAGCAGGGGGAGCTGCTCGTGCCCCTCACCTTCCTGCTCTTGGTACTGGGCTCCCTGCTGCTTTACCTGGCTGTGTCACTCATGGACCCGGGATACGTGAATGTCCTGCCCCAGCCCCAGGTAACCAGGGCTCCCAAACATCTCCTCCCCCACAACAGGGAACTCAAGGCCCCAGTAACAATCTCATGCTAGACCCTGTGCTGAGGGCTTTCCTAGGGAATCCCAGGGAATCGTCTTGCCAGACCTAGAGCCCCATCCTACAATGAGGAAATTGCCAAGACCCAGAGAGGGGAAGTAACTGGCAAAGGTCACACAGCCTCGCCGTCCAGGGCACTCTGCCCCCACTCTACCACCTCCATTACACAGGGGATGGATCCCCAAACGTGCACACCCAGAGTTAAGCTGGCCCCCAAGGGAGCTACCCACCAGTGCCCTCTGCCTCCCAAGGGAACCCCATCTCATACTGTGTCCCCCCATTTTCAGGAGGAGGCCAAGGAAGAGCAGACAGCCATGGTTCCTCAGGCCATCCCCCTTCGGCGCTGCAGATACTGCATGGTGCTGGTGGGTGATGCAGGGACCTCCGTGGGAGGGTCGGGCAAGATTGAGGCTCCTTGGCCTCATCCCTCCTCCAGGAAGGCCTCCCAGATGCCAGCCCTGACCTCCCGCCCACATTGTTGGGTCCAGAAGGGAGCCAGTGTTGAGGCCTGACTCCCTGTGTGCCCACAGCAACCCCTGCGGGCGCGTCACTGCCGTGAGTGCCGTCGTTGTGTCCGCCGATATGACCACCACTGTCCCTGGATGGAGAACTGCGTGGGGGAGCGCAATCACCCAGTGTTCGTGGCCTACCTGGCGCTGCAGCTGGTGGTGCTTCTGTGGGGCCTGTACCTGGCATGGTGGGTTCCCCCAGCGCCCCGGGTGGTGGGTGGGGGGCAGGCAGCAGGCACCCACCAGGTGTGGAGAGAGCCAGGCTCCCTCTTCAGGGGCCTCGGACCCTCTCCCAAATGGCCGGCCCACCTGGGGTCCCTGGAGCAAAACTGCCAACCACATATCCGCCAGCTCTGGGTCCCTGTCCCCCTCCTTCCCTGCAGGTCTGGCCTCCGCTTCTTCCGGCCTTGGGGGCTCTGGCTGCGGTCCAGTGGGCTCCTGTTTGCCACCTTCCTGCTGCTGTCGCTCTTCTCCCTAGTGGCCAGCCTGCTCTTGGCCTCGCACCTCTACCTGGTGGCCAGCAACACCACCACCTGGGAGTTCATCTCCTCACACCGTATCGCCTACCTCCGCCAGCGCCCCGGCAACCCCTTCGACCGCGGCCTGACCCGCAACCTGGCCCACTTCTTCTGTGGATGGCCCTCGGGGTCCTGGGAGACCCTCTGGGCTGAGGACGAGGAAGGCAGCAGCCAGGATATTTAGGGTTGCTAGAGGCCGGGCCACCGTCTTGTGCCTGAAAACCAGAGGGGCTGCACCCGGGGGCATCAGCGCTCCAAGGGCCTGGACCTCCTCACTGCTGCCCACTCCTCCCAGGCCTCAGGGTGGAGCTGAAGGACAGAACCCTGCCTCAAAGGCAGAAGAGGAGGAAGAGGACCCATGGGGGGCTTGGGCACCAAGGACCTGGGTTGTGGAGACTTCCACCCTCCCCACCCCAAGCCAGGCTGCCTCCAGTGCACAGTTTTATAAATTTAATAATCCATAAAGCAAGTCAAGTATTCAAAAAAACAAACCAAACTGCTCCTCGCTGTGCCTCCCTTTCGGGTCCAGGTCTTGCAACGGGCAGGGGAGAGGTGGTCGGGAGAAGGGAGGGGAGGCAGCACTTTGCCCGGTGACTGAGCAAAGCCCACGACAGCAGCCCGTGGCCGCCACCTTGAGTCCCAAGGGCTCATCAATACCAGGGCGCCCAGGCGGGCAGAAAGGCGGGCAAGCAGAGGCTCCAACCGTCGGGGGGGCAGGGGGTAGAGAGCCCGGGAGGCCCTCAGGGCTCCAGGAATCGCTGGGACACAAAGTCGAAGTCCCGGAAGGCAGCCTGTTGGCGGGCGGTGAGGGGGCTGCGGGCATCAGGCGGCGTTAGGGCAGGCGGCAGCCCCGTGAACTCGCCCTCGAAGTAGCGCAGGTCTGTGGGGCCGCAGAGGGTGGGCACAAATGGGGGCCGGACTGCTCGGGCGAGCAGGGCCTGCCAGTCGGTGGTCTGGGGGCAAGGGTAGAGGTGCCTCAGACGACGGGAGCGGCAGCCCCGCGGGCCCTCGATGCCTCCCACTGTGCCAGGCTCCTGGACCACTGCGGCCCTGGCCACTCACCCTGAAGAAAGGCTGTGTCTTGATCTCCTCAGCATCCCGCTCCCCTGCCCCCAGGCGCTTCTCGGGGCACTTCTGGAGGAGCTGGGGGACAGGACAGGTGCTCATTCAGGGTGTTCGGGTCCTAGGCACTGCCTGCCTCCCCCTCTCCAGCCTCTCGGGTAGGGATCCCTGAGCCAGGGGCAGCTGTCGGCCCAGCCCTGGACCCTGCGGTGATTACCTTTTTTTTTTTTTTTAAAGAGTTTGTTTTGTTTTGTTTTTTGGGGGACGCGCCACGCAGCTTGCGGGATTTTAGTTTCCCCGACCAGGGATCGAACCCGCGCCCCCTGCAGTGGAAGTGCAGAGTCTTAACCACTGGACCACCGGGGAAGTCCCTGCGATTACCTTCTGAATGAGCTCAAGCCCTTGCACCGACAGAAAGCGCGGGTATGGGGCTTCTGCATTGACGATGCAGTCAAACACCTCCTCCTCCGTGTCCCCTGGAAACGGGCACTGCAGGGATGGGGCTCAGCAGGGTACGTGGGCCACCCCCACCCCCACCCGACCTGGAGGCCCCACCAGCACCCCGTCCAGCGCTCACCTCGCCCACCAGCATCTCGTAGAGCAGCACGCCCAGCCCCCACCAGTCCACAGCCCGCGTATAGGCCTCCTGGGTCAGCACCTCAGGAGCCAGGAACTCCGGGGTGCCACAGAAGGTGCTCGTCCGGTCCCCAAAGCCGATCCCTGCAAACCGACATCAAGCACCCACCCTCCTTATGACCCCGTGTCTGAACCTGTGCCGAGCCCTGCCCCACACCCTCGGAGGTGGGAACGGTTTTTATGCCACTTGATTGATGAGGAATCTGACTCTCAGACAAGCTTGTGTGCCAGGGTCACGCAGAAAGCAGAACCCAGTGCCCTCTCCCGGCCCAGGAGCTCCCTCTGGCCAAGGGCAAGGGGCTCTTTTAGAGCTTTTAGGGCTGGGAAGGACGAGCCAATGTGTCCAGCTAGTCCCTGGAATGAGGGCTGGGAGGCAGATTTCCTGGGAGCTGCCACTTGCCCACCACCCTGCTGGCCTGGGCTGAGTGAGCACGACTGAAAGACGGGATCCTGGACAGGAGGCACCCACCTTCCTTACAGAGCCCAAAGTCTGCGATCTTCAGGAAACCCTGGGCATCCAGCAGAAGATTATCCAACTTAAGGTCTCTGAGGGCAAAGGCGGGGCAGATCAAAGGGGTTAAGAAGCGCTGAGGCCCAGGGAACAGCGGCCCCACCCTAGAGCAGCCCAGGAGGAGGGTAACATCTGCCCCCTCGCCCACTCCCCCAGCATCTCGGGGGCAAGTTACCTGTAAATGATCTTCTGCTCATGTAAGAACTGCAGCCCCAGGACCACACAGGCCAGATAGAACCTGGAGGGTTGGGGCAGGGGGTAGTTCAGGCCCAGGACTGTGGGGGACAGGGCAGGGAGGCACCAGGATGGCCATGGCCTGGGGACCCCAGATATCCCTGCCAGAGTCATGTGGGGGTGAGAGACTGGGAGGAGCCTCATGTGTAGCAGGGGTGGAGCTCCTCCAGATAACAGCCTGCTCTTCCTGGGCTCTGAGATTGTGCCAGGGATGACACCGAGTATCCTCACGCCGACCCTGGCATCCTCCCAGCAGCCTGCTATGGACACCCGTCACGCCTATTTTTCAAATGAGGATCTCAGACTCCCAGTAAATGACCCATCCAGGGTCGCACAGCCAGTGGCTGAGCAGATATGTGAATCCGGGCTCCAGAGCCCACACTCTGCTGGGCAAGAAATAACACCACCAGCTGTTGGTTACTTACTGCTCACCAGTCCCTGTGCTCAGCAATTTCTAAATGTTATGTTCATCCATGCAACAAGCCTATGAAATAGTTATCATTAGCCCAATTCACAGCTATATAAACTGAGGTCTGAGGTCACAAACGCTATGAGGGTTGACAACCAGGATCTGAACCAAGGCCTCCCTGACTCCATGCTCTTCTGCTGATGGGCACCCTGGAGGAAGCAGGATGAAGGCGTCGCCAGGTACAGGGAAGCAGGGAAGGCTTGCTGGAAGAGGCGAACAGGAGAGATGGGAACCCACCGGGCCTGGGGCTCAGGGAAGACGTCCTCGTGGATCTGCATCATGAGGTCGCCACCGGGCACAAACTCAGTCACAAAGCAGGCGTGGCTGGAGGTGTGGAAGCAGGCAAGGAGGGAGAGTAGGAAGGGGTGCCCCATGCGGCCCACAGCCTCCAGGATTCGCTTCTCACAGTACAGGCTGCAAGAGGAGGGTGTGGGTTTTAGAGGGAAGGAGGGAACCCAAAAGGGAATGAAAACCTCCCCTGACTACGCCCTGTCACCCACACAACACCCCTGGGTCACTGGCGCTTAAGTCAAAGTGCCAGGCAGCTAGAGTGATGGTTCATGTGTATCCGGAGCTCACACAGGTCTTTTTTTTTGGCCACGCTGTGTGGCATGCGGGATCTCAGTTCCCCGACCAGGGATGGAACCAGCACCCCCTGCGGTGGAAGCACAGAGTCTTAACCACTGGACCACCAGGGAAGTCCCTCACATAGGTCTTGAACCTGTACAACCACCCTGTTCCCATTTCACAGATGAGGAAACTGAGGTGCATAAACGAGGCAACCTGCCCAAGGGCACACAGTTAACAACTGCAGTTGCTAACAAGAGAGCCCAGGCCTGGCTGGCCCCAAAGGGTCACCTCTTACAAGCCCCAGTAGCATTCAGCTGCCTTCCGGGGCCACCAGCCCAGGCCTGCCATCCTGGGTACCCTCCACGTGCCCGGATGCCGGGAACCCCCTGGCCTCAGCACACACCTCTCTATCTCGTCCCGGCTCAGCACCTCTTGCTTCTTCAGTGCTTTGATGGCATAGTATTGACCTGTCCCCTTGAACTGGACCAGGAGGACCTGGGGACCAGAGAGAGACTGGGCTCCAGGTGGGCAGTACAGGAGTCTACTTCCCCCACCCACTGCCCCACAGACCCCAGAGTCCCCCTAGCTAGCGTGTGTCGGGGCCTGCCCACCCCCCTCCACTGCACCTCATGAGCCCACTACCTTCCCGAAGTGGCCCCGGCCCAGCACGGCCAAGCAGCGGAAGTCCTGAAGCCGGGGGGGTTTCCTGCAAGAGAGAGGATACAGGAAGCCCCTGGGACAAGGGCTGGGGCTCCGCCAAGGGCCGCTCCAAACCCTCCCTCCACGCCTGGTCCTGGGCTGTCCCCACCTGTGAGGCAAGAGGGGCAGGGGCTGGAGAGGCCGGGTGGGAGCTCCTAGGACTGCCATTTCCTGGGGTCTGGCATGCAGGTGGAGCTCAGTAACGTGGGCTCCGCAAGTGAGAACCTGAGAGCAAGCCAAGAGCTCGGGGCGATGTGAGAACGCCTGACATGCAAACACCCAAGTGAGTGGACAGATGTCTCTCTCAAACGCCAAGGTGAGCCTGCCAGGGGTACCTGGTGGCTGAAGCTGGCAGAGATGGCTCGAGTCGAGTCCTGGGCTCCATGTGGGGGCGTTTGGTGCTCTGTGAGGGCAGAGGGGCTCAGGGCAGAGGGGGCTTCCTCTCCTTCTTCCCTCCAGCCCTGCCATCCCCACCCAGACAGCCCCCAGCATGACCAGCCCTGCCGCCGCTCACCGGCATCTCCTCGGGGGTCGGCTCCTGGGGCAGGTAGAGGCGCGGTGGCTTGGGTGGGGATTGGTTCTCTTCTCGCAAGGGGGTCTTCTTGGGCGGGAAATTACTGTGGGGAGGAAGCAGACACACGACCGGGCACAGGCGGATGGAATGCGGGGGGGGGGGTGGACCCACAGCCGCGTGAGACAGAGAGACGGGTCAGAGGGCGAGCAACAGGGACAGGCACTGCCTGCATCTGGAGTGAGGTGACTCCACAGAGAAGCAGGCAGCCTGGGGCGAGGCTCCTTACCGGGGCGAGGCTCCTTACCTGGGCGAGGCAGGGTCGGCGGCCCCCCGGGGTGTGGCTGGGGTCTGGGAGCACCCTTTCGGGGGGCTGATGGTGCTTGGAGAGCTGCAGGGGGGCAGTAGGCTCATGACCAAGCGCCCCCAGGCCGCCATGCTGAGGTTCATCTGGGAAGCCCTCAGGAAGTCCTGACCTGGGGCAAAAGGGGGCTCAGTCCCGGGGTCTCCTAAGGGTCCCAGCCCTGCTCCCTACTGGCCAGCCTTCTCCACTCCACACCTCTGCGTTTTGAGAAAATGCGCTTCTGCCTCTGCAGCCGGGGCCTTCTCTCAATGACAGGGTCACAGAAGGTCACCTGCGGGGGCAGGGGGCAGGGCTGAAGACCAGTCCCCTCCCACCCCACCTGCCACGGGCACCTCCTCAGCCTCCAGGCTCCCAGCCTGAGCCCATGTCAACAGACACAAGAGCCAGAAGGACTCAGAGAGATGGATCCAACATCCTCATTGGGACCAGTGGGGAAACCGAGGCCCGGAGAAGAGAGGTGGTCCGGGGTCACACACGCGGCAGGGCAGACAGGACAAGGATGCAGGCCGCTAGGCTCCCATGAAGTCCTCAGAGAGGGGCTGGGAATCCTTCCTTCCTCTAGATCTCCTCCCTCTGGGCCTCAATTTCCACTCCTACGTGTGGGTGCAGAGCACAGGCTCAAAGGCCCTTCTTTGCTCTAACGGAGCCAGGGGCCCACGAGGTCAGAGGGCAGGGGCCAGTGGGCACCTGGACAAAGAGCAGCCCCTGTGGCACCAGGCTGAGGGAGAGCTGGTGACAGGCATTGTCCAGGAAGTCCTCCAGCCTCAGGAAGGCCACGCCACACAGCTGCCGCCAGTCCCGCCAGTGCACCCCAATCTCCAGCTCTCGGGCCTGCAGTGGGGAGGCCAGGTTGAGGGGTGGAGCGTGGCACGAGCCACTACCTGGCCGGCCTTCCACCCCACGGCCCACGGTCACCCCTGTCCACACAAGGCAGCCTCACCCGCTCCAGGGGGACGACAAAGGTCTGGTCCCAGGACTGCTTGGTCACAGGCCCCCAGGCCGTCTGGCCCACAATGCGATTGTCCACCTTCAGCACGGCCAACACCTCACCTGTGGGGCCAGAGCCGGGGCTCAGGGCAGGCCGGGAGTGGGGGTCCCTCGCTGTTCCCCAGCTTCCCATGCCCCCTACTCACTGGCCAGCTCGCCTCCACCACGCTGCTGCTTGGCCCTGCTCCAAAGCCAGCCCTGGGAGGGGGTCCCGGCCAGTGCGGCCACGGGGGAACGTCCAGGCACAGCTGTCAGCAGCTGCTCACAGCCCAGGAGGTGGACCTGCAGCGTCCCTGCCAGGGAGCATGGTGGGGGACCGTTATCAGGTGCCGTCCTCCAATGGACCCCTGGGACCCCAGGAATGCTACCTTCTCCTGGAGGTATAGCTAAACACAGACCTTGCCCACATTAGGCCTCGGCAGCCACCTGCCACTCTTGGGGCCGGCCAACTGGTCCTCCCCACCTGCACACTCTCTATGTGTTGGAAGAAGCAGGGACACACAGGCAGAGGAGTAAGACTCAGACCTCAGCCGGGTTGCAAGGGACCGCAGCGCGTGGCGACCCACTGCTCAGGGCTCAGGGCCTAGGAACAGCGCCACGGCAGGGATGAGAGCCCAGGGAAGAGCAGGAGGCCTGGCTGGCGGACCTGTCCCACCGCTTCCCCGGGCCTGTCTCCCCATCTGCACAGCGGAAAGCAGCGCCAGCTCAGCCCTACCTCCTGCAATGGGCACAAGCGTGTTTTGCCAACCAAGCAGATTCATTTTAGGGTCATTAGAGATGTGTCCCTCAAAGGGCAGAGGAAGCAGTGGGGCTCTGGCCGTCCTTGAGGACATGCACTGGGCCTAAGAGCACCATTTAGGGAGTCTGGGCCTGGGGTTTACACTCTGAGAGACCTCATAAAACAAGGCAGTGCCAGGGTGGAAGAATGATTGGAGGAATACGGGTATTCAGCCAGAAGACAGGATGTGGGGTGGCCCCAGGTACCTGAATTTTAGGCCATTTAACAAGCCCTTACCCCCACCTTCCCCAACTTGTCTACTTGGCTAACTCACATAAGCCCTTCGAGGCCAAGCTCAGACACCATCCCCTCCAGGAAGCATTCCTTGATTCCCCAGGGGCCAGGTGAGGGGGCCCATCCAGCCGCTGTACTTCCCCTTCTCAGCTCTGCTCACAGTGGGATGGGGCCCGTCTACCCTGCATCAGCTCTGTGTTGGCAGGAGCTGGGCTCTCTAGTTGGCACCGTGTCCCAGGTGGGAAGTTCAGGGCTTCCAGAGTTGACACTGTTAGATTATTTGGAGGCAGATCCAGCTTGGGATAAGGAAGAACTTTCCAACAGCCCAAACTGCCCGGGACTGGGTATCAAGGCCTCCAGGGCTATGAGCTCCCTAACACTGGCACTTTGAGCACTCTCATGGTTCCTCACTTAAATAATAGCTTCACCGACTGAGCGATCTCTGTGCACTTCACACGCAACAACTCACTGAATTTTCGCAGCAACCCTATGAAATAGGTGCCGTTATCACCCCCATTTGACAGAGTGAAAAACTGAGGTCTGGAGAGGGGATGTCAGTTGCACAAGGTCACACAGCTAGGGGATGGTGAGGCCAGGATTGGAAGTCTCCAAGATTCTTCCCCACTGTGTTTCAGGCTCCTCCCTGGAAGGGAAGGAGAGCTCTGAAGTAGGAGGGACTCCCGGGTACCTGTCATGGCGGTGGGCTTCACGAGTGTCCCTGAAGGCTGGGGGTTCCCAGACACAGCAGTCCGCAGCTCCCGGGCCACTCTGCCACGCAGAGGGTGTGCAGGAGGCAGTCCCTCCAGCAGCTGCTCCAAGGCCAGCCGCAGGAGGTCCAGTTTCTGGGAGGACTCCTGGAGCTGGGCCTGAGCCTGCAGAAGGGATACAGGGCCATGGGGTAACGGCGGGGGCGTGGCTCAGGCCACCTGGAGACACCCTGGCTGAGGTCTAGACAAGGATGTGCCTCCTGTTTCCTCATTGCCACCCCTCACAGCCAGTCCGGCGGTGTCTCCCGCCACTGCAGAGGGTGGTACCACTCAGAGAGGAGCAGCAGTGGGTGGGGACCATGATCTGACCTCGGCTAGCACCTTGCGGTCCTGCGTTCGCCGGCTACCGAGCAGCTTCACCACGTTCTTGGCGCCCTCGGCCACGGCAGCCTCGATGCGTAGCCGGTGCCGCAGCTCCTCCACCAGCAGCTCCGGTCCTGGGAGGAGGGGGTCAGCCCTCAGGCCCATGCCCGGCTCCGCTCTGCCCATCCACACTTCTCAAGGCCTCACCTGGCTCAGGGGACCCGCTGGCCTCCAGGCTGCTGATCTTCATTCGTAGCAGGGCCACCTTCAGCTGGCTGTCCTGTAGCATCTGCTGGGCGGCTGCCAGAAGCTTCCTCTCCTGTGGGGTTGTAACATATGCCCCCTGAGGTCAGGACCAGGCCGGAGCCTCCCTGGTCAGACTAGGGACTGGAGCAAGCCTCCCCCATCAGTCCAGAATTGAAGCTAAGCCTCTCTCGGTAGGCCAGATACTACAGCCAAGCCTCCCTTTTTAGACTAGGTCTGGAGCAGACCTCCCCCATCAGACTAGACAAGGGAGGGCTAAGGTCAAGCCTCCCTTATTAGATCAGGGTGAGCCTCCACATCGTGCTGGGGGTTGGGACAGGTTGGGAGTTGGGCTGAGATTCCCCATTAGACGTGTTTTGCCTTCTCTGTTAGACAAGGGGTTCGAGCCATGCCTTTCCCACCAAGCTGAGATTTGGGGTTCTGCCTCCCCCGTCAGACTAAGGGTGAGACTGTCTCTCTTACAGGGTCAACGGCCGGGTTGCATTTCCCTATCAGAATAGGGGCTGGTAGTGGGATGAAGTGGGAGATTGGGATTGACATATATACACTAATATGTATAAAATAGATAACTAATAAGAAACTGCTGTATAAAAAAAATTCAAAAAAAAAAGAATAGGGTCTGAATCACCATCTTCTCTAATAATCTGAGAGCCAAATCTCTTCCCCTCAGATCCCAGGGGCCTTACCTTGGGAGTGCCACTGGCATACGTGTGGGTCATATTCTCGGCTCCCTGCTTGACCTTCAGCTCTACCTGCAGCTGCCTCTGTAGAGCCTCCAGGTGTCGGGCCCTTGGCTGCTCTGCCAGCGGACGAGGTCCTGAGGCCGCAGGTTCTGTGTGCAAAGAGCGTGGGGCTCATGAACCCCTCCCCCAGAGCCGAGAGCCCCTCATGGCCTAGCTCTCTCCTCCCTGCCCCTCCCGGGCAGGGGCTACAAGAGGAGGCTCTGCGAGAGGTCAGGGCCAAGGCCAAGGAGCTGGGTCAGCCTGCCGCCTGCTGTCCCGAGAGGCCTGCTCAGATTCCGCACTCACCAGCCGGGCCAGGCCCGGGGCCAGGCAGCAGGATGCGGGCATGCAGCTCCCGCAGCTCCCCGTGCAGCTGCTCCAGGCGGCGGTTGGAGGACCGCAGCAGCTGCTGCACGTGGCCCAGGTGGCGGCGGTCGGTGGCTACCCGCCGCAGGTTCTCCACACCCTCCTTGATTTTCAGCTCCTTCTGGATGGCCCGGCGGATCGCCTCTTTCTCATCCCCTGGGGGCCACTGGCCCGCCCCAGGCTGGAAAGGCAGAGGCCTTAGTCCCCTCAGTCCCCACCTCCACGGCCTCAGCTCATCACAGGCGGAGGGGAAGGGAGGCAGGCGCAGTCAGCACCCAGGACTGACACACACGGTTTGGGAAGCATCTATGAGCTTAGAGCTAGCATCCCTAAGCCAGATGGAAACCCCAAGGCTATTTATTCAGCCCATGCTCCTGTCCTGTGCCATCCGAGAGAAGAGTAAGGGGGAAAAAATTGTTAATGTTTACATGGTGTTCTGTTCTAAGAACTGTGCAGACATTAACTTGTTGATCCTGACAGCAACCCCATGAGGTAGGTGTAGTTATTATCCCCATTTTATAGATGAGGAAACTGAGACACAGAGAGGTTAAGTAATTTGCCCGAGGCCACAACACAGGGAAGGAGATGCACCGTCATCTCTTGGGCCCCAGCCTCTCCCTGCCGGTCACGCTTACATCAGGCTGCTCTCAGTCTGGGATCCAGGCTAAGGTCTGGGGACCAGAAAAGAGGCTTGGCACTGAGAAGGGCCCCACCACCACCACCAAGGTCACGCAGACAGGGAAGCCTGTGGCCTGAGTGGAAGCTAGGGCTGTTCCCCTGATCTTCCGACACCCCAGCTGGCAAAGCAGAGGCACAGAGGGGTTGAGGAGGTCTCCGGGGCCCACTCCCAGCTCAGCTCCTGGGAGGAATTAGAAGGCTCTCTCACTGCTTCACCCCAAGCGAGAGCAAGAAAGAGGAAAAGCTCCTTCCCAGAGGCCATTTCAAACCAACGGGTGCTGCTGCTGACCTCAGCCCAGGGTAACCCATGATGCCCCCAACCCAGGACTGCCTCAGAGCCCTCACCTTACCTCTCGGCTCTCCATCTCCCGAGCCCAGTGGAACCTTGGGGACCCCCACCCCAGGCCTCCGCTGGCCCTCTGGCCCGTCTGTCAGAGGGCAGGGGCGGGGCTCAGGAAATCCTTTGAGGGCCCTAGGCCAGAGGGCCAGAGCCAAAGGCCTGAGCAAACAAAGATCCCACGGAGCTGGGGGCCCGGCACCGGGGTCCTGAGTCACCCAGCTGCCGCTGCTGGGCGGAGGTTAACAGGAAATCGGAAAATATGTACAAGCCACGGCTGGAACAGGCAGAGGGACCTCCGGAGGAAGGGGGAGGGAGGGCACAGACGCAGCCCTGAAAGTTGCCCAAGGGGTGGGGGCACTCTAGGAGTCTTGTGGACAACACTTCACCCTTGACCAGAGCCCATGGTCCTGCCTGCTCTGGGCTGGAATCCTGCCAAGTGCGCACACACCTCTCCCTTTCGGCTCCGCGGCTGGGGCGCTATCTTGTGCACAAACGTCCCCACACCCATTTGCTCTGGGCTAGTATCCCACCTCTCCCCACACCCCAATAAGACACACAGCCTCGGTCCCACGCGAACCTATTGCCAGCTCCGGCAAGAACCCCGCCCCCTCGCCATTTGGTCTGGAACCCTGTGTACCCGAGGGTTCCCCCGGGAACTGGGTAGGCCCCTTCCTCTGGGGTCCCCACTCGCCGCCTGCCTGTGTGCTCTGGGAAGGACCCCACGACCGCGACGGAGTGGCACCCTCCGCCTGCCGCACACATTCTTCTCCCCTCCCAGGACCCGTCCCTAGGTGCCTGCACGGCCCCCCTTTGCTTTCGCAGCGGATGCACATCGGCCTTAGAGTGTTACCTGGAAGAATAGATTTTAGGAAACTTTGGGGCCCACCCTGGTGGCCCTGACTGCGGACTCAGACGTGCTCATGGTTAGGCCTGACTGGAGGCTCTGATTCACTTGGAGGTGATTTGGGGACGTTTCCAGGAGGCAGGAACGACTTACCCCCAATGCTCAGGTCTGCCCTGCGAAGGTGTAGGGGGGGCGCAGGGCAAGGGCTGGGAAGGGACACGGGGAGGGGCTGGGGACGCGGCCGGAGCCCGGGGCGGTGAATGAGCCTCCCCCTACCCCCCGGCCCGCGCCCGAGGCCCGTCCCCTCCGGGCGCCGTTCACCTGCTGCGGCGCCCCCTCTTCCATGGCGCCGCTCGGGCAGCTCGGCCCCTCCTCTCGACCACTCCGGTTCCGGAAGCCCGGGCCCCTCCGCCAGGGCTTTCAAACTTGAAACTTCCCGGGAAGCGGCGCCGGAGTCGCGGGATCGGGCGCCCCCTCCCGAGGTCCGCTGGCCCTCGCGGGACCTGGGATCAGCGCCGCCTCTCGGCCGCGAGGGATCGAGCCCGGCTCCTGACCCAGAGGCCCCGGCGCCTCCCCCGGATCCGATGTTCCGAGGGATTTGGAGCCCAGCGCCCCTCATCTGAGGCCGCGGTTCCCGCTCCTTGAGACACTGACCCCCGCCCCGCGATACAAGGGCAGAAAAGGACATTTCCCGGGCCGGAGTTCTCCAGCTGCCGGGTCGCGCGCCCAGAGGGGCGGGCCCGGCTGGGGACAGCGCCGCCTGCCGGCCGCGGGGCAATGCGTGTGTGGTCTGTCCTCTCTGGGCCGGGTCAGCCTCTTCCTCGGAACCCCGCCGCGACCTGGCTCCCGCCCGGAGTCACTCTTCCTCTCCCATGTCATTGGTGTAAAATGGGCTAATCCCATACCTGTCGCCCCCCAAGGAGGCTTGGCCCTGTCTGTAATCACTGTAAGAATGTATGCGTGGGAAAACAATAAAGCCTTACCCATATTACACCAAATTACAAACGAATCCAAAATCCCTCAGGACCCCCGCCCCATCACTTGACTAGACTGGAGTTTTCTGGTTCAGCCAGAGCTGCTCAGCCTTTGCCCTAAAGGGCTCATCTAAACAGAATACACATTTAAACCTTGAGAAAAAGCCACCATTTCAGGAAACTAGCCTGCGCTAGGCGGTTCTTGCAATGGCTTAGGTACGTAGGGGACCCTGGTTCTTTACTGCCTAGTCTAGAGTTGTTTAGGCAATTCCTGTTATCCTATGCTCACCAGCACTTTGTGCCAGGACTTTACTGGAAGGAGCCTTGTCCAAGGGGCCGGAAGTGAGTAAAGCTCAAATACTGAAGGTGGCTTATTTGCTGACTTGGAAGAGGTGCCCTCCAGTGCTTTTATAGGAGGAAACCATGTCAGTTCCACTTTGCTCTATCACCTCCTTCACAGTGGACTGGAAAGTGAAATCGGCAAAACATGGGCAATCCTGGGATTGTCCTGCAATGGGAAATCAACCAAGTGACATGAACATATGCTAAGGAGACTTGGTTCACTGGGGGACATGCCGACTTCATAATCAGAGCCAAGTGCAACACTTTTACACATATACAAATCAGAATTATTGAAGGTTAGACATTTAACAGCTAGTAAGCAAGCTGGCCAGGCACATGGTAAGCTCCTTTAAGTGGGGGTTATCGAAGTGCCCTTAGCTGAATGTTAACAAATAACTGAGAGGTAAAAAGACTACCAGCTTCTGACTGTAGGTCATGGGTTTCAGGAAAAAAACATCAAACGAGCAAAGCTCTGCCTTTCAGGAGGGTATCTAGTTCCCATCTTGAGGCTCATTTATCCAATCCTCCAGCCAGAAAGCTGAATTATGTGGAAGAACAATGATTTTTAAGTTTGCTGTGAAGTGTTTCACTGTCTCAGTGGCCACTGAGGGAAAGGGGTTCAGAAATAGAATACATCCACCTTTCCTAATGAACCCCAGGCTGGACAAACCTATAGCCCTGGGCTGATGGATGAGTCTGACAAGATAGCTGCATCTTACATGTCTGATGGTGATGGTGCTTCATAAAATTGTAATTCTTAGGAAAACTGAAGTTCAATTTAACACCCAGCGGGTAGTGAATAGCCCAAAGGAACTCTGGCTAACGAGCTACTCAAGTTGTGTAACATCAACCTGAAAGGAACTGTCCCAGCAGGCTACATAAAGAAACATTTACCCCTTTCTATACTTTTTTTTCCCTTCCTGGTACTGCAGACATCAATCCATCTACATTTAGATCTGCCTCCCTTGGGTAGTATCTGAGTATGCAATGTTACTAACTAATCAAGTTGTAACACACCCTCCACTTTAAAAGTCCTCCCTGTTCTTGTTCTCATCACAAAACTGCAGTCCCTGTCCCCTCAGGCCCATTAAAAATAAAACTTGTAAGTCTTCATTAAATGAAATCCTGCAAGTCTTCGTTTTTTGCAATAGAATCCCATTCTGACAATAGCCAGAAAGGGTTTATAAGCAAAATATAACAAAAAAGGCAAAAAAAAAAAATTTGTGTTTATGGGACCAAGTGAAACCATGAAACCAGTTGTGTTATAAAGCAGTAATGATAAAGATTACCAAATTAATACACAAACACAATTATACAGCCCTCTGAAGCCCCCAAACTCCCAAGAATCCATCAAGTAAGAGACTCCTACTTTTCAGCACCCAAACAGCTAACACAGGTGAAGCAGGGCAGATGCCAAGCCAATCTGTCAGCCCAACAAGACACTGAGGTACTCCACAGACATTTAAACTCTACATTTTAGAGCCAGCATTGGTTGAAATAGTAAGGGCCTGTCATGGAGGTCAGAGAGCACAGACTAAAGTCTTAAAAATATCAGTACATCACTGGAGAGACAACCTCGATTGCAGAGCATTCCGTACAAGTTTTTAAATTAAATGTAAAGACACATTACAAGCTACTGTCCTCTCTGCCCCAGTTCATGCAGTGAAGTTCCCCTTGTAAGCAGAGTATGGCACAGCTTTGGAAGAGGATGTCCCAAGAGAAATGAGCTAAACAGCCACTATTTGCTCTTTCCTTTTTAGATGTCCTTGTACCAAAGGCGCTTTGAGCCATTCACCTGGCACTTCCCAAAACATACTTGCCTAAGGGCCAGCCCAAGAACTCTTGCAGTTGCAAACAAAGCACACTACTTTGTAGCCATCTTCCAGTACACTAAGTTTGCCCCTTCTGCCTTCTCACAGCCTAGCACTCCTTCAGACTTACGGCCACAGCGGAAGCTAAAGGGTTGTCTCAATAACTGGGAAGAAATTACCTTTAGGGGCTCCTATCTTTTGACCACATTCCCCAAAATAAACATTGTAGTTTGATTAAATAACCTAACAGTGCCATGACCTCACCAGCACATTAAAAACCAGTTTTGGTAAGCTGTCACTCTGTGAAACAAAAATCACAGGCTTACTTCATGAGTATTACTTCAAGTGACTTGTTTTTCTTCCGTAGTGAAAAGTCCCTTAAATGCTGACTTCAAAATCAAAATACAGGAATCCCCTCACGAATCTGTAACATTCCAAGTAACAGTAATTTGTCCATGACTTCCAAACATACCTTTCCACACAGACGTACCTATGATCTGAAGCACAGCTCTCCCCATTTCCCAGTCACTACGAACGGAAATAACAAGACCAAAAAACAAAAACAAAGCAAAAACTAGCTCATCATCTAAATTCAAAAGCAAGTACCAACATTTCTCTGTAAAACAAGGAGAATGACCCCAGCCAAAAAAATCTTTATGTTCCTTTATTGGAGCAAGATTCCTGACCAGTATACAGTGATGTATTTGCTACAGAGACCTGTGCAGAAATTACATACTATCCATCTAGACAGGTTTTCGTTACACTTTGCCTACTGATGGAATAGTTCCATTTATAAAGTTTTTATACATCAAAAAGCTTTGAATTTGACCAGACGGTCCATTAATTCATCTCTGAAAAAGCTAAGTGGCATTTAACTTTAGCTACTATACTTTACAGCATTAAAAAGCTTATGCATTAGGTAGCTTCTCAAAATGTGATTTATGCACAATGGCATTTAGCAGACAGAGCAGAGTCCATCATCTCCCCCAGATTCACACAGACAGGTCTCATTTGAGAGCTATATGATAAAAGAGCTGGTACTTTGAGACAAAAGTACTCCTAACCTGAGTTTCTTACCACCAATACGGACTTCTTACTCTGAAAGCCTGTCTTCTCGGCCACATTTTACAGTGCCGGCGAAGACATGCCAACAATCGTCCTGTGTATGAACTCGGCAGTAGAGCACCAGGTCTGTCGGATGGTGGTGGCAGGCACTATTATATCCAGGTAAATAAAAGCCCATATTTTGAAATGGCAATTTGAGATACAAATCAAGGGTACAACATATTCAGAACTGAGCTTTCAGCAATCTGATATCCCAAATGATGTGAAAAATTTCAGAAACTGATGTCAAATTGTACCCATATGGGTTCCCAGCTATGGAGACATTAATACATTGATTCAAATCCCTTTACTCAATCAACATAGCCCTGAGGTCATCCTGCAAAGTGCATATCAAAAAATACGAAGTTAAGGTGACAAAGTTTGACAGTAACATTATACAAGTCAAACTTGCAAAGTCATATTAAGTATATCTGTTCTGAGAGAAAAGCATCAAATCCTTTGTGTACACATTTAGTTTTATTGTAACAAAGCAACTTGTACACTTTTAACGTTTAAAACTGAGCATCATCTTTCCTTTCCAGTGAAACAAAAAGAAAAATTTAAAAATAAACAGGAACAAAATTACAATAGAGAATGTCAATTGCAAATAAGATCCTACAGGTTCTGCTGATTCTCCCATCGAGTGGCAGGGCTCAAGTCATCATTAGGAGAGAATTTTATTTTAAAAGTGTCATCTTAAACTGCAAGGATGTCCGTTAAACATCACAATTAAACATGCCAAAGGAGAAGCCATGTTGTCAAAATGCCCACTTAACCCACCCAAACATCTCAAACCCACCCTTTGCTGACCTTCTATAACCCCATTTTTTTAAGTTTTTTTTTTCTTTTTTTAAACAAGAGAAAGTAGACAGATACATGTTGGTAAATGCTAACTGTCCATATTCACATAGAGACACAGTGTAATCTCTGAGCCCAATATACAGAGAAAGGAGGAAAAAAGCTAGAATTCTATGCACTACTACACAGGGGCCTAGCACCCTCCAGCTTCCAGCAGAGCTAAGGGAGCAGAAGGTTTTTCTTTTTTCCCACAGAGCATGATGGTGTTGATTCCATAAAGTTTTTGTTGAGACAGGAAGGGATAAAAATGAATTTGGAACAGAAAAGGGTAGAGATTCTTTTCCCACTGAATTCTGCTCAAGGTATTTCCCCCCAAAATAAGTTGTGAGCCATGGTATAAAGGAGAAAAGAGACCTCAAAAACAGGGCAACTGAGCACAAGAGGAGAAGGAGAAAAAAAAAAAAAAAAAGACTGCAACTTGCTCCCAGGGACTGGAGAAAATTAAAAAAGGAAGGTTGGAATCCATCAGTGTTCCATTAGTCATCTTCTCCTTCATCTTCCTGTAAGAAAAAAAAGCAGGCAGTTAATCTTTAGGGTTAATTCTAAGGCCAGTCCCCAATATTCATATGGACCATGATGGACTCCACAGAACATGACATGCCAAGGGAAATTAATTTTAGGAACCTCTACCGTGGTCCCTTGGTATGTGCGAAGGATGGTTCAGAACCCTCTCCACATACAAAAATCCTTGGGGGGGGGGGGACGACTTCCCTGGCAGTCCAGTGGTTAAGACTCTATGCCCACTGTAGGGAGTACAGGTTTGATCTCCAGCAGGGGAACTAAGATCCCGCATGCCGCTCAGCATGGTCAATAAATAGATAAAGACATATAAATTTTTAAAAATTTTAAAAAATCCTCAGGATGCTCAAGTCCCTTAAATAAAATAGCACAGTACTTGCATGCAACCTACCCACACCCTCCCATATACTTTTAAAATTGTCTCAGATTACTTATAATAACCAATACAATGTAAATAGTTGTGAATACAATGTAAATAGTCGCCAGCAATTGGCAAATTCAAATCCTGCTTTTTGGAACTTTCTGGAATTAAAAGAAAAAAATCTGTTGGTTGAATCTGAAGAATGGGAACCCACAGATACGAAGGTCAAACTATACATCAGGGCTTCCCTGGTGGCGCAGTGGTTGAGAGTCCACCTGCCGATGCAGGGGAGCCCCAGTCTGGGAAGATCCCACATGCCACACCCACATGCCACAGAGTGGCTGGGCCCGTGAGCCATGGCCGCTGAGCCTGTGCTCCGCAACGGGAGAGGCCACAACAGTAAGAGGCCCACACACCGCCAAAAAAAAACACAAAAACAAAAACAAACAAACTATACACCAGTCTTCATCAATTCTTTTTTTTTTTCCCCAGGGCAACGCAGCTTACAGATTTTAGTTCCCCGACCAGGGACAGGAGCTGGGACTCAGCAGGGAAAGCACCCGAGTCCTAACCACTGGACCACCAGGGAGCTCCCCAACCTGCATCCCAATCTGATTCTTGATTGAAAGACCCAGTTGTGTTTCAGACAAATTAACTTTTCAGAAGTAACCAAATCAGACATCTTTCAGACCAAGTAATACAAACCAAAACTCACTCTATCCCAATATGATTGTAAGAATTTTATAGTTTGTCCAAAACATGCGTATTTTTGTTATTTGGGAGATTTCTCAGAATTTGAGCAGCTGCACTGTCCACAGCCCTTTCATTAAGTACTGGCTAGGGAATGACATAATTGAACAGTTATAAGTGCTAACCACAAAAGCAGAACTAATTGAATCACTGATACAATGAGCTTATCAAAATTTTCAACCTTGGACAAAACAGCCTATCTTTTCTACAAGTCTTCCCACAATTTGTTGAGTCAGTTCCACTATACAATATAAATAATCTCCAAAGTAACATGGTGAATTCTTTGAAGATTTTCTTTTTGGATTTAACCAAATCTTTTTACCTCTCCTTCCTCCCCCTCATCATCATCTTCATCTTCTTCACCTTCATCCTCATCCCCTTCTTCATCAATATCTTCCAATCCTTCTTCCTCTTCATCATCATCATCATCTTCTTCTCCTTCCCCTTCCTCATCATCCATGTCTGGAACCTAGGGAAAAACACACACACAAAAAACAAAGAGTCACCTCAAGAACTCATTTTCAAACAAATGAAACAAGTGCAACCTTGAAAAGAACACTCTCAACTCACCAAGTAGTACTGTAATGGATTTGGCCAAATATCATCTTTGATGACCTCTCCTAACTCATCTGCACCTGCATCAGAATGATCAGTAAACCAGGTGAAGAAGCTTTCTGGTTCCTCATGCTGTCTCTTCCTGCTGGCTTTATTCTGAGTTTGACTTGAACGTTTTGTCAAATCCTAAATGAAGATGGAAGAACTTTTGACACAGGCTCACTACACCTTAAATACCTATGATTTAAAGAAGGTTTTAACCCAAAAGCAGAGCAAAAACTGGATGTTACATTACCTACACTATTATTCTTATTTAAAAAAAGTTACAAAAAGTACAGCTAATAAAGAGAAAGAGAAGCCCAAGAATTTTAGGTCTACAAAGAACGCCGTCAAATTTATATGTCAAGCTTCTCTTGAAAGTTACCATGTAGACTTGGCTTTTTTTTTTAAACAAAATTAGTTCCACTTCAACAACCAGTATCTTAACACAATATAATTTAAAATATATTTACTACTTAAACACAGAGAGAGCTTCCCTGGTGGCACAGTGGTTAAGAATCCGCCTGCCAATGCAGGGGACACGGGTTCGAGCCCGGGGCCGGGAAGATCCCACAGCCTGCGGAGCAACTAAGCCCACGTACCACAACTACTGAACCCACGCTCTGCAACAAGAGAAGCCACCGCAATGAGAAGCCCGCGCACCGCAACGAAGAGTAGCCCCCACTTGCCGCAACTAGAGAAAGCCCGTGCGCAGCAACGAAGACCCAACGCAGACAGAAATAGGTTTTGGGAAACCGCACGTTACCAATGTAGAAACCAAAATGATTTAGTCCACCTCAACAAAAACTTGCTCTATAATTTATAAGACCACAAGCTACTGTATTTGACTTTAACAGAATAGACATTTTTATATTTTAAGGATCTGCATTTAACACATCACAAAAGCAGCAAATATTTAATTAAATGGTTCAACTAGATCAAACTAGAGAAAATATCAATGCCCAACAATCCCTCAAATACCTTTCCGGATTTCCATTTGATTTCAGTGGACTTTGAAGATGGATCACCACTCTCATTCAGATGAAATTCTTTGGAGAGAACTTTATTTTCAAAGTAAGGGTTTTCATCAAAATACTACAATAAACAGAGAATTAGAAATCAATACAAAACAGCCCTTCTAACCAATACTCAAGTTGATTTCCATAGTGACAAAGAAGTTACTGATACTTACAAAATCTATTCTGTAACCTGACTTAATATCTTCAAATTCTGTCACTTCAACTCTTGTCAAATAATGCAGCGCCTCTTCATCCTCCTCCCCAAGCAGTGCAGACACTAGATCAGTAAATAGGCCAAATGATTATTAAACAAACTAACAAACAACTCAAGCAATCCCTTTTAAAATTTCCCGAATTTGGTTTCATAAATCCATTATAAACTGAAAACCAAATGGCTCAGTGTCAGAGCTGTCACTTTCTTTTATCAAGTAATTAAACAGAATCCCAAATTAGAATAGGATCTCTTCTAAATAGAAAGGATGAATTGCAAGCCTCTCCCCGTTTCAACCTCTGCATGTAATCAACATGGTGGACCAGGTCCTCAACCAAGGTCCCTCCACTCTCTAACAAGTGGACACCCACACCCTTTAATAATGCTTTGCCGCAACATACCTTGTGGATGGTTAACAAATGTTGTTACCCAAAAATTTGGGATTTTGGCGATCAATTCCGACCTCTTCTGAAAAAACGGTTGGCGGAGTTTGTTATATTTCTGTTCTACTTTCAAAATCTCCTCACTGGCTTGTTCGTTAAGTCTGAAGCAAATGAAAAGACATGTTGACGAGGACGGTACTTAACAAATACAAAAATTGCTGAGATTACAGAATATTTACTCTTATTAGCTTTAGAACAATGCAAAGTACGCATTTATAAAAACCAAATCACCTAGATTTTTGTAGCCAGAGACCCAAGTCAAAATTGAGATGGCCATTTGATCAGCTTTACAGGCACTGGACAACTGACAGTCCTGACAGTGCCCAAACAGCATTTTGGTAACTTTGTATATCTATCTACTCTGTTACCAGGCCAACTTCGATTGTTTCCCTCAGGCAGATCAAGAAGAAAAAAAAAAGCTGCCAACGAAGTAACAAAGTTATAAGGCAAGTCAGAGCAACAATGATGCCATAATACTAAACTATCACAAGTGCACACAACTGCAACTCAGACAACTTGTAGGCTACGAAAGCAAACCCTGTCTTTACAAGGTCAATGTATTTTAATCAGAAACTTTTTGGTGACTGTAAAATGTTGCACAGGAAAATAACACTGAATCCTCATACTGATATTTCCAACTAAGTTATAATCATCTCCACTTGGCCAGTAGATACAGATGTATTTGGCCATAGTTTCAGTATTTACCAAACCATAAGATGCATGTCAGAAAACTTCAAAGCAAACTGAGAAAAACTTTACCTGTCTATTTCATTTTGTACTTCATCAATATGTTCAATTGCTTCTTGCTGTTCTTTTTCTGCAAGAAAAAGGTGCATGAGACTCAATACTAATTTGAAAATAAATTTAACTGCTTTTCCTTCCTGATGTTAACAGTCTGTGATGTTATATCAATAAAGCTGTTTTAAAAAAATCTTGCCTACTACTACAAGGCATGCTTTCCACGTGTTCATGTGTATAGTTGACAAATTACTTTTCAATTAAGACTATTCACAAATCATGCTGTTAGACTAGTCAAAATGTTTGACTGTAACGCTTTTACGAGTTCTGTTACAAGACCAATTAAAGTTTCTATAATGAGATAATAAACGCTATTCAGAGATCCTTAAGTTCTCTTTAAAAAAATCACATAAGCCTGCAACAGAGTAGCACCAGCTATTAACTAGAATACGGAAACTAACCCATGACAATAACAAAAATTAGGACACCACCTATCTCCATGGTGAAATCCCCTTTTACACGAAGTTGAAACTATTGCTCAGTATTGATTACTATTAAGACATCAGACACGCCTACAAAGATAGGGAAGGCCCTGGGAACTACCTCACCACCGTAAACACTCGACTTTACCTTCTAAGTATATGAACCCCCGGATTCGAATCCGACCTTTCTCGCCCCTCCAACCCAATTTCAGGCGGGCTGATCTCAAGAGGCGGCCCCGCACGACTTTGGAGCACACTTACAGGGAGCAAGCATGCAGTCAGAAACTATGGGCCAAAGAACGGAGAGGAGGAAAAGGGGGTGTGCTACGAGAAAGGCACCCTTTTGTCCGGTAAAGACCGCAAAACCTACAAAGCTAAGTGGGCGTGAAGGGGCCAGATCGCGCGGTTCATTTCCGGCAACCAGCCCGGGTGGTGCAGCCCCCCTGCCGAGAAAGCCTTTACGGAAAAGGCCAGTAGGTTTGCTCCGAGCCATTGTAAAGACCCTCCGACGCCCCGGTCGCCGCGCCAGGTTTCTCAGCGCGCTGCCGCGACGAGGTGGCCACCCCACGTGGGGGCTGCCCGGGGCCAGCCAGAGCATCCTCCGAGCAGCTCGGGCCGCGGCGCGGCCGCGTGCTTCCCCGCGCCCCCACCCCGCCCCAGCTCGAGGCAGAGGGCCGCGCCGGGGCCGGCCTCCGGGTGGGAGTGTGGGGGCGCCGCCCGCGGGCCGGGCGCGAAGGGGGAGCCGCGCGGAGGCCCGGGCGCGGGGCCGCGTCCGGCCGCACCATGTGGCGGCGACGGCGGCTGATGGGAGCGAGGCATCATGGCGGAGCACAATAAAGAGAGGCTTCTCGGGAGGGAGGGAGGGGGAGGAGAGCGAGGGAGGGGGGAGAGGAAGGGGGGGTCTCCTCCGCCCGCGCCGAGCAGGCCGCAGCGCCCCCGCCTCGCAGCGCCGTCCGCCGCCGCGGCGCCACCCGGCCCCGGCCCCGCGCGCACAAAAAAGGGCGCCGAGGCGCGCGCCGGCCCGTCCGCCCGGCGCCCCCCGCGCGCCCCGGGCCCCGCCGGCGGCCAGCGGCCGGGCGGGTGGCGAAGATGGCGGCGCGGGCCGGCCCCCGCCTCGCCTGCTCCTCACCTGAGGTCTCGTCGGCCCCGTCGTGGTTGGAGTTGAGCTCCTTTTTACTGACTTTGGCCGCCGGCGCCGACATGGTGCTCTCCGCGGTCGGGGGGGGAGCGGGGAGGGGGAGAGAAGGGAAGGCGAAGGGGGCGGGCAGCGGCTTCCCCTCACGCCACACGCGCGGGCGCTCGCTCGGTCCGGCCGCCTCCTCCCGGCGCTCGCTCGCTTTCCCTCCCCCTGGCTCGCGCGCGCTGCCCTCGCGGCCTGACGACGAGGGAGGGGCTGGGGTTGCGTGCCGGGCCCCGGCCCGGGCTCCTGCTTACGGAGGGGAGGCGGCGGCGGGCGGGCAGGCTGCTCTGCTCCCTCACTCACGCTCCGCGCTCCAGCTAGCTGCTCGATCTCCCCGAGCCGCCTCCTCCTCCACCTCCTCCTCACGGCGAGGGGCGGGCGGCAGGGCGCAGGCGCGCCAGGCCCCGCGCGCACGCCCCGCCTCCGGCCAGAGAGGCTCGCGCCGCCTCACCATAGGCTAGGGCGCCAGGACCAGCGGGCGGAGCCGCGGCGAGGAGACACAGGGCCTGGCGAAGAGGCGGGAGGAAGGAACGCCGCGACGTACGGGGACTGCCCCCCGCGCCGCGCTCCCCTCCCCCGCTTTCCCCTTCTCCAGCCCGACCCGGGACTTTTGCGCGCTACGGGCGCGCGGCGGCCCAAGGGGCGGGGCCTCGCCAGGCTGCGCGCAGGCTCCCAAGCGGGTGTGTCACGTGGTGGCGGAGCGGCTTCCCGTCTGCCTGGTGGCGCGGGGAAGAGGGGTGTCCGCAGCCCCCCGAAAGCGCAGGCCTCGTAGTAGCCTGGCTTCAGAGCACTGGAGCCCAGCTATATATCCACCCCGGGTTCTGCACTCTGGGACACTACTGGGGCGCCCCTCCTCGTGGGGGAAGGAAGGCGCCACCTCCATCCTATTTCCCAGAGAGGGAAGCTGCCTTCGGAGTCAGGCTTGTTTGCAAAGCCCGAAGCTGCCCAGTCCACTCACAGGGAGGGCCTTTTCCTGCCTCTTAGTCCAAGCTCTGCCCAGCAGGCTGTGTGCACTTGGGCAAGTCATTTTCCCTCTATGGGCCTATTTGTTATGAAATTACAATATTCAAGAAAGGCTGACAAACGGAACGTTGTGTTAAGTGGTGATGTTTAAGCAGGGCCACGCTAAAGTGGAAGTCCTCTGAAGGCAAGGAGGTGCCACATTCATCCGCGGGTGCTTTTGACCCAATTCAGTGCCTAATTCAAGGAGCTTGCAGGAATCCGTACAGAGTGCTAAGCGGCACTCCCAGCAACTGCGCCTGCATCGCACAACTGCAAGATGGAGTCGGCTGTGTTAATTTCATTTCGCTACGTCAGAGAACAAGGCCTGCTGTAGAAGCCAAGTCTTGAAACAGGAAGGCCAAGGCATTTCTGTTTAAACTATGCTTTCCAGGTAATGCAAATGTACCACTCACTGCTCTACTCCCTCCTGCAGGGCCCCAAGACATGGACACAAAAAGTCTGAAATCTCTCCTTGGGTGTTTATAACCGAAACCAGGGGTTGGATTATTTGCCTTCCAGGACTCACATGTTACTATCAGTTCTTAAAGCTCAAGCAGTGTCTTTCATGTTCAAGATAATCCACTGGTGGGTGATCGATAAATGTTAAGTGGCAGACAGTCCATGGGAAGAGAATACAAATGTCTTCTTGGGGCTTTCCCCAAAACCCAGAAGTTAATCTTTCTCCTCCAAACCTTATTATTCTCAATTGAGTCCAGCTCAATCCATACCCATCCCAATTGGACAGGATTTTTAAGGGAAGAATTATTAGCACCAATGAGAAGCTGGGAAATGTTTGACAACCAGCTCCCAGAAGAGAAAAAAACACACCAAAACCCCTGATTTGTAGCATTTGCTGATTTCAGTGATGTATAAATACTCTTACCATGGCAAATTTCCTGCTACCACTTCTTTTTTTTTTTTTTTTTTTTTTCGGTGCGCGGGCCTCTCACTGTTGTGGCCTCTCCCGTTGCGGAGCACAAGATCCGGACGCGCAGGCTCACCGGCCATGGCTCACGGGCCCAGCCGCTCCGCGGCATGTGGGATCTTCCCGGACCGGGGCACGAACCCGTGTCCCCTGCATCGGCAGGCGGACTCTCAACCACTGCGCCACCAGGGAAGCCCTCCTGCTACCACTTTGATGTCACTGAAGAGAGATGGAAAGAAATACCAGGCTCCAACTTCCCTGGTGGCGCAGTGGTTAAGGATCCACCTGCTAATGCAGGGGACACGGGTTCCAGCCCTGGTCCGGGAAGATCCCACATGCTACGGAGCAACTAGGCCTGTGTGCCACAACTACTGAGCCTGTGCTCTAGAGCCCGTGAGCCACAACTACTGAGCCTGCGTGCCACAACTACTGAAGCCCGTGTGCCTAGCACCTGTGCTTCGCAACAAGAGAAGCCACCGCAATGAGAAGCCCGTGCACTGCAACAAAGAGTTAGCTCCCTGGGCTTCCCTGGTGGCACAGTGGTTGAGAGTCCGTCTGCCAATGCAGGGGATGCAGGTTCGTGCCCCGGTCCGGGAAGATCCCACATGCCGCGGAGCAGCTGGGCCTGTGAGCTGTGGCCACTGAGCCTGCGCGTCCGGAGCCTGTGCTCCGCAACAGGAGAGGCCGCAATGGGAGAGGCCACAACAGTGAGAGGCCCGCGTACCACAAAAAAAAAAAAAAGAGAGTAGCTCCTGCTCGCTGCACCTAGAGAAAAGCCTGTGCGCAGCAACGAAGATCCAGTGCAGCCAAAAATAAACAAATAAAATTAAAAAAAAAATTTAAAGAACAAAAATACCAGGCTCCAGTACACTGCTGAAGCATGTAGCATGGGCCACAGGCTGTGATAAATACACGCATTTCCTTCTCTTTCAGTCCTCACAAAATACAAGACAGGTATTTATATCCTCATTTCACAGATAAACTCAACTTTTTTTGATACAGGTGGCAGGACCAAGGCTAATGGATAACAAAGCTCCTGCCCTAAGGACAGAGTTTTTCCACTTTTTTGACATGAATTACAGTAAGAGGTACATTTGCCATTAGGACCCAGTACACACCTACACACAAAACAATGCTTACCCTCACTGAGTGTGATGACTCTTAATCTTCTATTTTCTTTAAATGCAGGTCACTCTCCACTAAAATGATTTCATGACCCACAAATGGGACGAAATGGTCTGAAAAACACTGTGCTGAAGGCTGCTTTCATACACAAAACAAAGCCTGCTCACCGGTTGGTACCAGTGACCCAGAGCATCTCCTAAGTGACTGATCTACCAGTGTTTCCCATGTATCTGCAGGGGCTCCAGGGAGCCTTCTAATGCCTTCTGGTTAGGCAATGGGCTTCAAGGCTCCCACCCCAGCCCTTAGGACCATCCTGTTCTTCCAGACCTTTCCCACAGCACTTCTCAAGATGAATTCAAGGAGCACACACTAGGAAGTGGAAGAGAAAGAGAAAGCAAAAACGCCAAGTTTCAGTAAACAAGGGAGTGGCGTGGACACACTAAGAGATAATTCACCCACCGAATTATTCTCTGTGGTCTCTCTCCCCTCCAACCTTAGGAGCTCTGCATTCTCTCCTTGGCCTCTCACCTCACTCTCAGAATTCCTCTCCCTTCTCCTTCCCAGCTTCCTTTGAAGGAGGAGAATCCCACAGCTTAAAGATTGGAACAGAGATGCTGGCATTCCCTGAAATGCAGCAGTGTCCCAGGATGAACCACCTTGGAGGGACCGTGGTTGCACCCTGCCGTCCCTTCTGGTACTGTTAATTTTCCCAAGAAGCTAAACAGAAGGCGACCAGAAGGACTCATCCACATTTTGCTGCTCACAAGTGGGAAAGAGTTTACTACCCGTCTCAAGAGCACTGGTGATGAGCCAATCGCTGTCTTGTGTTTCACTTCCACTTAAGCCTCACAGCAAGCCTAACAGATACGATTGAGCCCATTTTACAGAAGAGGAAAGAAGCACAGGTTATGTCACTTTCCCAACGAAGTCACACAGCTGGATGCAGCCAGGTTTCGAGCCCTGTCCAGCTTTACCACATCGGGACATCGGCTGGGCAGGAGGTCTTTGCACCTCATTTGGAAGGGGATGGACTGAGACCCATTAAACGTAAACTTTCCACATCACCCAACAGATCCACAGGAGCTCTGCAATGAGGGCTCCTCACCCACTGCTCCTTCTACAAGCAAACGTGGGCCTCAGCCAAGTGAGCAAATTAGGAAGATTCGTGGACTCCAAGCCCCTCCCCTCTATGCTGAGCCAGCTGGCTGTCACTTCCTGGGGCAATGCTGTCCTGCCTTCCAGGACCTATCCAAACTCACCCTCACCCCCTCCAGCTGCCCCCCTGCCGCGAAGGCCCCACCACACCCGCGATCTATCTGGGAGGCCTAATCACCAGAACAATGCACTTTGTGCTCAACTCCAAGCTGTGTGTGTGCAAAACACGGCCCTCACCTCCAAGTTAAGTGTTAATGGGGCGTGGGGCAGACATGAAACCAACAATTGGAATGTACAGGCCAGGCTGGGGTGACTCTGGGTGCTGCAAGGGCAGAAGGGGGCTCCTAACACACAGCAGCTGTCGCTCAAAGGAGAATACCTGCAAGGAGTGACTTTCCAGCAGGAAGCTGCAGAACGAGTAGGCATGCACAGGTAGGGAGAGGAGAGCGATCCAGGCAGAGGACAGACAGGCTTCCAGGCCCCGAGGTGAAAGAATGGAGCCCCAGGAGGTGAAGAGAGGTTAAAGGTGCTGGAGGGAGCCTGAACCTGGAGAGGTCGGCAAGGACCGGGTGGGCAGTGCCCCGGAAGTCTCTTAGTCAGTACCTCGAGGGCAATGGGAAGGCTAGGAAGGGTTTTAAGCCAGGGAGTCACATGATTGGCTTTGCTCTGCCTGGAAGGGAGGAGGAAGCCGGAAGCAAGAGGCGGAGGAGGGGGCAGTAATCCGGGCCAGAGTTATGGGCGGGCAGCAACAGCAGGAAAGAGGTGGACGGATATGAGGTGTTGAGGAACCACCAGGACTCAGGGATCTGATGGCATGTGGAGGAGAGGAGAGGGGTCACCCGTGTTTCCCCCAGCCTCAGGCTGGCTACTGGTGTCACTTGACCAAGACAAAAGGAATGAGTTTGGGGGCTGGGAGCGTAGGTGTGGGGTTGGGGCCAGGACCGAGCTCACGCGTGCTCCAGGCCTCCCACTTTCACCCCTTCTGGTTCTTCCTTCACATACACCTAATCCATGCACCCCATGCTTAAAACCCTTCAGGGGAATTTGCAGTCATCTCAAAAAGTGTGGGGCAAAAAAAAAGAAGAAATCACCTAGAAGTCAATCCTTGCAAATCCTTTAAATCTCCAATAAAACGTAGTGTCCGGACGTACCTTCCTTCGGCAAGTTCGGAGAAGCAGACTTTTCCTCTGGCCTGGAGGCAGGAGTCCGTCTCGGTTTCTTCGGTTTCTTTGCTTGGGGTGGAAGTGAAGACTGGTGTTTGGGGGCCATGCTGGGAGAAAAGCCAAGAATCCACCCAAGGGAAAAAGCTCGTACCAGGAGCTCTGAGAACTAAGGCTGCCCCAGGTGACAAGAGGTTTAAATATACTCTGGAGCCGCCTGGAGGGGATATTTATGTGACAGTGGGACACACCCATTCCCCCTCCCCCAGCCTCAACCTCCTACCCACCCTCCAATCAAGATCAACTTCTTTTACTTGCTCTTTGCTTTTCTCTCTAAGGGCTTTCTCGGCAGTGGGGTGGGGGGCGGAGGTGTTTTCCTTGGGCGGGGAGCAGTTCTGTGCTTTCCGGGACCCTCCTCGTCTTGACTTGAAGCACCAGTGGCCCATCCCCCAGTCCTGTCTCAAATATTCTCTGTAGGCAGCACTGCCCACATTGAGAACTGTACTCTTCTTTTTTCCTCTGGCCTCCTAGAAGATTTAAACGTGCTCTTGTCTCACCTCACCCTGGAACATTCTTCAGTCTCCCCACTCCCACCGCCTTGTCTGGCTAACTCCTTCCCAACCTCCATGTCTCAGCTTGGAGGGATAAATGAATGTTAAAATAAAGGAATCCAGGACGTCCCTGGTGGTCCAGTGGCTAAGGCTCCGCGCTCCCAATGCAGGGGGCCTGGGTTCGATCCCTGGTCGGGGAACTAGATCCCACATGCAGCAACTAAAGATCCCACATGCAGCAACTAAAGATCCCACATGCCGCAACTAAAAGATCCCGCGCTGCGCGCTGCAACGAAGATCCTGAAACTAAGACCCAGCACAGCCAAATAAATAAATATTTTAAAATAAAAGAATCCCAGTCGAGTATTAGAAAGCAAAAGGAAAAGCAGGTACCCTTGAGAGGACTTGGGACAGCCATTCATTCTTCTCTCATTTCAGGTACGATTAGAAGGTTAAGAGTTTGAAGAACCTGTAGAAGGCATGTCTGGCGGGGGGTCCCAAAACCCAATGCCTGTCAGGTAACAACTATGAGTAAGGCAAGCAACTGGAATTCACAACAGCTGGAGGAAGGTAGGTTGGTATAACCACTCTGGAAAACGTGTGCCGGCTCTATCAAAGCAGAGCCTGGGCTGAGTTACTCTTACCCAGCAGTTCTACTCCCGCCTACATGCTCAACAGAAATGCATACCTGTGTGCGCCAATATGTGTGATAAATGTGTGCAAGAATGTCCATAGCAGTGAGATTCTTACTAGCCAAAATCTGGAAACAATACAGATGTCTACCAACAGCCGAATAAATAGGTTTTGAGATATTTATACAACGGAACATGATAAAACGATGAGAACAAATGAACTACAGCTATGTGCCATCGTGTGAATGCAGCCTGCAAACATAATGTTGAGTGAAAGACACAAGACACAAAATAGGACAGGCTGTGTGATTGCACTTATATAAATTACAAAAAACAGACAAAACTGATCTATGCGGTTAGAAGTCTGGAGTGTGGTTACCTTTGCCCTGGGGAGGGACATCATCTGAGGCGGGATTAAGGGCCTTAATCCTTTCTAGTGATGCCCAGTTTCTGGATCTGGGGTTTGCTACACCAGTGTGTTTGGTTTGTGAACCCCAAGCTGCCATATCTTTGATTCTTCTAAAGAACAGCCAGAGGTATACATTTTGTTTTCAGTCTTTTTTTATGGCTGCTTCAGGTCTTAGTTGCAGCATGCTAGTTGCGGCAGGCGGACTTCTTAGCTGCGGCATGCAAACTCTTAGTTGTGACATGCATGTGGGATCTACTTCCCCGACGAGGGATTGAATCCGGAGCCCCTGCATTGGGAGCACGGAGTCCTACACACTGGACCACCAGAGAAGTCCCATAGATACACATTTTTATACGAAATCTCTGGATTTTTAAAAGTTAGCAACTAGGGCTTCCCTGGTGGCGCAGTGGTTAAGAATCCGCCTGCCAATGCAGGGGACATGGGTTTGAGCCCTGGGCCAGGAAGATCCCACATGCCGCGGAGCAACTAAGCCCATGTGCCACAACTACTGAGCCTGCGCTCTAGAGCCCGCATGCCATAACTACTGAAGCCCATGTGCCTAGACCCCATGCTCTGCAACAAGAGAAGCCACCGCAATGAGAAGCCCACGCACTGCCACAAAGAGCAGCCCCTGGTCACTTCAACTAGAGAAAGCCCATGCGCAGCAATGAAGACCCAACGCAGCCAAAAAAAAAAGTTAGCAACTAATTAAACTTTTTTTTTTTTTTTTTTTTGCAGTATGCGGGCCTCGCACTGCTGTGGCCTCTCCCATTGCGGAGCACAGGCTCCAGACACGCAGGCTCAGCGGCCATGGCTCACGGGCCTAGCCGCTCCGCAGCGCATGGGATCCTCCCGGACTGGGGCACGAACCCGCGTCTCCTGCATCAGCAGGCGGACCTTAACCACAGCGCCACCAGGGAAGCCTAATTAAACATTTTAAAACATACTTTGTGGACCAAGTAAAGCATGTCATCAGGCCACTTTCAGCCTATGAGCCATGAGTTTACAACCTCTGAGATAGTGCAATGATTTTCCTTTTTTTTTTTCCTGTTTGTTTTCTTTCCATTAATTACCCTCTTAAAATAAACCTAAGGCATAAGTCAGTGATGTCAATACTGATAAAAAGCTGAGCTCTTTCTGGAGGAAGACCGAGCACCACCAACATCTCTTACTCCCTTCCATCCCTCCATTCTCTGACAGCTTCTGAGGGACTTTGGGCTTCTTCTGAGACATTTTGGTTTCACAGCTAGGCAAGCTGAGACCTGAAAGAAGTGATTTACCTAAAGTCATGAGGACAATAACTGAGTTAAAACTGGAGCCCCAGTTCTGGGGTCATTTTATCACAAGGATGCACTTTCTAACCAGCCTAAGTGTCAGTGTTTACACCTGTAAAATGGATGATAATAATACCTGCCTCTTTGTTTCAGGATTTTCAATTAAGGACAAAGAGTCATCTTTCTCCTGTTTTCACCAAAGAAACTGTCCAAAACAACAGCATGGAAAACAAAAACAAAAACTCTCTTTTGATGAAACTGGGAGTCAGCTAAACCCCAAAGCACAGAATAGGTGGCTGGATGGGCAAAGCAGTGGAAAAGGAACAGGATGTATGCAGGAAGAGAGGACAGATGCCCTAGCTACAGATTTCTGGGAGTATCAGCAAAGGACACTTCTGGCAGCTGAGGGGCAAACCCTAAATCGCTTGCTTGTAGCAGCCAGAAGGGAGTGTACTGACAGGATGCTGCACCAGCTCAGTTCCTAGAAACAAAGGAGAAGGGGGTCAGTGAGGAGTAGCAAAAGGAGCTTCATGAGACCCATACAAATTCCAATTACCTTGAGATTCCCTTTTATCACCCACCAACCTGAGATCCAAAAGTTAAAAACAGCCTACCTGGGAGAAGGCACCTTAAATGGATACAGTCCCTCGGGAGGGCAGTTTAACCGTCAGAGTATCTATCAAAAGTGCAAAAGTACGTACCCTTGACCCAGAAATTCCCCTTCTATTTTTTATCCTACAGATAAATGAGTGGCACCTATGCAAAGCAATTCGCTGCAACATCATAAAAGTGAAAGCTTGGAAACAACCTAACAACTTCTTTGGGCTTTGGGTGACCAAAGGGTAAAACCTATACAGTAGAATGAGCTGCAACCATTAAATCAAATAGGGAAAAAGAGCCATGGTGAAGTGAAATAAGCAAGGTCCTACTAAGCAGCTAGTATGTTACCATTTGTGTAAAAGGGAGGGTAGAAAAAAAAATACATGTTCACTTATTTGCCTGTATACTTGTAACACAGCTCTTAAAGGACTCCTGCGCAGGTGATAACTCAGCCATCCCTGGGGAGGGGACTGGGTGGTGAGAAATGAAAGGACAGGGAAACAGAGAGATCTTTCACTCTTCACCCTGTTGTACATTTTGAATTTTGAACCTGTGTATATATTACATTAAAACAAAACAAAGATTACCTGAGCTCTAGTACTTAGAATCACTTACATCACATAAGAACAGCACCCACTTGGTACACGTCAGCTTAAATTCAAACGTGCAAGACCCCACCTTTCCTTTCCTCCACAGCTTCCAAAAGTTGAACTTCCTGGATTCCCAGAGGTGTTACCAGGCAACTGTGCAACTCTGCTTCATTCCAGAACTGGCTGCAGACAAGGTGGAAGCAAGGCAAATGACCTCCCTCCACTCCACCCAAAAGTTGACAGGATCATGACGTTCCATAACCCTGAGGCCAGGCTCTCTCTGGGAACCAGAATTTTCCAACACATCCCAAACACCCGTAGCCGTATGAGAGGATTTCAATAGCATTATCCTTTTAAACCCTCCCATCAACCTTTCCAGGACAGTATTATGTCCTTATTTTACAGATGGGAGAATCAAACCAAATGAAAAATTGACAGCCAGAGAATCTTGTCCAAAAATCAAAAGGATAGGAATAGAAGACTCAGGATTCAAACCGGTGTCTTTCTGGACTTCCTTGGCTGTCCAGTGGTTAAGACTGTGCTTCCAAAGCAGGGGGCACGGGCTCAGTCCCTGGTCAGGGAACTAAGATCCCACATTCTGCGTTTCTTGTCTTAAATGGGTGCCAGGGCCTGAGGGTCATTTGGTGCCTCTTTCATTGCCCTCACACTGTTCTCTGGCTCCTTGGTACTTATTAAAAAGTTAATAATAAGGAATTCCCTGGTGGTCCAATGGTTAGGACTCAGCACTTTTACTGTCCGGGGCGGGGACTAAGGGAAGGGGAGGATGGGGTGGTGGGGGCGGGGGGAAGGGGGGCGGCCGGTTCGATCCCTGGTCAGGGAACTAAGATCCTGCAAGCTGCGTGGCGCGGCCAAAAATAATAATAATAATAATAATAGTCTAAAAAAGTTACACCGGTATCCCACCATGAAGAGATAGGAGCTACTATTCGCCCCTTGAGGCGTGTTGATCCAACACAGACTGAGTACCAAGGAATGATTGAGATCATGGATGAAGTGGATATGAAAGGTGAGGTCTATCCATTTGGCGTAGTTGGGATGGCCAACAAAGGGGATTGCCTACAGAAAGGGGAGAGCGTCAAGTTCCAATACTGTGTCCTGGGCCAAAATGCACAGACTATGGCCTACAACATCACACCCCTGCGTAGGGCCACAGTGGAGTGTGTGAAAGATCAGTTTGGCTTCATTAACTATGAAGTAGGAGATAGCAAGAAGCTCTTTTTCCATGTGAAAGAAGTTCAGGATGGCATTGAGCTACAGGCAGGAGATGAGGTGGAATTCTCAGTGATTTTTAATCAGCGCGCTGGCAAGTGCACTGCTTGTAATGTTTGGCGAGTCTGCGAGGGCCCGAAGGCTGTTGCAGCTCCACGACCTGGTAGGTTGGTCAATCGCTTGAAGAACATCACCCTGGATGATGCCAGGGCTCCTTGCCTAGTGGTTCTTCGTCAGCCAAGGGGACTAGATAACTCAGTGGGATTTGGTGCCGAAAGAAAGATCCGTCAAGCTGGTGTCATTGACTAACCACATCCACAAAGCACATCATTAATCCACTGTGATCAAGTTGGGGGGATTCTGGTGAAGGGTTCTGAATATCTCCCTCTTCATCCCTCCCAAAATCTGGAATATTTATTCTATTGAGCTATTACACCAGTTTTAACACCTTCCTCATGTTATGTTTAAAAAAATAAATACATTTAAGAAAACCATTTTAAAATTATGCACAGTTGCAGCCTGGAAAACTTAAGGTGGTGCCTTATAGTATCAATTTTAGGAGCTTTATTTGGTTCATTTAATGCAACTGGTAACTGCAAAATCCACTTCGCCTGTGTAAGTGAAAATTACAGACTGTTACCTTGTTGACCCTATGAAATTCTGCACTCGATACTTAGTATGTACTCTACCTTCATTACTTCTGGCAAGATGTTCTGCCTTAGCACTCAGTTGCATTCTTTTTCCTTTTCTTTTCTGTTCATTATGCTTTAATTCTGAGGACCATATTATGGTAGAATATATTAAAAATTACAAAAATTTGTATAGGCAAACCAATTCTTTAAGTTGTGGCCAAATGTTATTTTTCATATCATTTATAATCTTGTCACAGTCCACTTAATGAAGTTTGGTTAGATTTCAGTGAAAATTATCTTCCAGGGTAGTTTTTTTTCCCCCCACCTGGGAAGGGGGGGGTAACTTTACCACAATTAGTATATCTGGTACAGAATTTCATGCAAATGAGGTGTGCCAGCAGTGTGATAATTTAAACGTATTTAAACAAAAACAAAAGGATGAATGCACAAACTTGCTGCTGCTTAGATCACTCCAGTTTCTTTTACTGCTTTCAAAACAAAACAAAACAAACAAAAAATAATTTAAAAGTTGTGCCTGAGGGCTTCCCTGGTGGCGCAGTGGTTGAGAGTCCGCCTGCCGATGCAGGGGACGCGGGTTCGTGCCCTGGTCCGGGAGGATCCCACGTGCCGCGGAGTGGCTGGGCCCGTGAGCCATGGCCGCTGAGCCTGCACGTCCGGAGCCTGTGCTCCGCAACGGGAGAGGCCACAACGGTGAGAGGCCCGCGTACCCCTGCCCTCCCCCCCCAAAAAAAAGTTGTGCCTGAAAAAAAAAAAAGATAGGAACTACTAACAAAACATATATGTCCTATAATATGTATTTGTGTGCAGTTTAAACAGGATTATTGTACAAAGCTGGTTTTTAGTCTAATTTTTTCCATTAACGATTTTTCTTTTTCTTTTTTTTTTTTAAATTGTTTTTTTTTGTTTGTTTTTTTGCGGTACGCGGGCCTCTCACTGTTGTGGCCTCTCCCGTTGCAGAGCTCAGGCTCCGGACGCGCAGGCTCAGTGGCCATGGCTCACGGGCCCAGCCGCTCCGCGGCATGTGGGATCTTCCCGGACCGGGGCACGAACCCGCGTCCCCTGCATCGGCAGGCGGACTCCCAACCACAGCGCCACTAGGGAAGCCCAACGATTTTTCTTTAACATCTTTTCATGACATTATATATACTCCTGTGACAACATTTTTCATTACTATATTGTTTTCTGTTGGGTAAATGTCTTATAGTTTATTTAACCAAAACTTGACAATAGAAATTTAAGATGTTCCTACTATTTTGTTATTATAAGCAATGTTGTGATAAACATCCTGGCAACTAAATCTTGACACATATGATTATTTCCTTAGAATACATTCCTAGAGCAGCAATTGTTGAGTGGGAAAGTATGTAAAATATTAAGGGTTTGTAACATGTTGCCCAATTGTCCAGCTGCTCTCCTGCACTGTTTGTGTATATTTCACTGAACCCTGCCTCATTCTCTGAAGTTCATATTCAGTAGGTGGAAAATTTTATCTCAGAAAAACAGTTTTTCTTTTCTTTTTTTTTTTGCGGTACGCTGGCCTCTCACCGTTGTGGCCTCTCCTGTTGCGGAGCACAGGCTCCGGACGCGCAGGCTCAGCGGCCATGGCTCATGGGCCTAGCCGCTCCGCGGCATGTGGGATCTTCCCGGACCGGGGCATGAACCCGTGTCCCCTGCATCGGCAGGCGGACTCTCAACCACTGCACCACCAGGGAAGCCCTGATTTATTCTTTATTGAAGTACAGTTGATTTACAATGTTGTATTAATTTCTGATATACAGCAAAGTGATTCAGTTATACATATATACGTACATATATATATACATACATATATATGTATGTATATATACTCGTTTTGGGGGAATATTTTTGGCCACATCGCATGGCACGTGGGATCAGGATCGAACCTGTGCCCCCTTCAGTGGAAGCGTGGAGTCTTAACCACTGGACCTCCAAGGAAGTCCCTATATATTCTTTTTTTTAAAAAAAATAAATTTATTTATTTTATTTTTGGCTGCATTGGGTCTTCGTTGCTGCATGCAGGCTTTCTCTAGTAGCGGCGAGTGGGGGCTACTCTTTGTTGCAGTGCGCGGGCTTCTCATTGCAGTGGCTGCTCTTGTTGCAGAGCACAGGCTCTAGGCTTGTGGGCTTTGGTAGTTGTGTCACACGGGCTCAGTAGTTGTGGCTCGCGGGCTTAGTTGCTCCGCAGCATGTGGGATCTTCCCGGACCAGGGCTCGAACCCGAGTCCCCTGCATTGGCAGGCGGATTCTCAACCACTGCCCCACCAGGGAAGTCCTATATTCTTTTTTATTATGGTTTAATACAGGATATTGAATATAGTTCCCTGTGTTATGTAGTAGGACCTTGCTGTTTATCCATTCTGTACGTAATAGTTTGCATCTCTAATCCCAAATTCCCAATCCATTCCTCCTCCACGCTCCCTCCCCCTTGGCAACCACAAGTCTGTTCTCTATGTCTGTGAGTCTGTTTCATAAATAAGTTCATTTGTGTCATGTTTTATTTATTTTTAATTATTAATTAATTAGTTTTTACTTTTTGGCTTGCTGAATGGCTTACAGGATCTTATTTCCCTGACCAGGGATCGAACCCGGCCCTGCACACAGCCCCCCCACACCCTGGCAGTGATATCGCCAAGTCCTAACCACTGGGACTGCCAGGAAATTTCCTGTGTCATATTTTAGATTCCACTTATAAGTGATATTATATGATATCTGTCTTTCTCTTTCTGACTTACTTCACTTAGTATGATAATCTCTAGGTCCATCCAGGTTGATACAAATGGCATTATTCCATTTTTTTTTTATGGCTGGGTAGTATTCCATTGTATATATATATCGCATCTTCTTTATGCATTCATCTATCGATGGACATTTAGGTTGCTTCCATGTCTTGGCTATTGTAAATAGTGCTGATGTGAACATCGGGGTGCATATATCTTTTCAAGTTACAGTTTTGTCAAGATACATGCCCAGGAGTGGGATTGTTGGATCATATAGCAACTCTACTTTTAGTTTTTTGAGGACTCTCCATACTGCTTTCCACAGTGGCTGCACCAATCTACATTCCCACTAACAGTGTGGGAGGGTTCCTTTTTCTCCACACCCTCTCCAGCATTTGTTATTTGTAGACTTTTTTTTTTAAGTTGGGTTGACTGTGCAGGTCTTGTTTGCGGCATGTGGGGCGTGCGGGATCTTTAATTGCGGCATGTGAGATCTAGTTCCCTGACCAGGGATCGAACCTGGGCCCCCCGCACTGGGAGCGCCGAGTCTTAGCCACTGGACCACCAGAAAAGTCCCGTTATTTGTAGACTTTAATCATGGCCATTCTGACCAATGTGAGGTGGTACCTCATTGTAGTTTTTTTTTTTTTTTTTTGCTGTATTTGGGCCTCTCACTGTTGTGGCCTCTCCCGTTGCGGAGCACAAGCTCCGGATGCGCAGGCTCAGCGGCTATGGCTCACAGGCCCAGCCGCTCCGCGGCATGTGGGATCTTCCCAGACCGGGGCACGAACCCATGTCCCCTGCATCGGCAGGCGGACTCTCAACCACTGCACCACCAGGGAAGCCCCAGTTTTTTTTTTTTAAAGATTTATTTATCCTTTATTTTATTTTTATTTTTGGCTGGGTCGGGTCTTAGTTGTGGCATGCAGGATCTTTCGTTGCAGTGCATAGGCTTTTCATTGCAGCGTGTGGGCTTCTCTCTAGTTGTGGCGTGCAGGCTCCAGGGCACGTGGGCTCTGTAGTTGTGGCGTGTGAACTTAGTAGTTGTGGCACGTGGGCTTAGTTGCCCTGCAGCATGTGGGATCTTACTTCTCTCACCAGGGATCGAACCCACGTCCCCTGCATTGTAAGGTGGATTCTTTACCACTGTACCACAAGGGAAGTCCCCTCATTGTAGTTTTGATTTGCATCAGAACAATTTTTCTTATGCTTCTTGACAATGGCATTTCTTATTTTGTAAATAGCCCATTCATATCAATTTGCCCAATTTCCTGTTATGATGTATCCCTTTTCTTCATTGATTTATAAGTGTATTTTATATACTAGGCATATAAGCCTCTCTTTTACATATTGCAAAATATTTTCCCTAGGTTATTTGCTTTGCATTGTATTTTTAGTGGGTTTTTTTTGTTTGTTTTTTGTTTGTTTGTTTGTTTTTGTGGTACGCGGGCCTCTCACTGTTGTGGCCTCTCCCGTTGCGGAGCACAGGCTCCGGACGCGCAAGCTCAGCGGCCATGGCTCACGGGCCCAGCCGCTCCGCGGCATGTGGGATCTTCCCGGACCGGGGCACGAACCCGCGTCCCCTGCATTGGCAGGCGGACTCTCAACCACTGCGCCACCAGGGAAGCCCCTTTAGTGGTTTTTGTTTTTTTTTTTGAGACTCACTAAAGTATTTTATTTTGATGTAAGCAAGGCTCTCAAGCTTTTCTTTTTTAAAAAAAAAGTTTATTTATTTGGCTGCGCCCTGTCTTAGTTGCGGCACGTAGGACCTTTTAGTTGCAGCATGTGGGATCTAGTTCCCTGACCAGGGATGGAACCCAGACCCCCTGCACTGGGAGAGCGGAGTCTTAGGCACTGGACCACCAAGGAAGTCCCAGGATTTTCCCTTTAAAAGATGAGAATTCCCTTGTCTGAGACTTTGAAAATTGCAAGGAATTGGTAGCTCAGCCTTTTGTGGAGTGGATATTATATGTTGTCAGGCACTGAGCTAGGCCTTATGGTTGCAGAAATGAAAACGATGTGGTTCCATCATTCAAATCTCATAGACTAATGGAGTGTGTGTGCTTGCAGGGATTTTGAGGGCAACACCGTTTATTGAGCAATTTAAGTATTCTATTCCGCTCTGAAATGTCACCTTTGACATACATTAAAAAATATACTTGGGCTTCCCTGGTGGCGCAGCGGTGAAGAATCCGCCTGCCAATGCAGGGGACACGAGTTCGAGCCCTGGTCCAGGAAGATACCACATGCCACGGAGCAACTAAGCCTGTGCGCCACAACTACTGAGCCTGTGCTCTAGAGCCCGTGAGCCTCAGCTACTGAAGCCGGCACGCCTAGAGCCCATGCTCTGCAACAACAGAAGCCACCACAATGAGAAGCCCACGCACCGCAACAAAGAGTAGCCCCTGCTCACCACAACTAGAGAAAGCCTGCGCGCAGCAAGAAAGACCCAACTCAGCCAAAAATAAATAAATTTATTAAACATATATGTCTATATACTTAAGTCTGTTTCTGGACTTGCTGTTCAGTTGAATTGATATCTATGATTATCCCAGTGTCAATTCCACATTCTATATTATTATTTTACTTGGACTATTTTCTCTCTCGGTGAGCAGGGGCTACTCTTCATTGCGGTGTGCAGGCTTCTCATTGCAGTGGCTTCTCCTGTTGCCAGGAGCATGGGCTCTAGGCACGCGGGCTCAGTAGTTGTGGCGCATAGGCTCAGTAGCTCTGCGGCATGTGGGATCTTCCCAGGCCAGGATTCGAACCTGTGTGCCTTGCATTGGCAGGCGGATTCTTAACCACTGCGCCACCAGGGAAGCCCATCTGTCTTTTATTTTTAACAGCTTCATTTAGGTGTAATTTACATGCTGTATATTTCACTCATTTGCAGCATAAGGTTCAATGATTCTTGGTAAATTTACAAAGCTGTGTAACCATCACCACAATCTGATTTTAGAACATTTCCATCACCCCAAAAAGAAACTTTATGCTCATTCCCACCCCCAGCTCCAGGCAACCACTAATCTACTTTGTGTCTCTATAAATTTGTCTTTTCTGGACATTTCATATAAATGGAATCATACAATATGTCATCTTTTACATCTGGCTTTACTTTATCTGTTTCTTAATATGTAGTAAGCCTGACTTCTTTCATTATTCTTCAGTTTTAGGAAATTTCTCGGGCATTTCTCAGAGTAAAATGATTGCTCCAGAAGAAGTTGTTATCACACAGAATTAAACTATAGCCCCAGGACTTCCCTGGCTGTCCAGTGGTTAAGACTCCACGCTTCCACTGCAGGGGGCGCAGGTTCGATCCGTGGTCAGGGGACTAAGATCCCGCATACCTTGCTGCACGGCCAAAAAATAAAATAAAATAAAAGTTAAAAAGAATACAAATAGGGACTTCCCTGGTGGCACAGTGGTTAAGAATCCGCCTGCCAGTGCAGGGGACACGGGTTCGAGCCCTGATCCAGGAAGATCCCACATGCCGTGGAGCAACTAAGTCCGTGTGCCACAACTACTGAGCCCGTGAACCACAACTGCTGAAGCCCGCACACCTAGAACCTGTGCTCTGCAACAAAAGAAGTCACAGCAATGAGAAGTCTGCACACTGCAACAAAGAGTAGCCCCCGCTCACCACAACTAGAGAAAGCCTGTGAGCAGCAATGAAGACCCAACACAGCCAAAAATAAATAAACAAAATAAATAAATTTATTTTAAAAAGGATACAAATAAATAAACTATAGCCCCAGAATAATTACATACATCATAACCTTACAAGGTAACTGATTGAAGGTTCTCTTCGTGTATTAAGCCAGTTTGCTTCCTAAAAACAAAAGACATATATACACTCAGCTGCATGGAAATCATTCTTCCTTTCTGAACCTCAGTTGTTTGTTTGTAATCTGTATAATGGGGACTGTAACACTTGGAATCGTGAATATCCACTTGCTTTACCTCCACTCTCCCTCTGTAGGGCCACACCAGCCCCTGGTGTGGCCCTACAGAGGCCACACAAAAGCATGCGCAGAACAGGTACGTTAATTATGGCTACATTTTATTAAGCTCTCTCAGGTGCCAGATGCACTGAATTTTCACAATGACCAGGTGTGGCAAGTATTGTAATCATCCCACTTTATGTGTTCACTCAAGGTGGGCACATATTTATTGATGACCTACCTACTGTCAGTGAGCACTGGCCTGGCACAGGTAAGCTTGAAGCCAAAGAGACAATGGTCCCAGCACATGGTAGAGTGAAGAGACACACACTGCACAGCAGAAAACAAACAGTGAATGTGTAATACCAAGTTAAGAAGGCAGCCAAGCAGGACTGCAATGGAGAATAACAAGGAAAGCCTCTTTCAATCAAGTCTTCAGGGAAGGTTGGTCTAAGGAGAAAAATCTTGTCTCGGACTTAAAAAATAAAAAGGAGGGAATTCCCTAGCGGTCCGGTGGTTAGGGCTCAGTGCTTTCTCTCCCATGGGCCTGGGTTTGATCCCTGGTTGGGGAACCAAGATCCCGCAAGCCATGCGGCACTGCCAAATTAAAAAAAAAAAAAAGGAGCCAGCACCTTGCAGGGCTGGGAGAGAAACATTCCAGGCCAAGGAAAGTGAGGCTCAGAGAGGGACAGGAAGGGCACAAAGTCACACAAGGACTACAGAATAAGCCAAGATGTGAAACCCTAATGCCAGATGACAAACTCCCTCCATGACATTCTAGTAACCGTCGTTAACCCGGCTAAGTGTGGGGACTCACACACAGGAGGTCCGAAGAAAAATCAAGGCCTTGTTTGACCCTGAGTGGACGGATGGCTGCTCAAGGCTGGGGCTGAAGCTACAGCAATGCTTGTGAGTGCGGGGAGGATTTATCATCCTGGGCTCCCGGTTGGGGAAGGGGCGGGAGTTGTACCCCATTGTCCTTCCCTTCCTTCCCGCTCTCAGACTCCAGCTCTGACAAAGCTGTTTTAATAAGTTTATTAAGCCTTTGTCTTAATCCACCTTTGAGCAGGGGACTTTCCTGGTGGGGGAGGGATGGGGCCTGTGCTGGGTGGAAGCAAAGGCCGAGAGGCAGAAAGCGGGCAGGCCAAGAGGGAATCTTGAGGCCTGAAGGGATTGAACTGACTTCTCAAATGTCACCTCCTCCTAGAGGTCTTCCTTGTCTGTCCTAGATAAAATAGTTTTTCCCAGATGTACCCTTATCCTTCTCTGTTCCCTTCCCCTGCTTTATTTTTCTTCTAGTCTTTGACTTATAGTAGGCATTCTATTAGTATTTGTTGAATAAAATAGTTATTTGTGCTCTTCCATGTGAGAGGCATGGGGTTGGGCCTTTCATCACCACATCCTTCCCACCCCACCCTCCATCTCCCCAGTAGTAATGACCCTAGGCTTCTTCCAAGCCCTTTTTACCCTGTAATTACTTATATGTCAAGGCTCAGAGTGTAAATTCCAAGACAGCAGAACTGCTTGGTGGTGTCGGCTGCTCCTGAGCACTGTGTCTGACACGTAGGGAGTGTAGGATAATCATTTGCTGAATAAATGAATGAATGAGTGAATGAATGAATGAAGCCCTTACCTGGGCTGGTAAAGGCCTCCCAGGGCTGAGCTGGGAAGCCTGCCTATGTGACTTTGAGGTAATGCCTACTGCCCAGGACTCCATGGGATTTTCCTCTTCTGAGCGGCTCTTATTTCACTGATACTGCCTTTACCCTAAATAGTTCTGGGATTCCTCTTGAGTAAGTGTCTCTTAAACCTCAGAGCACAAAAGAATGACCAGGGAAATCCCAGAGCCCACCTTAGAGATAATGAATTAGCGGGGCTGTCCTGGGCTAAGGGAATCTAGCTGTTCACAATCCATTCTCCACTCTACGTCCAGGCATCTTCTTAAAATACATAAATCCAATCAAGTCACTCCCTTGCTGAAAACCCATCACTGGTTTCCTGGTGATCTAGTGATAAAGTCCAAGCTCCATGTCCCTCTAGCATCTTCATGGTCTGGCCCCTGTTCACATGCATCATCAAGGCACCAGGTTCTCTGTTGCTTTGGGGACTTCTTCGCAGAGTTCTTCCTTCTGCTTGGAAGACTCTCCCCCTCTTCCTACTCCTAGTTTTCATCTTCAGGTTGTCCTTGCCAGGCTGACTTCTTTTTCTTCAGACCTCAGCCTAGAAGCCCTCTCCTTCCTGAGGCCCGATCTGCAACTGCAGAGGGCCCTCTGCTGGCCACACATACCTGGCCATCACCGAGAGCTGAGGCACGGTTTTGTGACTGACTCTCTCTCGTGCAACTGTAAGCTTGTTGAGGGCGGGAACCATCATAGTTCCCAGAACCTATCACAATGCCTAGCTCATAATTGGTGTCAACCCGGGGGAAGACGGCACTGATTTAGATGGCCAGTCGTGTGTGTGTGTGTGTGTGTGTGTGTATGTGTGTGTGTGTGTGTGCGCGCTGAGAACCTACCCTGTAACTTAGGACTAATCTTTCCCATCCTTTAAGGCCCAGCCTTCCTTTGTGTGGTCTCTCTGATCCCTTATGGCTTGGTGGTAATAATATTATTAATAATTAAGAAGTACTGATAAATACTGATAACATACTATGTACTGCTTTTTGTGCTTGCTTTCCAAGTATTAACTCATTCAGTCCTGTTTCAACCCAGTGGGATAAGCCTAGCAACCTAATTTTATAAATAAGAAAATTGAAGCATGGAATGATTTAAAGAAAGGAGCATGGTCTTTGGAATCAGGCAATTCTGGGTTTTAGTCCAACCTCTACCTCACCAGCTATGCATGACCATGGGCAAGTCGCAAAGGTCTCTTAGCCTTCGTTCTTTCCCACATCTGTGAAATGTGAGTTGTAATAATACCTGACCTATCAGGATGTTGTGAGAATTCATGCAAAGTGCTTATAGCACACATTGAGAACTCATACTCTAGGAGGTGTTATTATTATATAATTGTTTTGTCCTTGGAGCATGGTAGAGACATTCAGAAGTTGAGTTGTTTTACTAAATAGAACTGAATGTTCCTGAAAGAATTGTCACCAGGGTTTTAAAATGGGGATGTCTTCTTTTTTGACTCTTTGTCTCCTTGAATGCATTTGAACATTCTCTGAACACACACTGACTGAACTTTTTTGCAGCAAGAAGTAGAGGTAGGAAGCAGGAGTCTTCCTGGAAATGCCCTGGTAGGCAGGGTGAGGCCTAGTTGAGATTTAAAAGGGGTTCTGTCCTCAGGAATTCCCTGGCGGTCCAGTGGTTAGGACTCCAGGTTTTCGCTGCTGAGGGCCCGGGTTTGATCCCTGGTTGGGGAACTAAGATTCCACAAGCGCATGGCAAAGCCAGAAAAAAAAGCGAGTGGGGCTCTGTCCTACGTATAAGGCTAGAAACTGTTCTTACTGATGGCTAGACATTCATTCAATTAGTCTTTACTGTGTGTCAGGCACAGTGCTGGGCTCTGGGGACATCTATGTTCCCCATGCTGGAGGAGCTGACCCACTGGGGAAAAGACAGGCAATACTACCTTGTTACTAAATTACAATTTTGAGGAGTGCTCCAGAGAAGAGAAACTCAGTCCCCTGAGAGCCAACAATAGGCTTGGGATCTGGTTTCGAAGTAAATAGGAGAGCAGGGAGGAGTGCTCCAGGCAGAGGGAAAGTACATGGAAGCCAGAGGTCAGGTGGAGGAGTTTGAATTGCTGTCATGGTAACAGGGAATGGCCAGAGTGTCTGAGGCTTCAGGATGGGAAAAAGAGGGCTGGAGAAGCACCACAGGGCCACTTGCTGCCCAACTGCACGTTCTTCTCCCCTTCCTCCTCTAGTGAGCCCTGCTCTCCCTTTCAGCCTCCTCCTTTCTGGCACATATGCCTGCTCAAAACTCTCCTACCCTGGAAATGTTTCCCCAGCTGTCCTGTCCACCCAAGGTATGATACTCTCTCCAGCACGCTAAGCATTTGTCTGTTCATTCATTCCCTCCTTTCTTTTCATAAATAAACCACATAAAACTTGAACCCTACAAAGAGAGGAAAACTTAAATTACCCAGAGGCATCTGTTATCCATATTTGTATCTATACCCCTAGGTTTTGTTAGAAACATATATTGTTATAAAAACAGGATACAATGTATATAAATTGCATTTTATAAAAACTTTAATATCCTGCAAACATTTTGCCACATTTAAATAGCAAATAACAACACTCTTAATGGCCACCTGAGATTCTATACCATGTACCATAATTACTCAACCAAAGGCTTACTATCCATTCTTTCTCAAATATTTAGTGAATACCTGTTGTGTGCCAAGACTTTGCTTGGAAATTTAGGCTGACTGGGCTTCCCTGGTGGCGCAGTGGTTGAGAGTCCGCCTGCAGATGCAGGGGACACGGGTTCGTGCCCCGGTCTGGGAAGATCCCACATGCCGCAGAACGGCTGGGCCTGTAAGCCATGGCCACGGAGCCTGCGCGTCCGGAGCCTGTGCTCCGCAACGGGAGACGCCACAACAGTGAGAGGCCCGCGTACCAAAAAAAAAAAGAAATTTAGGCTGACTGCAGGATCTTGTTATTATCATAGTAATACTATCGTAAATGAATAGTTGCTTAATATCCTTGGGTCTCAGTGTCTCTGTGAATCAGATCTTGATTCAGGAAAAATTCCCAGAAGTAGGATTTCTGGATTAAAGAGGAGGCACACCTTAAGGTCAAATTACCCTCCAGTTAAGTTTTACCAAGTTACACTCACACTTACTTTCTATGTTGAGCTTCCCAATACTATCCATTACTTTCTCTACTTCCTCCTTTCCCTCCTAAACCCTCTTCAGGCTGGCTTTTGTTCCCACTACTCTCGTGCAATTGTTTGGGACATTTAATACTATGGGCCACCCTTTTCTTCTTCTTGTTTTTAAAAAATGTTTAAATTTATTTTACTCTTTTATTTTTGGCTGTGTTGGTTCTCCGTTGCTGTGTGCGGGCCTTCTCTACTTGCGGTGAGCCGGGACTTCTCTTTGTTGCGGTGTGCGGGCTTCTCATTGTCGTGGCTTCTCTTGTTGCAGAGCACGGGCTCTAGGCGCGTAGGCTTCAGTAGTTGTGGCACGTGGGCTCAGTAGTTGTGGCTTGTGGGCTCTAGAGCTCAGGCTCAGTAGTTGTGGCACATGGGCTTAGTTGCTCTGCGACATGTGGGATCTTCCAGGGCCAGGGCTCTAACCCATGTCCCTTGCATTGGCAGGCGGATTCTTAACCACTGTACCACCAGGGAAGCCCCACCCTTCTCTTCTTGAAATATTCTCCTTCCTTACTCAGGTGAAGCAGGTCTTATTAGTCTCATTTTTACAGCTAGGAAACCAAGGCCCAGAGAGGTACCAAGTCTATTAAAGAGGACATAGCACTGTTCAGGCTTCATATCCAGGCCTCCCGACTTCCACAGCCTTGAGCTTCTTGTTTTTATTTTTTTTTTTAACGTTTTTTATTGATTGCTGGGAAGATGTTTTCATTTATTTATTTATTTGGTTGTGCTGGGTCTTAGCTGCAGCAGGCAGGCTCCTTATTTGCGGCTCACCAGCCCTTTAGTTGTGGCAATGTGAACTCTTAGTTGCAGCATGCATGTGGGATCTAGTTCCCTGGCCAGGGATGGAACCCGGGCTCCCTGCATTGGGAGTGTGGAGCCTTAACCGCTGCACCACCAGGGAAGGCCATTAAGCTTCTTTTTGAATGTGATTTTTGGAACCCTTGGTGATGTTTGCAAGTGTTTCTAGTGTTAAGAGGGCCTCACCAGGAGAATTTTGTTTGGTTCTACTTTCTTTCTAGGAAATTTCTATTGCATTCCATTCTTTCCAGTGTTGCTAATCTAATCGGTCCTCACGGCCTTGGCTGGAACAGGGTCCCAATGAAGACTCAGTCGTGGGTACAGAGGGGCCTCTGATTGGGCAGGTTTCCATCCCTCTGAGAGTTCAGGGATAGGAGGAAAGCAGCCCAGAGGACCTGGCCAGAGTATTCTTGCTGAGAGGCTCAGAATGGGGCCTTGGGGCCAAGCAGCTTTCCGGGGGGTCTTGGGCAAATGTGATGCAGGCTTTATGGGTGATCTGGGGCAGTTATTTTTCAGACAATCAGCACCCTCAATCGACATGTAACAGTTGATTCCTCATAGTTACCTTAAGGATTATTAAGATCAACATACAGAAAGCTCTGGGTTCTACCTGACACACGGTAGATACTCAGTAATTGGTAGTTGTGCAGGCCTTTAACTTCGGTTTAACAAGCATTTTTCCACATTCGACCTCATTTGGGCCTTCCAACTACTCAACCCCACTGGATCCGCATATGGTTGTTTAAAATCGCCATTCTGTTGTGGCAGAAACTGAGGATCAGACGGCTAGCACTTGGCTTCAAGGTGGTCGCCAATTGGAGCTCTGCTGGAGCACTCGGCAGCTGCGCCAGCTCTGCACCCCGAGGCCCCACAACTCCAGCCCGCCGCGACCACAGCCCCCCGCCCTCGCCTCTGCGCCTGGCCGCTTAGCGCCATCTTTGAACTTGGCACGAGCGCGTCGCTTCCGCACTTGCCTCCCCACCCAGAGTAGACGCGCATGCCCCAAGCGGGCTCCTTCTGCGTTTGGAGAATCCAGAACTGGTATTGCTTGTCGCACGGTCGGAAAAGAATAATTTATCTCTTCTTCTTGGATCTTGGGGTGCGGGGGGAGGAGGAGAAGGAGGTGGAGAAGGAGGAGGAGGCGCGCTGACAAATTCAAAAATGGCGCCGATAGCCTCACCTTCCCAGCCTTCCGCTCTGGAGGAGCGGGGGCGAAGGTTGCGTCGGACTGCGCCGGCGCCGGGGTTGGGGGGGCGGGGCGGATCCGTCTCCACGGTAACCCGCGCGCAGCCGGGGCAGCTCTGCCGCGCGGGAAGCGCGGGTGCTGAGGCGCTGGCTTCAGGCGGGGCTGCGAGCACCGAGCGGCCCGAGCGGCCCGGTCCGCTGCAGGACGAGACCCTGGGCGTGGCGTCCGTGCCCTCGCAGTGGAGGGGCGTCCAGGGCATCCGCGGGGAGACGGTGAGGGCGCAGGTTTGGCTCGGGGCGACGTGGGCGGGAGGGCGAGGGGCCTCGCGCGGCTGCCGGCCCAGGTTCTGAGGTCCCACCGTTTTATTTTTATATTTTAACTCGCAGAAACTAACCCTTTGGGATACCCTCGTCTCAATTTCCCCAGTCTTTGAATAGCAACAAAGAGTTTTTCTTTAAAACCTCTAAAAACCCCACGTTTTGAAGGATTTCGTGTGAACTGCGGTTTTTAGGCATTTCAAACTAACTTTCACTTAAAAAACACGACCAAACTGCATTTTCAGGTCGAGACACACCCGTTTTCTAGTACGTAGTTTAATCCAAAGCACACAGACGAGGTGGTCTGAGATGAGGGCAGGGCTGCAGGGGCCCAGGGCTTCTGAGGGATCTGTGTGGAGACTTGGAGCCCCTGCCGCGTCGGTGGCGATTCCTCCGTCACCAGCGGGTGAGCTCCCTCCCGGAGCTTGTCTGCATCGGACAGGAAATAAACTATGTAATAAGTATACTGTGTGTTAGAGCTGAGCAGTGGACATGGACAAAAGAAAAAGGGCGAGGGATTAGAAAGTCTGGGTCGGGGAGTGAGAGGTGGGCTGCAGGGCGGGCCTCTTGGAGAGAGTGATGTTTGAGCAAGGACTTGGAGTGAGAGAATTCACCAAGTGGATACCTGAGGTAGAACAGCCCAGGGAGAGCAAACTTCAAGTGCAAAGGTCCTGGGGTTGGAGCCAATCTGGTGTGTGTGAGGAGGCAGGTGGGGCTGGAGGGGAAAGAGAAGGGGAGAATAGTTCCAGGTGAGGTCAGAGAGGGTAAGGAGAGGCAGGTCAAGTTTAGGGCTTGCTCATCATTGTAAGGATGTTGGCTTCTCCTCGGTGAAAATGAGCATTGCAAGGGGGCTGCATATTTCCCAGCAGAGGAAAGTCAGGCTTAGCTTGCCACACAGGTGTTAGAACCTGCAGAGACCATGTCCTCACCAACACCAATACCAATGAGGTTTCTATGATGTCGTACTCTTGAGGACAGGTTTCTTGCCTCTGGCCAGCAGTCTGCAGGTCTCAAGCCAGATTTCATCTGGCTTCAAAGCACTTCACACTTCGCCATGCTGGATAGACATGGTTCTAGTTAAAAGCAAAGGCAGCGGATAGTTTAGTTATATCTATCCATCTTTACTGAAGGTAAATGTGTAATTCACATTCACTGGCTTTGAAAAACTACTTGAAATAGTTCTTGTTTGCTGAAGATTCAGATTTAATTTAATTTTTTTTTTTGGCTGCGTTGTGTCTTCGTTGCTGCACGCGGGCTTTCTCTAGTTGCGGCAAGCCAGGGCTACTGTTTGTTGCTGGTGCGCAGGCTTCTCACTGCAGGGGCTTCTCTTGTTGCAGAGCACGGGCTCTAGGTGTGCGGGCTGCGGTACTTGCAGCACGCAGGCTCTAGAGCTCAGGCTCACTAGTTGTGGCACACGGGCTTAGTTGCTCCGCTTTGGTACTTGCAGCACACAGGCTCTAGAGCTCAGGCTCGCTAGTTGTGGCGCACGGGCTTAGTTGCTCCGCGGCATGTGGGACCTTCCCGAACCAGGGATTAAACCTGTGTTCCCTGCATTGGCAGGCGGATTCTTAACCACTGGGCCACTGGGGAAGTCCAAGATACAGATTTTAAAAGATTCCAGGTTGGGAACCATCGACTCAGTCTAACTTTTTACTTTTTTTTTTAAAGAATGAGATCGAGGCTTGTTGATTTTCTTGTAGCTATAGTTTTAACCCGTAGGGCTCTAAGAACTGATTCTAATACTTGAGGTGTAAAGGCTTTCATCTCAGGTGTTTCAGTTGAATCAGTCTTTCCTGTCTTATTAAGGAGATTCTTTATTAAGTTGTAAGACTGTTGCAGGGGTCAGAGGAAAGTGGTAAATTGCTTTTTCCAAATTAACTTGTTTCTCTTTATAGAAGTTTCTGTGTCCAAAATTTAGAAAAAAATCTGGATAAGCAAAAACTGGAAATAAAAACCACCCCACAGTCTCATTGCCCAGGCATTTGGTTTATACCTGCTCCTTTTTTGTTTTGTCTGTTTTCTCCCATTTTTTTTTTACAAAAATGGAATCACACTGTACATAATATTTTGTAGACCCACTTTTTTCACTCAGTACATCCTGAACATCCTTTGTGTTTAAATTTTTTTTTATAACTTCATTTTATTTAATCAGTCCCTTTTGAAGGACTGTTTCCAATTTTTCTCTTATCGACAAACCCCGTGATGAGTGTTTTAGCTAAATTTGTATGCAGCTTCTTAATTTTTTTTTGTAAGTTACTTTGGAAAAGCCGGAAATTGTTCTTTGCTTGGCCCACGTAGTGGTGCAATATTGGAATGTACTCTTACGTCCCAGTGATGAATTTTTTTTTTTTAAGTATTAATGATCTTTGGCCTGATTTGACTTTTCTTGTCCTGTTTCAATTGGTTCACAGAGGGACAGGGTCCTGGACTTTGGGACCAGTCTGTGGGTTTGAGTGCAGACTCTTTGGGGGCTTGGTCTTGGGCCAGTCATGTGATCTCTTCTGCAAAATAGGTCTTGGTAGAATACTTCTGTGGGATTAAATGAGATGCTCCTAAGAAAACAGTTTGAGATCCCAGCTCTGTTCAGGTGGGGGGGGGATCACGAGTGTCAGTGCTCAGTCAAGCAGCTGTGTGAGATGAAGGGCTCCTGATTGCCTTAACCTTACTCATCTGCTTTCTCAAACTTGGCTGACCCTGGAATGCCCTGGAGAGTCTTGAAAAATATGAATGTCTGGTCCTTACCTCCAGTGATTCTGGTTTAATCGGTATGGTGTGACCTAGGAATCTGGTTTTATAAAAGCTCCCCGGGTCATTCAACGTGTGGCAAAACTTCAGAACCACTAATTTAATCCACCCTACTCTGCAGCAGAGTTACCTTTCTGAAGCCCATTCTGACCCTATCAGAATGTAGGGTGCATTTTTCCATTTTTTGTGGTGAGATACTTATAAAATTTACCATATTAAAGTGTAAATTCAGTGATATTAAGTACATTCACAATGGGCAACCATCACTACCATCTAGTTCTAGAACTTTTTTATCAGCAGTTGCATTTTGGGCATTCTGGTCTGTCTCCTTTGGACTCTGAGCTCCCAGAGGGCAGGGTGTGGGTCTTGTGTACTTTTGTATGTCCCAGAGGCCCCCAGGAAATACTGAATTGAATACTTTTCTTGTGTCCTGTCATCCATGGGCATGATTCTGATGCATTTCTCCCCTCCTGCTTTGGCTTGGCTGGTTTTTTTGTTTTTTTTTTTGCGGTACGCGGGCCTCTCACTGTTGTGGAGCCCACGCGCCACAGCTAGAAAGAAGCCCATGAGCCACGACGAAGAGCCCACGCTGCAACTAACACCCGATGCGGCCAAAAATAAATAAATATTTTTTAAAAAATCCCCCAAAAACCAACAACAAAAAGAACGGGAGGTCATACCTTGAAGTACCTTGATGTTGGTTCTGGGTTCAGTTACCCGCACACTCTTGGAGGTCTCACACCAGCGAGACAAGAGACAGTGTAACTCTCTATGTTGCATCACAAAATCTACTCAGCTCAACTTGGTTTTTTTTTTTTTTTTTTTTTTGGCTGTGCTGTGAGGCTTGCAGGATCTTAAGTTTCCTGACCAGGGATTGAACCCCGGCCCCAGCAGTGAAAGTGCCAAGTCCTAACCACTGGATTGCCAGGGAATTCCCATCAACTTTATATCCAAGATAGTCCCATCATACAGCTTCTGCTAGTTAACATCATAATGTATTTCACACCAGGGTCAAATTTTGTTGGTATGCTGATAAAGAGCCGCTGAATTAGGTCAGGAGTCATCTCGGCTCCCATCACACCTGAGTATCATCAGGTGTGTATATAAGACTCAGAAAGGACATGGAAGGGAGGGCTGGGAAGAGACCTGAGGGGAAGGGAAATTCTGGGAGGGAGGGAGGGAGGGCAGCAGTGAGCCTGAATGGATGTGGCAGTGACAGTGCCGAGCCATGTTCACATTGGCAACATTTCTCAGCCCCTGGGGAGGAGCCCTGTCTCACTCCATCCTACCCAGGTGAAACCTGGGTCCCCAGAGAAGGGGAAGGGGGGCAATACGAGCACTGTCTGCACCTCGAGGGCAGAGATGAGGGCTCTGGGGCCTGGGGTGTGGCCATGGGAAGTATATAGCTGAGGGGCTAGGCCCACATCTGGGGTCTGAGTGCCCTCCCCATGGCATCCGCTGAGGGCATGTTAGCAGAGCAAATTCTGGGACCCCATCCTAGACCTACTGAACCAGAAACTCTACAGGGAGGAAGCAGCAGTTTGTCTATTAGGAGCCTCCCGGTGATTCCGGGGCCCTGCTCATTGATGACGCTAGTCTAGAGTGGTCTCTGAGGTCCTCTTCTACTCTGGAGTCAGGTGTGCGGCTCAGGTGGGTTTTGGGGGTGAAATGATGGGCTGTGTGCTCCGTATTTGCTGGTAGTGGTTATTGCCGAGGGGAGTGAGGGGGCTCAGCCTTCAGCTGCATGGCGTCCCAGACCTCTGCCTATTCTCTGTGTGTTTCTGTATTTCGTCATCCTCCCAACCCCCATTTTAACAGATATTACAAAGGGGTGTGTCTCACAACTGATGTGTATATTTAATATAGTTTCGTCCTGAAGAGCTATTACTAAATAATTGGTATGTTTTATTTATTTATTAAATTTATTTATATATATTTTTTATTTTTGGCTGCGTTGGGTCTTCGTTGCTGCACACGAGTTTTCTCTAGTTGGGTGTGCGGGCTTCTCATTGCGGTGGCTTCTCGTTGCAGAGCACGGGCTCTAGGCACGCGGGCTTCAGTAGTTGTGGCTTGAGGGCTCTAGAGCGCAGGCTCAGTAGTTGTGGTGCATGGGCTTAGTTGCTGTGCAGCATGTGGGATCTTCCCGGACCAGGGCTTAAACCCATGTCTCCTGCATTGGCAGGGGGATTCTTAACCACTGCGCCACCAGGGAAGTCCCAATTGGTATGTTTTATAATCAGTAGTCAAGGAGATCTAGAAGGTATATTTTTAATAAGAAAGTGACTGTGTTCTACTTACGACCACTGCATGTTGACACTGTGTGAATGGGTTTCTTTTTTTAAAAAAATTATTTATTTATTTATTTTTAAATTTTTGGCTGTGTTGGGTCTTTGTTGCTGCACATGGGCTTTCTTGAGTTGGCGGGGAGCGGGGGCTACTCTTCCTTGTGGTGCGCGGGCTTCTCATTGCGGTGGCTTCTCTTGTTGTGGAACATGGGCTCTAGGCGCATGGGCTTCAGTAGGTGTGGCACGCGGGCTCAGTAGTGGCTCGTGGGCTCTAGAGCGCAGGCTCAGTAGTTGTGGCGCATGGGCTTAGTTGCTCCGCGGCATGTGGGATCTTCCTGGACCAGGGCTCGAACCCCTGTCCCCTGCATTGGCAGGAGGATTCTTTTTGTTTGTTTGTTTTGCGGTACGCGGGTCTCTCACTGTTGTGGCCTCTCCTGTTGCGGAGCACAGGCTCCGGACGCGCAGGCTCAGCGGCCGTGGCTCATGGGCCCAGCCGCTCCGCAGCATGTGGGATCTTCCCAGACTGGGGCACAAACCCGTGTCCCCTGCATCGGCAGGCGGACTCTAAACCACTGCGCCACCAGGGAAGCCCGGCAGGAGGATTCTTAACCACTGCGCCACCAGGGAATCCCCTGGCTGGACAGTTTCTGAATGAATGAATCATGCATAGGCACTGTCGACATGGGATTCCTTTAACCTTTGGGGCTAAAGGTGGGGAAGAGTCCTGTTCTCTCACAGAACACCCCTCTGGGCCACTGTTGCCACCTGTTGCTGGAGAGTGACTGGTCGCCTGGTCCATGAGGGCCGTTTCCTCAGTCATGGGAAGTGTTCCTGAAATTGATCGACCAGTCCTTGAGGCCAGCAGCGGCATCTTATTTCCGAAGTGGGGCTTTGTGGGGTGGTGGTCTGGGAGACAGAGCCCTCCTGGGTATGGGCTAGGGCTCTGGCAGCAAGTAACAGAAACCAGCCAACCAGCTCCCGTCGGACGCTTTTCTTTAGGATGCGGAGGTGTCTCCTGGGCTTGGCGTGGAGATGCAGCTGGTTCTGAGGAAGGGGCAGGAATCAGAAGCTAGGCGGCTTTGGGACCCTCCCTCCACCTCTCAGCTCTCCTGTTGCCACACCCCCCGTGAGGCCTATCTCTGCACGTCTCCTGTCTGCACTGTGGCGCTGGCTGATTGTTGGCACTGTGTTTCAGTTCTCGGCATGTGCCGTTTATCTTGTTGAGTCTTTGTCTCAGGTGTGAATTTCCCTGAGAGAACCCAATTGGCCTGGCCTGGTTAGTCTCTGCTTCTCGTCCAGTCGGTAGCTACAGGCCTGGTGTTTGGGCCCAGCCTGCATCATGGGTAGGAAGTTTTTGGAAAAACTGGCCCTTGTGGGGAGGGCAGATTCTCTAGAAGGTATTTCCTCACCATTCTGGGCCTCGGTTTCCTTCGTTGGCAAGATGCAGGAGCCCTGACATTCTGGGTGTCTGTAGGCTCTCTTGGGACCGGAGGGCAGGACTGCCACCTGGACTCTGCTCCCTGAGTCCCACTGGCTTCCTGCTCCGCTGAAGGCTGCACAGAGTTTGAGGATCTTGGTTTGGGAATGGTTCTCCTGTTTCTTGGCCACATGTCCCAGTGTGATCGAAGTCTGGCTGGGTCCCACCTGTTTTCCCCTGCAGTGCCTCTGAGGTGCAGAAGGCAGGCGGCAGGCCCAGCATCCACAGTGGTCACCTGCCCAGGGAGCAAGGATCCTGCTCACCGCGAATTCTTCCTCTCACCTCTTAGAGGGCTTATTATGGGAGCCGCGCCCTGGCGACAGCCACATGCTGCCTGGCATGGAAGGCACCACCCTGTATGTGGCGGCCGTGGGCAAGCCCTTCCCCCGGAGCCTCCGGACCTCATCCCTAGATGGGTCAGGATCGGTTGTGAGTTATGTGTATCTCGAACCGTGGGAGCTGACTTAGGTGTCCCAGAGTGAAGAGAGAATAATAGTGGCTTCTTACTAGTTAACAGAAAAAAATTATGGCTGCAGTGTCATTGGTTTTAAGTTTTTTAGTTAAGTTTTAGTTAAGTTTCCCTCCATAAATTTTCCTTAGTGTTTTGGCATCTGTTATTTGCCTGAATAAGCAAACAGCAAAGGAACACTAATAGCAATACCTGAAAAGTTAAGAACTTGTTGTCTCTTTGGACATTTTTGCTTGTGGTTGTGACCTTACATTAATTTTTACATTAAGACATTCATGTAACATTCTCTTAGAAACATTGTTTTGAGTTCATCTGATGTGATTAGTGGCCAGGATTTTAGGCTGAGAGAAAACACCTTGACTGAGAGATAATTCAGTGTTGTGTGTCAGAATGCCTGGATTCAAGCTCTGTTGTGATTGCCTCTTTGCTGTGTGACCTTGGGTGAGTTACTTAACTTCTCTGTGTCTCAGTGCCAACCTTAGAAATGCAGAAAATAGGATTTACTTTGTAGGGTGGACGTGAGCATGAGTAAGATGATACAGGTAGGGGCTTCCTTGGTGGCGCAGTGGTTAAGAATCTGCCTGCCAATGCAGGGGAAACGGGTTCGACCCCTGGTCTGGGAAGATCCCACGTGCCGCAGAGCAACTAAGCCCTTGTGCCACAACTACTGAGCCTGTGCTCTAGAGCCCACGAGCCACAACTACTGAGCCCACATGCCACAACTACTGAAGCCTGTGCTCCTAGAACCCATGCTCCGCAACAAGAGAAGCCACTGCAATGAGAAGCCCGCACACCACAATGAAGAGTAGCCCCTGCTTGCCACAACTAGAGGAAGCCCATGGGCAGCAAGGAAGACCCAACACAGCCAGAAAAAAAAAAAAAAAGATGATACAGGTAAAGCTATGGGGACAGTGCCTCAATTAGCACTTAACAACTGGTACTGTTACAATCTTTGAGGCTTCCAGGAAGTTTGAGATTCACCCACAGTCTTTTAACATTTTGTCTCGGCATGTTTACTTTCTTTTTTTCTTTTTTCAAAAAAATATTTATTTATTTATTTGGTTATGCTGGCTCCTTAATTGCGGTCCGTGGGCTCCTTAGTTGTGGCATGCAAACTCTTGGTTGCGACATGCATGTGGGATCTAGTTCCCTGACCAGGGATCGAACCTGGGCCCCCTGCATTGGGAGCTCGGAGTCTTAACCACTGTGCCACCAGGGAAATCCCATTGGCGTGTTTACTTTCTGATTCCTGTGCCCATCCATTGATTGATCAGTGTTCACGCTCCCTCAGTGGACTCCTTGTCTTGGGGCTTCAAGTCACATCTGTGGTTGGATGCTTTCTGGAGCCTCATGCCTTGTGACCAGTCTCAGAAATCCTCGACGCCTCCATGGGGATGTCTGAGAGGCATCTGTCTAAAGGCGGTCTGACAGAAAGCCTTCTGTGTTCTCTTCTCCTGGAATTTGCCCTCACTTTCAGTTCAGGGACACCCCATCCACTGGTTCTCATCATGGTCCTGTGGCTTATACTGCGAAGGAATCCCTAGCCCTTTGTCCTGGCTCACAGACTTTCTGTTGCCTGGACCTTGCCCTTGGGCTGCCCTTCCTCACCCTCTGCTCCCAGGTATGCTGCCTGCCGTCCAGCCTCTAAGCATGGGGCCTTTTCTTCGTAAGGTTTTGTTCTGTTCTCCCCCCAACCCTTTCCTGGGACCCTTTTTCCTGCAGCTTTCCACTTGTCCTTCACACCTTAGCTCAAATGCCGGCTCCCTCGCCATCCCATCCCACTTGCGTCCCCAGCTGTTCCCTTCTCTCCCACACCTCTGCATCCATCTAGCGCCCCTTGTGTTCCATCATGTTTTTCTTGTGTGTTTATTTGCCTGGCCCCAACCCCTACGTAAGCTCCTCGGGCACAGGAACCTTGCACGTTTGTTTTCTGCTATATCCATAATAGCCTGACAGCACCTGGCAAGTAGATGTTAAATAGAGAAATAAAATGTGTGTGTGTATATTATGAATGAACTTGTACTACCTGTCAAATACCATGCAAAGTGCTGGGGATGTAAAGATAGACAGGGTTCTTTCTTTTTTTTCTTTTTTAAATTAATTAAGTTTTGGCTGTGCTGGGTCTTGTTGCTGCACGCAGGCTTTCTCTAGTTGTGGTGAGCGGGGGGCTACTCTTTGTTGTGGTGCGCGGGCTTCTGTTTGTGGTGGCTTCTCTTGTTGCGGAGCACGGGCTCTAGGCACATGGACTTAAGTAGTTGCCCCAGGTGTGCTCAGTAGTTGTGGCACAAGGGCTTAGTTCCTCTGTGGCATGTGGGATCTTCCCGGACCAGGGCTCGAACCCATGTCCCCTGCATTGGCAGGCGGATTCTCAACCACTACGCCACCAGGGGAGCCCGGGGGTACTCTTCATTGTGGTGTGCGGGTTTCTCATTGTGGTGGCTTCTCTTCTTTGTTTTTTTTGTGGTGGCTTCTCTTGTTGCGGAGCATGGGCTCTAGGCACGTGGGCTTCAGTAGTTGTGGCACGTGGACTCAGTAGTTGTGGCTCGTGGGCTCTGGAGCACAGGCTCAGTAGTTGTGGCTCATGGGCTTAGTTGCTCCGTGGCATGTGGGATCTTCCCAGACCAGGACTTGAACCCGTGTCCCCTGCATTGGCAGGTGGGTTCTTAACCACTGCTCCACCAGGGAAGTTCTTATGCTGGAGGAGCTCAGAGTTTAATGGAAGGTGGACAAGCAAAGAGAGAATTAAGTTGAACGTGAAGAGGAGCATGGTGACAAGTGCTGAGTTCTCCACGTTCTAACAAGAGCTGTGCCTGTGTGTGGCCAGCCCCCTTCCTTCAGGCTTACTAACACTGGCCTGGTGCCCAAGTCTGAGCAGAGAGCACAGGGGTCCAGGCCTCGTCACTGTCCTGTAGGTGCAGGTGCCTGGTAAGTGGCCACATGAGGAGAGCCTCTTGTAGATGAGAGTAATCTCAGTGGTATAGGGGCCCTCACTTGGTGAAGATTGGTCATGTCCTCAAGAAAGGGAGGCTGCATCTCCTTCCCTGATCTGATGTCTGTCCTTCTGCCCAGATAAACAGGGGACAAGGAATTGGAGACAGGTGGCAGGGTGGAGAGGAGTGGCAGCTGGGGAGTAGTCTGTCTTCTCCCAACTAGCTCATCACGGACACACATGTGTCCTTTGATCACGGTGGCACCTTGGAAGATACCCTACTGGAGAGGGCTGGCTGCCAAGTTGGGGGAGAAGAGGGGTGTTCTGTTGGTGACCAGGTCTGAGGTTCTTCAGCGCTGGCTAAGACAGCCACTGCTGGCCCTAAGATGACCTGATTCTTCTTGATGTCCATATTTTCAAAAAGGGCCCTCCCATGTCCCCTCCAAATAGTGTCACCGAAAGTCCTGGGTCAGGCCCTCACTGGGTCACCCTAAACCAATCACTGTGGCTGGGGGAGGGATCGAGTGCTCCGATTGGCTAGCTGGAGGTCAGGTATCCCTCTCAGTGGGTTGTCTTCACCCACGCCACAAAGAAAGATGGGCTATTTACTAGAGGAAGGAGACAGACAGAATGAACTGCGGTCTATTGTTATTTATCCTTGGGGGAGGGTGAGTGCCCTGGGCGGGTGATGCTGGGAGTACATCTGGCTGGTGACTGTGTTTCGATCTCCTTCTCCAGAAAAGTTGCCAGACGGCCAGCATTGCCACTGCTGAAGCGTCCGCCCAGACCCGGAAGCATGCAGATGCTGAGGTGCAGACCGAGGCCCCTGAGCCGGTCAGCCTGCAGTCTGTGCCCCAGTATGATGGCCCCCGGCTTGTGGCCTTTCTCCGGAGAGTGGAGGCCATGGTTACCCGAGAGCTGAACAAGAATTGGCAGAGCCACGCGTTTGACGGCTTCGAGGTGAACTGGTCCGAGCAGCAGCAGACGGTAGGGATGGGCTGGTGTGGGCCTGGGATGTCTCAGGTTGAGGTTCTACCCCATTTTTAAGTCCTTCTTTTGTGCCATGCAAATAATAGTAACACCAACAATAATAAAAACAGCATTCACCGAGCTCGTACTTTTTGCCGGGTACTAAGTTAAGAAGAAGTCACTGGGCCGTCCCTGCTGCCCTTGAAGTAGGTGCCCTTGTTATCTCCATTTCACTGCTGGTAAGCGGTAGAGGCAGAATTTGAACCTGGACAGTCTGACTCTGGATCTTATTTTCTTAACCACTCAGCTGTGTTTCCCCAGGCACTCTCTGTGCCAACTCATCTATCCCTCAGGACAACTGTATGAGGTAGTGCTATCCTGATCTCCAATTTAGATTTATTTTTTATTTTTTCTTGGCCACGCCGAACAGTTTGTGGGATCTTAGTTCCCCGACCAGGGATCAGACCCGGGCCCTTGGCAGAATCCTAACCACTGGACTGCCAGGGAATTCCCATGATCTCCATTTTATAGATGAGAGTCAGAGGGGCTAAGGGACTTGTCCACAGTCATACAGCTGTAAGTGGCTGAGCTGGAGTTTGAGTCCTGGTCTGTCTGGTCTCACTGCCATGCTCTAGTGACTTCAGCATTGCCAAGTCTTTCTGGTCTCGAGGCACAGCTCAGAGCTGTCACCCTGTCAGCTCAGATGTCCAGTTGGGTACACAGCCTCTGCTTTGAGATCAGGTAACCTCTGAATGAAGGAGGGCGCCTTGGTGGCTTTTGCTCCACCCTGGTGTTGCCTGTGGACAGGCTGCTGAGCAAGCAGTAAAAACTTTGCTTATACAATATTTTCTTCCTTTAGAAATGGAGGTAATTCTGTATTCAGAGGTCATAAGCCCTCCTCTCCTCCCCTCCTCTTGTATCTTCCTTCTATCTATTTCCAGATACATAGTTGCCCTGTTCCCATCAAATCGTTGATAGGTATGGGAAAGTCGGTTCATTTGAGAGAAATCCTCAAAATCCCTCTGAAAAATAGTTGCCAAGTCCACACCCAAGTGTGGAGTCATTGTATCTTTTTAAGCAGAGCACAAGAAGGAGGTAATGAACGTTACAAGCTCAGCTCAGCCTGCCCCCTTTTACAGTTGCATTCAGAGAGGTTAAGCTTTTGTTCTTAATTGTTGAGGCTTTTCCACCCTTCTGTGCAGTTAGTTTGGTCCACCTGTGTATTACTTTCTCCCCCTTTAAAAACTATTCTTTTCTGATTACAAAAGCAATACATGTTCATTATAATAAGTTGAGTCATCGCAGAAGTACAGAACACGTAATACGTAGACAGTGAGTGGGAGCCCTGGTTCAGAGGCCTTTCCCATGCTACACTGACACATAGCATTAGTGCTACTACGGTTGTCACTAAGAGCATTTTAAACAAAAATGGAAAGCACTGTACATTTTGTGACCTTTCTCACTCACCAGAGCTTTCCACGTCAGTTCCTGTAGAGGGGCCCCAGTCCCTCTATAACCTGCATCACATCCCACTGCACAGACACACCAGCCTTTCTTGAGTCCCCTGTTGTTGGACATCCCAGCAGCAGCTTCACTTCTAGACACGTGTCCTCCGGAAACACGTGAATGGGCAGGGGGTTGGGCAGCACCCTCTGGGTGGCCATGTGGCGTGCGGTCCCCTCATGGCCCTGAAGTTTCTTGCCTTTCTGAATGTTGGGCAGAGGAGTAGTGCTTTCAGATTTTGCTGTTATATGATAGAACTGAAGTGAATCTCTCTCTCACTTTGTTTTTCTTTTGCATCAGTATTTTGATTAGTTCTTCCTGGTGGAATTACTATTTTGGCTCACATGTCTGGTTGTTCTGTCTCTACTCCAGCTGTCTAGGTGTTGGCCTTGACATTTCACTGCCATCCTTGGCTCTAGTAGCCCCGGAAAGCCTGAGATGCCACTCTTTTTTTCTTTTCTTTTATTTATTTATCATTTTTGGCTGCGTTGGGTCTCTGTTGCTGCGTGCGGGCTTTCTCTAGTTGCGGTGAACGGGGGCTACTCTTCGTTGTGGTGCGTGGGCTTCTCATTGCAGTGGCTTCTCTTGTTGTGGAGCACGGGCTCTAGGTGCGTGGGCTTCAGTAGTTGTCGCTCGTGGGCTCTAGAGCTCAGGCTCAGTAGTTGTGGCGCACGGGCTTAGTTGCTCCCCAGCCATGTGGGATCTTCCCAGGCCAGGGCTTGAACCCATGTCCTCTGCATTGGCAGGCGGATTCTTAACCACTGTGCCACCAGCGAAGCCCTGAGATGCCACTTTTTTTTTTTTTTTTTAATTTTTATTTATTTATTTATTTTTGGCTGTGTTGGTTCTTTGTTTCTGTGCGTGGGCTTCCTCTAGTTGTGGCAAGCGGGGGCCACTCTTCATCACGGTGCACAGGCCTCTCACTGTCGCAGCCTCTCTTGTTGCGGAGCACAGGCTCCAGACGTGCAGGCTCAGTAGTTGTGGCCCACGGGCCCAGTTTCTGCGTGGCATGTGGGATCTTCCCAGACCAGGGCTCGAACCCGTGTCCCCTGCATTGGCAGGTGGATTCTCAACCACTGCACCACCAGGGAAGCCCTGAGATGCCACTCTTAATGAAGGACTGTAACTTCACAATTCTAAAATCAGTGACAACATGGCTGAACACTTCAGAATTAGAGATGAGGAAGAGGTGACCCAGGGCACCCCCTGAAACCTTTGACCTCTTTGCTGTGTCGTGTCCTGCCTCTTGTTTCCATGTGGGTGTGGCTGACTGCTGTGAGGCACTGTGACCAATCTTGGGGTCTTCTCTCTTCAGAAGCAAAGCCCGTTATGTGTTGTCACGTTGCTACAGATGTCATCCATCTGTGTATCTCTCTATCTCTCTATTTCTCTATCCATTTATTTATTTTTAATATTTATTTATTTGACTGCACCGGCTTTTAGTTGTGGCACGCGGGATCTTCGTTGCCATGTGCAGGATCTTTAGTTGTGGCATGTGAACTCTTAGTTGAGGCACGTGGGATCTAGTTCCCTGACCAGGGATCGAACCTGGGCCCCCTGCATTGGGAGTGTGGGGTCTTAGCCACTGGACCACCAGGGAAGCCCCTATTTATTTATTTTTTATTACCATTTTTTATTTTATTTATTTATTTATTTTTGGCCGTGCTGGGAGGCTTGCGTGATCTTAGTTCCCTGACCAGGGATCGAATCCCGGCCCCCAGCAGTGGAAACGTGGAGTCCTAAGCACTGGACCTCCAGGGAATTCCCTATTACCATTTTTTAAATTGAAGTATAGTTAATTTACAATGTTGTGTTAGCTTCAGGTGTACAGCAAAGTGATTCAGTTATATATATATTCTTTTTCAGATTCTTTTCCATTATAGACTTGTTTCCTTTTTAACTGCTACATGATGTTTCACCATAAACTTTTTTTTCTGGAGTCAGGTTTGCTGGGGTATATTTTCCATACAGGTAAACTCATCCTGTGTGCTGTGTTGAATCTTGGCAAACACATACCCATCAGTGAAGGTATAGAACAGCCCATCTATCTTTTTTTTTTTTTTTAATTTTTATTTATTCATGGCTGTATTGGGTCTTTGTTGCTGCCCGCGGGTTTTCTCTAGTTGCGGCGAGTGGGGGCTACTCTTCGTTGCAGTGCGCGGGCTTCTCATTGCGGTGGCTTCTCTTGTTGTGGAAAACGGGCTCTAGGCGTGCGAGCTTTAGTAGCTGCGGCACTCGGGCTCAGTAGTTGTGGCATGCGGGCCCTAGAGTGCAGGGACTTCAGTAGTTGTGGCGTGTGGGCTCAGTAGTTGTGGTACACGGGCTTCAGTAGTTGTGGTTCGCAGGCTCTGGAGCGCAGGCTCAGTAGTTGTGGTGCACGGGCTTATTTGCTTCGTGGCATGTGGGATCCTCCTGGACCAGGGATCGAACCCATGTCCCCTGCATTGGCAGGCGGATTCTTAACTACTGCGCCACCAGGGAAGTCCCGAGGATGGCCCATCTTTCCATCCCTCTGCATTCTCATCTTTGGATTTTAAATTGTACTGATCATTGCAATTATAAATGGTGTTATGATACATTATGTATATAGTTTATTTTTAATATAAACTTTTATTAAATTTATAAAACATGTGTAAACACATACACAAATTACAAGTGTTCAAGTCCATACTTTTCACATAGTGAAAACATTTGTAGAACCAGGACTGAGATCAAGAAATGGAATGTCAAAAAAAAAAAAAAAAAATGGAATCCCAAATCCCCAAAGGTTTTCTGATGCCCCGTCTACTTCCTGGCCCCACTGTATGGCTTTGTTTTAAAATAACAGATTTATTGAGATATAATTTACATCCCATATCATTCTCCATTTGAAGTGTACAGTTCAGTGAGTTTTAGTATATTTCCAGAGGTATGTAACCATTGCCACAGTCAGTTTTAGAACATTTTCATCACCTCCCCAAAACAGAAACTCCATATCCATTAGCAGTCACTCCCCATTTCCCCCACACCTCCTGGCAACTGCTCTACTTTCTGTCTCTGTAGATTTGTCTCTTCTGGACATTTCATATAAATGGAATCATATAACAAGTGGTCTTTGTGATTGGCTGCTTCTGCTTAGCAGAGTGTTATCAAGGGTCCTTGTGTTGTAGCGTCTATCACTGCATCATTCCTTTTATGGCTGGATCACACTCTGTTGTAGGGATATACCACACTCCGCTATTACGCATCGAGCTGTGAGCATTTGTGTACAAGCGTGTAGGGATATACCACACTCCACTATTACGGATCATGCTGTGAGCATCTGTGTACAAGCGTGTGTTTCCAGTTCTCTTGTGTATATACTTAGGAGTGGAATTGCTGGTCCATATGGTAACTAACATCTGAGGAGTTGCTGGACTCCTCAGTGGCTGCACTGTTCTGCATTCTCACTAGCAGTGCACAGTGCAGCTTCTTACAGATTTTGGATTCTTTCCATTGGATGGTTTCTTTATATGGGGTTATGAGGTCAAGAAGTGTGAAACTATTCACAGGAGTTTTGGTCTATGGTGCAAATACTTCCTGGAAAGTGTGTCTGTGGTGCAAAATCCCTCGCCGTGGCCGGCATCGCCGGCCTTCTCGTTAGCTGCTGCTGGCCACCTATGGGCTGAGAAACAAGGTGCCAGAGTTTAAAAAAAAATGTGTGTGTGTGTTTAAATACACATAACATAAAATTTACCATTTGAACCATTTTTAACTGTACAGTCCTGTGGCATTGAGTATATTCACATTGTCGTGCAACCATCACCACCGTCCAGCTTCAGAAGCCAAAGCTTTTGAAACAGATGTGAGTACAGAGTCCAGCTCTGATCTGGAGCCTGGAGTCTGTCTCAGTTCCCAAGGCCCTTCCTTCTGGGTTTCTGGAAGCATCCTGTTAGGGGAGATGTTGGGATGAAGGCTCCACACTTTCCCCTAGGGCTGGACGGTGGCTTTGAATCACTTATAGGGATTGGGAGGCCCAAGGCTGTGTGTGCTTTTTGTTACACTGCTGGGCGGCTTTGGGGCTCAGGGTTGGGGGTGGTTTGTCTCTTGCAGGTGACCTGCCTCCACACCCTGGGCTACCCCCCAGCCCAAGGACAGGGTCTGCATGTGACTGGTGTCTCCTGGAACACCACTGGCTCTGTGGTGGCCTGTGCCTATGGCCGGTGAGTGGCAGCAGGGCTGGGTGTGGGGCAATAGAAGGCCCTCAGACCCTCGTCTGAGCCTCTGTCTCCCCGTCTGTGCAGTAAGGGGTTGGCCCAGAGCTTGGCCTTTCTGGGAGTCTTCCTTCTCAAGGCTGCCTGGGCATCAGGTTGGCAGGAAAAGAGCAGGGAAGGGACTCCCAGTGCCCACCTGCCAGCACTGGGCAGTGGGCCCCAGGCCTGCCTCACCTGCTCCGAGAGCTGTCTCCTGATATGCCCAGGTTCGCCCAGCTGGAGACCCTTTTCCAGAGAAACTCATGCCCTCGGGGTGCCTCAGAGGAGCCTCTGCCGCTTTGATACCGAGCACAGTGTCTGTGTGTGATGGGGCTATAGAGGCTCACCTGTTTGGGGGAGTAGGGGGTGAAGGTGTGTCAGGTGATAGGAGCACAGTGGGGGCAGGGTGGGTTGGGATGAAGCCCAGGCCGAGGGGCAGAGCTAGCTCAGGCACGTCTGTGCAGGCTGGATGACGGGGACTGGAGCACGCTGAAGTCCTTTGTGTGCGCCTGGAATCTGGACCGGCGAGGCCTGAACCCGCAGCAGCCGTCGGCGGTGGTGGAGGTGCCCAGCGCCGTCATGTGCCTGGCCTTCCACCCCACGCAGCCATCCCGCGTTGCAGGTGAGACGACCAGCCTAAGTTGCCTCTGCTTCCCACCCTGCAGAGGGTGGCCAAAGCCCTCCCTTGGGCCCTCAGCCCCTGGTCACGGCCAGGGCAGGTCTGTGGGGGAAGCAGAGACCACAGGTGGCCCTGACCCCTGGGCTCAGGTGAGGATACTGGGGGTGCCCGTGCTGGGTGCAGAGCTTGGAGGAGGTGGCAGGTCCTTAGCTGAGTCTTGAGGGGGTGTGGGCCGTGCAGAGGTGTGGCCTGGTCGGGACAAGAGGCAGGACGAAGCAGGCACCCTTGGGGAGTTGACAGAGGTGATGAGCTGTGCACGTTGGGGAAAGGGGGCAGGTGAAGCTGGAGGGAATGGAGGGTGCTGGGTGGGGGATGGTAGCCTGGCAGTGGGAGAAGCTTCCTGGGGAGGGGTACAGGAGGCTGGAGTGTGAGGCCCCGGGACCAGGACGTTTCTTCCTCAGGACTGCTTTCGAGAAAGTGGCCCCACGTCCTGGCTGAGTGGGTGGGAAGGGTGGGGGCTTGTCCAGGAAGCTGGGCTGCTGCGTGGGTCGGCTCCTGCCCAGGCCCTCTTGGTCCCGCAGGGGGGCTGTACAATGGCGAGGTGCTGGTGTGGGACGTGAGCCATCCGGAGGACCCACTCCTCTGGCGCACGGGCCTGACGGACGATGCGCACACGGACCCCGTGTACCAGGTCAGAGCAGTGACATGCTCGGCGGGTGGGGAAGCACGTCCTCCCTGGCTGCGCCTTGATGTTGCGGGCCTGCTCCACGACGCGGGGCAGGAGAGGGGGCGCCTGCTCGCCACAGCCAAGGAGGAAGGTCACCAGGGAGCTGGCAGTGAACAGCTGCCTCTGGCATTCTCAGAGCTCCCAGGCCATGAGTCACACCCGCCCCTTCTATCAGAGCCACAGTCCCCACTGTCCTGCTTTTCTGCTGGGACTGGGGGGACCGTGGAACCCTCTGGTGGGTGAGGCGGCTCCCAGGCCTCCCCACATAAGTCTCCCTGGAAGAGAAGGGGAGGGGGGAGGGGAGGGACACCTGGTCTTGCTGGGAGATGGAGCAGGCGTCCCTTCTCAGCTTGGCCCCGCACACTGTTGTCCAGGTGGTTTGGCTCCCGGGGCCCCAGCATGGCCACCGCTTCCAGGTGCTGAGCGTGGCCACTGATGGGAAGGTGCTGCTCTGGCTGGCGGTCGGGGCTGGCCGGCTGCAGCTCAGCGCGGGCTTTGCCCTGGCCGTGCAGCAGCTCCCCAGGAGCACCAAGCTGAAGAAGGTACGAAGGGGCGAGGCTGCTGCCCTGGAAATGGGCCCCCGAGGCAGCCCCAGGCTGTGGGACCCCTGAGCCAGTGAGCCTGGGGGCAGGCAGGCGGGAGCCACTGAGGGCCACAGCGTCCACGCACGTGCCTGGGCTCCTTGGGGACACCGTGAGCGGATTCCCTCTGCTCTGCCCTGCTGTTCTTTTCTCCACAGCCTCCCCGGGGGGAGACCGAGGTGGGTGCCACAGCAGTGGCTTTCTCCAGCTTTGACCCAAGCCTTTTCGTGCTGGGCACGGAAGGCGGCTTCCCGCTCAAGTGCTCCCTGGCAGCGGAGGAGCCCGCCCTCACGCGGATGCCCAGCTCTGTGCCGCTGCGGGCCCCGGCACAGTTCACCTTCTCTCCCCACGGTGGCCCTGTTTACTCTGTGAGCTGCTCCCCTTTCCACAGGTAGGGAGGGCCGGAGCCTCCTCCATCAGCCACAGGGCCTCTGGCACAGGGAGGGTGAGGGAGTCCCGCCAGGCCACACATAGCACTGCTTAAAGGACCTGCGGTCTGCCCTGGGCCTAGGTCTTCCCCATTTGAGCCCCAGTATCCGGAGCTCCTGGGGTTGGCGCCAGGTAATCGGCCCCTTACTTTCGAGGAGGACCCCAGGTTTGGGGGCCTAGGGAGGCCTCTCATGAGCCTGACAGCCCATGAGGAGTCCGGCAGGAAGCCCCCAGCCACACCTGAATCCCCAGCGCTCATCCCCTGCCTGGCTGTCTGCCCTGCATCCTGTCTAGGAATCTCTTCCTGAGCGCTGGGACCGACGGCCACGTCCACCTGTACTCCATGCTGCAGGCCCAGCCCCTGACCTCCCTGCAACTGTCCCACAAGTACTTGTTCGCTGTGCGCTGGTCCCCAGTGCGCCCTTTGGTGTTTGCGGCTGCTTCTGGAGAAGGTAGGAAATGGACACGAGGCTTGGATGCGTTGAAGCTGGCATAAGCCCAGCCTGTACCTGGAATTCTGGGTTGGGGAGACTCTACGTGGGGTGAGGATGACTTTCATTGTGTGGGGTGGAGAGCTGAACTGAGTAACAGCCTGATCTTGTGCACAGGAAACTGTGAAGAGGCTGCTGCTCTGGGCCTCTCTTACCCCATGAATCTCCCCTTGAAGGTGATGTGCAGCTGTTTGATCTCCAGAAAAGCTCCCAGAAACCCACAGTTTCGATCAAGCAAACCCAGGATGAAAGCCCAGTCTACTGTCTTGAATTCAATTGTCAGCAGACTCAGCTCCTGGCTGCTGGCGATGCCAAGGGCGTGGTAAAGGTGTGGCAGCTAAGCAGCGAGTTCACTGAACAAGGACCCCGGGAAACAGAGGACTTGGACCAACTGGCAGCAGAGGTGGCCACTTGAGGGGGGGGGAGTCCCAAGTACAGAGGCAGGTGGGGTGAGGCTACATCTGTGCTGTACGTTTCTGATGGAAGCTGAATGAAGACACGACAAGCTTTGGGGGGAGTCATTTATTTGTCTTTTACATGGAAACAGAAAACTGGGAGGGAGAACAAAAGAACTAGCCAGCTGCTTAGATATTTCTGCAGTCGGAATGGGGCAGCTGGCTTCACGACAGGAAGGGGTCCCCACAGCAACATGGCACCGGCGACTGGACCAGGAGCAGTTCACTGAAGCACCATTTTCTACTAAGAAGTCTCACCCCAAGCTAAGCAGGTTAAGGTTACAATGGAAAGCAGCACTGTCTGGAGGATTTTTCTTAAGAGCACAGACATGAGTTGACATGCAGCAAGGCGATGGCAGGGCAAGCGGTGTGGGCCAGGCTAACCTAGGAGCAGAGGATCAATTCACGAAGAGCGAGCGGGTAAATTCAACGTAGTCAAAAGCAGTGGGGAGTTCGCGGCCCTTGCCGTCCACGTAGGGCTTCATGTGGGAGACGCAGTAGTCGGCTTGTTCCCGAGTCAGGTTCTGGAGGGCAAGGTGGCACCTGTCAGCTAAGCCCCCACCAGCCATGCCCACTGAGGCCGGGGGACGAGGCCGACTTCAAGAACGTTAATGCCCAAGCTTCAGGACTTCTGCTGCTACGGCCTTTAGCCTGGACTGAGTTTCATTTGAAACTAGGGATAAAAATGACTGCACCCAGCAGCTAACGCTCAAAACCGGGGTGCGTTACTCTAGACTCGGCTCTGCCCCTAACTAAGGGGGCAGCCTTGCCTGGGCTTCACTTTTCAAAGGAATCCCTCACCCCCACCCCAAGCTAGGGAAGCAGAGCCCCAGACCTGGTACAGCTCCTCCTTGGTCACGTAAGGCTTCCCTTCGGAGCTCAGGGCCCGGAAGGCGCTCTCGATCTCCTCACTGGACTTGACGTTCTCGGTCTCACGGCTGATCATGAAGGCCATGTACTCTTGCAGGGAGACGTGGCCGTCCCTGGGGGGCCAAGGTGCAGTGAGCAGGGAGGGTGCGGTAGGAGCCACGTGCAGAGCTGCTTCTACCACGTTCCCTGATGCTCACCTGTTTGGATCCACAGTGTCCAGGATGGCCTCGAACTCGGGGTCGGGCTCCCCTTCCTCCACCATGGGCAGGTCATAGCCCAGGGAGCGCAGGCAGGACTTGAACTCCTGGTGGTTCAGCCGGCCAGACTTGTCCTTGTCAAAGTGTCTGTGGCACAAGGCCGAGGGCTCAGCAGAGGCCCTGCTGCTGAGCCCACCTCCCCCGCCAGGAAGGGCGCAGCGCATATACTCAACGCATATACTCACTTAAACATCATGCTGAATTCTTTGAGGGCCTCCTCGGTCACCCCGGTCGTGTTCCTGGAAGAAAGAACAGAATTAGGGACCGGATACTCCACCCCATACAGCTGGTGACACGTTCTGTCCTCTCCCAGTAAACTGCTGGACGTGGGGGTGACCCTGCTTCCCACGGCCCCTGCTGCTGCTGTGCCTACCCGGGGAAGCTGCAGGTACCTGGCCTGGATCTGCTGCTCCAGGTTGTGCTGCATGCGCATGCCCAGCTGGTCGAGCTGGTCCCACTGCTGGGCCAGGCCCACGGTGCTGTGCTCTGTGTACTTGTTGTCCAGGATCAGGGCTTCCTCCATGGCCGCCCCCAGGTCCTCAATCTTCTTGAGCTGACTTCTCATGGCTCGAATCTCCTGGTGCTTGCGCTGCAGGGGTGAGGGAGCAAAGATGTGTGGGACAGGGGCTCTTGCCTCGGTTACCGGGCCCGAGAGCCTGCTTAAACAGCCCTCCTCGGTCTCTGCACCCCCAGCCTGAGACCTGCAGGGCTGCCTGCAAGGGGAAAGTGGGGATGGGGTGAGGTTGAAGAAATCCAGCAGCCTCAACAGAGGAAGAGGCGTCAGTGTGACAGTCACACATCAGTGGGTTGACCTGCCAGGGAAACAGTATAAGTACTGAGGACCAAAGGAGCCTCCTCCTCTCCCAGTAGGGCTCCTGGTAGCAACTGTCAAAGACAAAAAACTCTTTAAAATGACGGAGGTCCTGGGCTGCTTTGGGAAAAGGGGGTACCTGACCAGCCCACCTTGTACCCAACCTGAAGCCAAGTAGGCCTGCTGGCAGTGGTGGGATGAAGGGTTTTAGGCGGGCCAGAAACACTAAGGGCACTTACTTTGGTAGCTTCAAGCTGGGATTCGAGGGTCCCGGATTCTTCCACCATGCAGGACCTAAACACAGAAGCACAGTGAGGCAGGAGGCCCGATTGCCAGCTCGAAATTAACTTCCCTCAGATAAAAGTGCCTGCAGCCTCAAATTCCTCTTATTAGGATATGAAACCTATCTGCTACTGTCTATCTTTTCTTCAGCAGCTCTGGGAGCCAGGGAGGGCAGGTAATACTTCTCCAGTATACTGGGAAGCTGCTGCCTGATGTGGTGTGCCACCTGGTAAGGCCAACAGATAAGCCAGGGCTGAGCCCCCATCCAGCCTGCTCCCCGCTCCCCAGCTGGGACCCCTTCTCATGTGGCTGGCTCCTTAAGCCCACCCAGGCTGTAGCATGGTACCTGATCCAAGCTAGGCCCTTAAAGGGTACCTCAGGAACTGATTTTAAGTTCCACAGGAACAGAGAGGGGCTGCAGGCCTGGCAGCATGCTTCCTCTGCAACCAGGGGGAGAAGGATGCCTGTGCAACCCTTCAGACAGGAGACCTGAAGGTTAGGGGAGGCTGGCAAGCCACCCCAAGAAGTCCTGGAGTCTCCTGCAGGCTCCTGAGGGGAGCCACACTCTAGGATAAGTGACAGCAGTGGGAGGAGAGGCAGTCAGATGACCCCTTGACATGGGAACTGGGGTGTGAAGATTATGACCAGATTTGGGTTTGGTCCTGCCCAAAGGAGAGGTGGCTACGACTAAGCCCCAGATTCAGGTTCTATCATCTATAGACACAACGCCAGAGGCTCCTTCCGGGGCTAAGTTCTGAGGAGCAGGGGGCCTCTGGGGAGCCTCTATCTTCCCAACAACAGTGTGAGGTCACAGAGGCTACCAGTGAACGAAGACAAATGAGGTTACGTGCAGGGATGAGTCACACTGTGTGTGTGTCCTGGGTGGGGTTTTAGCCCGGCCTCCCCTGTACCCACCTTTGCCCCAACCTACCCTTTCAACACCCAGCGAAGCCAGCATTAGCTGTGAAATGTCCCTAGGTTCAAAGTGCTCTAGCAAGGCAAGGCACCAGGCTTCCTCCTACCCCAGCAGGTCAGACTCACAGTCACGCCATGTCCCCCCAGGAAAAGCACACCCCCAGGACCTGGGGGCAGGAGGCCGGGTGCTGGTGCAGTGGGAGGAGGGCAGACCCCTCCTTCCCATGCGGCCACTGGCAGTGGGTTAGTCAGAAAGCAGAGCCGCCTGGGGAAGTCAAGAGTGCACTGGTAAAACCACAGCGAGGTAAGAAGAGAAAGAGGAGAAAAACCTTCCAGACAGATCATCCCCAACTTCATACTGATAGACACGAATGACCCGACGATACGCTATGCTATTCAAAGAAAAGAAACCAAATGAATACACCAGCGGAAGGAGAGGCAAGAGCACACCGAGACAGACACACACCACAAGGCCCAAGCTGGTCAGTGCACAGGCAGGGCCACCTGGCGCCCAGGCAGGGACGTGGTACAGGCCAAGCCGACAGCCGGCCTGGGAGGGCAGGCAGCCTTGGGCGGCTCGCGTGGGGACCGGGCAAGACGGGACAGGGCTGGGAGGAGCCACATGGTAAGGGGAGCATGGCACCTCGTGGAGCCAAGTCCAATGCCAGTAGACACGGCCACGGGCACTGGGGAGGAGAACGGACCCCAGGGCAGCTTATGAGCTCGAGCCGAACCTGTGATCCCAGGATCCTGCCCCACTCTGCCTTCAGCACGTGCTCGCATGAGCGAGGGTGACACTCCTCCCACTGCCTCCTTTTAACGCCTGATGTGTCTGCCTGCAGGGCCTCGGGAGCGCTAGTCTAAGCCACCATGGTCCCGGGAGAGAATGCAAGGGTGCCCAATCTGGGCAGAGGCCAAGGCCTCCTGGGGAGGCCCTACTGGCACCGGGCAGGACAGCCCTGCTCCTCTCGGGGCTCCTCCCAAGTCCTGTGTCTCTCCATCACCCAGAAACCCTGAGCAGCTGGGCTTCCTCTTGAGGCAAAAGACAGCCTCAGCCCTCCGTGGGGGCACTGGGGGAGGAGGGGTCAGTGCACAGACGGGGACTTAGTGCACCAGCTGGAGCCCCTCAACAATGTCATCCTATTTCACGCCCATGACATGATCCCAACGGACACGTGGGGGAACAAGGCAGAAAAGAAGTCCAGTATAATCCCAATGGCTGAATAATGGGGATTCTCAGAGGCTCTGGACTCCAGCTCTGGCCTTCGGGCCCCATCTTAGAGAACCCTTGGAATCTGAACAGGAAGGTGGGAGCGGCTCCCCTCCCCACACTGCAGGCCGTCAGGGACAGTGGGCCATGGGTGCCAGGGAAGGGGGCAAGGGTAGGGCGGGGGACGTGCAGCCTGCCCCAGGCAGGAAGGTCCATTCTGGGATCCTCTGCAAGCCAGGCCACGAGGGGACAAAGGGCAGAGGGACAAGCACACTAGACACCATCACACCACAAGCCCGGAGAAATAAGAAGTCAATATTAACCCATCGAGGAGATACGTTCTGTGGAGATGGGATCCAAGCAGCCACAAGACAAGGTGGTGTCCGGACAGCAGCATCGCGAGGTGGGGGACAGAGGCAGACACAAGAAAGAAAACAAAAACAAAACCAAGGTCATCAGTACCCACGCTGCGCTCAACCCTGTACCCCTGTCACCGTCGCTGTGCAACCACGGGCGACGCTCAGTCCCACCCAATCCAGGACATCCAGCGACTCCACCTCTGGAGACGTTCCTTCGAGCACCCTCCCAACTCTGCCCACCCCTCTGGCTCCAGCCAGACCAGACTGCGCTCCTAACCCTTCTTTCCACACTCTGGAGCCCGAGGCCTGGGCATTCAGCCCCCAGGACCGAGCACTCCCGGGGCCGCACCTGGTCTCCTGGATCCACTGGTGGAAGGCGTTGGCGTGCTGGGCAAACTCCTGGCGCAGCTTGTCGTTCTCCTCCTGCCGGCGCTGCTCCTTCTGCAGCTCCAGCTCCCTTTCCTAAGGACCGAGGGAGGAAGAGGCGTGTCATCCCCGCCCCGCTTCATGGACAGGCTCGAGGCTCAGCCACCGACCGGCTCGTCTCAACATTTGAGAGGAACAGGGCGTAGTTTTCTGAAGCTACTCGGGGGGTCAGGGAGGACGAGCTGTTCATCTCAACCCACAGACAGCACGGAAGGCGTCTGGGAGGCATTCGCCAGCCCGCTTCCCCAGAGACCTCACAAGACGCTGGGGGGTGGGTGGGAGGGCCGATCACAGCCATGCGGGCCAGCGGGACCCACACAGGGTGACTTGTGATGAATGAAACTGCGCTTCCTCCCCCATCTCCTCACGCTTCAGCCAGGAAGGGCTTCCCTGCCCAGCGCCACACCCGGCCCAGCGGAGAAGGGCACCTTGATGATCTTCTGCAGGTTCCTCCAGGTCTCCTCCAGGGCCTCCATGGTGAACCAGGTGTAGGGGTTGGAGGCCACGCGGAAGCTCTTGATCTGGCGGTCCAGCTCGGCCAGCTGGTTGAAGTCGGCCTGGGCCGAGCTGAGCGAGGAGCGGAAGGCGTCGTGGGCCTCACGCAAGGCCTTGATCTCTTCCAGGGAGTTGCAGCGCACCGGGTCTGTTAAGTCCTCCTCTGCGTTTTCAAACCAGCTGTTGAAGGCGGAAGCCTTTTTGGCAAAGGTCAGGAAGAGGTCCTCCACCTGAAAGCAGAGGAGACTGAGTCAGCACAGCTGCAGGGGCTGTGTGGACCATCCTTGGTGGGCGGGTGGGGGGGCGGTGGTGTGGGCACCAGGAAGGCGGGGGTCGTCCCCAGGGTGTCGGGCTTGCTCGGCTTGGCTCGGCTCAGCTCTCTGCCGCCCTCCTCCCACTGCTGAAAAGTCCTCCCTCTTTCTCCCCTTTCCCTGGGGCGTGCAAGCTCAGTCTTCCCGGAAGCTTCCGAGCAACAGCCTCCTGAAGGCAAGGGTCCCCTTCCCTTGGTTTACGCCGACTCCACAGCCCCGTGCAGAACCTCTGTCCCGGGAGAGGGGTTTGCTTTCCCTGTGCGTTGAGCTGGTTGAGCTAGGCCGGGGCCAAGCTCACCTTGCGGAAATGACTCTGCGCCTCCAGCAGCTTCTTCTTCCGGGTGGCTGAGTTGGCCAGAAGCTGGCTCCACCTTTTCATGAGGGCGGCGTGCCGGGCCTCGATGGCCTTTGACTGGATGTGCTTGGCGGCCAGCAGCTGATCTTTGAGGGCAGTGATGTTGGCGATGCCCTCCTGCTGGAAGGCCTGCAGGCCAGCATCGAAGGTTTCCTGGAACGAGGAGCGAGAAGGCAACATGCAGGGACCGCACTGAGATGAGACCGTACGCCTCCCGGCACCTCAGCTCGGACGGCACCTGCGTCTGTCCAGCCAGCTGCCCAGGCCAGACTGTCAGCCTCGAGTCCCCACCTCCTCCTGACCCTTGGTCACACCTTGGTCACCACTTTGCTGCATCTCCTCCAGACCTCAGGTCACTGAGGCAGCTCCTCCCAGGCCCTGCTTTCAGCCTCGGGCTGAGGCACCCGGGCTCCCCCCACTACCTCTGCCAAGAATACCCGCCCAGCTCTTCACCAACCACTTTCAGTTTACCCTCCGTGATCTAGCTTGGATGTCACCTCTGGGAAGACTTTCCCGTCAACGCCTGCCTGCTGGAAACTGAGTCAGACACCTCTTGAGTGAAGTCCACATCCTGCTGTGCTCTGCCCTGTTAGCAGCCATCAGGCTGCAGCTCAGAGGCCTAATCTGAGAGCTTCCTGAGGACCAGGAGGCTTGTTCACTGCTGGCCCCTAGGGCCTAATATAAATAGTCAAATGTCTCAATGAAAGATGCTAACCATCACTCATTCACCAGGAAATACTATTTGAGTACATTTCAATCAATCAACAAAGCAGCCACGACTGACCTGTTTGGTAAGGAGAGTTTGGACAGAAGATAGATCTCGACCATAATCATCTGTCTTCAAGCTGTTCTCCTTTTCACCTAGAAAACCAAGCATGGGAAATCAACCATCCCTTTTCAATGTAACAAAGTTAAAAGAAAAGAAGAAAACTGAGGCACCTATTATTTTGCTTACATTTGAATTCCAATACTACTGACAGCAGTCTCTGAACCCAAATGAGCTGGCTCCTCCCTGTACCTGGGCCCCCTTCTACGTCTGTGTCCTGAAGGGGTCCCTCCAGCCTGTCCTAGATGCTGTTCAGTCGCTACTGATGCGACAGCAACTACCAAGGTCATGTGGGTCCTGAAATCGGTGCAGTTCCTCCTCGCCTGGGGGCTGGATCACACCCTGGACCCGTGTAGCTCGGGGACGGTGCCGGTGCAGGCTGGTCCGGCTCGTGTGGCCCTTATTTGTGTTGTGGTGCCCACTGCTTCTTTCAGCGTTACAGGACCTTTGTTTCGTTAACCCTCGTGCCGGCCCAGGGGCACTGCTGAGGCTCGGCTCTCCGCCTCAGGACCCTGTCTCCCGCTGCCACCAGTGGTCTACCCGGTGGCAGGGGTCTCTGATACGCTCACATTCCAGCGGTTTCTTCTCTGCAGAAGAAAACCAGCTGCGTAGGAAGCAAACAGGCTGTGGTTCTGAACAATCTTCCCGGCCCGGGAGGGTAAGAGGTTTGGGCAGCGCCGAGGCCATGCTTACCAATCCAGGACTCCACCACGTCAGCCTTCCAGTTGAACTGAAGGAAGGCCGAGTTCTCATCGAGCTTTGCCTTCCTCTGGGCGGCAGCTTTCTCCAAGTCTGATACTTTCCCATTCAGGCCCTTCATCTTTGAAGAGATGTTCTCCTCATGGTGATTGTTCTAGGCCGTGGAGAAGGCACACTCTGTCAGCCTGGCCCCTGCTGCGGTTACCTGATCTGCACCCTCCCTGCAGGGCGCAGGCAGGCTTGTAACCTCTGTGACAGGCCGTGCTCCCCTGCCCACCGCCAGGAGAATGGGGGAAGGCTTTTCTAAGAGCCTTAAAGAGATGAACACTGGCAATTCTACTCCTATAAGTAATAATGAGGAATGTGATAAAATGTTAAGTCACGATGATGTATTCATTAGTGTCATTTCTGACAGCAAAAACTTAGAAAAAGCCTAAATAATTATGACTCAATGGCTACTATATGTATGCAATAAAAACAATGGCTTGGAACAATGTTTTCACACTGTGGATATTAAAAATTATTAAGCCCCAAACACTCTGATGCAGTCTTGGTTAAAACTGTATGTGAAAACACAAACCATAAGTCAGCATAAAATTCAGAAAGAAACTCAGGGAGGAAACGAAGATTGCTGTTGGAAACAGAGCACCAGGCTCTCTGCCCCAAGGCTGAAGGACATTCACAAGCCGTCATCTCACAGGTGGGGCGCACTTGCGTGTGGGGAGTCGTACACAGGCCTCATCTACGCGGACATGGTCTGTATCTGAAATTAGTCTCCGTTAGGTTGTTTGCCCACAAGAGTGAGGAGAAAAGCTCCCTAGTGAACACAGGTTTTAACTACAGTTACCTCCTGTGGACCAAATCTCTAGTCTTAAGGCCTGATCACCAGTGCAAATTCTGTGATGAGGAATTTTATTTACTCATTATGTGTTTGTGACAGGAAATCAGTCGATAGAAGTCATTTGTCTCGTGCAACTACATGTCTTGTGGACCTCGTGACAGATCGCGGCACCGCGTTTAGTCTGGATTTCAGCTGGGGAGTGACTCGACTTCACTGCTGCTGAGAAAGCACCAAGACCCCTTATTTTTTGCTTTCTCCCTAGAAAGCTGTTTGAATGAAATGAACCTTGTGATTCTGACAGACACATTTATAAAACATCCTGGATAGCAGCCAGGTTTCACACAGCGACGTACACCCACTGCACAGCTGCCGTTTAGCCTAGTGGATGCCTCAGCATGAGGAGAGTCTGGAGGGTCCGGCACGGAGGTCTCACTGGGGCCATCTCCGGTGGTGGTCCTATGGGTGACTGTTTTGACCTGCCCACTTGTGTTTTCTACCACCTCTATAAAGAGCTTGTATTCCTGGAGAAGTAAACTAGAAGAGCAAACACACGGGAGTGCCAATGTCACAGCAGGGATGCTTCTTTGCTTAATTAAAGCAGAGAAAAACAACTGCTGCAGAATGGCTTTACTAACTGCCTTCAAGAAGGGGGTAAATATCCAGTTAAACACGGAATGCAGGAATGGAGCCGCTACCGGTCTCCACGCAGACCTCTGTTTGGTGAGTATCCCAGGGGAGGAGCTTTGCGGGTTGTGGTACCAGCACGCGGTGTCCCGGAGCAAGAAATGAGGGTCTTACCAGCGGGCCAGGCTCACCTTCTTAATGAGGTCTTGTCCGTTAGTGCAGACGTCATTCACCCGGTCCTTGTGGACAGTGAAGTCTGTCTCGAAGGCTTCATGTTTCTTCAGTAAGCCCTGGAGGGGAAACAGCCAGGCTCGCCACTGAGGGCCTGGCACGTGCGTGCGGTGGGCCAGGCCCCGGGGCCAGAGGAGCAGGACTGGAAGGTGCCCTCGCACGCACCCCAGTCCAGCTGGGGCTAAGACAACAGACAGGTACAGGGTAAACAGAAAATCCTACAGCAGTAAAACGAGGATACCGCGAGCATAACCAGAGGCCTTTCTGAAGGGGTGAGGCTGCCGCCAGTCAACCAGCACAGGCCCCTTTCCCTGTAGGAGACCAGAGAATGGACACGGAGCAGCCTTCAAATAAGCACCAACAGAACAGTGACACCCGCCCTAGGGTTTAACCGGAGCACATCTCCTGCGGGACCTCCCAAATCTTGTCTTTTCCTCCGTACAGCTGAAGTGCTGGAGACAACACCCCTCGTGTCGGCTTCCAGGGAACACAGCAATGCAGAGGACAGGAAACCACTGACTGCATCTGCCTCCTACCTGCGTCCCCCAACTAGCTGAACAGGATTCCCACTGGGAGGAGCGCAGCTCTGGGGCTACCCTGACCCTCGGGAATGCTAACTCTGCTTCCACAGCTGGTGGCACGGACGGAGGAACACCCGACCACAACGTGCAGTTCCTCCTATGAAGAGGGGAGTCGCCTCACCCCCGAGACCCAGGGCTGCTCTGTCCCACAGGCTACGCCTTAGGATCCCTGCAGCCTTGCCTTTGCCTCTTTGAACGCTGCCTGAAGAAGCTGATCTAAGCTGCCCGATGGTGAGAGGCCACGTGGAGGGGACTGAGACGTCCCAGCTGGAGCCACCTGAGTGCCATCACCATGCACCTCTCAGCCCAGAGGCCTTCTGCCTCAGTGCAGCTGTGTTAGGGGGTCCCAGTGAGAGCAGCAGAGGCAATGCCCATCAATGCACAGAACTGTGGGAAATAAACTTGTTTTTAGGGTTGTGACACAGCAATAGGTAACCAATGTATTTAGGAGATATGTTACGGGTTGAACTGCGTCCTGCCAGAGATACGGGTCCAGACCTTAGCACCTAAGAAGGTGGAAACGAGTCCTCTGCAGGTCATCAGGGCGGGTCCTAATCCAGTATGACTGGTGTCCTACATATATAAGAAGAGGGAAATCTGGACACAGACACAGGCAGACAGAATGCCACGGGGACACAAAGACACAGAGGAAGACAGCCATGCGAAAGCACAGCAGAGGTTCGAGTCACGCTGCCACAAGCCCAGCTACCAGAAGCTGGGAGAGGCAAGAAGGGTCCTCTCCTAGAAGCCTCGGCGAGAGCAAGGCCCCGTCGACACCCTGATCCCAGGCCTCTGCCTCGCCAACCAGGACAGAACAAGTTTCTGTTGTTTCAAAGCTACTCAGTTTGTGGTACTTCGCTAAGGCAGCCACAGGAAACTACAGGGTTCTAGTAACCTGTGGTTAACGATACCAACCATACTGCTGGGCTGACAGCAGGACTCCATGAACTGGGGCTGACAAAGTCACCCCTATTTTGTCTACAGAGGGGCAGCGTCTCTTGCATGGGATCTTGAGGACCGAGACCCGCCAACGAGACGCCGGCTGCTGGCTCTGAGTGCTCTCCTGGGAAGAGCACGGCCACCGAGCAAGCTGGCAGGAAAAAGGTGGGGCAGGCAGCTGCGCGGGGGCGGGGGAGGCGGGGGAAGCAGCAGGCAGCACCTCCAGTTTCTCTGACCTGGATGGCAGCAAGAGTGTCTCCATAATCCTCACTGGCCACCAGGGTCATCTTCTCATTGATCCAGGCTTCCTCCTCCTCCACGTTGGCTACAAACTGCTGATACTCCAAGGACTCTTCTAGCCGCTGGCCCCTAATCACAGGGGACAGTATGAAATCAGCCATAATCTCCTCTAACCTGGACGCTTACAAACACGAATGACGAGCGTGGGACGTAAACGGTTCACTCGAGCCCTAACACAGAGCAGCGACTGCTGGTCCAACACGAGATCCTGGAACCATATGCTCAGTCCGGATTCACATAACGGGACCAGCTCGGCCTGGGCCTGTCAGAGCAAGCCAACCGCGGTGCTGGCACAGCCAAGGAGGGCCCCGGGGGCGCAGGAGGGCCCTGGCACCGCCCTCCGCCGCGCTCACCGGGCGGCCGCCAGCCGCTTCAGCTCCTTCCAGTGCTCCACGAACTGCGCCAGGCGCTGCTCTATCTCCTCCTTCCCGATGGTGTTATCATCCGACAGCTTCTTTCCGGTGTCCAGGACACCCTGACAGGCAAGAACGACTGGGTCAACAGATGCTTCCAGGAAAGGGCCTCGACATTAGACTCAGGCCTTCTCCACTCCGCTGTGGGATGAGGGGCTACAACCACTGTAGAGACCTCAGTGAGACGAGCGCACCTGGGCCCATTCAAGTCCCGCTGCCCGCTCGGCCGGGAGAGGCCCGCCTCACCTGAATCGCCGGCTCGTGGGCAGCCAGTTCTGCCTCCAAACGTTTGTGCTTCTTCCTCAGGTTCTGGACGCCCGTCAGGTCGCGGCCATAGTCCTCCGAGCTCACCAGCAGCTTCTTCTCCCTGGGCAGCACAGGAGGGTGGTCAGCCTCTGCACCTGCGTGTCTTCAGCTGGAGACGTGCAGTCGAAGAGCGTGAAGCTCACACACCCCGTGATGTCCTTCACCTGCATCTACCCATCTCTCTGGGAAAGTCCTTCAGAAGCCAGGCTTCTGGGGAAAAAAGCCTCTACTTCCCCAATGAACAGTGCCCACGTACATCTCCAGGAGCACCTCCTGTGTCCAACTCTGCAAAGGGTCGGGGTGCACTGGAGAACAAGGAGGTGCCGCTGCTGTCGCCCTATCAATCCTACCTGATCAAATACACACGTATCACACGCGGTAACACATGAAAATGCTAATGTAAACAGTGTTTTAAGGCAGTGAATTGAGAGAATCCTGTCCTTAAAAATGGTCTGTTCACAGGCTACATCATCTGGCAAAGGCAGACTGAAATTCTGGGGGAGGGGAGATAAAAACAAACAAGACAAACTTTTCTTCCTGCAAGCAGCAATCTTCCCCAGGAGATCAGACCATCTTTCCCAGATGGGAACTCACTCATGTCGCCAGTGACCTAAGGGCAGGGGCTAGACAAGCCCTGGACACCATCACACACACCGCCACGTGGAGGCCATGGCCGACCACCATCACCACATGCCCAGACACCAGGAGGGGAAGCCGGGGCGTCTCACCGCGGCCGTGCGGTGAGGCTGGGACCAGCTGGGCACAGCTGCCGAGTCCGTGCCATTTCTGACCCACTTCCCATCTCACCACCACGGTCCAGGAGAGGATAAGCCCGGGGTTCCTAACGCCCTCCGTGAAAGGCTCCGAGGGCACCCAGAGCGGGGTGCGTACTTGATCCAGGACTCCTCGTCGTCCATGTCCCGGAAGAACTGGTGCAGGCGGTGGGACTCGTTCAGCCTGGCTCGCCGGGAGGCCGCCATGCTCTTGATCTTCTGGAAACGGCCGTTGATGGTGTCCCGCTTGTCCTTCACTTGGGAGGTGTCGAAGGCACTGCTGGTCATCAGGCTGTCTGCCTGGCTATTCAGGTCCTTCAGGCGATCCTGGGCAGGGGACACGATGGAGGGGTCAGAGATCTGGGGCACCCACGAATATCTGCTCGTAAATCAGAACTCGGGACTTCTTCACTGACGGGTTGGTTTAAGATTTATTCAGGTTACTCTGAGTGTGGTATGTGGACCCCGAGAGTTCTAAGAGATCAAAACTACTTCCATAACAATACAAAAACATGATCTGCCTTTTTTACTGTGTGAACATTTGCACCGATGGTGCAAAATCCAGGGTAGGGGTGGCGCTGCTCAAGGCAGTGGCAAACTACGAGCAGAAATCCAACTCTTCACTGCCACGCACTCCCAGTAGAAATCGCTGTTTCACTTAAGAACATCCTTAAACAAGCAGCAAGGTTGTTAATTTTATTAAGTCTCCATCTTTGAGTACGTGTCGTTTTAATATCCTGTCTGATAAAACGGGGAACCCACACGAAGCACTTCCGCCGAGTGCCGAAGTTCAATGACTGCGCTGAGGAGAAGCGCACGTTCCGAGCTGAACTGGCCACTTCTTCCACGGAACCTCAGTTTCACTTGAAAGAACGGCCAACGGACAATCTATGGTCATTCTGACTTTGGGAGCTGACAAATACTTTGTCGACAATGAATAAAGTGAACCTGTCACTTTAAGGAAAACTGAGTTTGCTAATGATAAAATTCAAACTTTCATGAGGAAATTAGAATTTTGGAAAATTGGCATCCACCTCCGTGAGCCTGACAGCTTCCCGATACGTGTAGATTTTTCCGTTGAGACTGGCTGTGATGTTAACGAACGTGATGTTTGATACCATATAGACACGTGTCAACATTTAGAAGATCTGAACTCTGCGAATCAACACTTCCCTAATGATTCTGTAACCTCAGGCGTGAGTAAATGATCCATTCAAAGTCCAGGATGGACCAGTGGATTTACATATAAACAGTATGAAAAGCTGACAGTGTTTCCGAGTCCACTTTCCAACTAACCTTTAGAAACTACCACCTACTGAGCTGGATGTAGTACCAGAAAGTATCGACAATTATCTGAATTAAAATACTACTCCCTCCTCTACCTGTGTGAGGCTGTATTTTCATCACACACAACAAACTGAATTCAGAAGCAGCTCTAAGAATCCAGCTGTCTTCTATCAAGCTGGACATCAAAGAGATTTGCAAAAAATGTAACCAGTGTGACTCTTCTTGCTATATTTTTGTTTTTGGAAAAACAGAGACATTATACATAAAAAATGTTACTTACGTTAACTTGTGATGGGTTTATTATTTTAAACAAATTAACACATTCTTCTCAGTTTTCTTACATTGCTACAATTCATAGACCTTATTCAGATTTCACCAATTTTTATATGCATTTTGTGTCCCCGAGTATGTGCAAGTATTTCCATGCAGTTTTATCATATGCGTAGATTTACGTAACTACCGCCAAGATCAAGATATGGACCTTGTTCTGAGAGCACAAAGGAACTTCCGTATAGTCTTTACAGTTGTACCCCTACCCTGTCCCTAACTCCTGGCAACCACGTATCTGTTCTCCATCTCTATAATCTGTCATTTTGAGAATATCATATAAATGAAATTATACAGTAGGTAACCTTTTGAAATTATTTTTTAATGTTTTTGAAATTGTTTTAAAAAATTTAACTCTAAAAATTTAATTTTTAATAATGGCAAATTCTAATAGATAAAACCCACATAACTAACTCTCCTAGGGGCTCTCAATAATAGTTCAGAGTACAAAATGGCCCCGAGACCACAGCATTTGAGCACCTTGGCTTTAAGGGATGAACATCACTGTCCTTCCCCGAATGCACCAGGTGCCTTAGAGTCACGCGCGGCCGTGTCCCAAGCCCGGCCTGGCGCCCCCTCTGCTTACCTCATGGGCAGAGATGTCCGCCTCCAGCAGTTGATGTTTTTTTAGCAGGTTGTTCACAGAAGCCAGGTCTTTGCCATAATCCTCAGAGGCCAGCAGGGCTTCCACCTGGCAATGAAACATGAAAGGGAAGGCTGCCATCTGGAGCGCATCCCTTGTCCTGGCAAACCCAGGATGCCCACTCGTCCCCCAGGCTCCCCCGTCTGGACAGCTGAACTTCCCTACCACACGCTGCTGCTGTGCCAGCTTGGCGTGGACCCTCCCCTGGGCAGAGAGGCAGCAGCTTGGGCAAAGACTAATGTACAGAGATGTTCACTGCAGCAAAACGTATCCCCCAAAGCTGGGAGCACCAAGTGTGGCCAACAGTATGGGAATGGTTAAATTATGGCCTAACTCTGTGATGGTCTAAGGCAGTTATTCAAATGTTCAGGAAGACTTTTCATGACTTGAAATACCACCACCAATACGTACTGATGAAAAATTACGTCATGAGCTCAAATACACATGAAAGAACTGTTACACAAAAAGTCACGGAAATAGGTGTAGACCAGAGAGATACAGAATAGTGGTCTTTAAAAATGTTTTATTTCTTTTTACTTTCTGTACTCTCCAAACAGTCTACAGAGACCGCAGGACTAACTCTGGACTCCGGGCTCTTTGGTTCTGGTTTCTATCTGGGCACCGTGACAGCGGCCTGCACACAGACCCCACCACCCACTCCTGTTTGCATTTTCCTATGGAAACAAGTGACTCATGTCCAACCAGAGATAAGCTCTCTCTTGTGTAAACATTCCCTCCCTCTGACTACAAATCCCTCAGAGTACACAGCTCACACTTGATGATGATTTCTGTTAAAAGGGACGTCGGGAGAGCCCTGCCTTTCCACGGAATCCTCCAGTGGGGAAGGGAAGCCCCGTGGCCTCACCTCAGAGAGCCAGAAGTCGAAGTCCTTGATCCCAGTGTTGAAGTTCTGCTGCTTGTTGGCTTCTTTCAGCTTCTGGCTCTTCTCAGCCGACTTCTGCACCAGGAACTGCCACTGGTCAGCTAAGGCGGCCAGCCGGGCCTGGGCAAGAGAAGAGGGCCGTTGGACATGGCCAACTCCACGGTCAGCGCCCTCTCTGGAAGCCGACCTGACGCCCCTCACAGAGGACGGAAGATGCTCACAGGAGCCACTCTCACTAGCATCCCCTCAGCAACGCAGCCAGAAGTCGTCTGTTTATTCTCCTAAGACTGCATTCTAGAGTCATCATCAAGCTGACGGTAACGCTGAAAGTCAAATCCAGCCCCCTCTTCTTCCCGGGCCAGGAGGAGGGGAACTGGGGGACGGCGTACCTTGACGGCGTCCTCGCTGCCGGCACAGGCCCCGCGGTCAATGAGGGAGTTGCCCATGTCGATAACCCCTCGAATCCGGTCCGCATTGGCATGCAGTTCTGCTTCGAAGGCCTGATGCTTCTGGTGCTTGCTCTGAAAACACCAAAGAAACCCTGCCACAACCTTTCGAAACCAGGTCCTGCTAGGCTCTGTCTTTTCAGGGAGAAGGGGTTCTCAGAAGGGAGGGAGTGGTAGCAGACTCGAGGAACTAGGGGCAAGTGTCAACATTTTTACAGAAGGTGATCTCAGAATCTGTGCGAAATACTTTAGGGCTCAGTCTGATGGAAGTTCAGCAGAAGGTCCGAGCTTGGAGGAAGGAAATGCACCAGCTCAGGAGGTGAACTGTGTCAACTCCTAAGTCAGCTGGACTAGCTATCTGTGAGTGAAATCCTAGAATTATACACTTTCTAACATTTTGCAGGAGCTGGTAACGGCCAACTGTAGTTTTGGATCTACTTGTGCATCAATTTCCATCCACGGCTTTCTCCTTAGTGGAAAGCAGCTCTAACTAGTGACACACATATGGCCCTCTCATCACCTAAGGTGGCAGGCACTATGAAACAAGGTGTCCGAGGGCCAGCCTCCCCTCCGTCGACAGAGAAGAAGCTGCCGCAAACCCTGGCTTTGCCGGCTTCTCATCTGGCAGCTGCAATCAATCAAACCTGCTGGATTTGTCAAAATCCAGGCTTGACTGTAGGTAAGAATTTCTTTTTGCTAGAAGAGAGGGCTGGGAGGATGATGGGCATCTGAGGCTGGGGGGCACCACGGGAGACAAGTGGGAGGACGCAGCTGTGGGGCAGTTCTGGGTGGGTGAGAAATGCGGGACTGCAGGCAAGAATGTGATATGGGGAAAAAAGAACTAAAAGGAAAAAAGCAGTACAACTGGGGAAGGATTCTGCATCAAATGTTTCATTTCAGGGGCAGCAACTGTCAAAAGATGGAGCCATGTGGCTGGCGAAATGCAGCACCAACCTGAAGCGTCCCTGCACCAACTCTGCGCCCAAGCCCAACTACAGAAACAAAAAGTCTCAAATGCCCACGCATCCTGACAAAAGCCCCTCTCCTTCTGTTTCTTGTTCTGATCGTTCTTTGGCTCAACTCCCATCCATTCTATTTCTTCATTTCTTCCAACCATTTAGGCAACTTCTAAGCTACGCTTTGACTGGAAAGTCTTTTTCCCTGCCCCTTGGGTAATGTTCACTTTTATCTTAACCTCTCACCCCCAGTTCCTCTTAGACTTAGGAAGCAGATCACCTGCCTCTCTGTGGATCTCCAGCTGTCCCTCTCCAGTGGCCAGCACTTCTGGATGCCAGACTGCGTGGGCAACGAAACTCTCACACCTGGCCCTGCCCTAGTCCACCGAGAGCCACGAGCCCAGAGCAAGAGGAACCCAAGTTTACGCAGAAAAAGTGACTTCATTTTTTAAAAGAAGCACACCTCTTAAAAGAAAGCAGTCAGCTACTGCCCCCCAGATCAAACACTGTGCACAACCTGCCTAAGTGATAAATTAGGAGGGGGAGGGGGAGCGAAGGGCTGCAGGCTAATTACAACAGAGAAAGCCACATCCCATGGGGACACTTGAATGGAGGCTGATGGATGATTAGAAATGAAAAGCATGGATGAGGCGACACCGGCAGAATCTACAATTGCGAGAATCTACACACAAGAGCACAAACACTGGAGCTCGTTTAACTAGAACTCTTAAAAAAAAAAACATAAAACTTACCAGCAGCTTGGAAAGCTACAAAAATAAATTAAAATAACAAGAGTTCAGTACACTTATGTGAATATGCACATCAGCTATTCAACAGAAACTCATTTTGCTGTCATACTTCCCCTGGGAAGGTGAGCATTCAGGAACAGCAAATACAAGGGGGCCTTTTCTGCAGACGCTTTAATAGCAGACACGGTTTCAACAGAGGCAAATGAGGAAAGCGGCTTCTGAAACGGCTCTCATCATTTAAGTGAGGCTTTCCCACCGGTTCATCTTATTAAGATACTTTTTCTCGGCATCACTGAGGGTACGAGGAAGTTGTCTTAGAGGTATCTCCCTCTTTTAAAGATACCTTATTTTAACAAGACCTACTCAATAACATAGGCTACTTTGGAGATAAACAGCTCATCTGTTCAGCTCACCTGGATGTTGGTAGGATCCTTATATGACTCATCACTTGCAGTCTGTAATTTTTCACTGATCCAAGCCTCAATCTCATCCACATCCCGGCTGAACTGTTGGAGAGTCTGCGATTCTCCCAGCTTTGACCTCTTCTCAATCATCTGGGCTTTCAGACGTCGCCACCTGAGAAAGTGAAACCGAGAGCAAAGGTGAGCACCCCACAGAACTAGACAGGCTGGGCCGCTCACACAAGGGCGGCAAGACCCGTCGGCTGCACAGACCACCCACCTGTCCAGAACCTCGTTGCGCCGGCTGGAGATGTCGCCTTTGGCGTAGTGGCCGCCGGCGATGAGCTGGTCGGCAAAGGACTGCAGGGCGGCGATCTTCTCCTCCTGTCGGCAAACAAGAGGCGTGAGGTCAAGGCGGGCAAGACGACTCTGCCTCGCCTGGACTGTAGGTCTCGAGAAGAGAATGGTTATTTTGGGTGACTAGCTGGTGATACGATCAGAATACACTGACACTCTAGAAGCAGGAGTGTAAAAAGCCAGAGGAAAGCTTGATTTCAATCATTATTAGAGTAGAGTTTAACTCAAGAAGATTCCAGGTCACGCTGGGGTGGGGCCGGGGCTTGAGCACCAGCAGAGGTCACACACAAGATTAGGTTTCATAAGAAAACACTGTCCGATTTTCAACAAAATGGTTTCTAAGCCAAGGAGTTTTGCATCTTTCTAGTTTACGTTCATGGATTCACTTACCTACCCATAAGTTTGTTTTTCTTCCCTTTCGGTATAAAAATTTTTCCCTGTGGCATCTCTGTTATTAAAACCTCAGAAATGGGACTTCCCTGGTGGCGCAGTGGTTAAGAATCCGCCTGCCAATGCAGGGGACACAGGTTTGAGCTCTGGTCCGGGAAGATCCCACATGCTGCGGAGCAACTAAGCCCGTGCGCCACAACTTCTGAAGCCCACTGGCCGAGACCACGTGCTCCACAACGAGAGAAGCCACTGCAGTGAGAAGCCCGCGCACCGCAATGAAGAGTAGCCCCCCACTCTCCGCAACTAGAGAAAGCCTGTGCGCAGCAACGAAGACCCAACGCAGCCAAAAATAAATAACATAAAAAAAGACACAAATTGGATAACATGAACATTTTTAGAAGTATGCCTCAAATGAACAAACAAAACCTCAGAAGTGCCAGAATTTATATATAAAGTTTAAAAAACTATTAATGCACGTCACTTTTCCTAGAATGCACAGCTCTGCACTGGACCCGATGGGGACTACGCTGCTTCCTCTGTAGTCAATGCCAAGTATTTTAATTTGAGGATGCTGCCAAAGCTCTGCAGCTGAGTTAAGCAAACAATAACTATTTTTTTCTCTTGTCACTGAGAAGGGAAAGGAGAATACGCCAACAGAGAGACCGAAGATGTCAACCTGGAAAGGTACGAAGGCCTCACCTGGACGTTAATGGCTTTGTCGAAGTCCTCGTGTTTTTTGATGAGAGCCTCCACGCTGTCCAGCGAGTCCCCTTTGTCTTCGGTACTCAGGAAGGCCTCCCGGGCAGCCATCCAGCTCTCAGCCTGCTCGCAGTCCCGGTGGAACAGCTGAAGAGGGGACGGGCAGGTGAGAAGACAGAGCCTGTGGCGACGAGCTACCTGGCCAGAAACCCTGCAGCAAACAGGAAGCTACTGTCCAGCACGTGTACCTGCAATTCAAGGCACTGATCCAACATCATCCTGCGCTGGACCCAGGCCTTCTCCAGGTCCGCACGCTCCTGATCTAGAATATGCAGTTTCTCCTTGATCTCGGGGCTGGCATAGTGCCCATGGGCCAACAGCTGCTGCCCAAACTGCTCGAATGCCTGGAAAGTGCCAGCCCTGGCGTCAATTTCCGTCCGGTGCTCCTGCCAAGAGGAGGGAAGGGATTAGGTACCGGCAGGAGCTGCCCACTCTCACGTCAGCTGCAAAGGCCCTCCCAGCCTGGCAGGGCAGCCACGTCTCCGCTGCTCCGCAGGCCCACCTACCTGGTGTCGTTCCAGCAGGGCCTCGGCTCCGGTGACATCCTTGGCTAGCTCGTCTGAGGACACCAACCCTCGGATTCCATTGATCCAAGACATGAGGTCCCTGGAAACCAGATCCACAGAGGAATGGCTGTTACGCTACCTGGCAAGCAGGCCTTCTGCCCAGGAAAAGAGAGAACTACATAATTCTTATCTCAGAGGGCTACTTGGGGTTAATCTAGTTAATCTACCGAATGGGGCTAGAACTCCAGGCAAAGTATTTCAAAGCTTCTTGTTTGTCTTATTGAAATAATAAGAAAAGAAAAACTCAAGAATTCCTCAGAGGAAGAATGAACAGGTTTATAACTAAGATCTTCTCACCCTACAGAAAAACAGGTTCTTACAGACAGTAGCTGTGGTTAAGTTTTCTACAGCTTCAAACGCAAATGCTTTTCTTTAGGATTAAGTTTTTTTTTTTTTTTTTTTTTGCTGTGTGGCTCGTGGGATCTCAGTTCCCCAACCAGTGATTGAACCCACACCCCCAGCAGTGAAAGTACCAAGTCCTAACCACTGGGCCTCCAGGGAATTCCCAGGCTTAAGCCTTCTAAGTGCTAGATGCAGGCATGCATTTAATCCAGCTAGAAAGCCCTCTTGCCCAGAGCCAGCGAGCCGGCTTCTCACCGGAAGTCGCTGAGGAAGCGCTGCAGGTCGTGGGAATCGCCCAGCTTGGCCTTGCGCTGGTCGGCGCGCTTGCCCAGGCTGCTCCATGCCTGGTTCAACTCGGTGCACTTCTCCTGCAGGTCCTCTGCCGACTCGGGGTGGGACTGGATCAGGCGCTCGGCCGTTTCCCCAAGGGAATTCACCTGGGGAAGAAAGTGGTGAGCAGCAGGGAAGGAGGGAGCGCAGCCTCGGGCAGAATCGCAGGAAGTGCTCCACACGCACGTCCTCTCACCTTGTCGCCGAGGGCCGCGAGGTCCCTCTCAAAGCCCTCGTGCTTGCGCTGCAGGGCTTGGACACTGGCCAGGTCGTGGCCATAATTGTCTGTGTTTAGAGCCTGGTTCTTCTCTTCGATCCACTCCTTGGTTTCGTCAGCATCTCTGCAGGTGGGACACGCGTTCAAGTTAATGAGTGCTGAGTACGGCTGCCTTAGCCTCAGGTCAAGTAGGGAAACTTCATTTCACTGGCACCAGAACATGTGTCAGTGGCCCAACAAGCTCTAAACAGCAAGGAACACATATGGATCCGCTTAGCGTTACTGACTGAGAGCGCCCACCAGGTGCGAGAGCACAACCATCGACAAAAGCCAGCCGTTACCGTCGGCATGAACCCAACTGTGGCCTGCTCCCCCCGTGCCAGCCCCGGCCGTCCCTCACCTGTGGAACCTCTGCACTTCGTGGGCGCTGCCCAGGATCTGGCTCCGCTCCTCGGCCAGCTGCTGCAGGGACCGCCAGCGTTCGTTCAGCTCCTGGGGGAGGACAGCAAAGTGTCAGCCACACCAGACTCTGGGAAAAGGGCCAGAACCAGAGGAATGGTGGCTTAACGTGAAAGGAAAGGCTGGGGCACAGATGATTTCCTGTTTCCAAGCTTCCTAGTTCAGTCGATGAGCACGCCACAACAGCAAAAGTCCAGAAAGCCAGACCCTGCCACAGCTCGCCGGACGCCACGGTGCGAACACTCCACCAACACCTGACTTGCAATCACCGCAGAAGCAGCAGGAGAGACGCCGCTGACTTATCTTCACTCTCAGCGCCTAGCCTGGTGCCTGCCTCAGAGCACTGCTTCCTAACAACCACCGAGTGGACAAATCCCCAAGTCTACTGCTCCCCAACACCCCGCACGGCTGCATCGCCGGGCAGCAGCAGCAGCCCAAGGAGCACAGCGCAGCTGCAGGACCTTGTACTGGGGAGACAAGCCAGCTCGGGGTCCAGAAAGGAGGCAAGAAAGGCAGTCACTGCCTTCCAACACTACGCTCCTCGCAGCTCCGGGCCCTCCTGGGGGTGAGGGAAGGAGCTCAGCAGGCTCATCGCCAGGACCAGGCAAGCTGAGCACAGCCTCCTGCTGCACAAAGAGAGTAAAGAGAGTCCTGGCCAGGACACCCTCGGGCCCAGGAGAGTGACAAGTGCTACAGTTCATACAACTAATTAGGACAAGAGCCTTGCTGAAGACAGGAGAAGGAGACAAGGAAGGAGACCGGGGAAGACAAGGAAAGCTGCCATGGTTTCTTACCTTGATGGAATTAAAGGTGGCCACGGTGTGAACCATCAGGCGAGCAGACTATGTGGGGAGGAAAGCAGAAGAGCAAACTCATCAAGTGTCTGCTGATTAAGAGAGAAATCTGAGGTGCAAGTGCTATTAATTAGGTTCCAAATGTCCACCAAAATGACTGTAAAAGGGTACCATCAAATTTCTGAGCAGAGCAGCAATGAGAGTATCAACAACTAGAAAGTCAGGCAGAAACCCAAGTGCACAATCACACCCATCTCAATGATTCATTTTACTTGAAGAGTGAAAAGAGCGGTGAAAACCACAATTAAAACGGCTGGTTGGACAGGAAAAAAAAGGCTCAAAGACTACTGATTGGTGTCTTTTTCTTGTCCCTACTACAGGAGAACAGTCCAGAAAACACACTTAGCTGAATAAATGCTGGCAGCTGGGACTATTTAAATAGTCAAGGACACCACTAATTTCATTTCTGTTTATGGTTACTGGACTGTGGTTCCTTCTAACAGTATCCCGCTTGAACTAAGGGCAACAGCCTTAGTAGATGAAAAAGAAAATACGCTGGCGAGTTAGCTTCCTTCTCATCAATGTAGTCACTTCTAAAAATCAAACGCCCCTTGGGATCTCAGAGCCTGCCTAGTTTTATCAGAAAGAAACCCTACTTGGCAGGCACTGTGATGCTCGTAATCTTCAAGTATGTAAAGAAAAGGAGGAGCTGAGCTTGGACGCAGGGAAGTTAGGCTCCTAGGATGTTCCTGTGACACACCCAGTGAAGCGCTCAACCAGTGTGGGTGTGTACAGGGTTCGGAAAGCAGACACCCATTGTTTCGAATCCTTTTCAGAAACAGGAGGTACTGACTGGTGTTTGTCAAGTCATCTGGAGTGCGTTTCTGAAAAAATACCTGTTACCAGAAAAACTCTGGCAGGAGATCAGACAGGTAAGGGCGCTGCTCATTCATGTCACCAATGACTGAATTTTGCTATGCAACGAAAATTAAGATCGAGAAAAGAGGAGAAAGCTGAATCCAAGGAAAAATGTCCCCTTCCTGCCAATCTGGAGCCTATTTAATAAGCAGAATGGTCAGAGCCTGGAGGGCTAAGGAGGCCAAAGAAACAAACCCCTCTCAGCCTAGGTCCTCACAACAGGTCAGAGCTCATGACAGGGCTGAGAAGTACCAACCTAGGGACTGGTGTGGGGAGACTTTTTGTTTTTGGGTTTTCATGCTTTCTTCAGATTTTAGGAAGGTGTACTTTCATAAAGTAGAGGTCTGCTCTTTTCAGCTTGTCTATAACCCGAGTGGCATATTCCTGAAGAGCTGGGTCAGGAGGGAAGACGCTAGAATTGGCATTTAGGCAACTAGTTCCATAATCACGGCTATAAACGCTTCACGTGAAAAAGCTCATCCCCTGTCCTCCTGAAGTTATGCCCACCCTGGTCAAGCACCACCCCTGGATCTCTCTGGAATAATGTCCACTGCAGCTGGTAAACATCTGGTGTCCCCCCTTTATGTGTCTCGTCGGATGTGGACCTTCTCTCAAGCCTTTCTTAGGCCCCGGGAGGAAGCGGCCAGGCAGACGATGAGTGGAGCTTACGCTCCTTTTCATCCTCACATCATGTGTCCTTTTGGGCTGTAGTCCTATTGGTGGGACCATGCCTGACTATGCAGTGTGACCTCTGTGAACTGCAGTCACCCCTGTAACCTTGGTACCCGACAGGGAATGATCCCAGGACCCCCCGAGGTACTAAACTCCACAGATGCTCAAGTCCCTTGGAGCCGGCGCCCTGTATGGGCGGGTTCTGCATCCTCGGATTCAACCAACCATGGATCGGATGCTAGTATTTTCAATTGTTGGTTGGTTGAATCCGAGGATGTGGACCCACGGATGTGGAGGGCCAGCTGTATACCCTGGCAGCGACAGTGCGTGATAAACTCGACCTAACTGAATTTGTGCTGAGCGTCTGCAGGGAGACATTTTGCTTCTGTGTATTAAGCACCCCATTTCAAGGCATGACAGATTCCAAGAATACAACACCAGGGTCAGAAAGACACCAGGCCAAACAAGTCCAGAAACAACCACAGGCTCAGACAAGCCTAAATACTCAGATAACAGGCACGCCAGAAAAGGATGTAAAGTATTTCTGTTCCTGGAAAACCTTTGGAAATAATAATTTGCACAGAAGCTCTTACCTTCCATGGGGAGGCCGTCTTGGAATCAGTTTCATCCTATTCAAAGAAAAAGGAGGCATTTAGGCAGCCAAGCAACTGTGCACAAAACAAAGCAGCCCCAGCCTTCCCTCTGGACGACAGGAAGTTCACAGAGAAATCAGCTGGAACAGCACTTCCCTCTGTGACTCAGAACTCAACACTGGCTGGCAGCAAACTGCAAGGCTGCTCGAGGGAAACGAAGCAAAGAAATAGGAGAGAAAAGTTCTTCCTTTTTTAATGCAGTAGGAGAGATGGAGACAATGGGGAAAGTTAATAAAATGTCCGGCGTTTCTTTATGTCATATTCAGAGGACTCTTTGAAGAGGGATAAACACACCTAAAGAATTGCTGGGGAGGGAGATCAGCTCGGTGGTTTGTGACCGCCTGGAGGGGTGGGATAGGGAGGGAGGGAGGGAGGGAGACGCAAGAGGGAAGAGATATGGGAACGTATGTATAACTGATTCACTTTTAAAGCGGAAACTAACACACCATTGTAAAGCAATTACACTCCAATAAAGATGTTAAAAAAAAAAAGAATTGCTGTGGAAAAAGTTCTAGGTAACTGAACAGAGAAAAACTCTTGATCTTTGGAGGATGGCCAATAGAGACCAACTTCTGTTATTTCTTTTCTTTTTTTTTTTTTCCTGCTATTTCTTTTCCACAGATTTTTACACACGAAAGGCATCTCTCGAGGTTCAAGAACAGAAATCCTTATGAGGCTCTTGACTTTATCCTTATCCCAAGAGCTAATCCTTCTCAAGTTCAAGTTCCACACGGGGCACCAGACACTTACCCTGGGCATCGCGCCGTACACCTCCTACAAGCAGAGAAGAAAACCAGTTCTATTATTAGAGAAAATACACACTTCTAAGTTACACTCATCACTGTCATGTCAAACCTGGAGAGAATTACAAAAAGACAGGCAGCCTGACTGGCCAGAGGAACTTCTTAAAGTCTATAGAGAGACCAAGTGTTCCTATGTAATACCTTTTCTTTATTTAAGGGACTGCATGAATTTATTACTAGTTAAGGGCTAAAGGAACATTCAACAACTTCTACAATATTTAATGGGCATAAGGAGGACAGCTGTTTTTCCCTCCCGTCAAAGGTAACCAAGACAGTGCAGGTCACACAGAGAACCAGTGCCCTGGCCACACCCTGTGCTACGGAACACGCGTGCTAGGCGACGCAGGATGAAGGGGGAGCCAAGCTGCTTCCTTAACAGACACCGTGCAGGGGCCAGACCCCCACCTGCTGCTGCACTGCCTGCACCTCCTCCGCCATGAGACCTTCGGACTCCAGGTCTTCAGCCACCTTGTTAATGTCCTTCAGCCGTGACTCATTGGCCTTGAGATCCTTCAAAGAAAAAGACATCATAACTAAAACCCACAAGAGCAATTCAAAGAAGAGCAACAGGTACTCATAAACTATGGTTTGAATATATAAATTTCTGTCCAATAGGTATCTTATAGCTTTTCTACTCCTTGACGGTCACCTAAATCAGAAAATGCTGATTGTCACTACCAAGAAGTAAGAAAACAGCAGGGCATCGGAGACGTCTGTCTCATGTTTACTGAACTACCTGTAGTTAATAATAATCCATTATTGGGACTCCCTTGATGGTGCAGTGGTTAAGAATCCACCTGCCAAAAAAGAAAAAAGAATCCACCTGCCAATGCAGGGGACACGGGTTGAAGCCCTGGTCCAGGAAGATCCCACATGTCGCAGAGCAACTAAGCCCGCAAGCCGTAACTACTGAGCCTGTGTGCCACAACTACTGAAGCCCACACACCTAGAGCCCGTGCTCCACAACGAGAAGCCCACGCACCACAACGAAGAGTAGCCCCCACTCGCCGCAACTAGAGAAAAGCCCACGCACAACAACAAAGACCCAACGCAGCCATAAATACTTAATTTTTAAAAATCCATTATTCTGGTTGGAGATTTTTTTTTTTTTTTTTTTTGCGGTACGCGGGCCTCTCACCATTGTGGCCTCTCCCGTTGCGGAACACAGGCTCCGGACGCGCAGGCTCAGCGGCATGTGGGATCCTCCCGGACCGGGGCATGAACCCGTGTCCCCTGCATTGGCAGGGGGACTCTCAACCACTGCGCCACCAGGGAAACCCTGGTTGGAGATTTTTAAAAAACCTTTCTTTGTAGGGGACAGGACACATGTCAGAACTGTGATGAAATTTTAGTGCTAGCCACTCTGGGAGAAAAGCCCCTCAACCCACCTGAATTGGTTATAAGAATACTTTTTTATTTGGCCATACCGTGCGACATGCGGGGGTCTTAGTTCCCTGACTGGGGATTGAACCCACACTCCCTGCATTGGGAGTGCAGAGTCTTAACCACTGGACCGCCAGGGAAGTCCCAAGAATACTTTTAAACTGAGGAATGGATAAACAAGATGTGGTATATACACACCATGGAACATTAGCCATAAACAGTTAACAGATCACTGATCCGTCTACAAGGATGAACCTTGACAACATTATGCTCTGTGAAAGCTGTCAGCCATAAAGTACATGACCTATGATTCCATTTATAGGAAATGTCCAGAATACATAAATCCAGAGACAAGAAGCAGCTCGGTGGCTGCCAGGTGCTGGGGGGGAGGGGAGAGGGGGATAAGGAGTGGCTGCTTAATGGGTCTGTGGTCTCCTTTAAAGTGATAAAAAATGTTTTGGAACTAGACAGAGGGGATGGTAGTACAACACTGTGAATGAACTAAGTGTTTCAGAATTGTACCCTTTAAAATGGTTAACTCTATGTTACGTGAATTTAACCCCAATTAGAAAAACTACTTTTACACGTTTGTATGTTAGGTTTAGGAAAGTTCTTTTTTTTTTTTTATATATCTTTTTATTTATTTTTGGCTGTGTTGGGCCTTCGTTTCTGGGCACGGGCCTTCTCTAGTTGCGGCGAGAGGGGGCCACTCTTCATCGCGGTGCGCGGGCCTCTCACTGTCACGGTCCCTCCTGCTGCGGAGCACAGGCGCCAGACGCGCAGGCTCAGTAGTTGTGGCTCATGGGCTTTGCTGCTCCGTGGCATGTGGGATCCTCCCAGACCAGGGTTCGAACCCGTGTCCCCTGCACTGGCAGGCAGACTCTCAACCATTGCGCCACCAGGGAAGCCCTAGGAAAGTTCTTAAAACAACATGTAGAAAAAACTGCATGTATTTCCTCAAAACTAAACTGGTGTGAGAAAAGTTTCGATTAAACTCGTTTAAAAATGGCTACAGAAATGAAGGAATATAATCACTGAATTCTCATTCTGGTAATCCGCAGCAAAAATCAAGAGAACCAAGTCCCCGAACAACTTTCTGTACCTTCTGGAAGTCATCGAACTTCTTCTGCAGCACTTCGACCTGCTCCAGGTCTGCGCCGACCTCCTCGCTCGTCAGGGCCGCTTCCTTCTCGTTGATCCACTGCTGTAGCTCATTCGCTTCACGGAACAGCATAAACTTCTTACAACTCTTCTCCAACATGCCTTTACGCTTCTCCCCCAGTTCCAGCAAAGAATGGTACCTGATGTAATTCGAGAGGGTGACAAGAGGGGGCAGGGGAGACAGTTAGCTTCCCACAGTGGCAAACTACCAGCTGTCTCCAAGATGTGGGTCCCAGGCTGTGAGTCGGTAACGATGATGCCCTGGTGACAAAGTATCGGAAGGCAGACGAAGACCCCGAGCACCCACAGACAACCTCAGGGACAAGCACACACGGCACGGTTCACAACTGGGTGGCTGGGTGGCCCGGCACACTCATGCCCAGCCACGTGCGCACTGACATCACAACCACAAAGGACCGAAACCAAGCGTTTGGCACACCACCACAGGCTCCATGCGACTACAGCTGCGAGATGAGATGAACTTGCTGCGCGTAATGTATACAGAGGGCTTGTTCTCCTGCCGTGTGATTCTGCCAGCAGCCCCCAGGCGGTGGGGGAAGGTATGCTGAGCTATCTTAAACAGCCTCCTACAGGATTTTAGTATCTCCGGAACAGTAGGAAATTTCTACTGTTTCTAAAATAATACATTTATTTCTCAGAAAGTTTTGGCCACTTCAGAAGGAGAAATCACATAAATCCCATTTCATTAGCTGAACGTTTCTTATGAAGAGACTCAAATGACACTCTCACCCTGGGGAACTAAAATACAAAAGACTGAACTTCTGGTATCTTTAGAGATGTGAAAATGACAAACTTAGTACAACTGAGTTAAAATTCCAAAAAAAAAAAAAAAATCTAGAATCCATTCTAAGCTTCCAGAAGTGAAATAAAAAAGGAACGAATTACCAAGTATCAGAGCACTTTACGAGGCATGTGGTTTCCTGCCTACTGAGGGCTATGGCATCATCGGCCTCCGGGTCTGCTGAGAGCGGCTGGTCCAGCACAAAAGCCACCAGCAGGGGAACCAACAACACTCTGAACACACAGCTGCACAGAAGCAACCAACGAGAGAAGCGGCCACAGCTGACACAGCTTCACCCAAACCCCTTCCCTTGTGAGCGAAAGCTGCTGCCGGAGACGGGCCCCTCCCGCCCCTCGCCTTCCTGGACCCACGAGCGCCTTCAAGAGAAGCGGCAGCGGGAGGATGGACGGGGAGCCAAGGGCGGCACTCGGCAGAGCTTCCGGCCTACTCACAGTTCTTCCACCTGTTTCATACGCAGAGACACGCTGCCGGCCTCCTTAGTTACGCGCGTCCTGCACAGAGGGGCACAGCAAAAGCACGCACGGATTAGTGGGTTAATCCACGGGGATGGAAGGCGGCGGCTCCGATGGGTGCTGTGACGGCGGAGGCTTTGAGTGGGGAAAATTAGGGAGTCATTCAAGAGCTCTTGGAAGCAGGCCAGGCCGGGAGTAAAATCACAGTAAGGAAAGAGCAGGAAAATCACATTAAATTAGGGGGTTAGTTCACCTTCGTTTTCCTGACGTCTGCCACGCTTAAGGCAGTAAACGTTCCTGTGCTAGAAACACTGGTCACTTCGCAGAGCCAGGCCAGGGGATACAGTGACCGCCCCGAGGAAGAGACTCTCCTGAGGGCTAACACGCAACTGTAGTCAGATATCTGGTCCACTGTTTTGCTCTCGTGTTTATGATCCAGGCCAAAACCTCTCATTCTTGTCTTAACAGTAACAGAAAACGTCTAATTAAGTGTATAAATAACCGATCTCCGCGGGGATCATCAGGGTCAGAAAAGTTCTATTATTCTAAACTCTAGTGAGGATGTATTTTCTGGATCTCTCCCAAGTGCCTAAAGCCTTTGATTTCATTAGCAGAGTAAGATATACCCTAAAGGAGGGACATAGGTCTTTATGGGGGCTTAGCTACAGGAAAGAGGACAGAGCCGATTCATAAAAAGTATACTCCATTCTCAGAGCACAAAGTCGATAGACGAGACGCTCCCTACGCGGCCTTTTACAAAGGGCAGCGCAGGAGGGGTGTGGAACAGCTAAAAACCCATTTCAAGAACATCTCCTGACCCGAGGACAAAGACTGAGACGGTAATAATTCGCAAATGTCTAGGAAAAGAAACTTGCCAATGCAGGGGAAGACAACAAAACAATGGAAAACAAAGGTACGGGTCAGGGATTTTAGGTTCCAACAGCGTTGTGTGGGTTAGAAGCGACTTGGGAAAGGCAGGAAGAGTGTGTTCTTGAGTGCAGACAGGCATCATAAGAGCATTTGCTCTGGAGCCTCAGGACGCTGCCTAAACCTCAGCCCATGCGTGACACAGACTAAGCCCCCAAGCGGCGCTGGGTCCTTCGTGCCCGATGGCGAGACCCTTACTGGTTGTCGATCTGCTCCTGCCGCAACGCGATGCTGCCCTGCTCTTCCAGGAGGTTCTCCCGGGAGGCCGACTGCGCAGGGTCCAGCTTCTTCACGTACGCGGCTGGCACGAAACCCTGACGATCGTTCACCTCCACTTTCCACCAGTCCTAAGTGGAAAAAAAGAGAGACTTGAAAGCCAATTCCTCCCCTGAGGAAGGAAGAATCCAAGGAGGCCTGTGTGCATACAAAAGAAAGCTCTAATCACGGCAAGAGAATCCCGTGACGTGCCAAGTATGCAGACGGTCACAGTGCAGCCCCGATGACTCGGGACAGGAAGGCCAGCCTTCTCGTCGCGTAGACGCCCTGCAACTGTGCTAATACTGCAGCCATGAGCCACGCTTAAGTAAGTTAAGTGAAATTAAATAAAAACGCAGCTGCACTTGCCACACATGAAGTACTTCACCTGCGGTTAGCAGCTACTGTAGGGCCAACACAGACATAAAACATCCACCACCACAGAAGGTTCTACTGGACGACGCTGCTGTTGAGTAAATCAGTCAGACCGGAGGGTTAGTTGAGGGTGAGAGTCAACATAAAGACACCAGTCAGGTTTTCTCGAACTCCCACGACTGGGGTAAGCTGAGGGTGTGGGAATAGGAGGTTCTTGACAACGGCCGGGCCGAGGACACTTCCCCAGCCTAGACCGAGAGGGGAGGCAGGCTCTTTGGGGATCAGTCCTATGACACGTGGAGGACCATGGACTCACTCCAAGGACACTGCCAAACCAGAATGTGTCAGGCGAGAAACGCTGATGAACCAGGCAGCGTTTAACTTTGAGAAGACGGAGCCTACGGGGTGACGTTGGCGCCGTCTTCAACTGTCTGCTGTAGTCGTACAGTCTAGAACCAACAGGTACAAGCTACAGAGGAGCACACTTTGATCCAAGAGAGAAAAAAAATTCCACTTGGAATTTTTTTCAATGGTGAAAAAAGCTACCCTTGAGAGGGTGGGTCATTACACTAGCTTCCGGGTATTCAAGGAAACAAGACTGGTCATCTTGATCACAGGCAAAACAGGATAAACCTGTATGAAGTGGGAGGTGGACCAGGGAAGTAAAGTCTTCAAATTCGAAACCAGCCTCATCCTGGAAAGACACACTCCCAAGACGCCCAACTGAGTGCAACTGGCGGTGCTGATGGAGACCCGCCCACGGCCTCTTTCTGCGCTTGCCTTGTTGGTGCTGTTGAGCAAGGTGAGGATATCCCCTTTCTTCATGGTGACCTCTCGAGGGCTCTTCTCCTGATAGTCGTAGAGCGCCAAGACCAGCTCCTTCCCGGTCTCGTCATCCATGGGGGCCACTTGTTGCTAAAAATCCAAAGGAAGGGCAAACAAAGTTACAGGATGTCCCCGGTGTGGCATCTGAGCCCACGGCGGACTCCAACTTCCACAGCTGTCCCAAATTTACCAAACACACCTTTGTCAGAGTTCTTCTCTGAAGCTACCAACAAAATCTGATTCAGGAAGTTCAGCTGTCTTGGGGTCTTTGAGGTCACAAGAACAACACCCATGACCGTGACATCTGCTGGCCGCATCCGGGTCCTTCATCTTCCCCAGCCCCCCAGCCCCCAGGGAACTCGCAGCTGCTGAACGGAAGCCACACTCACCCGGCATGACTGGGCCTGCTCTCGCAGAGCCTGGATGCTGCTGCCATAAGCGCTGAGATCCGACATCAAAGCCTCGTGTTTCTTTAGCAGAGCCTGGAACCAAAATAACACACGGCGACCCTGAGCAAGAAGCCAGAGCCGCCCTGCTGCCTCTCCCACACGCCACCTGCCTCTGAAATCTGTTTAGTTACCCGGCGACCTGATCAGTCCTCCACTCTCTCCCCCTTTTTGATAAACATTTAATTTGGAGGAAATACTGTGATTTCTACTATAATCTTTTCAGCCTGCCTTTACATGCTTAACTAGGCAACCCCTGAAACACATGAAGGGACATAAAGAACGTCACACGTACAGCAGATCCACCCCCATCCTAGGAAATAAACATTCCCAACAAGTGGCAGCTCCCTCGTCCAGGGAACCCCGTTCCCCGCCACACTCGGTGCTTCTCCATTTTCCTCTACCGCCACTTCCAAAAATCATCTCAGGTCGTGTCAATATTCAGCTCACTGTGGTTTTTGTGAAGACTGGCAAGAGAAGAGGTAGGCACGCGGCTACACCTAGACCTCTATGAATAAAATTTAAGGGGTCCACTAAAAAAAGATGACTAACAAAGAACTGTGTTTATGTACGTATGTGTATGCAGGTGGGGGAGGAAAGATGAAACAAGAATGGAGAAACGGTCACGGCTGATGGTGAAAGGCCGTCTCCTCTATTCTTTAAGTATGACTGAATTTCCATAGTAAAAAGGGAAAAAAGACGCTGAAACACTTCGAAGGGCGACAGCCGTGAGGCTGCACCTTCCACGTGGTCATTCTCCCAGCCAGCCCCAGCCCGAGCGCGGCAGCCCCCAGCTCGCCTCACCTCAGCCGAGTCCTCGTCCTTCCCATAGTCGGTGCTGCCGACGATGGGCTCCTTCTCCCGCATCCACGACTCGGCCTCGTTGGCATCAGCGAAGTACTGCTGGGCCTGCAGCGAGTCCTCCAGGTCCTGACGCCGCTGGGAGGCCTTGGATTTCAGCGACTCCCACTTCTGGTTCAGCTCGTGGAGCTTGGCCTTCACGTCCTCTGCAGCAAAATGGCCTGCGAGGTAGGCAGGGGAGGGAGGACAACGAGAAGCAGGTGGACACATTGCAGCAGGACAAAAACGTCCTCTGTGCGCTCGCAGCACCTACGACACTACATCTTGGGGAGCCAGGCCCCTTCATATTTTCAGTTTTACGAGAGGTCCAGGTTCCAGCCCAACAGATCTGCTTGTCTTCTGCCTCCTCAAAGCATGAAGTCTATCTAGACTCTAAGAAGGAGGGTATCCCTAGTTGGTCAGTGATGTTATCATAAAGAAACAATAAAAATAACAGCCCCCACTCCCCCAACTCCCAGTCACGGAGACACACTTGCCGGGCACTGTCTCAGGCTCCTCAGTGTCTGACCTTGTTTAATCCTCACAACTGTGGGAGCAGGTGATATCATCCCCACCTCACAGGTAACAAGTCCAGCTCAGAGAGGTTATGGGCAAGTCAAAGTCATAGTCAGGAGAGCGCGGGGACGGTCTTCAACCCTACAGCCCAGCCTGACTCGGGTCCACGCACTCAGCCTTCCAAGAAGAGTGCCGTGAATGAGAGTGAAGCCACTTTTCCGACGACACTCACCTTCATCCACCATGGCGTTCCCCTTCTGTGTAACTGCTTTGATGCGGGGCTCATGTCCGGCAATCTCTGCTTGTAGGGCTTGGTGTTTCTTTAGCAGATTCTGGACTCCAATTAAATCTTTGCCTGAAAGAGAAACCACTCCCAAGTCACCCAAGCCATCAAGAGAAGAGGCAGCATAACTGTCACTTAGCTTCCACCACGGTTTACCTAAACTTCCAATTCAACTTAAACTTGACCTTGCTCACTCTGACACTGGTCCCCTTCCTGCCATAAGGGTAGAGCCCTTTCCCAACTGGATTCCTGTCTGATGGCGGGAGGCTGACCTCTGTTGGTGGATGCAGCAATGGGTTCTTTCTCTCGAATCCATGTCTCCTCATCCTCGACGTCACGGAAGAGCTGCTGCAAACGCAGAGAATCTGCCAGCTTCTGCTTCCGGGCAATCATGGGCTCCTTGAGAGCCTCATAGCGGGCCACCAGGGCTTCCTGCTTCTTCTTGATGTTTTCAGCATCAAAGTGGCCAGCATCCTGGAACTGGCGGGCCTGGATGGTGATGCCATCGATTCGATCCTGGGAACAGGTAGGACAGAGTCTTGAAAGCCTGGCCCAGCGTGGGGCAACTATGTTCTGGACATTTCTAGGCTGACTTTATTACTTCAGGTGTGGTTTGCTCACATACCGAGAAAATATAACACGGTTCTTTTCCCATACCCAAGAGCATTCTTTCTGCCACTGTTTCCCCTCATTCTGGGATCCCAGAAAGGTCCGAGGGAAGGCAGTCTAATTTGAACAGAAGCATATAGGGCACACATGGTTCCCTAAGAAAATCAACACACTTCATCCCTCCCCACACCAGCTGCTCTTGACCGACTGGCCACTCTCACTCCTGTGCTCACTGGCCCAAAAGCCGCGCCCAGGTCACCGTACCTGGTGTGCTGCCACATCGGCCTCCAGCAGGGCGTGCTTCTTCTGGAGGTTCTGGACATTGGTAAGGTCTTTGCCGTAATCGTCCGAAGCCAGGTGACCTTCCACTTCGTACAGCCACAGTTCGATGTCCTCAACGTTGCGATTAAACTGCTGCTGCTGGTTAGCCTCACGGAGCTTTATTCCTAGTCACGGAGGCAAGTTTGATTTCATTAGTTAACACCGTCCTTCTGCCAGTGTGCTCTCAACAATGGCACCTCGCAGAAGGACCACGGGGCAGGATTCTAGTTACAGCGTCACTGCTATCAAGAGGGTAAAGAAAAACCGCAGCCTCTGCTCCACCTTTTAGATGCTGAAGTGGAAGTCGTTTAAGAAGCCTTCTAACCCCCATGGGATAGGGGCTGGCGAATGGTTAAGTGCCCTTGGCTCCCGGCTGAGCTCTGACTTTCAGTGATGAGGCCCAATTCAGTCAGACTATCTAGACTGTGCCCAACGACCAAATCATCCCCTTCTCACTCAGGCTCCCTGCCCTCCCTGACCAGCACGCTCAACCACATTCACCAAATCAGCAAAGCATCAGGAACCCAGGGCAGGTGACTCCTACCCAGGAAGTGAGCCCGAGTGCCCAGGTCACCCAGCTCAGCTTGCCTGGGTGGCACATGTCCCCAAAACACGGAACGAGGGAGGAAGGTTTAATTCCCCAAACGGCATCCCGTAACCCCGTGCACACCTCCTCTATTTTTTTTTTTTTTTTTTTTGCGGTACGCAGGCCTCTCAGTGTTGCGGCCTCTCCCGTTGCGGAGCACAGGCTCCAGATGCGCAGGCTCAGCGGCCATGGCTTACGGGCCCAGCCACTCCGTGGCATGTGGGATCTTCCTGGACCGGGGCACGAACCCGTGTCCCCTAGATCGGCAGGTGGACTCTCAACCACCGCGCCACCAGGGAAGCCCTCCTCTCACCTTTTAGTTCCGTGGCCTCCAGGAGTTTCTTCCACAAACTGATGACCTCATTCATTCGAGCTGCCACCTCGTCCTTGGCATAGTGGTTGACGTCAATCAGCTTTTGCCCGGCTTTCTCCAGGGCGTCAATGCGGCTCTGGTTTGCCGAGAGCTCAGCCTCAAAAGCCTGATGTTTCTGTACTTTCCCTTGCAGGTTCGATGGGTCCTGCCAAGGAAAGGAAGAAGGGAGTTCTATCTTGAACCTAAGGACATCAAGTTATGCTGCATTACCCTCACACTTATCTTTATAGGGAGACATATAAAACGACCAGCTTACATTAAATAGTGTATATTTTGAAATTTCCAATTTCTTTATTTAGCTACAGTTTAACTGTGAGTGCTGTGTTTAGCTTACTAACCAAGTGCTACATGGCAATGCTAACAGGACATTACTTTATAAGCTTCGTCCGTGGCGGTTTTCATCTTCTCATTGACCCAACTCTTGAGCTCATCAGAGTCACGGAAAAACTGCTGCAAGTGGAAGGAATCAGCCAGCTGGGCCCGGCGATACATGGCTCTCTCGTGAAGGGCGTTGCGGCGGCTCAACAGCTGGAAGGCAAGGCTCGCTGTGAATCTCCAGCTCTTACCCCCCCCCCCAGATCAGGCTAAGAAGGGCCACCCACGGACAGAAAGGAGGTGTGTAAAGAGGCTGCACACTTACCGCATCTCGGCGAGTGGCCACATCTTCCATCGCATAGTGGTTGTTCTGAATTAGCTTGGTGGCAAACTCGTCTAAGGCCTAGGAAGAAGAATAAGGTTCTTCACTGGTGAGCGACTCTTCCACAGCTTGGACCCCAGAGGAAAGTGCAGAACAGGGCACGGAATGCTCTAGACCTGAACTCAGGTCAAGGTTTTCACTCTGAGGTTTGCTATGACAATCTTTATCCCTCAACTGCTGAGTTTTTGCTTGATGTTCTTGGAGGGCACAGAGTTACGCTAGCTTCACTCAGGACTGGACACATTAGCTGCAGCTAACGTCACAGCAGGAACTGACGGAGTCAGATATGGGTCAACAGCCTTTCAATTCCTACTTCTAAGGTCTGTGTTCAATGGGAAAATATCTCTTACATTAATTCTTAATTTCTTTTAGAGGAAGGTAATCTCAACTTGGAGGTTCACATCAAGAAAATGACTTCATTCTAGAAGTCGTGCTGTGTCTCCAACAAGGTGGTCAATCATCTCCGTGAGACTTTAAGCACCTGGAGCCTTCACTGAACCTGCTCAGGAACCTTTTGGAACAAGACGAGACCTCTGCTGACTCTCATGGTAATCTGAAGGCACTGACAGCAAGGAGGGGTCTTACTGTAATCTTCTCCTCCTGAGCACTGAGGGATTTCTCGAAGTCCTCGTGCTTCTTGAGAAGCGCTTCCACGCTATCCAAGGAATCTCCCAGGTCTTCATTCAACAGGAACGCCTTAGAAGAGGAAACAAAATGTTGAGATAATGTCTGATTCCTTTCACCTCCTAAGGCTGGAAAGCAAAGGCTATTCTGGCAGAAGGACAAAAAGAAGGAAAGAAGTTCTATGGCTATTACACCTTCAAATCTCCCCCAGAAAGCCAGAAGCCTCTTCAGATTCCCTTAAAACTAATCCAACAAGAGCATGAAATCCTTATTCCACATTCCACTGAAACTTTTTTCCAATAGCTTCTGTTGCTTCTATTAGATTTAAATTACGCATAATGCTATGTTCTAAAGAAACAAAATCTCTTTAACAAAACACTTCACGCCATCACACTCCCCTGAAAAACTGGGGCCTTTTCTGAGGGCCTTTCAATCTCGGCAGCAAGGACCGTGCTGGCAGAGCCCACAGAAGCTGGCAACCCTCCACCTGACGCAGAACTGAACCACTGGTGATCCCCGCACAGAATGTGCTAACTGAGCAGCAGACGGAGCAGGCGGCCGGTTCCCATCCCCAATCACCTCCTGTTTGCTCATCCAGTTGTCCACCTGCTCAGTGTCGCGGTAGAAGAGCTGCAGGTCCATGCACTGCTCATACTGCTGCCGCCGCAGCTCCCACAGCTCCAGCAGCGCGGCCCGCTCCTCGGAGAGGATGGTCAGCTGGGAGGGAGAGGGGGCAGGTGGAGGGAAACTCAGTGCCCACGGCCGCTGGGCAGACTCAGAGGCTGCCCTGGCATTTCCAACCCTCTGCCAACCTTCAGGCCTCTGCTCCGATTTAAATAAGGGAAGGAGAACATTTCCTTGCACGTGTCAGGCAAGCCACAAGAAACCACAGATCCTGAGCGGCTTGCTGAAAGTTGATGTTAAACCTAAAAGGGGTGGCCCTGCTCGAATGAATCTAGAATTAATTTACTGCCACATTATCACAAATAATGTTAGGCAAAAATGGCAAATAAACCCCTAGGTAGAAGAAAAAGGGCATCTATGTAAAAGTGAGGCGGCATAAATGGAGTAGGGGCTCTTAGGTGAGAGACGTCAATTGAGTGGTACTCCCCAGAATATGCTGACTAGACCCAGGAATGCCCTAGGCTTAATTTTTAGGCTCTAAAGTTAATGACAATAAAGTGTGTCTTTGAAATGTCTCTTCTTGGTCTCTATAACAAATGGAACTTTCTCTCCCTGATCAATCGCCACACGTCTTCTTTTAAAATCTCTGGAGCTGCTGCTTCCAGGCGGAATCTCTTGTGTAAGTTTTCTCACACACCAGGGTGAATGCAACGTCTGGATATTCAAGGCTGGATAATAGCTTTCGGAGACTTAGTAAAACAGTCTTTCTCCTCTCTTACCTTCTCCCTCACTTCATCTGAGGCGTAATGACCAGCAGCAAGCAGGGCCTGTCCAGACTCATCGGCAGATTTAAAGCTATCTTCGTGAGCATCAATTTCACCCTAAGAGGGGGCGGGGGGGAGAAAAGGACAATTTATGCCCAGCATCTTGTAAAAGAAGAGGAAGTTACTGAATTACACATAATCATTACAAATCAGGAATATCACGTCTAGAATGAGGAAAAAAATCAAAGATAAGGCCAGGTTTCCAAATAACAGCCTAGGTCATCGAACAGGAGAGCATCATTTATTAAGAAGTCTGTTTCCTACTGGCTTTTTGTGCCACCTGTCAAACTGTCAAGTTTCCACACATCTATAGGGTCTGAGCTCTCTGTCTTCTGTTCCATTGGTCTATTTCGGGTCTTTCTTGTGCCAGATGGATTTCTTTTTTTTAACATTTAAAAAAATTAATTAATTTATTTTTGGCTGTGTTGGGTCTTCGTTGCTACGCACAGCCTTCTCATTATGGTGGCTCTTCTTATTGCGGAGCACGGGCTCTAGGTGCGCGGGCTTCAGTAGTTGTGGTACGCAGGCTCGGCAGTTGTGGCTCATGGGCTCTAGAGCGCAGGCTCAGTAGTTGTGGCACACGGGCTCAGTAGCTCCACAGCATGTGGGATCTTCCCGGACCAGAGCTCGAACCCGTGTCCCCTGCATTGGCAGGTGGATTCTTTTTATTTTAAATAAACTTATTTTATTTTATTTTTGCTGCATTGGGTCTTCGTTGCTGCACGTGGGCTCTTCTCTGGTTGTGGCGAGCGGGGGCTACTCTTCGTTGTGGTGTGCAGGCTTCTCATTGTGGTGACTTCTCTTGTTGGGAGCATGGGTTCTAGGTGCGTGGGCTTCAGTAGTTGTGGCACACGGGCTCAGTAGCTGTGGCGCACGGGCTTAGTTGCTGTGCAGCATATGGGATCTTCCCGGATCAGGGCTCGAACCAGTGTCCACTGCATTGGCAGGAGGATTCTTAATCACTGCGCCACCAGGGAAGTCCTGCCAGATGGATCTGTTTATGATTTTATAATACCTGGTAGGGTGAGTCCCTCCCCGGTTCTTCACAATTATCTCAGCTGTTTTTGATTTTTTTTTCTTCCAAATTAATTTTAAAATCATCTTGTCGAGCTTCCCCGGTGGCGCAGTGGTTGAGAATCCACCTGCCAATGCAGGGGACGTGGGCTCGATGCCTGGTCCGGGAAGATCCCACATGCCGCGGAGCAACTAAGCTCATGTGCCACAACTACTGAGCCTGTGCTCTAGGGCCCGTGAGCCACAGCTACTGAGCCCGCGTGCCGCAACTACTGAAGCCCATGCTCCTAGAGCCTGTGCTCCACAATGAGAGAAGCCACTGCAATGAGAAGCCCGCGCACCGCAACAAAGAGTAGCCCCCGTTTTCCACAACTAGAGAAAAGCCTGTGCGCAGCAACGAAGACCCAACACAGCCAAAAACAAATAAATTAATTAATTAAATTAAAAAAAAAAATCATCTTGTCTCATTCCAGAAATAAAGGCCTTCGCCTGGAATTGCACTGAATGTATAAATCTTGGGGAGAATTTGTACCTTTATAAGAGATCATTCCATCCCTGCCCATCCCTTTATTCAGTGTTTCTTTTCTTCCATCAAAACTTTACAGCTTTCTCCACGGATGTCTTACACAACTTTTGTCAGATTTATTCCCAAGTATCTTATATTTTCCGATGCAATTATAAGTAGGATTCTTAAAAATTACGCTTCTAACTGCTGCTAGTGCATATCTGACTGTTGTATATTAATTTTTTATATCTAGCACCTCTCAGAAGACCTACAGTAATAATAATTTTAAAAATCTTGTTTAGCAGTGTTTTCCAGAATTTCTTAGCCATAGAAACCCCTTCTTCTTAAGGTAGAGCCTATTAAGATCTCATAAAACTAGTTTCCCAAGGACGCTCTCTGGGGATATAGCAAATCATGAAACTTAAATTCACTCAAACCAACTATGAAATTCAGCATTTAAACAAAGACATTGTTTAAGGTGTCACAGGACACACGTGCAAAACAGTAGCACCTCCACCTTGCCAGAGCTTGGCCCTTTGCTTTTAGGAACCGTAGTTATTCTCCTGACATGTAACTCCCTTAACCATCTATTAGAAGAAGGTAAAGCAAGTCTCCAAAGGCAGAACCAGCCACAATCCCTATGGCGAGAGCTACCTGTGAGCAAGGTTTCAGCCACTTCTGGCTGTAAGTGACAGAGCTACAGTGATGCCCTGTTAAGCTCGTGGCCTTACTTTTGGAAGACCGTGGAGACCTTACCTTGTGCTCCTGATGCCTATCCAGCAGGGCTTCGGCCCCAGCCACATCGTTGGCAAGTTCATCTGCATTGATGAGGGCTTTCATCTCAGTGACCCAGCTGGTAAGGTCTCTGAAGTCGGCAAGGAAGCGCTGAAGCCTGGGAAACCAAAGGTCAGTGAGGAGAGGTCTCGAGGGGAGGCCCCAGATGGAAGATGCCGCCCTAGAGCTCTGAATTCATGTCCTCGGACGTCTTAACGAACCACACAAACTCTAGCCCTCGGAAACATGGGACTCTTTCAATCTAGACTATAAAGGAAAGCAGAAGAAGGCTGAAATCAAGCCTTTAAAATTTAGGTTCTGTCTATCACTATAATTCCCCAAGCTTGTCTCTTATTTTCAACTTCCTTGTCACTCCCCAGTTCAACCCTTAGTTATTAGTAAGAAGCATTCTCTCCCTTTCAATCCTTGATTTACTCAATTTTAACAGAGTATTTCACCTGATGCTCACATTGCTAAAGAGACTATTTCCATTTCTATTGGTTCTAACACAGTGATATGAGATGGAAAAAAGATGTGTATAGTTATAAATATTATGTGTGTATATGCAAACACAAAGTTTCCAGTCTCCAAATATAACACAGAAATATATTAATATACAATATAAAAATATATAACAAATACAGTAAGAAAAAGTCATCTGCCTTTTCTTACTAGAGGAAAGCTGTCAAGCGATACAGAAGGTTTCTCAGCAGAGCGAACTGACCGTCAACTCTGCCTTCCTATCGCCTCTAAAAAAAACGCCCCCTGGTACGGGCTGCGGGGCCCTGGAGGAGCATTTCTACCTGTAGGAATCGTTGAGACGTGCGTGTCTCTCTGCGGCCAGGGTGCGGATCTGCTCCCAGTTGGTGATCAGCTCCTCTCGCTTCACTTGGATCTGGGTGGCGCTCAGAGGGTGGGACTGCTGCAGGCGGTCGGCCTCGGCGCACAGGGCTTTGACCTGCAGACACACTCTGTCAGGGCTGCTCTCCTGACCGGACTAACTCACTTATAGAGTCAGCTGCCTTCAAAACCCACCTTGTCCTCCAACGCAGCGAGATCTCTCTCCAAACCCTCGTGTTTCCGAAGCAGAGCCTGGACGCTGGCCAGGTCCCGGCCAAAATCATCAGAGGCCATTAACTGTTCCTTCTCCTTAATCCAGCTGATGGTCTCGTCCACATCCCTACAGCACAGAGGCACCTGTTAATCCACAGTTACGACATCCACCTGGGACTGGGACACCACGCGGGGCCAAGACCCAGTCAGCCCCACATCTTCCTAGCCTCGCCCTGGGCCTCACCACGCCCCCCGGGAGACCCCTTCCCGCAAGCCCCTCAGCTCGGTACCTGTTAAAGCGCTGAACCTCGGCTGCCCCGAACAGCTTCCCCTGCCTCTGGAGGGCCAGTCCCTTCAGCCGCTGCCAGGCTGCGTTCACCTCATCCTGCTTCGTCTTGATGAGCTCCTCCTCGGGGTGCTGCTCCTGAGCCAGGAAGGGCAGAGACTGCGCTCAGATCAGCACCTCTGGCCCCACCAACTGTGCGCCTGGCCTTGGCTCCCTGACGCGGCCGCCTCAGCAAACCTTACTGTTCTAAAGAAACACTGGCTTTCTGTGTGGAATGAAGGGAAGCTCATTCAAAAAGAGCTTCCATTGCTTGCTCTATAAAAAGGCGAGAGCCATTCTCTGCGCCCTGGAGCTGTGGGGCAAGTCTCTCTCTGTGCATCAGCACCAAGCCCCCTGCTTAGTTAAGGCCCTTCAGCTGCACCTCTGTGGCGGCCTTGCCAACGCACCGCTCGCCCGAGCCGCTCCAAAGTTCACTGTTTCAAACGTCACGAGGCTATTAATAAGCATTCCTGCCCAGACACATGGTTTTCCAGGTCTGTTCCTAACTTCAGACTGGAGATGATCCTTTCAAAGTATGCTTCCCACTAACCACATTCTGTCTTGTTTAAATAGAAATAACATGTAAAGTAATAAGGAGAAGCACTCCGGGTTGCGGGGTCCACCTGTGAGATCTCGGGCTTGGCCCGCCTGCTCTCCTCAGCACAACCCTGGGGCGGCCCAGGGTTCCGGGGACAGCTCACTCGCCAGTTGGAAGGGTGAGATTACATCTGAGGAATGCTGGCTCTGGATCCAAAAGGGAACAAGTACCGGTGCCGAAGGATCTACATACATAAAATGTGTACCCCGCCCCCCAAATCCAGTTTTCCCTAAAGCAGAAACTCCCGAGTTCATCCTACTCGATGTCTCCGGAGCCCTGTGGTAGCAGGTGAGAATAAAGCGGCAGTGATAGGACCGCACATGCATGCAACTGGGAGGGGCTGCCCCACTCCCTTCTTAATGGCTCCTGAGCTCCCGGTGGAGAGCCATTCATCACAGGGCTCCCCAGGCTCCCGGGAGCCCAGGGAAGCTCCGACTCAAAAAGGAAGGGAAGAGCAATCAGGCAGTGGTGGACATCTGCCAACCCTACGAAGCTTTCACCACCACACCCTAGTCTGAGAAACCCCGACACCCAGCTTCAGCAGCCCAATAAAAGCTTCAGCCCTACCTGAAAGTGGGTGAAGGAAACAGATCAAAGGAACTCCGCCCTTCCTGCCCACGGCCACAAGTTAGAAAGCATTGTCCAATTTAGGAGTGATCAGTATTGCCGCCTTACTTAGACCTAAACAGAACTCTTAGACATGCTTACCAAAACCTGCTCACTCAGAAATCAGGGACCCAATCAAAACTTCTCTTCTGGAAAAGTTAATGTAATGACGGTACATTACATTAATGTTCAAGTAAAGGAAGTTAATGGGACGATGCTGTGAGAAGCACAGCACTTCCCTATTTACCTGAATGAGCTTGGCGGCAAACTGGTTCACTTCGTTAACTCTTTCTTCGTGGGCAGCCATGTCTGTTTGAAACTCTTCAAATTTCTTCTGTAAAACCTCCACATGCTCCAGGTCCTGGCCCAGCTCCTCAGAGGTCACAATTGCCTCCTATTCAGGGACCACAACAGAGCCAGAGTCACCAAAGAACACTTGGGAACAACGGCTTCCAGAACCCCATCACGAAATGGGCTCTGGTAGGGGCCGCGGCAGCTTCGGCAGACGCAGTTTTTTCTGTGTGCTGCACTGCCGCTCTGCCGGCTCTCAGCTGCAGACGTGGAGGGGTCTCGTCCCCTTCTTTCCTCAAGGCCTCCCCAGCACACCTTCCTTCTCAAACGTACCTTGTCGTTGATCCAGTCCATCACGTCCTCACATTCTCGTAAGAACTGCACCAGCTTCTGGGCCTGCAGTAGCTTGATTCCTTTCTCCCGCATCTTCTCCAGAAGTAATTCCCATTGGCGGTGCAGCTCCATCAAACGAGTCTGGAGGGTAAAGAGCCCAACCCCACAGATTACAACCTTTCCTGTGGGATCTGGCTCCTCCACAGAGTTCCAACAAGTTAGAAACCTCACAGAGCTCTGAACAAGTCTTTTTAAGAAGATAGATAATCCCTACACTGAGGGGAAATTGTAAAGTTAACTGAGAAGAGGAAAATGCATACACTTCACAGTGGTTTGGTAGGTCTTAAAGTACAAAATAACTGACCTTTCGTAGGTAGATGTATTCTAGTTTATGCCAAGGAATTTATTATTTTGTAATTATCAGTTATTATTGATATCACATTATTTGGTAAGTATTTAGGTAATGTTTTTAGTTATATTAACTGTTAAATTATTACAGTGGGATTTCTAGGTCATAAGACTACTGGGGAAGGAAAGATGAGGTGTGATCATGCAACCGCAGCAGGAATCACTTAAGTGTGTGTTCTGAATTCACGGAGGTAAAGGGGAGAAAACAAGATGTCCCATAGGCATCATACGTGTAAAGAAATAACTATGAGGCACAAGTAAAGAGGAAAACCTTAGTATAAAGGTAAAAAGATGGGGTCCTGAAGCACAATCAGCTGTCAAAGAGGACTCCTGGCAGAAGCTGTTTTGGTGTTTCGTGAAAAGATGCAGCTTGTGGTACACACAGTACATCCCAAGTGAGGTTTACATCAAGCTGCGCCCAGGTGGCAGCCACAGGCCCGAACAGTCACTTCCCAGCATTTTGGGTTCTCACGGCACAGTCCTAGTAAGGACTCGTCAGGAACCAGAGGGATTATCATCAATTCAAGCTTAGGCGATGCAGTCTGGCATTCTAACCCAATCTCTAGGTGTTGATTATGCCTACCCAAGATACTGGGAGTTTCTGTATAACACAGACAGAAACAAGTGACACAAACACAAACACTACCAGGAGAGAAACCTGGGATCCACCCATCGTTGAGATGCCACTCCCCGCAAACTGAAAAGTTGAAAGCCACGGGATAGTCAACATGGGTGGATTCTCTTAGGAGCAAGTACTGGTGGTTCATTTGAAAGGAGAAAGCACTGGGAGGAAAATAAAGGCTCACACAATTCACTTCCACCACTACAATCACTTCCATCGCTGATGGTTCAAACCGGAGTCCACCACTGAGAAGGAAGTGAAAGGCATTCCCAGGCAAGGGGGAAAAGGCAACCAACAGCAAGTCAATACTCCACCTACTCGGATGTGGGAGCCAATGTGGGTGGCGGTCACTATGGGGCGCCACGCCGTCCGGTACGGTGTGAAAGTCTAAACCGGTGACAGACAGGTTATCCAGGACACAAACAGTCTTCACAGCCCACCCACCTTCCTCTACGTTAATGCTGCCTGCCTAACTAACCTACTGCGTTACTGGGCCAGGTCAGTTACCAAGACAGGGCGGCCATGGGGCCTGGGGGCACGGATGCAGGGATTAAAGGAGAACGCTTTGCTTTTTTTTTTTTTTTTTTTTTTAAATTTTTTGGCCGTACCGCGCTGCATACGGGATCTTGGTTCCCCAACCAGGGATCGAACCTGCGCCCCCTGCAGTGAAAGTGTGGAGTCTTAACCACTGGACTGCCAGGGAAGTCCCCCCTTTGCTCAAATTAAAATGAGGCCACAGAAGGCTCAAGAAAATCCTCACCTACAAGTCAGCCGTCAGTCTCTCACAAATCTCATTTCCATACCCTCGAGGGAAGAGCCGGGGCCAGGCCTGTTCCAGGACTGGAACAACTTTCCCACTCCCAGTATGTCTCCTCTTGTCAATACTGCAGTTTTGACAGAGGCCAGTTTCACAAGCTTGCTGGTGTCTGAGAGCGTGAGTGGGCAGGGAGGCAGGTGCGCTTAGGGAGCGCGTGGACAGCGGGCAGGGTGGAGGAGAATCCTGGCTGGCTCAGGCAAAGTTCTCAGCAGGGGCCTGAGCAAGCAGCAGCAGCTTTCAGAGAAGCAGTTGGGGGAAAAGAAAGCTGACAGGAATGAAACTCGGGCTGGGAAAATAAAGTGAATAACTGTAACTAAAGAAAGGAGTAGATTGAAACACTGGTTCTGTCACCTATTAGCTGTGGGAACCTGAGCAAGTTGCTCAAAATTCTCTGAGCCTCAGCTTCTACCCTTCTATACTACGGCGACCTTGCAAGCTTCTTGTGACGATTAGAGAGAACGTATGTAAAAGTCCTAGCAAAGTGTTCGCACATAAATAGCTATTAACAGCTTCTCAACAAATAGCAGCTAACAGTAGTTTCAAAATTTTTTTTTGGATAAATTTATTTATTTTTGGCTGCGTTGGGTCTTTGTTGCTGCGTGCAGGCTTTCTCTAGTTGCGGCGAGCGGGGGCTACTGTTCGTTGTGGTGGCACATGGGCTCAGTAGTTGTGGCTCACGGGCTGTAGAGTGCAGGCTCAGTAGTTGTGGCACACGGGCTTAGTTGCTCTGTGGCATGTGGGATCTTCCTGGACCAGGGCTTGAACCCGTGTCCCCTGCACTGGCAGGTGGATTCTTAACCACTGTGCCACCAGGGAAGTCCCTCAAATGCTGCTTTAATAAGATCTCTAAACAGGGAAGAGGGGAATGAAGAGAGCTTTGGGTCTCCCTCCCCCACATTAATTACTAAAGACAAACACTTGATCTATTTCTCATATTTCCCCATCTGTAACCTGGTTAAGCTAATACAGAGCAGCTGAATCAGCAAATCGGCACTCTGGCTGATTTCATGTACAGTAAGACTATATACAAGAGTGGGGAAATGAGCAGATGCATCCTTGTACTCTCTTGGCCGCGCCACGCAGCAGGCGGGATCTTAGTTCCCCAACCAGGGATCAAACCCATGCCCCCCGCAGTGGAAGCACGAAGTCTTAACCACCGGACCACCAGGGAAGTCCCACGTCTTTGTATTTAATTGCAGAGACACGCATCATATTGCCTGCATGGGTTGAATGTAGTAATTAAATAGTTGGCATATAGCATTTAGAATTTACTTTTACTGCCTGTTTACAATCATTACTAGTAATAGTTTATTATTAATAATAAGCTTAAGGCTAATTGCGAGTCTTCAGTGTAAGACTGCAGAGTATATTAGAGCAAAAGAGACACAGTAAGTATTTACTAGACCAGAAACTAAGGGAATAAAATCCCTGTGGGTGTTCCACTGTGCATCTCAGGGAACAGCAGAGGATGAGACATTTCTAGCTGTGGCTTTCGTCTTAGTCTTTGGGACTGCCTTGACAGGTCAAGGACTGAAAAGGTTGGTCCCTCAATGGAACGAGACTTTGGATGACAAAGAACAAAGACAGATAAGAAGGAAATCAAAGACAGATGAGAGCATCCAGCTATGAGAGACTAAGCATGCGCACTTCATCGTAAAGAGGCTTGTTTGCCCTTAATACCTTGGTATTGGAAATGTGAAACAAAACAGAGAGAGACCAATTACTGCCCCAGCCTCGACAAATGGCACCCAAACAAGCCAGACCAAGTCTGAGGACTCCTGCTTCAAAGTAAGCTACATGGCCACGGTCACCGACCAACAGGTACCACACGTCATTCCTCACAGCTGGACCTTTAACAGGCTTGCTGACCAGACCTCAGTAAATCCCTCCTGGGGCAAGGTACCAAGATCCAGAGAGCAAGCTTTCCGACAGAGAACTTTATAGTGTCTGTGATTAATCCTATTTATCTTTGTGTCCTAATCCCCAAATTCACCAATTTCACTAATATGCTCTCCCATCCAATTACCATCTGAAAATGTTAGAAGTTTAATATATGCAGTCTTCTTTGAAGTCTAATTGCATCTTAATTTGTTCTACAAAAAGAACATTAATTTCCTCACTGAGTACACAAACGCTTGTTTATAGACCTACTCAATCATCATATTACAAAAGCAGGAGTTGGTAACTCCATCAGGATACTTCACAAATTCCTTTAAAAGGCTAGAAAAATCTATCTTTTTAGGAACCCAAATTTACATGTAAGCATGAATCCACATTCCTCTACCAGAGAGGAAGGCCATCCACACCAGGCACGGCTCTTACTCACCCTGATGGTTTCAGATGCAAAGTGCCCTTCTGAGATCATGAGGTTGCCAGTTTCATCCAGCTTCACAATGGCTCCCGAGTTGGCCTGCACCTCAGCTTCAAAGGCTTGATGCTTCTGCAGCTTGCCCTGTCGGTGGACCGTGAAATGAGCCATACGTGCTCCTCGGCACGCGTCATTCTGCGCCCAGCTCCCTATTATTCCTCCCCTCCTGCATCCCACTCCCTCTCTCTATGGACGCCTCACTCAGCCTCCCAATCATCCCCCTACCGGTTCAATTACTCAAATGCTCTGCCTGCATCCATACTTGCCCTCTGAAAGCTTGGCCATCTAGGACCACAGCTTTGCAGACAGCAAAAGATGCTATAAGATATCGTAATTTTCTTGTGTATCTGGAAATGAGCCTTTATGGACATCCAATCCCTTTTAGAAATACAGAACCATACTGAGAGGCTGCGTAGCATGTAGTGTTTATCTTTGACGAATCCATTCACATTCATTCATGATATGACTTCTTTTAGCTTGCTTTAGAAACCATACTCTTTGATTGATTTGATACATTCCACTTCTTAATACCTCCCTTTACTCACATGCTGAGCTGGGCAGGGCCTGTACCTAAACCAGCGTTCATCATTTTCTCTTCTCAGACGACTTTGGCATAGTAAAAAAACCATGGGTACAACCACTGTTCCACTTGCTAAAAAAAAGTCTTTCACCAAAATCAACAAGAAGAAAGGCTTTTTTTTTAAACAGCTATACAAATTTTCACCAGCAACAACACTGTTAGCATACCTTTCTCAAAAACACATATTCCAAGAGATCAAATCAGACCCTCCCTGAAAAATGATGAAGGATCACCAATGGCTGTAAGGCAGCGGGTTGAGAACCATCGGCTTAAAGCATCCACAAAAGATAAATTAAAACCTGCAGGATTCCACATTCATGCTCACTAATACAACCACTAAGGGCTTTTCAGAATAGTGAGTTAGTCCTTCCTTATGTCTGATCTACATTCAATCGCTCAAGGTCATAATTAGCTCTGTATAAATTCGGGGCCAAGACATTTGAGCTCTGGAGTTTTGGGAGGCACCTCAGACACACCTGCAGGTTGGTTGGGTCTTTATAGTTCTCATCAGATGCAATCTGCAGTTTCTCCTGAATCCATTTCTCCAGCTCCTCAGCATCTCTTTGGAAAAACTGGAATCGGTACGAATCTTCAAGCTTCTGGCGCCTAAGCGTCGAAAGCTCCTTGAAGCGGTGGTATCTGTCCAGGACCTGCTGCCTCCTCTCCTGGATGTCCTCTGCTGTCTCCAGCACTTTGACCCCGCTTGGGTCCATTTTCTGAAAAGACAGAAAGTCCTGAAGTAAGCACATGACACCAAAATAGACTTAATGGCATTAGCCTCTTGGAAGGAAATAAAGAATTATGAGAGCCTGAGCAGACAAATGAATTGAAAGTGGTCCCTTCTCAGGAGCTAAGAGTGAAGCCCAGGCCCCATTCCCTCATAAACAATGGCTGCCCAAGTGGGCCCCTCAGAGGATGCCTCACCAACACTGCAATGAGGCCAGGCGAGAAATGTGAAGGGGAGAACTATGGTTTACACTGTCAATTCTACAGAGCCTTGAGAATTCAAAGGAAACACCAACTGTGGAGCTCAGAGAATTACTGAGAAATCCATTCAACAGTCCTTTCATCTGGTCTGTGCATTTCATGGTGTGGAGATTAGAAAACATTTACTCTTTTTTTTTTTTTTTTGCGGTACGCGGGCCTCTCCCATTGTGGCCTCTCCCATTGCAGAGCACAGGCTCCAGACGCGCAGGTTCAGCGGCCATGGCTCACGGGCCCAGCCGCTGTGCGGCACGTGGGATCTTCCCGGACCGGGGCACGAACCCGCATCCCCTGCATCGGCAGGCGGACTCTCAACCACTGTGCCACCAGGGAAGCCCGAAAACATTTATTCTTAATTCAGCTTTTCTACCTTTCTAGATCTCAGCCTGTTATTCACTGAAGAAAAGGGAATGATTATCAAGTAACTTGAGTCTTTTTTTTAAAATTAATTTATTTTTTGGGGCTGCGTTGGGTTTTCACTGTTGCGTGTGGGCTTTCTCTAGTTGTGGTGAGCGGGGGCTACTCTTCGTTGCGGCGTGCGGGTTTCTCACTGCTGTAGCTTCTCTTGATGTGGAGCACGGGCTCTAGGTGCGCAGGCTTCAGTAGTTGCGGCACGTGAGCTTCAGTAGTTGTGGCGCACGGGCTTAGTTGCTCCGTGGCATGTGGGATCTTCCCGGACCAGGGCTCGAACCTGTGTCCCCTGCATTGGCAGGCAGATTCCTAACCACTGCACCACCAGGGAAGCCCAGTAACTGAGTCTTTAACATCAAAATCCAATTGGATTTACCTAAAGTAGTGGATTTCTCAGTCACCCCAAAAAGTCAATCCTACAATCTCCTTCAGGCTGGGCAATGAACAGGCTTTGCTTCATCCGAATGCACAGAATTAAAAGAAAATCACAGTGTATCTTAAAAAAAAAAAGGTGTGGTGAAAGATTTATCCTACCTGACTCTTACCTGCTCCAGTTAACAATAAACACAGGCTAATTGAGTAGGTGGTACTTCCCCATAGCACTCAATCTACCCCAACTTTAAACTCTCAGATCTGGACAGTTTCACCAACCTTTAATGTCAAAAGAAAATCTGACCTATTTATGGGACAAACCCAGAATATGCTCCCTGCTCTTCTCTCAGGAATAAGCCATTTTATCCTCTAACCAAGGAAGGACGCACAGAAGGAAACAGGTACACACTAATGACAAAGAGCATGTAAATTTGTCAGTAACATGTGACCTTGTACGAGCTGCCTTCCCTCTCTGTGTCTCAATTTCCCAGAATGACTGAAAACACCAGTTGAAAATGAGATGGTCCCAAGACTCTTCTAACTTTAAAATTACGTTCTACAGAGAAGGGTCTGTGACCCGGTAAAAAAGCAGACCAGATAAGCTGATGGTCTCTCCAGCTCTTGTTCCATAATTTATACAAGACATAAAAACTGTGCTGCCCAGGAAACATATGTGACAGCTCTTCCCGTTACCCTGTTCGCCTGGCCCAGCCGATGGGAAAGGAGAGGCTGGCTAAGGATTAGGTCTGGAGGCCACTGTGTGCCCCCCACTCCCTGCCCCCATCCAGCTGTGAGATAAACAACACTGCTAAGCTCGGGGCAAAGTTTCCAGCTCTTCAGAGAGAAAAGCAGCTTTAAGAGGTGTCAAGAAAAGTTATCGACTGCACCTAGCCAACTCTGAGGCCTATCTTTTCTATGAAGAGACCTAGATTCCTAGGGAGAGAACGTGAGGGGATTTTAGCCCTATCACCATTCCTTCCAAATTACTCTCCACATATTAACCATTTATCTTTATTGGTTTTCTCCCACAAAGTCCAATGTATTTGTTTGACTATAACAAGAAACATATTCTTTGCCACGTCATTCCCATGCTTTAAAACCTTTCATCACTCCCTTCTGAGAGAGGAAAGCATCTACCTCTTTAGCTGAACCTTCCAATCTGGCCCAGCACACCTGACTGATATGTCTCACCCATGCCCCGGCCCAGCACACCTGACTGATATGTCTCACCCATGCCCCGTACCTTCCTGGCACAGAGAAATACTCTCTTCCCAAACACGTGATTCTCTCTAAAGACTCCAAGTCAGTTGCTCAGGCTTCCTTTGCCCAGAATGTTCTGTCTCTCCTCGGTCCGGATAACTCCCATTCATGTCTCAATAGGAGCTGAAATGAGGAAGCTGCAGGGATCTGGCCTCCTTACCAAGCTGTCCTCACGGCTCCTTCCCTCCCTCCTTCTCTGATTTAATCACATTTTTCTGCAGATTTACAAAGCACTTGCACATACTTCTCACGGTATAATGAGACTGAGCAATGTAATCTTTGTTGTTGTGTCCCGATTTCTTTCTTTTTTTTTTTAAAGATTTTTTTGATGTGGACCTTTTTTTTTTTTGCGGTACGCAGGCCTCTCACTGTTGTGGCCTCTCCCGTTGCGGAGCCCAGGCTCCAGATGCACAGGCTCAGCGGCCATGGCTCACGGGCCCAGCCGCTCCGCGGCACGTGGGATCTTCCCAGTCTAGGGCACGAACCCGTGTCCCCTGCATCGGCAGACGGACTCTCAACCACTGCGCCACCAGGGAAGCCCAATGTGGACCATTTTTAAAGTCTTTATAGAATTTGTTACAATGTCGCTTCTGTTCTCCATTTTGGTTTTTGGCCACAAGATCTTAGCTCCCTGATGCCCCACATTGGAAGGCGTAGTCTTAACCACTGGACCACCAGGGAAGTCCCAATTGTATCCCGATTTCTAGCAGACAGATGTCATTAACAAATGTTTGTTTGAGTGCTGGAGAAGCAGCTCTGAGCTCCTCTGTGAAGGGTGGAGAGAGCTCAGTAGTCCACCCCAGTTTCATTTCTGTATCGTCAAACTGGAATTCTGGCCAGGTAACAGCTAGATTTGGTGGCTGAATGAACAGCTGGAATGTGCTGACTGAAGCTACAACACGGGGCGTCAACCTAATGACCAGACCTGAATTACTGAGCTTGGGTGGTCCGCACTCGGATAACCGCTCTTTTCACGCTGGCAGGGTGGGACCTTGGGGAAATTGAGTTCAGGAAGGCACAATTTTGTATCATCCATAGATAGCTGTGTCTGAAAAAAATAGTTTCTGTTCTTAAAATGGGCTTCAAGAGAGTCCTTAAACCCAAAAACTGAGGGTAACCTTGACAAAGGAAATGTCTGTTAAGAACAGGGCCGTTCTGGTTTACGCTGCCGCCCTAGGACATCAGCCTCTTTGGGATCTTGACAAGAATCCCTACCGGTCCGGCCACATTTACGATTCACTCGTTCACCTGCGTGACCTGCTCCAGGCATACCTTACATCAAACTCCCTCATCAAGCCCAAGTTACAGGCCCGGGGCAGGTCCACTTCCCAAACCAGAAAGTTCCCTCTGGCCGAAATGTTCTCTTCTCCCCCACTCCCAACTCGACCATTAATACCATTCAAACCCCTCCAAGTCTAAAGCAACTACGCTGTCCTGTCTGCAGCCCTGAATCAGAAGCCCTCACTCCCTCTCTGGCCCCCTTAGAGCAACTTCACGTCACATTCTGCCACGTGATTACTGTCTTCTCCCTGCGTTTTTGTAAGTTCTCTAGGGAATTTAGAGTTCCTAAGGGACTATAAAAGAGACCTTATCTTACTCTCTGACCACAGAACTCAGCACACATTTAGACAGTCAATTACACTCTGAGCTTAGAAATAGAGAAACTGCTGTCACTTCATTATTAAGTGGTCAGGAGACAAAAGATCATCTAATAAGCAAGTTGTAGAGCCAGGGTGACCCAGGATGCTCCAGTTCCCAGACCAGCATGCTAGAACCAGTGATTCTTAACATGATCGGAGCTGACACACTCTTCATTAAAGGCTGTTCAGTTATTTATTAATTCCCTTTACTACCTCTTATCTTTTCCATCCCCACTTGAGGGGGGGAAAAAGCGGGAAGGAGCATATATGAATCATTAAAAAAAATCAAAATTAATGTTTTTAAGATTGAGTCTTCTTAAAGTTAGTAAACAATTGGTGTTAAGAATAATTTATATACTTCCTTTGTTCTCATCTCTCCGGAAACAGTTAGGTGGAGAAACAGTAGGAAACTGTGTGTCTAATTCGCTTGCTTATAAAATTTCCAAGGAATGTATAGCCAGTTATGCATGTAACAACAGCTCCACTGTATGTGCCTTTCTACAAGATGTCTCAGTCTTTAGAATGTCTATGGCGTTTGTCCTGCCGCCCCAGATGACAGGATTCACTGCATTTCCTTTAGCTGCCAGGGAAATCTCTAAACGATCACATTCGGAAGCAGCCCTTTCTGATGAAAAAAGAATTCCCGACATAATAATACTGAAAAGGTTCCCCCTGAGCGAGCCCCTCGGCCTGGGTTGCGCTTGCTGATCTGACCCTACCAATCCAGGGAGACAGTCCAGCGAGGCCCTGCTGAAATTAACCAACCTAAAAGGCCCTCTTTGTCACCCCAGTGAAGTAGAACAAGTCAATTCTATACCAAGTGCTTTGGTCAGGCAATAATGGACTTTTCTTTCCTGCAGTAGATCAGCTGACGCCAGTAGGTGGGAGCTTGGCCAAGTCACAACTGGCTGTCTCCGGGGAGCTGGGCATCTGAAAGTCAGCAGTGCTCTCCCACTGCTGTGGGCACTCAGAGTTTTCATTTGCGTGATTACAGGAGCCAAGGATGACAGGGTAACGGCAGTTCCTCCCCACCCCTTCTCCTGATAGGGAGCTGTCTCTATACAAGTTCCAGTTTCTCTTTGCTCCTAAATGGCTCATTTCCACAGACTACATTAAACACAGGAGAAAATCTCCTATCTCCAAAGAACTACTGCCATCCAAAGGTGCTACGACCTCTCACCCAAAACTCTGTGAGAGTTAGTGGAATTTTCTGGACTCTGCCTGTGTGCACCGTGTTCCCCGAGGCTGCTGCACACTGCAAGAACTCCACCCCAGGCCAGAAATGTGCAGCTGACTGATAGGGTGGACTCCACAAAGAATGCCCTGGGCTGTTCCCAGCCTTAACGGGATTAACACCTTTTGAGAGCTAGAGAGGAAGACTTTGGGAAATGTGCCATAAAAAAAAAAAATCTCCAACCATACCAGCCTATCTAGCTATTCCACTGACTGCCTAAAAACCGCAAAGGAGCCACATTCCAGGACAGCAATCAACTGACTGCTTACCTCAACTCTGATTTTGTCAATCAGGTCTATGTTTGTGGCTAATGAAGGAGGGGAGACGAAGGCCTAAATGTACTCTCTGTTTAAGGACAGCTTCCCATTTAAGGGAACTGAAGAAAAAAGGTCATATTTTGGCAAATAATTATTAGAGAAGACTGGCTATTTTTAAATGCTGCTGCAATGCAGCATCAAAATGTGAGCTGCATCATTCAGCAAGTAATGTGAATTGAGCACAGAGGATAAAACAGGAATTACAGCTATGTCCTCTACTGTAATAAATAAAAAGAACTTGTCCGTATTCTTACAATACAGCTAGATCTCTGAGAAGAAAGCCAAGATATGAATCTCGGCTAGAAAGTTCTGGTTTAATCCAAAGTCATGCATGAGAATGACTCCTCATAACCAACACCAACTTATACACATTATCAATGGAAAATGATTCCTACAAAAGAAGCCAGCCATTAATTAATATCTTTGTCTTCTTGACAACTGCCAACAGACAGCTGTCCGAGGCAGTTCTTGCTATGTACTTAGGGAAGTTTTTAAAGCCTTACCCTCATCCACAGAAGCTATAAGACCACTGTGCAAGGGGAGGTGTCTGTCTGCGGAGGGCGGGGAGAGGCAGTGGGTGGGAAGAACACTGTTAAGCAACAGAAAAGACTGTGGAGACACACACTTTCAAACCAAAGGTCAAATGCTTCCAACTCTGCTCACTTGGCACCTGCAGTGAGTGAGTAGCTTAGGACACCCTCACGCAGATCTTGGAGAGTGGAAGAATTCACTAGTCAAGAGTTTCCCTCTGGAACCTCAGAAGACAGTAAAACTGTCATGAAGACAAGAGGAGTGCCTATTTGGAAACAAAGGTCTGGGAGTGCCGACATCTTAGCGAGCTGAATGTGGCAGACAGGGGCGTTTGGAACACTGCAAGATGAATTCAGACCTCAGGCAGGACTCAGATATATTGTTTGCAGGGAAAGGGATTTTCAGGACTAACAGGATGAAGAGAGCATTTGGCTCTATGGAAAAATTCATAAAGATCACCCAGAGCAAAATGTCAGAGGAACCATCCATCAGTTCTGTTTTTGTTGCTTAGTCAGAGCCCAAAGGTGCAGAACCAACAATGCCCTTTTTCCCCGGCTTAGAAAGCCAGCACATTTTACATTTCCAAAGCAGGAGAACTACATTCACGGATGCGGAAGGGCTCCCCGAGAACAAAGCACCAAAGAATTGGTGAGCACCATAAAATCTGATGCCAACTGATTCTCAGATTAAGTGAATTAAGTCAAAACCAGCTCAGCTGCAGATTTTAGTGGTAGACCTGAGGGTAAGCAAAGAGGTAAATGATATATAAATTAAGAATTTTAACCATGGAAAAAACAGAAATATTTTTGCTTAAACCGCATTCCAATCAGGATTGTAGATCTGCACGTCAGCCTTCAAATTGATTAATTCATTTCAACTTGTTAGCAGGATTCTGCGGAGGTGAGCAGGGATTTAGCTTAAAGAAGCAAAAGATTCATACTGTACTGCATCAAAATCCAGAAACGCCAAGCAAGGTTGAGAAAACTTACTCCTGAATGCCTCCCAAACACTACCTTGCTGCTACTTACCTTTTATAACCTGTAAAATCCAGATGAGAGGTGTTTAAGTGCAAAATATTGTTACTGAGATTCAAAACAGGAAAAAGGTATAACGTGCCCATTTTTATAAACCTTGTTTAAACAATTAACCAGCCTGATTTATAAAAGGGCTTGCCTCGGATTTATCACCCATAATCACTAGAAATTTGCAGAGCTTATACTTCTGCTTATGGGATATCAAGACATTAATTTTAAGCATTTTTCTTTCTGAAAAAGGTCCAATTTAGCAAACACGTAAAAACTGTACACAAATAAAAACATGGGTAGTGAGCTTTTTTATAAACAAGAAAATCCAAGTTCCATTTCATTATAAGGATTGTGGCAAAAAAACGTAAATCAATGGAAACAGGAAACAAACCCAAGTTTACGATACTTGTCAAATTGAAAAACACTATTTTTACATGTTTTCAGATTACTTTTTCTAAATATCTAAGATAATGTGTTTAGTCCCTTGGTTTTTAAGAACCAAGTAACCATCAATGAAAAAAATTAGCAAACAGTACATGCAGACACCAGTAGGGTGATAAGAAATTAATATATTCATGCCTTAAAGAGAGGAAGGTAAAAAAACAAAGGCTTTGGAAATTTTAGAATAAATCTACTAAGACTTTTGTTCATGTAACACCAAAGAAAACAAACAAAAGCCCAAACCCTAACCAATTTGCTTAACAGGTCATGCAGGAGGGGTTTCTTCCCCCTCTCTTTGGATCATTCAACCTCTTTGACACATGTGTCTTCACTGCAAGCCAGGCAAAACCGAAAAGGTAACACACTTCCCGCATGCTGGTCAAATACCTGGACTCTGCGTTTACGAAATGATGACAGCATGATGGAGGAATGTGGCGTCTGAAGAGGGAGGGCGAAGAGCAAGGTAACAAGCTTCTAAGGGCAAACTGAACACGATAATTTCCCAATGAAGACAACAGGTCTTTAAAAATATATGAATACAGGTAAAAATCAAATTTTAACTATTTTCCCAGCGCCCTTCTCATTCTACAGAGCTTCTAAACCAGGAATTGAAAATGCAGAAAGAACCAAGGTTCTCTGGTCTGAGCAGATGCGCTGCCTTGGCCATGTCATACCCTCTTCTGGGTCTCAGTTTCCCAATTTTCAAATAATCCTGAATACTAAATATCCCTTTTCTAGACGTGCACTCCCCCAACCCACGTTCCGATACATTAGCTGAGATTCCCAGTACTAGATGATTTCTGTACCCCCTTCCATTCAGTAATAAAACAGCATAATTTCGTGAAGTCATCAGAAGCAAGAACGAACTCAAGCTACAAAGATCGACCTTGGGCCTAGTTTACTGGGACACTTCCTTCACAAAATACTATTTCCTGTTCAAAACCCATACAAGAGGAGTATACAAGAGCGGAGGAAGGGAAATACCAGCGCAGCTGCTTCTACCCACTGGCCCCAAGCGATCAGTCCTGTGGGCCTCCTCTGCATTCCTGGGGTCGGCATTTGCCATCAGGGTGCTGCATTCTTCCACCTACTCCGACTACAGCTGACGGGCTGCAGCAGACCCACCGCACGACTAGCAGAGTCCTCGCGTAGCCCACGGAGGATTGATTACAAGGCCGGATTCGTGCCCACTGTCCTTAGTGCAGGTTCAGCAATGACAGGACTGTGGACTACTCCTGACACCCACTTCTCAGCATCTGCAGCCGCCCCCCCCCACCGCCGCCCCCGCGCCCAAGGGAAGAAGGCGGGTAAAGGAAGAGCAGAGGAAAGTCTCACCCAGGGAACCAAAAGATATACTTAAAAACAGCTCTCCGCACCTAAACCTGTTCATGAGATTGCTTGACAAGCTCATATTGTGAGCCTGTGACGTATCATGTTGCTAATTATTCAATTCCTACAAACGCCCTGCCAAAGACCAAAAGCATATCGGAGAATGTTCCCCAGCTGACCGTTTACTGCAGGTCTGCCTCACACCTGTCCAGCAGAGAGCAAATCCACCTTCTGAGTCTCGGCTCTCCATCTAGGTCCCTGGATAACAGCTAACACACTTTGAGGGTCCCTCTGAGTAATATTGGCCCAGTTACTAAAAAAGGCTTACTGTTAATTTCCTGCACAGAGGCCCTTACTGCAGCACCTTTTTATTTTCCTGCAGCACATTTTTGAAACTCGGACTTCAATTTGACCTTTCAAAAGCTGACATTAGCTGCAGACAAAAGGGGAAATACATGACTAGTCTGATGAGTTGGAACCTTGGCTCGATGGCTTCATACAGCTGAGTGTTCCCACCGCTTTTCTTCAGGTTTTCTGTTTCCTGGCTGCAGACACTCCCACCCTTCCATCTTTGACACATTCTGTTTTAGTTAAGTCCAATTGCTATGACGACGCAATTTCTCAACACATTCTGAAAATATTTCATATGGTCTCTCTTCTCTTCTTCCCTAACAGCCATCATGGTAAGTTTTTCTAATATGCCATGATGAAGACAGAACAAAGGCCTACATAGTTTAGGATCTATTATACAAAAGAGATTTGACAAGGTGTTGGGCAGTTCAAGCATCATCTCAACCCAGCTTCCTGAGCTATTCAAGCTTTTAATTTAAAACATATTCAACCCTTAACCTTGACAAGCCCTTTGTTTAAAATACATTTTAACCCAGTCCCTCAGAGACTTTTAAAAGCAATTTTCTTTGGGAAGCATCTAATGAAATTCGCAGGGACTGCTTTCAAACAAAAGGCTGCTCTATCATTCAACACCGGCATGGCTGTAAAATTTTTGACAAATAATAATTATGTCCTTGACTCGAAAGACCCGGTCTCGGGGCAAGAAAAAAAAAAAGAACTCTAAGCTATTAAGTTATTCAGTTTGGGTCGCATACAAAGCAAGCGCCGCACCTACCTGCTATTTACACGCAAATCACAGTTGGGAAAGAAAAATATGTTTATTACAGATAAGAAACGGAGATGGCCGGTCTCGGACCTCTCCGTCCAGAGAAGAACCGCCAAGAACCGCCACACAGGATGAAATTAAGGTCAAAGAGCCCTTTACTCCCGGATTTTTCTCCTTCAAGGGCTGGGCCGGCATTGCTGGTGGGGATTTGAGAAAAGGAGCTGCACAAGTCGCTCCCCACTGAGGGAAGGGATTGGGGGCGGTGGGGGAAGCGCGCTCTGCGGAGAGGGGGTTGGAGAAACGATCCGGACCAGGAAGCCCCCGCCCCACCTGCCGCAGCCGGATGGAGCAGGGCGGGGCCGCAGCCAGGGTGGGCTGCGGGGAAGGACCCGGCGGCCTCGCCGCCCCCTCCGCCCAGTCAATGACATTCCAGCGGCCGGCGCCCAGGCTCGGCCCGGCGGCTCCTCAGCAGCCCACGCACCACAAGCCGGTCGCGGCCGGCTAGCCCGGTTCCCCGCCCGACGGAGGGAGCGGCGAGGCCGGCCGGGCTCACCTGTCCGCGCGCTGGCCCCGCCCTGCCCCAGGGGCCGTCCGGCTCCCCGCCCAGGGGTCGGCCGCCCTCGGGCCTCGCTCCCGCCCTGAGTTCGCCCGCTCCCCCTCTCACCGGCTCCTGGGGGTGGGGGCAGTGGGTGCGTCGGGCCGGGGGTGCTGGAGGAACCGACGGGGCTCAGCGGCCTCCGTTCCTCCCTGTTCGCTCCGCAGCGGGTAGTGGCGGCGACGCGCGCGCCCCGCCTCTTTTATAGGCGGCCACGCGCGTTCCGGCGGCGGGCGGTCGCGAGCTCGGGGGAAGCGCCGCAGCGCGGCGCGAGGGGCGGGGGCGAGCGCCGGCCAACCAAAGGGGGCGGAGCTCCCGCCTGCTCGCTGCCCGATCACCCGGCGGAAAGGGCCGAGAACTCCCGGAAGGAGCCGAAGCGGCGATGCGGCGGAAGAGTCGAGCCCCGGGAGGGACGCGGCAGGGTGGGGAAGGAGTAGTGCGCGCGCCAGGGGTGGGGGTTGATGGTGCAGTGGAGTCGCTGCGTCCGCCCAGGCAGGCAGAGACGCTCCAGCCGCACCGCCCTCCCCGCAGCTGGAATCCTCCAATCCTGCCCCTCCCCGCCCTGCAGAGAATCTTCGGCAGCCCACCCCTCCGCCCCTGGGAGCCCTTCCAGGACTGCAGCGAAGGGCGGGGCAGGGCCATCGCCGCAGTCTGGCTGGGGATGCTGCGCGTCCCAGCCGGAAAAACGCCCAGTCCCAAAGGGTGAGATCACCCGTGTGTTTCTCTTCCTCCTTCCCCCTTTCCCTAGGAGAAGGCTGGTGCCGGGGCCCCAAGTCAGCCTTCTCTGGTGGGAGTTGGGGTCAAGAAACCGAGGATGATTTGGGGCTCCGGGTTTGAGAAGGTGGTAAGAAAAGGCCGAATCCGATCATAAAAAATAAAACCGACTAATTTGGTGTTTATGTCTGTCATTCCGAGATTTGAAGAGTTAATAATTTCTTATATTCTTACATCAAAAGCTTTCGGACAGCTCAGCAGTGGAATAGGATGCATTAATTGTATTCTATAAATGAGACATTGATTCTTCTCGCCATTATTAATTGACCTTTCCTTATGTACCAAGCACTATGCTATGTGTGTTACCTTTTTAAAAAATCCTTTTGCAATAATTTTATGATTTAGGTATTATTTCCTCATTTTACAGAGGAGCCCTGACATGGAAGCTAGGTCTCTTGCCCTGGGTCAGGCAGCTAGCAAGAGGAAAAGCAAGGATTTGAATCCGGGCAGTCAGAACCTTCTTTTAAACAGTGTGCTATACTGCCTTGCCATAGGAAAGGGAGGCATTGTGATGGTGGATGCTGGAATGCTGAGAAAAGAAAAACAGAGGATTTCTGGAATTTCTGTTCCTTATAGTCTTAGCAGTTTAAGGGCCTGGCTCTGTAGCTAGAAGCCCTCAAGTAGGACGCCCTTTCCCCACCCCCATGACAGCTGGGCGACAGCCATAGAGTAGCATCCAGGTCATTCCTGTGCAGTCAGGCAGACCAGGAGCTCTGCAGCTCAGGAAGGCCTCAGCCTCCTGGTTACCAAGCACTCTCCCCTTTAAATAAATATAAAGGCACTAGGCACTGCACCAGAACTTGGCCTCGGGCCCAGCCCTGAGCTTCTTGATCCTCAGTAGTTTGGCTTCTTCCCTGTGCCTGGGATCTGTAATCGGGTTTCTGAGCTGCTCCGGCTGGAGCCCTGATAATGAGGAACCCCCCCCCCACCACCACCACCATTCCCTTACTCCACCAGAGTGCAGAGAAAAGAAAAGGAGTGGCCACAGAAGCGGCTTTACAGAATCTGGAGGAAAGACATAGGAGCTGAGAGGCATTTCCTGCAATCCTCCATGTAGAGAAAACAGGACCGGGTAACTCCTGCCTGGGGTGTGCCTTTCTGGGAACAGCTGATGGCGTCTTCTCCAGTGGGTAGCAGCAAAATGTTGAACCAAATACTCAGCTCTGGGTACAAAATGGCTAACACAATCATAGCTCTCCAAAATTTCCAAGACCGTCTGCTCCAGCAAAGAACGGGGCTCAAGGCTGTGGACAGAAGCTGCAAAAAGGAAGGATTTTTCTTTTATATCAATCTGGCCTCCTAGTGAAATGGGGGTTTTGCTTTTACCAGGCGCAAAACAGATTTGAGATCTTAGAGACAGCTTCTGTATTGATACAGAAATGACAGTCTTATTTGTCGATCCTTTGTCTGATCTGAAACGTGGCCAAAACCCAGTGCCTCCAGCCCTGTGTAGTGCCCACCCAGTCACCCACCCCGTCCGCATTTGGCACTGGAAATGAGACATTTAGAAAGCCCTTCTTCCTGTGTTCTACTGTCTGCCTACCTCACCTCCCACCAATTTCACCATATGCCTGACACTCTGCTAGGTGTGGGGAAGGAGATGATAAAGGAGACACTGGCTTTCTTTGTTTTCTGAGAGCCGCTCATTCAGAACAAAAACAAAAACAAAAAAGGGTAGCATAGCGGCTCTGTAACCAATCTAATCATGTCCATCCCAGCCTCTTGCAAAGGTGGGGGTACAGTTAGGACTGAATTCCGAGCTCCTTTTTCTTTTTTGTGTTTTTGGCTGTGCCTTGCGGCTTGTGGGATCTCAGTTCCTTGACCAGGGACTGAACCTGGGCCACGGCAGTGAAAGCCTGGAATCCTAATCACTAGGCCACCAGGGAACTCCCCCAAGCTCCTTTTTCTATTCTAGCAGTTCTAGGAAGGTTTGATATGTGCCCTAAGCTTAGGCATTTAGGTAGTCCCAATACCTTTTTGAGTCATTCGAGAGGTCAACCATTGGGAAACTAACTGTAATGATGTTTTCACATACTCTGGCCATGGCAATTTACTTGCCCACGTTCCCTGGGAGAATCTCTCTCTTTCTCTCTCTAACACACAAACACACAAGCGCGCGCACACACACACACACACACACACACATACACACACGAAAGTTAACAGGCAAGCACTACTCTTTTTTCTGCCCCTCAAGAAGGGAGCCGATTGGGAAGTCACCCTGGCAGGTGCACTGTACTTCTTCCCAGATGAGATTCTGCAGTGTCAGAGCTGGCAAGGAATAGCACAGATCTTCAAAACAGTGACTGGAAGAACCTTGAAGACATTCTGCTAAGTGGAATAAACCAGACACAAAAGGACAAATATTGTATGATTCCACTTACCGGAGAACCCTAGAACAGTCATATTCACAGAGAGAAAGTGGAGCTGGGGTTGCCAGGGCCTGTGGGGACAGGAAAATGGGGAGCCAGTATTTAAGGGGTACAGAGTGGCAGTTTTGCAAGATGAGAAAGTTCTGGAGATGGATGGTGTTGATGGTTAACACAACAGTGTGAGTGTGCTTGATGCCAGACAACTAACTGTACACTTAAAAATGGTTTAAACTGTAAATTTTATGTTAAATTTTAAACTGTAAATGTTACATTACTTTACAATGACTGCCTCTGAAATCAGGGGCCACATTAGAGAAGAGGCCTGATAGCTGCTGGGAGCATGGACTTAACAGGCTGGTTTGCCTAACAGGACTGTAAGTGACAGCAGAGAGGTGAGCCCCTCACTCCCCTGGCACATCTTCCTAATCCAGCTGGCTTATTTCCCATATGTACTCTCACGGGACCACCTTTTAAGCCCCATCAGTCTCTCTCCTTCCTATTCATCCTGAACACACAGAATTAGTTTCATAAACCATGTGAAACCTTCTCAAAAAATTCTAGTAGCGGACTTCCCTGGTGGCGCAGTGGTTAAGAATCTGCCTGCCAACACAGGGGACACAGGTTCGACCCCTGGTCCAGGAAGATCCCACATGCTGCAGAGCAACTAAGTCCGTGCGCCACAACGACTGAGCCTGTGAGCCATAACTACTGAAGCCCACGTGCCACAACTACTGGAGCCCCCATGCCTAGAGCCCGTGCTTTGCAACAAGAGAAGCCACCACAATGAGAAGCCCATGCACCGCAGCCAAGAGTAGCCCCCGCTCGCTGCAACTAGAGAAAGCCCGTGCAGCAATGAAGACCCAATGCAGCCATAAATAAATAAATACAACTCTAGTAGCTTCCCACTGCCTACCGAATCACCCAAACAATTTTATTTTATTTTATTTTATTATTATTATTTTATTTATTTATTTATTGCAGTAAACGGGCCTCTCACTGTTGTGGTCTCTCCCATTGCAGAGCACAGGCTCTGGACGCACAGGCTCAGCAGCCATGGCTCACGGGCCCAGCCGCTCCGCGGCATGTGGGATCTTCCCGGACCGGGGCACAAACCCGTGTCCCCTGCATCGGCAGGCGGACTCCCAACCCCTGCACCACCAGGGAAGCCCTATTATTATTTTTTATATAAGTATTTTAATTTATTTAATTAATTTATTTTTGTCTGCGTTGGGTCTTCCTTTGCTGCACGTGGGCTTTCTCTAGTTGCGGCGAGCAGGGGTTACACTTCATTGCGGTGCGTGGGCTTCTCATTGCAGTGGCTTCTCTTGTTGCGGAGCACGGGCTCTAGGCATGCAGGCTTCAGTAGTTGTGGCACGTGGGCTCAGTAGTTGTGGCTTGTGGGCTCTAGAGTGCAGGCTCAGTAGTTGTGGTGCATGGGCTTAGTTACTCCTCGGCATGTGGGATCTTCCTTGACCAGGGCTCGAACCCATGTCCCCTGCATCGGCAGGCGGTTTCTTAACCACTGTGCCACCAAGGAAGTCCCCACCCACACTATTTTAATAGAGATTCCGGAGCCTACACAAACTTTCCACAGCATTATTTCCTACTGGTCTTCTCTAGACCTGAGCTTAGCCACTTCCTAAACAGGTTATTTATTCTTCCAACTTCATGCTTTTGCTCATACTTTCCCCCTAAATTAGAATGTCCTTCTTTCCCAACACCCACTCCTCATTTCTGACAAATCTTACCCATTTTGAGTTTATGTAAGTAGAACCTTTCTGGAAGAGCAGTTTGGCGATATGGATCAGCATATGAAATTTGCATGCCATTTGACACAACGTTATATTTAGGAATACAACCTAAGAAGGTAGAAAATATATTTAAGAATGTTAATAATTGTAAAAAAAAATTAGAAGCAGCTAGTCACCAACTGAAAAATGGTTAATTAAGATTCATTAATTCAAGACTACATTGGTGATATAGTTCATACTGATTGACTTGAAAAATATCTAAGATGTTACTGAACAGTGGCAGTCAGTTACTTAAGAGCTATTTACTTAAGAGCTATATTTGTATATCCATGTATATATGCACAGAGATGATTAAAGAGATGTTCACAGTGGGTACCTAGAATAAAAGGCTTTTTGGACCTTTTTATCTCCTTTTAAAAAATTTACACATAATTTTAAGTATCTGGATGAAGTACTATCTCAAGATACTTTCTTGACCATCCTAACCTCCAACTAAAGCATTTCAAAAAGTATATTCTCAGAAATACTAGTCCCAAGAGAAGCTCAAGAGTTCCGTGGTAAGTTCGGGAAACAATATGAACTCTTGGAGGTTAATTCAAAGTATCATAGTTAAGGCACCAAAAAGTCCTGCAAGAAAAGTCCTTTTTCTTTTCTTTATAATCTAAACATTTTATTATGGAAGATTTCAAAGATAAACCTAGAAAATGGAATAGTACAGTGAACCTCCATCTGTTCACCACCCAGCTTTAACAATTATCCACATCCTGCCATTCTTACTTCATATAGTACTTCACCTAGTTTACCTTTAACACAGCAGCTGCCAACCTCCTTTGCGGAACTCTTTTTTAGGTTCCTGCAGAAAAACTTCCTGGAAGAAGCTGACCTAGATGAAATGGAGCTTTCTTCTGCACTATGGTAACTTTTAGTTCAAACCATCAAGCACTCCAAGTTTGTAAATCTCGTTCTCCATCGAATTAAAATTCTACCCCCCAGTCACCTACTTCACTTTAGGTAGGAAGCATTTTGCAAAACCTGTTTATTTTTTAAAATATTTACTTATTTATTTATTTGGCTGCATCGGGTCTTAGTTGCGGCACACAGGATCTTTGATGCGGCATGCGGGAACTTTGGTGGTGGCGCGCAGGCTCCAGAGTGTGCGGGCTCAGTAGCTGCGGTACGTGGGCTTAGTTGCCCTGTGGCATGTGGGATCTTAGTTCCCCGACCAGGGATTGAACCTGCATCCCCTGCATTGAAGGTGGATTCTTAACCACTGGACCACCAGGGAAGTCCAGCAAAACCTGTTTAGAGTCAACTTTCCATCCCTGCTACAGGTTGATGGCTTCAAGGTCACCTTTGGCATCACCGTCCTGTTTGCAGGGTTGTAGGTTCTAGAGCTTGAATTTGTCGCCTCATCAGAATTGTAGGCCTGATTTTGTTGTTGTTGTTTGTTTTTATTTTTAAGTGGGGGAGAGGATTATCTTTTTTTTAAAATATGTTTATTTAGTCTGTGTTGGGTCTTCATTGCTGTACACAGGCTTTTTTCTTTAGTTGCGGTGAGTGGGGGCTACTCTTCCTTGTGGTGTGCAGGCTTCTCATTGCGGTGGCTTCTCTTGTTGCGGAGCACGGGCTCTAGGCACACAGCCTTCAGTAGTTGTGGCACGTGGGCGCAGTAGTTGTGGCTCACGGGCTCTAGAGCTCAGGCTCAGTAGTTGTGGCGCATGGGCTTAGTTGCTCTGCAGCATGTGGGATCTTCCCGGGCCAGGGCTCGAACCCCTGTCTCCTGCATTGGCAGGTGGATTCCCAACCACTGCGCCACCAGGGAAGTCCCAGCAAAACCTGTTTAGGGTCAAATTTCCATCCCTGCTACAGGTTGATGGCTTCAAGGTCACCTTTGGCATCACCGTCCTGTTTGCAGGGTTGTAGGTTCTAGAGCTTGAATTTGTCACCTCATCAGAATTGTAGGCCTGATTTTGTTGCTGTTGTTTGTTTTTTTTTTAAGTGGGGAAGAGGATTATCTTTTAATTTTGAAATAATTTCCAATTTGTAAAAAATTACAAGAGTAATAGAAACAAATCCCATACACCCTTCAACCAGATTCCCCAATTTGTTAACAATTGACCACATTTGCTCCATTATTCTGATGGTATATACGTACACATAGACACACACGTGTAGATATTTTCCCCCTGAATCATTTGAGAATAAGTTGCAGACGTCATGCCCAGTCACCCCTAAGTACTTTAAGAACAAGTACTTTTATTTTTATAACCACAATACAGTGATCAAAGTCGGGAAATTAATGTTGACATAATACTGCTATCTAACATACAGACCTTATTCAAGTTTTGCTAATTGTCCCAACATCCTTTACAAGACAAACACACAGAATGATCTTTTTTTTCCTGGACCAGGTTCCAATCCAGCATCATGTACTACATTTAGTGTAAACATCCTGAAGGAGCTAAAAGAAAAATGTTTCTTGACTACATCATCTGTGTAGATTGATATTTAAAATAAATGGAGCCTGGCTGTAAACTAGATGATATTATAAATTCCTCTCTAATGGGTGTTTCTGGAAATCCATCACATAGCTGGGAGACCATAGCTTTCATCTGGTTTCTGCAGGTCCACAGGACCTAATATCAGGGATTCATTAACGGCACAGAGAAAAGGGAAGTGAATGGCCAAGCCTGATAAGGCACCTGTGGGAAGCTCTGGAGCTCTTTTTTCCTGGCACTGAGATAGAAGACATTCAAACTTAATTACGTCACTGCTATCACCACAGGAAGCTTGAGAAGTGGGGGAAAGCTCCCAGCACGTGGGTGGGAAACCTCCAGAACAACTCCATTCTTCTATCCAAGGGATGTGTTGGGTTTCTCTCCCATTGGAACTTCCAATTCATCATCAAATTTGCTTTAAAATGATGTAGAACAGGATTTCCCTGGTGGTGCAGTGGTTGAGAATCTGCCTGTCAATGCAGGGGACATGGGTTCGAGCCCTGGTCTGAGAAGATCACACATGCTGCGGAGCAACTAAGCCCATGCGCCACAACTACTGAGCCTGCGCTCTAGAGCCTGTGAGCCACAACTACTGACGCCCATGCTCTGTAACAAGAGAAGCCACCGCAGTGAGAAGCCCACGCATGACAACAAAGAGTAGCCCCCGTTCGTTGCAACTACAGAAAGCCCACGCACAGCAACGAAGACCCAACGCAGCCAAAATAAATAAATAAATAAATAAATGAATGAATGAATGATGTAGGACCATGATAAGACAAAAATATGGGCACTCAGCCTAAGAAATGAGGTCAAACTTGAAAGGAGGCAAGTAGGCAAGTGAGCGCTTGAATTTAAAGGCAAATGCAGTCCTTGGTATTCTACTCTTAGAAATCTGACGCTACCATCCACCAGGAGTCACTGCTATCGGCCGGCAATCTCTACCTCTGGAGGCAACACTATCAGTGAGTATTGAAAACCTGGCCTCTGTGATGCTCTCCTTTCTTGGTTTACCATCAAGAACCCAATAGGAATACCAAGCTTTAAATGACACGTGCAAGACTGTTAAACATGTCTAGAGAAAGAAGATTCAAATATTGTAAGAGGTGTCTGCTATGGAGTGGTACAAATTCAAAGTGGAGGAGACCTTAGAGATCATCTTGTCCAGTGATTTTTTTTTATATTTCATTTTTGGCAGAACTTTCCCATATATAATGTTACAAAGAACTCCAATATATACAGTACATAAAGCAAAAATGCTGTGGCAGAGAGAATCCCAGCATTCCATGCAGGCCCATTAGTCCTATTAAAGGCTGTGCAAATGTGAGCTGCTTAACTCCAGTAAGAGGCACTGCTCACCTCCTGGTTCCATTTTCATAGTTATTAATAGAACAGCTTTCCAGCAGATGGCAGTAGTAGGAAGGGAAGCCTTTCAAAAATTTGCACAAAGCCTCCATATGCTGACTGACTATACAGCTGAGCCCCATCCACTCAACACCCAAGCACCCAGTGCTTCCCAAGTTGTTCCATCATGATGCACAGAAAATGCCATTTGTAAAGCACAGGTAGAGAGAGGAAGTGCAAACGGCCACGGGCCCCATGGGCTACAGAGATCAGTATGCTATGACACACAGCAGGGAAGCTCTGCCCTAAGGCACCGCTACTGAGCACAATTTGAAAACTACTCATCTGGTGACTGGTCCAATTCTTGTGTTTCGCAGGTGGGGATACTGAGGTTCAGAGAGTGGATGACCCACTCAAGGTCACAAACCTAAAAGTGAATTGAAAATCTGAAAGATGCCACCAGAAAACTACTATAACTAATTGATGAATTTGGTAAGGTTGCAGGATACAAAACTAATGCACAGAAATCTCTGGCATTCCTATACACTAACAACGAAAGATCAGAAAGAGAAATTAAGGAAACAATCCCATTTACCATCACAACAAAAAGAATAAAATATCTAGGAATAAACCTACCTAAGGAGGCAAAAGACCTGTACTTAGAAAACTATAAAACACTGATGAAAGAAATCAAAGATAACATAAACAGATGGAGACATATACTATGCTCCTGGATTAGAAGAATCAATATTGTGAAAATGATTATACTACCCAAAGCAATCTACAGGTTCAATGCAAATCCTATCAAATTACCAATGGCATTTTTCACAGAACTAGAACAAGAAATTTTACAACCTGTATGGAAACACAAAAGACTCTGAATAGCCAAAGCAATCTTAAGAAAGAAAAATGGAGCTGGAGGAATCAGGCTCTGACTTCAGACCATATTACAAAGCTACAGTAATCAAGACAATACAGTACTGGCACAAAAACAGAAATATAGATCAATGGAACAGGACAGAAAGCCCAGAGATAAACCCACGCATATATGGTCACCTTATCTTTGACAAAGGAGGCAAGAAAATACAATGGAAAAAAGACAGCCTCTTCAATAAGTGGTGCTGGGAAAAATGGACAGCTACATGTAAAAGAATGAAATTAGAACACTCCTTAACACCATACACAAAAATAAACTCAAAATGGATTAAAGACCTAAATGTAAAGGCCAGACACTATAAAACTCTTAGAGGGAAACATAGGCAGAACACTCTATGACATAAATCACAGCAAGATCCTTTTTGACCCACCTCCTAGAGAAATGGAAATAAAAACAAAAATAAACAAATGGGACCTAATGAAACTTCAAAGCTTTTGCACAGCAAAGGAAACCATAAACAAGACCAAAAGACAACCTTCAAAATGGGAGAAAATATTTGCAAATGAAGCAACTGACAAAGGATTAATCTCCAAAATTTACAAGCAGCTCATGCAGCTCAATAACAACAACAACAAAAACCCAATCCAAAAATGGGCAGAAGACCTAAACAGACATTTCTCCAAAGAAGATATACAGACTGCCAACAAACACATGAAAGAATGAATGCTCAACATCATTAATCATTAGAGAAATGCAAATCAAAACTACAATGAGATATCATCTCACACCAGACAGAATGGCCAACTCAAAAACTCTAGGAATAAATGCTGCAGAGGGTGTGGAGAAAAGGGAACATTCCTGCACTGTTGGTGGGAATGTAAATTGATACAGCCACTATGGAGAACAGTATGGAGTTTCCTTAAAAAACTAAAATAGGGGCTTCCCTGGTGGTGCAGTGGTTGAGAGTCTGCCTGCCGATGCAGGGGACACGGGTTCGTGCCCCGGTCCGGGAGGATCCCACATGCCGTGGAACGGATGGGCCCGTGAGCCATGGCTGCTGAGCCTGCGTGTCCAGAGCCTGTGCTCTGCAATGGGAGAGGCCACAACAGTGAGAGGCCCACATACTGCAAAAAAAAACAAAAAAAAAAACCTAAAATAGAACTACCATATGACCCAGCAATCCCACTCCTGGGCATATACCCTGAGAAAACCATAATTTAAAAAGAGTCATGTACCACAGTGTTCACTGCAGCACTATTTACAAAAGCCAGGACATGGAAGCAACCTAAATGTCCACCAACAGATGAATGGATAAAGGAGATGTAGCACATATATACAATGGAATATTATTCAGCCATAAAAAGGAAAAAAACTGAGTTATTTGTAGTGAGGTGGATGGACCTAGAATCTGTCATACAGAGTAAAGTAAGTCAGAAAGAGAAAAACAAATACTGTATGCTAACACATATATATGGAATTTAAAAAAGCGGTACTGATGAACCTAGTGGCAGGGCAGGAATAAAGACGCAGACGTAGAGAATGGACTTGAGGGCACGGGGGGGAAGGGGAAGCTGGGATGAAGTAAGAGAGTAGCACTGACATATATACACTACCAAATGTGAAATGGATGGCTAGTGGGAAGCTGCTGCATAGCACAAGGAGATCAACTCGATGCTTTGTGACGACCTAGAGGGATGGGATAGGGAGGGCAGGAGGGAGGCTCACGAGGGAGGAGATATGGGATATATGTATACATACAGCTGATTCACTTTACTGTACAGCAGAAACACAACATTGTAAAGCATTTATATTCCATTAAAGATGTGGAAAAAAAAAAAAAGTGAATTGAACCCAAGTCTCTAGACTCCTTCCCCAGTGTTCATTCCATTGTGTCCACATCAAAAGACTTTAATTCTTTCCCATCTGGTAGATAAAACAGGGTCAGTTATTGGTACATAATTCCACAAAAGAAATGACAGAAAAAAATCAGTTTTCCCAAGGTGAAGGTCAAGAAGACAAAAAAGAGAAAAACACACCACTCTATACCTAGACTCGGGCACCACCATGCCCCTTATGATTTACACAGCTCCAGTTACAGGAAGTTGATCATACTGAACAGACTAGATACCAGCAAGGGGTTTTTAAAAATCAAGCTTTATTACTTATCTTTTGGCACTACGGTCAATAATTCACAGAATGGGTCGCTTCGAGCGAGCGACTCAAGATTACCAGAGAATCCTCCACAAGAAACACAACCCCACATACAACATTTACCACAGAGGAATAGATCCAAGAGAATGAGTCTTTCCATAAAGCAAATCTCAACTCTTACCTGAAGAGCCAGACTCTGGATTTTTGTAGTGGCTTTAGTCAGGCAAATCTATCATCATTCATTACTCAGAACATGTAAAAAAATTATAAGGCAGTTCTCAATTCTTCCCCAAATCTTTATTAAACCCCTGACTCATTGCTTACGGATGCTCAGCGCATGTACAATGTTGCAAGCTCCACCTCAGCCCATCTTAACTCAAATTGAAAAACAAAGTTTGGTTCACGCATGCCGACTCATCCAGGAACCAAATTCCAAAGCAAGAAGACAGTGTTTCCTGGTTCAATACAACACGTGTTAACAGTCCTAATCCCAGACACTCAGCTGCCTCCGACGCTCTGGACTGACGTAGCCCACGTCTACACCAGGCATTTCTTCTGAATTTATAATTACTTCACCAGCTGACTAAGGCAAAACAAACGTAACCCAGTCCTGCATGTGAGGGTTTGGGCCTCATCTATTAACTGCTACTTTAAAGGTGACCTTGAGTCTTTGCTCCTCCTGGGAATTATTCTGAATGGGGTCAGCATGGGGGGAGGGGCTGGGGTGTGGTGGTGGAGTGAAAGCCACTTCAGCTCAGAGTGAAATGGTCAAGGTATTAACCTACCTTCTGAAAGATACTAGAGACAAAGGAAATCAAGGGTGAGATCAAGTGCTAAACTCTTCTCATAATTTTTTTTTCAAATTTTTTGCAAAAATGAGAAAGGCCAATTCTGCTTCCTCTGCCATGCGGACCCCTTTAAGGAGTCATCACACCTACTAAAGGACCTCTTAGATCCGTGACCCATGAAAATCTGCTCTCCTAGTGACAAGGTACAAGTACACAAAACACATATTGACATGACTTCTCCCAAATACAGCTGTCTTCAGTTGCTTTATTATTGTCCCTTTGCAACAAAATGGTGATGGTGGGCGATGGAGTAACATCAGGAACGCCAGAAGGAGGAAGTCAGAAAGCCCTTGGGGACAGGAATCTCCTTGCGCTGCAAACATTTCTGGTCAGGGAAAGACAAGGAAAACAGAATGATTCTCTGATAACACTGCTTCCAACACTTAAAGTTTGGAAGAAACTTTGAGGGACAGCAAGTGGAAGTAAGTCCTATGGATATAGTACATATATATACAATGGAATATTACTCAGCCATAAAAAACCCAAAATAATGCCATTTGCAGCAATGTGGATGGACTTGAGACTGTCATACTGACTGAAGTAAGTCAGAGAAAGACAAATATCATATAATATCGCTTATATATGCAATCTAAAAAAAATAGTACAAATGAACTTCTTTACAAAACAGAAATAGAGTCACAGATGTAGAAAACAAACTTATGGTTACGGGGTGGGGGGAGGGATAAATTGGGTGATTGGGACTGACATATACACACTACTCTATATAAAACAGATAACTAATAAGAACCTACTGTATAGCACAGGAAACTACTCAGTACTCTGCAATGACGTATATGGGAAAAGAATCTAAAAGAGAGTGGATATATGTTTATGCATAACTGATTCACTGTGCTATACAGCAGAAACTAACACAACATTGTAAATCAACTATACTCCAATAAAAATTAATTGAAAAAAGAAAAAAAGGTTGTCTATAAGACTTCTCCTTCTGCATGAATTGCAGCGGAGGACAAATGCCAGGGTATTGTTAATGTCTGTCCCACTCTCATCTCCCACAGCCTGGCCTCACCTTTCACTACTGCAATTTCCCCAACTGGGTTACTGGAAACTGGAAGTCAGTTGGCTGTCTTGGCAGACATACCAAAACGTAAAGTTTTTTGGAACTTGGAAAAAGGAGAGGAGTCTGGCTCAAACTGTAGTCTGTTTTCGTGGAGAAAAGTGACCACACATACCTGTTCCCTAGACCTGAGACTGAGAAAAGAACCTTGGCCAACATGCAAAAAGTGTATCAGTGAGATAAGATTCACTACATATATTTTATTCATCTCTTAGGAGAGCTTTTTCCCATGGGCAGTATGGACAATGACGCGCAGGAAGACGATGAAATAGCAGCCCTTAAGGTGAAGAGGGGTGGATGGACAAAACAGTAGGGTTGGGAAAAATCAAGAGGAAGAGACCACAGTCAGAGTCTGGATGTGCAAGACATGTCAGACACAGGTGCACTGGAGGCCGACAACAGTCTGGGATGTGCTGGTCTAAGGGCATCTTACCTCCAAGAACTGCTTGAGGCGTATGAAGGAACCCATCTGTCCTGAGCTGGTGATGGCTTCAATCCTACAGGGAGAGAAAGAAGACAGGTGAGTCACACCTATGACTCACACTTATCTTTTGGAGGAGTTAAGAGACCTGCTGATCTGGAGGAAGAGGCAGATCAAATGACTCACAGACATGTCTTCTAGACTGGATGCTGTCGCTCTACTAAATGGTCTCAACATTTTTTTCTTTTCTTTTCTTTTTTCTTTTTTCATGCCCCCTGCAGTGGAAGCATGGAGTCTTAACCACTGGACCGCCAGGGAAGTCCCCTTATTTTTTTCAAATAAGTGGATAAAGGAAAAGAGAGCACTGTTCCTTTCCAAGGTCTTCGTGATCAGGTGGGATGGGTGCTGCCAATGCCTTTCCCCACTTTGAAAGGCCAGTGAGTTGAGAGGAATGAGCAGGGTCCTTGAAGGTTAAAGCCACAACAGAGTCAAGCAAACTGGCTGACCAATCAGTTTCACCAACTGATTTACTGAGGGAGTTTGCCTCCTTGGTTTCATTCATGACTGCATGTAATCACCATCCCAGATTATCTGGGGGAGTTTAGAAAAGAAGAGAGTTTAAAAAATATCAGGTATCTGAATCCAAGATCTTCCTAATTTGTTTTTTTTTATTTAGTCAACAATATTTAAGAGAGACTTCAGAAGCGTTTATTCAAATAACAAAGAGGAGATGGATGGGAGCAGATGTTACACTTAACACAGGTGCTTAACTGAGTCAGAAACAGCATGTAACAGCAGCCACAGTATCTGACGTCATAAGTTTTCACCTACCAAATCCCCTGGTGTCTACCCAACAAGTCTAATACCTGGGGAAGTAGTCCTCTTTGATGAGAAGTATCATCTTCCAGAACTGGACCTGGTACTGCTTCATGAGGGCATTCCCACACACCTAGAGGGGAAGGTGGGCACTGTCAGAGCAGAGAATGAAAATTCACACTCATATGAGAGATCCATAAAGGACAATCAGACCTTTGCCTTTTGTGCCTATCAAGAATTTCAACCATGATGCCACTTAGCCAGCTAAGCAAGGGAATTAAAATCCAGCTTTCTTCTGAAACATTTCTCATATACGGTAATACCTCCATTTAACCAGACTGCCAGGTAGCCAGGTGTTTCAGAAAACGTGAATCAAACTTAACTTACTATTGATTCTATGCAACAGGATAGAAAGCCCAGAGATAAATCCACGTACCTATGGTCAACTAATCTATGACAAAGGAGGCAAGGATATGCAATGGAGAAAAGATAGTCTCTTCAATAAGTGGTGCTGGGAAAACTGGACAGCTACATGTAAAAGAAGGAAATGAGAACACTCCCTAACACCATACACAAAAATAAACTCAAAATGGATTCAAGACCTAATTGTAAGACCAGACACTATAAAACTCTTAAAGGAAAACATAGGAAGAACACTCTTTGACATAAATCACAGCAAGATCTTTTTTGATCCACCTCCTAGAGTAACAGAAATAAAAACAAAAATAAACAAATGGAACCCAGTGAAACTTAAAAGCTTTTGCAAAGCAAAGAAAACTACAAACAAGATGAAAAGACAACCCTCAGAATGGGAGAAAATATTTGCAAACGAATCAATGGACAAAGGATTAATCTCCAAAAGATATAAACAGCTCATGCAGCTCAATATTAAAAAAACAAACAACCCACTCCAAAAATGGGCAGAAGACCTAAATAGACATTTCTCCAAAGAAGACATGCAGATGGCCAAGAAGCACATGAAAAGCTGCTCAACATCACTAATTATTAGAGAAATGCAAATCAAAACTACAATGAGGTATCGCCTCACACCAGTTAGAATGGGCATCATCAGAAAATCTACAAACAACAAATGCTGGAGAGGGTGTGGAGAAAAAGGAACCCTCTTGCACTGTTGGTAGGAATGTAAATTGCTACAGCTACTATGGAGAACAGTATGAAGGTTCCTTAAAAAACTAAAAACAGAATTACCATATGACCCAGCAATCCCACTACTGGGCATATACCCAGAGAAAACCGTAATTAAAAAGACACATGTGGGCTTCCCTGGTGGCACAGTGGTTGAGAGTCCGCCTGCCGATGCAGGGGACACAGGTTCGTGCTCCGGTCCGGGAAGATCCCACATGCTGCGGAGCAGCTAGGCCCGTGAGCCATGGCCGCTGAGCCTGTGCGTCCGGAGCCTGTGCTCCGCAATGGGAGAGGCCACAACAGTGAGAGGCCCGCGTACGGAAAAAAAAAAAAAAAAAAAAAGACACATGCAACCCAATGTTCATTGCAGCACTATTTACAACAGCCAGGTCATGGAAGCAACCTAAATTCCCATTGACAGATGAATGGATAAAGAAGATGTGGTACATATATACAATGGAATATTACTCAGCCATAAAAAGGAACGAAATTGGGTCATTTGTAGAGACATGGATGGATCTAGAGACTGTCATACAGAGTGAAGTAAGGCAGAAAGAGAAAAACAGATATCGTATATTGATGCATATATGTGGAATCTAGAAAAACGGTACAGGTGAACCTGTATGCAGGGCAGAAGTGGAGACACAGACACAGAGAACAAACATATGGACACCAAGGGGGGGCAAGTGGCTGGGGGTGGTGGTGGTGGGATGAATTGGGAGATTGGGATTGACATATATACACTTATATGTATAAAAGGGATAACTAATAAGAACCTGCTATATAAAAAATAGATAAAATAAAATTCAAAAGAAACCAACCAAACAAAAAAAACCCTTAACTTACTATTGATTGTAAAGGTTTGACATACTTCCCATATTGTGACTTCAGGAGCTTTAAGGTGACTAGAAGCTGTTGGCGTTATAGGCCAAATGGTCCCAGATTTGTTATGGCCTGTGCCCCAAGCCTTTATTCTTTAAGAACTGTCTCCTTTCCACAGAAACCCTACCCTTTCCCTGTAGTGGGGTCCCAAATGGGCAGAGAGGACTATACGGAGCCTCCTAGACGAGACTGGTAATCTGTGACCCAAGCTGGTTAATCATATTTTCTCTCCTGGGAATCAGCAATCACAATGGTGGGACATTAGTCCCATTACACTGGGTGACCACACTGAGGCTCAGGGATAGCCCAGGATGGCATCTTCCCCACTACGCACAGAAAACTTCAGAAAGTTGGCTTATAGAGCAAGAAGGAGGCAACCTGCAGGAAGAGCAGACATGGAAGACCACGTGGTCCCAGGGGGAGGCTGCCTTGGTACCTGGTGACATTCCAGTTCCTGGTTCCAGGCCCTGATGAGATTCAACCGCACATCCTACCCTTGATTCTGGAGTGAGTCACTTCTATATCCCTAAAACAAATTCCTTTTCACTTGTACTGGGATGTACAGTTTTCTGTTCTTTAGAACGAGAAGACAACCACACAGCGAAGGAAAGTACACTGGGAAGAAAAATCAAAAGCTAGCTTTGTCTTGGGGATCAGGAAAAAATTTATGATACTGGACGCTAATGCTGTTCACTGTTAAGTCTCTATTTCTTTTTTTTTTTAGCTCCTAAAATCCTTGTAATTTCCTAAGTGATAAAGGTAAAAAGAACATCTTTTGTTGTATATATATTTATGTATTTTTAAAATTTTTTGGCTATGCGGCATGTGGGATCTTAGTTCCCTGACCAGGGACTGAACCTGCGCCTTCGCAGTGAAAGCGCGGAGTTGTAACCACTGGACTGCCAGGAAATTCCCATTAGTCTCTATCTCTATATTCCTTTCCCAGTCACGTCACACAGTGGCCCAAGGCTGCTTCAACCACTGGCTCTCTCTCGTGTGATAGCTGTATTACGTACCTCCAAGAAATCAAAGAGGAGGGTGGCTGTCACATCTGACAGGGGCTCCATGTTTAAGATCTGTGCCAACCAGCGCCAGCCATGATTTAAGCCATGAGGGTGAATCTGGGAGGAGAGAGTCGGTCACTGTTTAATCTCATTTTATGCAGAGATCTAAATTTCCACCATTATCAACCAGCCATTACCAAAAGGATATGAACCCCCAGATCAGCTAACCTAAGCAGCTGCCACAGGGCAGAAACAACACAAGCCAAACAAACTGTTTTTAAATACTGCATACACTGGTATCCACACATTCTTCACAGCATCCCTGCAACACAGGGCTGTCAGCTTCAGTTTCAGGGATTCCACAGTTACTCTCATAGACATTTTATTATTCTTGGTATCTTTAGCACAGAACCTGGGACATAGCAGGTGCACAATAAAAACTTCTTGGATTCAATCAACCTATATTCCTTTCTCTTTAGGTTTCCAAGTCCATCAACTTCTCCAACCCTCTAATCTCCATTCCTTGAAAAAAGAATTGGGCTGGCAGGTCAAAGCCCTGGCCCCCAGCCGTGGCTCTGTCTTTGACAAGTGTGTATCACTACAGCTTGCTAAGCCTCCGTCTGCCCATCTGTGAAGTAAGGTATGTGACCCAGATGGCCTCTAAGGCACCAATTAGTCTCTGAACAAATGACCCTGATGATCCAAAAGTTTCCTAATAATCAACATCAACTTCTCTGAAGAGTACCTATGAAGCAGCAATAGTCTTTAACTTATCATGTGACTGGACTGCCTCTCTGAAAGGTCAGTATTTCCTGCAGGTAAGATACACTAACGTGGACTCTGGTCCAACCTCTCATTATCGATACTAAGCCGCTTCTACTACCTCTTGTCGGTTTCCGTACGGCCACCGGAGCTGGATGATGGCAGCGTAGAGACGGATCATCCCGGACATGCGTTTTAGAAAGCTGTCTTGCTGTTCTACTCTGCAATCCGTCACTTTGTAGCCAAGCATCCTATGTGGGAAGAAAATATTCAATGTGACAAGGCCAAAGTGAGGGTGACCAATTACTTTTTACGGCTAAAAGTAACTATATTATTACTACATTTAGCATTATTATTAATACATTTTTACATGCTACTCACATCTATTATCAAATCTGTGCATCATATAAACCCTGAGAGGTAAATTCCCAGGAGGTAATGGATATCATTACCCCCATTTACAAATCATGAAAATAATGTTTAAAGAGATTAAATGATTTCCCCATTTTTGCAAATCTATTAAAAGACAAAGCAGGGATAAAATTCTAAGACCCCTGGATTCTAAATCCAGTGTTCTAAAGCCACCCAGTTTGCAAGACAGTAAGTCTTTCAAAGACAGTTTGAAAGACACTGTATTCTCTGATAGAATGTTCAAGGTACATAAGAGATGTTCTGAGGAGAGGAAACAAATCCCAGTTCTATTTCTATTTCATTCATCACTCTAGGGATAGTGAGTAAGGAGAAAAACAACTTCACCTCTGATAATCTTCCAAAGCCATTCCCTCTTTGAAAGCTGGATAGAAAGGAACAGAGTAAGGACACTTCTTGTGCAGATGAGCAAGGATGAGGTCCCCCACTCTGGGGTGGAGCTCCCAGATTCCGGACGCCACGACTGCGATGGGGAATGCTGCTTCATGATGGGAGGCCACTTCCTCCTCCCCTTGTTTCTGGGAGCACAGACAGGGGGTGATTTTAAGTTAATACTCTAGAAAGGTTTAAAGGTTGTGCACCAGCCTCTTCTTCCCATACCTTTGGCAACAAGGTTCCTCACCACAAATTTCTCTGCCAGTTTGTACTGGACAAAGTCCAGGCCCTGTGGGTTAAGTGTGACGGACACAGAGCGCCCACCAGACTGAACGGGTTTTCCAGAGAGTAAGCTGTGGATCTTGTCAAAGATCTCCTTCAGCTTTGAGCCTGGGTATGAAAGACAAAGTTAGGGAAAAGATACAACTGCAGTCAATCTATTTTTTTCACCACCGCAGTAACAAATCCTCTATACAAACCCAGCTGTGCAGCCCTACAGAAGGTCAAAGCCTAAAGCCAAAATACAGATGCGGAAAAATGTATGACAATCAAATCCATGATGTGGGGGATGAGAAAGTACACAAAGCGTGGTACTATTTCGAAGGAATTCCTTATTTGCAGAGTCAACTAATTCTGAAACTGACACAGCCGAGAGATGAACAGTAGTATAGAAATAGGTGTTGAATTGTTACAGATGCCACGGGTGTGGCTGATGTCCCTAGAGAAGTCATTTGCAACTCTAGGGAAAACCTTCTAAAGGATCTTCCCCAACTCACAGTGATTCCCCCCTTCTCTTCGACCTGCCTTCCTCCATCCTCAGCAACACAGAAGCTACGTTTGTATTACAGATCCTGTGTGCCCCATCTTCCACACTGGCTAGTTAGATTAGGACTAGTCACACTGAGCTGATCAGCCAGCTGACAGAGTCGATTCCTTGAAGTGGCCACTCCTGTGACATGTACACATGTAAGCAGTGGGGCTCTGGCCCTGCTATGTGGACCAAAGAACATCAGTCTACAAAATTAGAATGGAGGTGGACAGAGGGAAGCCAAGAGGAGAGAGAAAAGGGTCCTAAAATTTCTGGCTCCTGAGATCCAGCTCCATTCCTGCCATAGGTTCTGTGAAACTGCTATCTATCTGTCTCTCTATTTAGGCTGCGTCGGGTCTTAGTTGCTGCACATGGGATCTTCCTTGTGGCACACAGGATCTTTTCTTTAGTTACGGCGTGCGGACTTCTTAGTTTCAGCATGCAGACTCTTAGTTGTGGCATACATGCGGGATCTAGTTCCCCAACCAGGGATCGAACCCAGTCCCCCAGCATTGGGAGCACAGTGTCTTAACAACTGGACCACCAGGGAAGTCCCGAAACTGCTTTATCTTTAGAACAAACCCCCCTATCCCACCGACTTTTTCTTTCCTTTCTTTTTACTTTTCTTTCTTTCTTTTTTTGCTTAAGCAGATCTGAATTAGTTTCCATTATTTAAAATCAATGTTTGAACAAATACAGCATCTCCAGTTTAGAAATACCCTGCCAAATTCCTAATCACTTTAAGAAATATTTAAAAATCTCAGAAATATCCTCCCCAAACCACTGATTCAGTTCCATTAAAAAAGGGGAGAGGGCTTCCCTGGTGGCGCAGTGGTTGAGAGTCCGCCTGCCAATGCAGGGGACACGGGTTCGTGTCCCAGTCCGGGAAGATCCCACATGCCACGGAGTGGCTGGGCCCGTGAGACATGGCCGCTGAGCCTGCGCGTCTGGAGCCTGTGCTCCACAACGGGAAAGGCCACAACAGTGAGAGGCCCGCGTACCGCAAAAAAAAAAAAAAGGGGGGGGGGGGAGAGAGCGGCAGCACATTTCTTAGGAAGTAAGAGAAGCAGGAAGAAACCAAGAATTAAATAATGAGATATCACAGAAATCTCAAGGCTAATAATCCCAGAAAAACAGAAACAGAGACTGTAACCTTACTGAGACATTAAAATATGTACATTTCCACACAAATTTACTCAGCTCACCTTCCTGCTAAGTCATACCCTACTATTCCTTGACTGACGGTTTCAAAGGGCTCCACTGGCCAAATCCCCAGCCAGCCCCTCTCCCCGTGGCTCTCCAGTTAGGAAAATCAGGTCCCAACCCTATGCCTGATATGGCCTCCCACATCCCATATGTCACAACGGCACCATATCCTTCTTTAAATTCTGCTCCGAATCTAACTACTCATGGACACCCACCTTTCAAGAGGCAGCAATTAGGTCACCTCTCTCTCAGTCATTCAACATTTACTGGGCACTAACTCTAGAAAATGTTTGTGTCTGACTGGGCTGTAAGCTCTTAAAGTGCTTACAATAATGATGGAGACAAAGAGACATAGTTATGGAATAGGCAGGAAAATGAAGAATGGCAAAACTAGAGTCTAATCAGATATAGAGAATGAACTAGAAGAAGCAGTCAGGGGGATGACTCGCAGGTTTCAACTAAGGTGACCGAGTAGATAAGGTGCTATTGATTACTTAGAGCGAACAGGAGAAAAGGCAAGCAAGAGGAAAATGATGAGTTCACATCGGAACATTCTAAACCTGACGAAGCTGAGGGGCATCTAGGCAGAGCTGCCCCTCGGCTAGCTGGAGCGAGGGAACCTGAAGCTCAAAGGAAAGGAATGACCCAGAGACCGATCTGAGTGCCATGTGTGCAGAGGTCAAGTCTGACACCATGGGGGTTCTTTAGAATGAGAAGAACTTCAGGGTAGAAGCACATCCCTGAGGACACACTTACCACTGATGTGGGGGCAGGAGACTGAGGAACCCACAAAGGAGAAAAAGAGGGAGGAGGAGAAGCTGGAAATTAATGACGCTGCAGAAGCCAGAGGAGTAGAGGTGATGGAGGGAATAATCAACGGTACCAAAAGGCAACATGGGGACTTCCCTGGTAGTGCAGTGGTTGAGAATCTGCCTGCCAATGCAGGGGACATGGGTTTGAGCCCTGGTCCGTGAAGATCCCACATGCTGTAGAGCAACTAAGCCCGTGCACCGCAACTACTGAGCCCATGAGCCACAACTACTGAAGCCCGCGTGCCTAGAGCCCATGCTCTACAACAAGAGAAGCCACCACAATGAGAAGCCCATGCACCGCAACCAAGACTAGCTTGCTGCAACTAGAGAAAGCCTACACATAGCAACGAAGACCCAATGCAGCCAAAAATAAATTAATTAACCAAAAGGCAACAAGAAAATTAGAAAATACTGAGAAGACACAGAATCAAAAGAAACAGATTTTAGAATGTGAGTGACAGGCATGTTTAAAGGGAAGGGAGCCTGTAAAAGGGAGTAATTTTGCAGAAAACAGGAGCGATCTCTCTTGAAGGAGATGGGAGGGGATAAGAATAAGGCTCCCGAGCCTCGAGCCTCGTTCAAGGCTTAGGCAGAAGGCTAAGTGTGGGCCGGAAGGGTAGCGCACCTTTTGAAGCAGGAGACGAAGAGGTAAATACAGCTGTGTATCGGTGGAAGGGGGTGCATCTGAGGATCTCACACCTGGCGTCTCAAATTTTCCTGATGAAGGAGGAGGCAGGGCTGCCTGCGGTCAGCTGAGGGGTAAAGACCTGAGGATGAGCCTGAGGAGAGCAGCGAAGGTGTGGAACGGCTGTTCAGTCAACCTCGCCCCCGTTGCCTTGGCTATCAAAGGAAATGGCACTTTCAATCTAGAAAGTGATACGTGTTTACTTATTTGACCTTGCCCTGTTCCAGAAGGAATTCCAGGCAGCCACGTGATGTGGAAGTTCTGTCATGTAGCCTCTCAAGGGCAGGAACTGCAACTGCTTATGCTTTCTGGGCAACAAGTTACTCAAGGGAACTGGGACCCAGGCTAAGTCAGAGCAGCTTGCCCGCTGCATGGGCTCCCCAGCCACTGGGCAGCACAGTCTGTACTGTGGAGGCTTCCACATCTGAGCTCTGTGAAAATGAACCTCTGTTTCTAAAGAATAGGAAAAAGGGGTCTTTCCCCTGTCTGGTTCTTCCTCTCTAAATCTCAGTCTCTGGAGAGAAAAGGAAAGCATTCTCAAGTGTTAACAAGCAGGCTTCGAGTCTGGAAAAGCTAATGTTGTAGGACAAAAAGCAAAGAATACAAGTCACATCCTCGGTTCTCTTAGGGGTGCTTTCTGCAATAACTTCTAACTTTAGGTAAGAGCCTTCCTAAACAATTCACTTTTTTTTCTTTTTGGCTGCCTAGGGTCTTCATTGCTGCGCACGGGCTTTCTTTAGTTGCAGCGAGTGGGGGTTACTCTTTGTTGCAGTGCACAGGCTTCTCATTGTGGTGGCTTCTCTTGTGTAGCATGGGCTCTAGGCATGCGGGCTTCAGTAGTTGCAGCACACAGGCTTAGCAGTTGTGGCGCACAGGCTTTGTTACTCTGCAGCATGTGGGAACTTCCTGGACCAGGGATTAAACCCGTGTCCCCTGCATTGGCAGGCGGATTCTTTTTTTTAAAATTAATTAGTTTGTTTTTATTTTTGGCTGTGTTGGGTCTTCGTTGCTGCACGCAGGCTTTCTCTAGTTGCGGCAAGCAGGGGCTACTTTTCGTTGCGGTGCAAGGGCTTCTCATTGCGGTGGCTTCTCTTGCTGCAGAGCATGGGCTCTAGGCACGCAGGCTTCAGTAGCTGTGGCACGTGTGCTCAGTAGTTGTGGCTTGCGGGCTCTTGAGTGCAGGCTCAGTAGTTGTGGCGCACGGGCTTAGCTGCTCCGCGGCATGTGGGATCTTCCCCGGCCAGGGCTCGAACCCATGTCCCCTGCATTGGCAGGCAGATTCTTAACCACTGCCCCACCAGGGAAGCCCCTGGCGGGCAGATTCTTAACCACTGCACCACCAGGGAAGTCCCCAGTAACTTACTATTAATATATAGCTTATTTTTTTTAATGTGTCAACAAACACATAATGATTTCCTTCTACATGTTGAAAGAAAACAAAGGAGAGTAAGTTATATGCATATAGCTTATATACCTAACCCAACGGTCAACATTTGTTGAAACACATTCTATTTATAAGAACTTTACAGACAAGTGGATTTGGAATCTCAAAAAATACTTGTACAATGTAGTGAAGGGCCGTGTTCTTAATTCCTCTGACCAACCTGCAATGGTGGAGATCTGGCTCACTGGAATGGTGGCAGCCTTCTGGAGGTCCATCTTGATCTTTTTGGCCTGTCAGAACAGAGCAGTGAGAAGGCAGACAGTGTTCTGAAGAGCTGAGTAGACGCCCTAAGGGTTAGGGAATGTGACACGCTAGCTACATTCCTCTGGGACACGAGGCTGTGGGCGGCACCATGTGGCCCAGAGAATTCCCAACTCCCACCCCTCCTACCTGACTGTCTTTGCTGTTGCTCAGTCCCTCAAAGGCCAACACACACTGACTGGAGGCCTCCTGCAGCTGCTGGTACCACTGCATTGTACTATCTTGCACCTTCACCTGGAGGTCTGAGGGATGAAAGAAAGGCTTTCATAATAGGAGAATTTCTTAAACATTTAATATGAGCCAGGTACTGTTCTAATCACCTTATACATGTATTAACTGCTTTCACTGTCATAATAATCCTATGAGGTAGATTCTATTATTATCTTCATGTTACAGATAAGGAAACAGTCATGGAAAGGTTAGGTAACTTACGAAAGTCACGTTGCCAGGAAGTACAAAAACTAGATTCCCACTGATCTGGCTCCAAAGGCAGCGTTCTGAACCACTATGCTATATCAATGCTCTTATGTATTCAATAAACATATATTCTATACATACTTATTTAAAATACTCAGTATCAGCAATTTGGAATAATACATCTACTAGAATTATACAGAATTTCAAGTCCTCACGGCAAATGCTGGAATGTGATGTGAGGCTTCACATCAACGAAAACCAAATTTAATTCACTGAAAGTACTGAATTTTACATTATTTAAAAGTTCTGGTAAATTGTCCTGTAGCTTAAATATAATATTCAAAACATGTTCTTGTTTCTTTTCCCATTCTGAAACTTTTACACATCAAGTTGAAGGACCATTTCCACACCGAGACCTACCTTCATTCAGCTTCCCTCCTGGGCCCTGCCTGGAAGCTGGGGGCTCTTTACGGACCTCTGGCCCCTGCTGCACCTGTGACTCTTGCCGCTGTACCTGGGCCTCCTCTTCATCCTGCCTCCTCCTGTCCTCACAGGCCCTGGCGATTTCCTGCTGCAAGTTCACAAGGAGGTCCCGCATTTCCTGCAGCGCTCTCTCAGCCACAGCTTGCTCTTCTGCTGTGGGAAAGCCGTTCTGTCATAGCGACAGAGGCAGAGCTTAGTGGTTATTTCCTAGGTACCTGAGGTGCTGAATCATACCTCACACAAGTTCACAAATTTCTAAACTGGAGTTGTGCCAGTGGAGTACCCACATTCAACACGTTGATACCTACTGCTTTCCTGTTCTCTTAAAGGTAATACCGATTTACCATCACATCCACAGGATCAACGGAGAGATTTTTCAATGCTCTCACCAACCCTGGCTGGAATAACTTTTTTTTTTTTTTAAGATGGTATCCAATTCTTTTTTTATTTTATTTCATTTAACTATTTATTTTTTGGCTGCGCTGGGTCTTCGTTGCTGCGTGCGGGCTTTCTCTAGTTGTAGTGAGCGGGGGCTAATATTCCTTGCGGTGCGCGGGCTTCTCATTGCAGTGGCTTCTCTTGTTGTGGAGCACGGGCTCTAGGCGCGCAGGCTTCAGTAGTTGTGGCACGTGGGCTCAGTAGTTGTGGCTCCCGGGCTCTAGAGCACACGCTCAGCAGTTGTGGCGCATGGGCTTAGTTGCTCCACGGCATGTGGGATCTTCCTGGACCAGGGCTCGAACCTGTGTCCCCTACATTGGCAGGCAGATTCTTAACCACTGTGCCATCAGGGAAGCCTGGAATAATTTTTTAAAAGCTTGTGGCAATAGTCTAGATCAAAACTGAACCAGCTTTACATTATTCTTAGAATGACACCTCTTTGGTTATAGTGCATTATTCCTTTGAGTCACTGACAAATTTGAGTTCTTTATCTTTTATTAAGAACATCTGCTCATAAATGAGCTCACATACAAGTCCAACGAACATGCACATTTCTTTTAGTGTGCTATTTTGTCAGAATTTCACTCAGGATTTTAAAATGAATTGAGAAGCTCTGTACCATTTTCTATGTTCTGTCCTATCAACATGTTTCATAGTTTTGCCTGTTAAATCAGCAAGGCCTCTACTGTGTTGTATATTTGAAAGGTGCTAAGAGAGTAAATCTTAAAAGTTCTCATCACAAGAAAAACAAAATGTTTCCTAGTTTCTATGGTGACAGAAGATAACTGGACTTATTGTGATCACTTTGCAGTGTTTATAAATACTGAATCACGGTTGTACACCTGAAACTAACATCATGTTGTCAATTATACCTCAAAAAATAAGGCAACAGTGGAAACAGTAAAATGTTACGATATTTGCAATATACTTAAAACACCAAGATCTCTTATTTTTTATTAAAAAAATTTTTTGGCTGAAGTATAACTGACATACAATATTATATTAATTTCAGGTATATATGCATCATGAATTAAGTCCTCTTTTTTCACTTTTTAAAATTTTTATTTTATATTAGAGTATATTGAATTACAATGTTGTGTTAGCATCAGTTGTACAGCAAAGTGATTCGGTTATACATATACATATGTCCATTCTTTTTCAGATTCTTTTCCCATATAGGTGACTACAGAATATTGAGTAGAGTTTCCTGTGTTATACAGTAGGTCCTTGTTGGTTATCTATTTTATATATAGTAGTGTGCATATGTTAATCCCAAACTCCTAATTTAGCCCTCCCCCCACCTTTCCCCTTTGCTAACCATAAGTTTGTTTTTGAAGTCTGTGAGTCTGTTTCTGCTTTTGTAAATGACTTCATTTGTATCATTTTTTAGATTTCACATATTAGTGATATATTTGCCTTTGTCTGAGAAGTCCTCTTATTTTATTTTTATTTTTCATTTATTTTTTTAAAAATTAAATTTTATTGGAGTATAGCTGATTTACAAAGTTGAATTCTTATTTTATTTTTTTAATTTATTTTGGCTGAGTTGGGTCTTTGGTGCTGAGTGCGGGCTTTCTCTAGTTGCAGTGAGCGGGGGCTACTCTTTGTTGCGGTGCGCGGGTTTCTCATTGCGGTGGCTTCTCATTGCGGTGGCTTCTCTTGTTGCAGAGCACAGGCTCTAGGTGCGTGGGCTTCAGTAGTTGTGGCACATGGGCTCAGTAGTTGTGCCTCGCAGGCTCTAGAGCGCAGGCTCAGTAGTTGTGGCACACTGGCTTAGTTGCTCCACAGAATGTGGGATCTTCCCGGACCAGGGCTCAAACCTGTGTCCCCTGCATTAGCAGGCAGATTCTTAACCACTGCGCCACCAGGGAGATCCCTGAATTCTTATATTAAACCAACTTGTTCCAGATAGTAAAACAACAGCAACAAAAAAATTCTACAGGATATTCATGATAAGTTTTGTCTTTTAGGTATTAGAATGTATTATAAAGCTATATCAATTAAATTATAATGATCCTGATATAAGAATAAAAACACATCAAGGAAACAGAAAAAAATACTGAATAGATACATGTACATGTATAACTGAATCACTTTGCTGTACACCTGAAGCTAACACAACATTGTTAATCAACTCTACTCCAAAATAAAAATAAAAAAAAACCAAAACTGAGAAAGAGCTCCTAGGATACTATTTAGCGTGATAAGAGATATTTACAAATCAGGAGGGAAAGTGGTAGTAAAATAGTGTGAATATTTTACAGCATAAAGGTCTTTATCTCCCACCAACCATCAAATAAATTCCAGGTGGATTAAGTGAGGGGAAAAACCCCAAAGCATTCTTACACCAAAAATGTCATAAAGGGGCTTCCCTGGTGGCGCAGTGGTTGAGAGTCCGCCTGCCGATGCAGGGGACACGGGTTTGTGCCCTGGTCCGGGAAGATCCCACATGCCGCAGAGCGGCTGGGCCCGTGAGCCATGGTCGCTGAGCCTGCACGTCCGGAGCCTGTGCTCCGCAACGGGAGAGGCCGCAACAGTGAGAGGCCCACGTACCGCAAAAACAAAAAAAGAAAAATATCATAAGGGCCCCCGGTCACTGCAACTAGAGAAAGCCCACGCACAGAAACGAAGACCCAACACAGGCAAAAATAAATAAATAAATAAATAAAATAATTTTTTAAAATGTCATAAGGGCTTCCCTGGGGGCGCAGTGGTTAAGAATCCGCCTGTCAACACAGGGGACACGGGTTCAAGCCCTGGTCTGGGAAGATCCCACATGCTGTGGAGTAACTAAGTCCGTGCGCCACAACTACTGAAGCCCGTGCACCTAGAGCCCATGCTCTGCAACAACAGAAGCCACCACAATTAGAAGCCCACACACTGCAACAAAGAGTAGCCCCTGCTCGCTGCAACTAGAGAAAGCCCGCGTGCAGCAACAAAGACCCAACACAGCCAAGAATAAATAAAAATAAAAAATAAATTTATAAAAAAAAAAGATAAAGACCTTAAAAAAAAGTCATAAACTATGGTTGCAACGCAACAGAGTGCTAAGCAGTTACATAAAGAAATGAAGAAAACTACATGTTTCAAAGCAGTGATCTCCAAGACAAATTAAGTGCAAAAAAGCAGGGTCCAGAACAGTGTCTATAGCAAGTTATCTTTTATCTGGGAAGGGATACACACACACACACACACACACACACACACCCCATATATATGTATATTTATGCTTTTTTTTTTTTTTTGGCTTGTGGGATCTTAGTTCACTAACCAGGGATTGAACCTGTGCCCCCTGTGATGGAAGCGTGGAGTCCCAACCACTAGACCACCAGGAAATTCCATGTATTTGTTTTGTTTTTGTTTTTTAATAAATTTATTTATTTTTGGCTGTGTTGGGTCTTTGCTGCTGCACGCAGGCTTTCTCTAGATGCTGTGAGCGGGGGCTACTCTTTGTTGCAGTGCGCGGGCTTCTCACTGCGGTGGCTTCTCTTGTTGCGGAGCACAGGCTCTAGGTGCGCAGGCTTCAGTAGTTGTGGCACGTGGGCTCAGTAGTTGTGGCACATGGACTCTAGAGCGCAGGCTCAGTAGTTGTGGCGCATGGGCTTAGTTGCTCTGTGGCATGTGGGATCTTCCCGGACCAGGGCTCCAACCCACGTCCCTTGCATTGGCAGGCGGATTTTTAACCACTGCTCCACAGGGAAGCCCCCTGCTTTTGTTTTTAAAGAAAAGATACGACACCCAATACGCTAACAGAAACAATCACTGGCAGATAGGACAAGAACAGGGTGGAAGCAAATGAGAAGAAAGCCAGACTTCTCCAAATATACCTTGTTTTGTAGTTCTGACTCTGGAATCACGTAAATGTTTTCAGTAAGTATAAAATAAAATTAAATCCAGTTGGAAAAAACTCTTAAAAATCAAAAGCAAAAATGAAACAAAGAACCCAACTGTTTATCAAGTTGGTGGCTTAACAGTAAGAATGATTTCTTTCTTTCTTTCTTTTTTTTAAAATAAACTTATTTATTTATTTACTTTTGTCTGCGTTGGGTTTTCCTTGCTGCTCTCGGGCTTTCTCTAGTTGTGGCGAGTGGGGGCTACTCTTCCTTGCAGTGCGCGGGCTTCTCATTGTGGTGGCTTCTCTTGTTGTGGAGCGTGGGCTCTAGGCACGTGGGCTTCAGTAGTTGTGGCTCACGGGCTCTAGAGTGCAGGCTCAGTAGTTGTGGCACACAGGCTCAGTTGCTCCGCGGCATATGGGATCTTCCTGAACCAGGGATAGAACCCGTGTCCCCTTCATTGGCAGGCGGATTCTTAACCACTGTACCACCGGGGAAGTCTCAGGAGAATTATTTCAAGTGAAATGAAACAGTAATTTAATCATACATCCCTTAGTGGTATATAGCTGTAGGCAAAAAGAACTGCAAATCTTTTTTTTTTTTAAAGATTTTTTTGACGTGGACCATTTTCACAGTCTTTATTACAAAGCCTTTGTTACAATATTGCTTCTGTTATTTATGTTTTGGTTTTTTGGCCGCAAGGCATGTGGGATCTTAGCTCTCTGACCAGGGGTCGAACCTGCACCCCCTGCACTGGAAGCGGGAGTCTTAACCACTGGACCGCCAGGGAAGTCCAAGAACTGCAAATCTTTTTTTTTTTTTTTTTTAATATTTATTTATTTATTTGGCTGCTCCTGGTCTTAGTTGCGGCATGCAGGATCTTTAGCTGCGGCATGTAGGACCTAGTTCCCTGATCAGGGATCGAGCCTGGGCCCCCTGCATTGGGAGCACAAAGCCTTAGTCATTGGACCACCAGGGAAGTCCCAAGAACTGCAAATCTTAAACTGTGATCAGCAATCATATTGTTAGTATTGGTATTATTATTTTGAGATTACATGTTATGAAATTACACATATATATTACATATATACACACCTATATTTTATTATACACAGTAGGGTAAGGTAAGTAAGTAGTGTTCATTAATTTAGAAACTGAGATTTTCAATATGTGATAAAAATGATACATGCATAAAAGTAAAGAAGTTAAATAAATGCTGTAACCCTTTACTACACTCAAATGGAAAAGGTCAGCATTAATTAATGATGCATTGTCACCTAAAAAAAAAACCACAACACACTTCCTAGTTTAATCCATTGAAAAGGTCTAAAAACAATGACAAATCCTAGTAACTAATCTGTGTTTTCTAATACCTTTACCCATTAACAAGTAATAAGGCTTTGTGAAGAAATGCCCGATTCTAGCTCTGGAGAAGAAAATGTTCAAGATGAGGTAGAAACAGCTTGCCTGCTTTCTGCTGCAACAAGTACTACTGGGGCCATGTCCAAAGGACAGAGGAGCCAATGTGAAGGTGTTCGCACTGGACAATGTGAACAACAATGAATCTATAACAGACTGAAACATATTACACTTCAAGTATATAAAATTCGTGTGTTCTTAATGATAGGTAAAAGAAAAGAACCTCAAGTCATTGTGGGAGAAAACTAGAAAAGCAACTCAACACTCTGAAAACGGATAAAGGGAAAGAATCAATCATTTATCCTTCCTTCCCTATATAGACTACCCTTCAAGATAAATAGTTTACGGGGAAATTTTCTTCTTTGTAGTAGAATTCTAGCTAATAAATGTAGAAAAATGATAGCATTAGAAAAACTCAAAATTTACCACCCCTACTGAAATAATAGATATAAGTAATGATCAGCAATGGCTACTACATCATTACCTAAAGGCTCAGAGGAATCTTTAAAATGGGAGATAAGCCTGACGATATCTGAAGCCACTGGTTGATCTTAACATCACATATGGAAATACCATCAGATACTCTACGCCTCCCAGCGTGATACAGTAACAAATACACACTCCCAACTATGAAGTACTGTTGCAGGGGGGAAAAATTCAAACCTGGACCTGACCAAGCCTCTAGACTGCACTGTGCAGTAAGGTGGCCACATAAGGCTCTTTACATTTAAGTTAATTAAAAACTTTTTAAAAGTTAAAATTCAGTTCTTCAGTCACACTAGTCACATTTCAAGTGCTCAATAACCACATGTTGCCATTGGCTGCTGTATTGAATAGCACAGATATGGAACATTTCCATCATCACAGAAAATTCTCTTAGCACTGCCCTAGAGAAAGTTACAAATTCACAGGAAATACAGGGAATAAAAGAACATATTAGGGACTTCCCTGGTGGTGCAGTGGTTAAGAATCTGCCTGCCAATGCAAGGGACATGGGTTCAAGCTCTGGTGTGGGAAGAACCCATATGCCACGGAGCAACCAAGCCCATGCGCCACAACTTCTGAGCCTGTGCTCTAGAGCCCGCGAGCCACAACTACTGAGCCTGTGTGCCTAGAGCCTGTGCTCTGCAACAAGAGAAGCCACTGCAATGAGAAGCCTGCTCGCCACAACTAGAGAAAGCCCATGTGCAGCAACGAAGACCCAATGCAGCCAGAAATAAATTTATAAAATACATCCAAGGGGAGAAGCAAGAAGAACTACAATCCTGCAGCCTGTGGAACAAAAACCACATTCACAGAAAGATAGACAAGATGAAAAGGCAGAGGGCTATGTACCCGATGAAGGAACAAGATAAAACCCCAGAAAAACAACTAAATGAAGTGGAGATAGGCAACCTTCCAGAAAAAAGAATTCAGAATAATGATAGTGAAGATGATCCAGGACCTCGGAAAAAGAATGGAGGCAAAGATCGAGAAGGTGCAAGAAATGTTTAACAAAGACCTAGCAGAATTAAAGAACACACAGAGATGAACAATACAATAACTGAAATGAAAACTACACCAGAAGGAATCAATAGCAGAATAACTGAGGCAGAAGAAAGGATAACTGACCTGGAAGACAGAATGGTGGAATTCACTGCTGTGGAACAGAATAAAGAATGCAAAGAAATGAAGACGGCCTAAGAGACCTCTGGGACAACATTAAACGCAACAACATTCGCATTATAGGGGTCCCAGAAGGAGAAGAGAGAGAGAAATGACCTGAGAAAATATTTGAAGAGATTATAGTCAAAAACTTCCCTAACATGGGAAAGGAAATAGCCACCCAAGTCCAGGAAGCACAACAAGTCCCATACAGGATAAACCCAAGGAGAAACACGCCGAGACACATAGTAATCAAATTGGCAAAAATTAAAGACAAAGAAAAATTATCGAAAGCAGCAAGGGAAAAATGAAAAATAACATACAAGGGAACTCCCATAAGGTTAACAGTCAATTTCTCAGCAGAAACTCTACAAGCCAGAAGGGAGTGGCATGATATACTTAAAGTGATGAAAGGGAAGAACCTACAACCAAGATTACTCTACCCGGCAAGGATCTCATTCAGATTCGATGGAGAAATCAAAAGCTTTATAGACAAGTGAAAGCTAAGAGAATTCAGCACCACCAAACCAGCTCTACAACAAATGCTAAAGGAACTTCTCTAAGTGGGAAACACAAGAGAAGAAAAGGACCTACAAAAACAAACCCAAAACAATTAAGAAAATGGTCACAGGAACATATATATCGATAATTACCTTAAATGTGAATGGATTAAATGCTCCAACCAAAAGACACAGGCTTGCTGAATGGATACAAAAACAAGACCCATATATATGCTGTCTACAAGAGACCCACTTCAGACCTAGGGACACATACAGACTGAAAGTGAGGGGATGGAAAAAGGTATTCCATGCAAATGGAAATCAAAAGAAAGCTGGAGTAGCTATACTCATATCAGATAAAATAGACTTTAAAATAAAGAATGTTACAAGAGACAAGGAAGGACACTACATAATGATCAAGGGATCAATCCAAGAAGAAGATATAACAATTATAAATATATATGCACCCAACATAGAAGCACCTCAATACATAAGGCAACTGCTAACAGCTATAAAAGAGGAAATCAACAGTAACACAATAATAGTGGGGGACTTTAACACCTCACTTACACCAATGGACAGATCATCCAAAGTGAAATAATAAGGAAACAGAAGCATTAAATGACACAATAGACCAGACAGATTTAATTGATATTTATAGGACATTCCATCCAAAAACAGCAGATTACACTTTCTTCTCAAGTGTGCACTGAACATTCTCCAGGATAGATCACATCTTGGGTCACAAATCAAGCCTCAGTAAATTTAAGAAAATTGAAATCACATCAAGCATCTTTTCTGACCACAACGCTATGAGATTAGAAATGAATTACAGGGAAAAAACCGTAAAAAGCACAAACACATGGAGGCTAAACAATACGTTACTAAATAACCAAGAGACCACTGAAAAAATCAAAGAGGAAATCAAAAAATACCTAGAGACAAATGACAATGAAAACATGATGATCCAAAACCTATGGGATGCAGCAAAAGCAGTTATAAGAGGGAAATTTATAGCTATACAAGTCTACCTCAAGAAACAAGAAAAATCTCAAATAAATAATCTAACCTTTCACCTAAAGGAACTAGAGAAAGAAGAACAAACAAAACCCAAAGTTAGCAGAAGGAAAGAAATCATAAAGATCAGAGCAGAAATAAATAAAATAGAAACAAAGAAAACAATAGCAAAGATCAATAAAACTAAAAGCTGGGGCTTCCCTGGTGGCGCAGTGGTTGAGAGTCCGCCTGCCGATGCAGGGGATACAGGTTCGTGCCCCGGTCCGGGAAGATCCCACATGCCGCGGAGTGGCTGGGCCCATAAGCCATGGCCGCTGAGCCTGCACGTCCGGAGCCTGTGCTCCACAACGGGAGAGGCCACAACAGTGAGAGGCCCGCGTACCGCAAAAAACAACAACAACAACAAAAAAAACCTAAAAGCTGGTTCTCAGAAGATAAACAAAATTGATAAACCATTAGCCAGACTCATCAAGAAAAAGAGGGAGAGGACTCAAATCAATAAAATTAGAAATGAAAAAGGAGAAGTTAAAACAGACACTGCAAAAATACAAAGCATCCTAAGAGACTACTACAAGCAACTCTAAGCCAATAAAATGGACAACCTGGAAGAAATGGACAAATTCTTAGAAAGGTATAACCTTCCAAGACTGAACCAGGAAGAAACAGAAAATATGAACAGACCAATCACAAGTAATGAAATTGAAACTGTGATTAAAAATCTTCCAACAAACAAAAGTTCAGGACCAGATGGCTTCACAGATGAATTCTATCAAACATTTAGAGAAGAGCTAACACCCATCCTTCTCAAACTCTTCCAAAAAATTGCAGAGAAAGGAACACTCCCAAACTCATTCTATGAGGCCACCATCACCCTGATACCAAAAACCAGACAAAGATACTACAAAAAAAGAAAATTACAGACCAATATCACTGATGAATATAGATGTGAAAATCCTCAACAAAACACTAGCAAACAGAATCCAACAACACATTAAAAGGATCATACACCATGATCAAGTGGGATTTATCCCAGGGATGCAAGGATTCTTCAATATACGCAAATCAATCAATGTGATACACCATATTAACAAATTGAAGAATACAAACCATATGATCATCTCAATAGATGCAGAAAAAGCTTTTGACAAAATTCAACACCCATTTATGATAAAAACTCTCCAGAAAGTGGGCATAGAGGGAACCTACCTCAACATAATAAAGGCCATAGATGACAAACCCACAGCAAACATCATTCTCAATGGTGAAAAACTGAAAGCATTTCCTCTAAGATCAGGAACAAGACAAGGATGTCCACTCTCACCACTATGATTCAACATAGTTTTGGAAGTCCTAACCACGGCAATCAGAGAAGAAAAAGAAATAAAAGGAATACAAATTGGAAAAGAAGAAGTAAAACTGTCACTGTCTGCAGATGACATGATACTATACATAGAGAATCCTAAAAATGCCACCAGAAAACTACTAGAGCTAATCAGTGAATTTGGTAAAGTTGCAGGATACAAAATTAATGCACAGAAATCTCTTGCATTCCTATACACTAATGATGAAAAATATGAAAGAGAAATTATGGAAACACTCCCATTTACCACTGAAACAAAAAGAATAAAATACCTAGGAATAAGCCTACCTAGGGAGAAAAAAGACCTGTATCCAGAAAACTATAAGACGCTGATGAAAGAAATCAAAGATGATACCAACAGATGGAGGGATATACCATGTTCTTAGATTGGAAGAATTAATATTGTGAAGATGACTATACTACCCAAAGCAATCTACAGATTCAGTGCAATCCTTATCAAATTACCAATGGCATTTTTTACGGAACTAGAACAAATCATCTTAAAATTTGTACAGAGACACAAAAGACCCCAAATAACCAAAGCAGTCTTGAGGGGAAAAAACGGAGCTGGAAGAATCAGACTCCCTGACTTCAGACTATACTACAAAGCTACAGTAATCAAGACAATATGGTACTGGCACAAAAACAGAAACATAGATCAAAGGAACAAGATAGAAAGCCCAGAGATAAACCCACGCACCTATGGCTAACTCATCTATGACAAAGGAGGCAAAGATATACAATGGAGAAAAGACAGCCTCTTCAATAAGTGGTGCTGGGAAAACTGGACAGCTACATGTAAAAGAATGAAATTAGAACACTACCTAACACCATACACAAAAAATAAACTCAAAATAGATTCGAGACCTAAATGTAAGACCGGACACTATAAAACTCTTAGAGGAAAACATAGGAAGAACACTCTGACATAAATCACAGCAAGATCTTTTTTGATCCACCTCCTAGAGTAGTGGATTACTCCTAGAGTAATGGAAATAAAAAAAAAAAAATGGGACCTAATGAAACTTAAAAGCTTTTGCACAGCAAAGGAAACCATAAACAAGATGAAAAGACAACCCTCAGAATGGAAGAAAATATTTGCAAATGAATCAATGGACAAAGGATTAATCTCTGAAATATATAAACAGCTCATGCAGCTCAATATTAAAGAAACAAACAACCCAATCCAAAAATGGGCAGAAGACCTAAATAGACATTTCTCCAAAGAAGACATACAGATGGCCAAGAACATGAAAAGCTGCTCAACATCACTAATTATTAGAGAAATGCAAATCAAAACTACAATGAGGTATCACCTTACACCGGTTAGAGTGGGCATCGTCAGAAAATCTACAAACAACAGATGCTGGAGAGGGTGTGGAGAAAAGGGAACCTTCTTGCACTGTTGGTGGGCATGTAAATTGATACAGCCACTATGGAGAACAGTACGGAGGTTCCTTATAAAACTAAAACTAGAATTACCATATGATCCAGCAATCCCACTACTGGGCATATACCCAGAGAAAACCATAATTCAAAAAGACACATGCACCCCAATGTTCATTGCAGCACTATTTACAATAGCCAGGTCATGGAAGCAACCTAAATGCCCATTGACAGATGAACGGATAAAGATGTGGTACATATATACAATGGAATATTACTCAGCCATATAAAGGAACAAGTCATTTGTTGAGACGTGGGTGGATCTAGAGACTGTCATACAGAGTGAAGTAAGTCAGAAAGAGAAAAACAAATATCATATATTAACGCATGTATGTGGAACGCATGTATGTGGAACCATAGAAAAATGGTACAGATGAACCGGTTTGCAAGGCAGAAGTTGAGACACAGATGCAGAGAACAAACATATGGACACCAAGGGGGGAAAACCGTGGTGGGGTGGGGATGGTGGTGTGCTGAATTGGGCGATTGGGACTGACATGTATACACTGATGTGTATAAAATTGATGACTAATAAGAACCTGCAGTAAAAAAAGAAAAACAACTAATACTAAACTTTCTTTGGGTTATTTGTATGGAAATATGTTAATATAAATGTTTCAGACATTACAAAAAAAAAAAAAATCCAAGGGTTAGGGTTAGCAATTGCCTTGAAATTTTCCAGAATGTAGGAAATTTTATAGAACAAATGATCCAGATTCTTCAACAATAGCAAGAAAAAAGAGAGAGATAAGGGAGTCTTAAGATTAAAAGACTGAAGTAAGACACAGCAAACCAAAAAGCTGAACTTTGTATGGATGTTAATTTTCCAACCAATTGTAAAAAAAAAAAAAATTATTGAGACAGCTGGAGAAATTTGAACACTGGCTAGATATCTGATCATATAAAATGAACTATTAGGTTTTTAGGTATGATATTAGTGTTTTGGTTATGTAATAGAGAGTTATATCTCTTAGAGATACATACTAAATTATTTTCCAGATGAAGTAGTATGTTTGAGATTTACTGTAAAACCATCTGGAGGAAGGGGTGCAGGTGGCAGCATAGATGAAATGAGATTGCCATGTGCAGATTCTTGAGGGAGCTGGGGAATGGGTGCCAAAAGGTACATCATGCTGTTCTCTCCACTTCCGTGTAGGTTTGAAATTTTACAAAAAGAATGGTAAACAAAAGCCAAAAAGAGAAATGAAAGGTAACTATAAACTATAAATTTCTGCCTCAAATATGATAAATGCTTAAGGTTCTTAATATTTAGAACTCACATAAGTTGATTTTTCAAAACACAAACTGGTAGAGATATGAACACAGGGCAAAGAACATAGAATTTAGGAATTCCCTGGCAGTCCAGTGGTTAGGACACCATGCTTTCACTGCCGAGGGTGTGGATTCCATCCCTGGTCGGGGAATTAAAATAAGATCCTGCAGCGTCGCCAAAAATTTAAAAAAAGGAAAATAAAAGTTAAAGAAAAAAGAAGAACATACAATTCATAGAAGTGTGAACTGGTACAACTTTAAGATGCAAATCAAGAACCTTAAAGTTGGGACTTCCCTGGTGGTTCAGTGGATAAGACTCTGTACTCCCCAATGCAGGGGGCCCAGGTTCAATTCCTGGTAGTGAACTAGACCCCACATGCATGCCACAACTAAGGAGCCAGTGAGCTGCAACTAAGGAGCCCATGTACTGCAACTAAAGAGCCGGCGGGCCGCAACTAAGACCTGGTGCAACCAAAAAAACAAAGAAACAAAACAAAACCTTCAAGTTCTTTGACCAAGTAATTCCATTTGTAGGAATTTACCTCAAAGAAATAATCAAAAATACAGATAAGACGTACACAAAGTGATATCACTGCAGTGTTACTCACGATAGTGAAAATACAGAAACTTAAATATTCACCAATAGGCATGCTTTTTCAATAAATTTTGGTATGGTTACATGTTGGAAGTATCCGACTTCATCTGTTCATCAAATATTTATTGAATACCTATTATGTGTCAAGGCAATACTTGCAGGTTTTAACACTGCAATGACTACAGTAACTACGTGTTCAAAATACCATATCAAATGATAAAAAGCAATATACATTTCTGTAAGGTTTTAATTTTTATCATAAGCATAGCAGGCGTTCAGTTTATATTAATGAATGAACTAAAGTATTTTGCAGTTGGAAGAAACAAATTTTTTTTTTAACCTAAGAAATTATATCTATATTAGCCCAATTTAGGGTGAGATCACACACACACACGCGCGCACACACACACACACACACACACACACAGAGGGAAAAAAGAAATATAAAGCACTAACAGTGGTTATCTCTAGGTAAGAGGATGACAAGCAGTAATAAGAAGGTATTATTTTTAAATCACTAAACAGTTTTGCTTTCAATGTTCTTCATTTCAAAGACAGAGTCTTCCTGAAGTCCCCTCACCTCAGAAGTGGCCCGGATGATCCCCGAGATGAGGCCGCACAGCTGATTGCCTCGGGTCCGGAAGGCAGACAGGTCAACCCTGGGCAGGTCTCTGCGCTGGTCGGCGGCGTCCAGCTGCTGGCTGAGGTGCAGCACCTCCTCCTGCAGCGCGTAGAGGTTCCGCAGGCGGATCTGGCCTTCTTCCTTCCGGAGCCGCTCCCGCTCCACATGCTTCAGGCGCTGCTGCTCTGCCTCCCGCAGCTTCAGGTTGAGAATCTACAGGAAGGGCGGTCAAATTAAGGGCTCCTGGGCCTTCTCTGTCTACATTCTTCCAGTCCTGTGTGGGCTACCTATTTTCACAGAGAGGCTCAGAGTGACAAAAGGACTGCCCCAAGTCAGCCACACAGTGGCATGACAGGGGCCAGGTCCTCTGTGACTGTGCTGGAACCCAACTCCTCGGGCACGTCACCCAGACACTGAACACCCACACGGACTCTCCCAAGCTCTGACCTTCGCCCTGTGATGATGCTCAGCTTTCAGCTTCTCTTGCTGCCCCAGGGCTTCTCTGGAGCTGAATGAAAAATGGAGGGAGGAAGAGTCAGGGATGCTTCCTAAAATTGTTTTACCTCTCCTAAAAGCCTCCTCTCTTTGTGTTGCATTGCTCATCTTTCCAAGGTTGGTCATTTTTCTAGGTTATAAGTTTCTCTGGCTATTTTATTTTGATACTTAAGGACTCAGAAGTTGTTCAACTCCTTCCCTTTGGGTTTTATGTAGGGAAAGAGTTCCGGTGGACCACGCCGACATTCCCGTTGGAATTCAGGGAACTCACCTCTTCTCCATCACTTCCCGTAAGTCCTGGAATTCTTTATGATGCTTCAGTTCCTTCCGCTCATCAAAGCGCTTCAGCTGCTCAGATGCCATCTCAGAGAGGGCCCGCGCCTGCCTCTCCTGCTCCTCCTGCCACTGCCTCAAGCCCTCCTGCAAAGGATCAAAACCAGCTCTCTGCAGCTCCATTACACCCTGCTCATCTACCCCATGGGCTGCCCTCCCATCAGCCCTTAACTCCATCAAAGATACTTCGGGGCATGGAATCATCTGCCTACTTCTTGGAACCTTTGCTTGAGTCACGTCTCCACTTTGGGTTGATCTTTAAACTCAGCTGTTGTGGAGAGCTTTTCCAACTTGCCCCATATGGTTTATGTCACTCCAGTATAAGCTAAGAATGGACGGGTATTCACCAACGCAGTATCAAATAGCCCTGCACTTTTAAGCTTCCATCCTTAAGCTTACTGTACTCTTTTTCTGTTTTGGCCACACTCTACAGCTTGTGGGATCTTACTTCCCTGACTGGAGATCGAACCTGGGCCCTCGTCCGTGAAAGCATGGAGTCCAGTAACCACTGGACCACCAGGGAATTTCCATCCTGTGTATTCTTATGAGAGCTTCAGGGTAATCTAAAGAAATCCTTATTCTAATTCCATAAACATGCTATGCATACTCCTATCTCACTCCTTCCCTCAAGTTATTATCTCTGCCTAGAGTCTTTTCCTCCACCGTCACTTAGCAAAGTCCCATTCCTTTATACCTAAGGGTACCAGGTATTCCATTTATTATTCACGAGAGTACTCTCATTTGTTTTTTTTTTAAAAATAAATTTATTTATTTATTTATTTTTGGCTGCATTGGGTCTTCATCGCTGCGTGCAGGTTTTCTCTAGTTGCTGCGAGCGGGGGCTACTCTTCGTTGCAGTGTGGGGGCTTCTCATTGCAGTGGCTTCTCTTGTTGAGGGGAGCACGGGCTCTAGGTGCACAGGCTTCAGTAGTTGTGGCACGCAGGCTCTACAGCACAGGCTCAGTAGTTGTGGTGTACGGGCTTGGTTGCTCCACGGCCTGTGGGATCTTCCTGGACCAGGGCTCGAATCCATGTCCCCTGCATTGGCAGGCGGATTCTTAACCACTGTGCTACCAGGGAAGCCCTCTCATTTGGTTTATAAGAGCAATTTGACATTTTAACTATCAAATTTTAAAGTGTATATATCCTTTGACACTCATTCCATTTTAGGACTTTGTCCTGAGGAAATACTTGCATATGTGTGCAAAGATATATGTACAAGGGGACTTCCCACATGCCACGGAACAACTAAGCCCGTGCGCCACAACTACTGAGCTCACGTGCCACAACTACTGAAGCCCCCATGCCTAGAGTACGTGCTCTGCAACAAGAGAAGCCACTGCAATGAAAAGGCCGCGTGCCACAACAAAGACCCAATGCAGCCAAAAATAAATAAAATAAATAAATTTATTTTAAAAAAATAGATATATGTACAAGGATGCTCATTGATAATGAACATCCTTGTTGATAATGGTAATAAATTTGAAACAATTTAAATTAACAGGGTAATAGTTAAACATATTACAGTAGGTCATACTAGAAAATACTCTGCAGCCTTTAAGGAAGATGACATGCTGTATACACTGGCATGGTGATATGTTAATATATATTGTTAAGATATTAGGCTATTGTTTTTGGTTTTTTTTTTGCGGTACACAGGCCTCTCACTGTTGTGGTTTCTCCCGTTGTGGAGCACAGGCTCCGGACGCGCAGGCTCAGCGGCCATGGCTCACGGGCCCAGCCGCTCCGCGGCATGTGGGATCTTCCCGGACCGGGGCACAAACCTGTGTCCCCTGCATCGGCAGGCGGACTCTCAACCACTGCGCCACCAGGGAAGCCCTAGGCTATTGTATTTTAAAAGTTATTTTAAAACTTCCAGTAGGGCTTCCCTGGTGGCAAAGTGGTTAAGAATCCGCCTGCCAATGAAGGGGACACAGGTTCGAGCCCTGGTCCAGGAAGATACCACATGCCGCGGAGCAACGAAGCCCGTGCGCCACGGCTGCTGCTGCGCTCTAGAGCCCATGAGCCTCAGCTACTGAAACCTGCACATCTAGAGCCCGTACTCTGCAACAAGAGAGGCCACTGCAATAAGAAGCCTGTGCACCGCAGCGAGGAGTGGCCCCCACTCGCTGCAACTAGGGAGGGCCCATGCACAGCAACAAAGACCCAACTCAGCCATAAATAAATAAATAAATAAATTTACAAGAAGAAAAAAAAACTTCCAGTAAAAGGCGGCAAATTGAACACAAATATATATCTCCTCTCCTCTGAGACTGTTTAATTAAAAGTTGGGAAGAAAAAAAAAGACTCAACAACAGAGAGCATATGAGGAAGATTATCAGCAAGGAAAACCTTTCTACTCGCATCTGGAGGACAGAAAGTCCATGCAGAAGTGATGATTGAAAGAAGAGAGCTGAGAAAACTCAAGAAGAAACTGTCTTTCTCTCTCTCACTATCTCCATTGCTACCCGCTCCCCTCCAGTCTAAGCAACTGTCATCCTTTTTTATCCAGTGTCAATATGCTTCAATGACTGTTGCTGTCTCTCACGCAGATTATAATAGTCTTCTAACTATATTTTAGAACCTTGGTTCTATGTTTCTCCCTCCAGCATACAAACTCTATGAGGACATGGATTGCGTCTACTTTGTTCACTGTTTTTTTTTTTTTTCTTTTGGCTGTGCCACGCAGCTTATGGGATCTTAGTTCTCCAACCAGGGACTGAACCCAGGCCATCAGCATTGAAAGCATGGAGTCCTAACCACTGGACCGCCAGGGAATTCCCTGTTCACTATTTTATCTAGGCCTAGAACAAAAGTGCTCAATAAGTATTTGGTGATTCCATGAATAAATGAATGAGGGTAGATGCTAGAAGACTTTAAATTTATAAACTCATGTACTCTTTAAAAAGTTTTACAGGGACTTCCCTGGTGGCACAGTGGTTAAGAATCTGCCTGCCAATGCTGGAGACACGGGTTCAAGCCCTGGCCCAGGAAGATTCCCACATGCTGTGGAGCAACTAAGCCCCTGCGCCACAACTACTGAGCCTGTGCTCTAGAGCCCGCGAGCCACAACTACTGAAGCCCACGTGCCTAGAGCCCGTGCTCCACAACAAGAGAAGCCACCGCCGTAAGAAGCCTGCGCACCACAACAAAGAGTAGCCCGCACTCACCGCAACTAGAAAAAGCCTGCGTGCAGCAACAAAGACCCAACACAGCCAAAAATAAATAAATAAAAATTTGAAAAAGAAAAAGTTTTACAAAACATGCATTGTTTTTCTAATAAAAAGAATAAAGTCAAATAAACTAATTAAAATAGTGCTATTCTTTTTTCAAGAGGCTGTTAAGGTCAATCTTCTCAGTATAACCTTATCTGACAACAAAGATCATCTTCAAATTTTGGAGAAGTAAATGGAAGCCAGGAAAGCCCAGGTAATTTTCCCAAAGTCACACGTAAAATAGAAGAGGTAGGATTTGAAACCAGATTTGACTTTAGAGAGCTTACTCTTGACTGCTATGTTATGCTATCTCCCCAGCTGAATCAGAGCTACTAGTAGGTGGGGCACGATGATTATTAGTACATGGTGGCCATTCATAATCCCTGAGGAACTGCATTTAAACGTGGCTCCCTAGGGTCACGCCTGTCTTACTTCAAGGGTTACTTACTGCTCCTTTCATTCTGTGCAGCAGCTCATACATTCGGATGCAGCCTTCCACTTTGATCCCCTGGGAGGACTGAAGTACCATAGGTTCTGTATGCTGGGACTCGTATTTGTCCTATACAGACAGAAGATGGAAAAATTAAGCTTTTAAGACGGTAAAGTTGGTGTTATTCAATCTGAACAAAAATCACATCCTTACTTATGAACAACCAGTAACAACAACAAAACAATATATGTTAGAACCAGTGTGCTTTTCATGATATTGACCTTATTCTAATTGGTTTCCTTAATAAAGTGGATGTTTTTGCTTTGTACAGTTTTTTGTGTTTTTTTTTTTTTTTTTTTTTTTTGCTTGCTCGTTTGTTTTGATTTGTCCAGCACATTTTCCCCATTTCTTCTAATAAGTGTCCGTTTTTGCTGGGTTGGTTTGGATGGAGAAACCCCAGCCCACATCCCTGATTCTTCCACGCCCCCTAGTGTCAGGGGTCACTAAGCATGTGACCAGCCTGGCAATCAAAGTATTCTATTCCCTTGTACCCAGTATCTACTTCAGGAATGAGGCTTATGACCTAAGCTAAGCCAGAGTCCATCTCTGAATTTTCCTGATGGAGCTATTTGGGATGGCTTTCTCTTATTCTGGGGATGCTAAGCTAAGAAGATATGTGTCTAGGGCTACCAAGAGACATCCTGCCAGACAGTCTATCTGAAAGATGAAACCAAGACGAGTTAGACAGAACTGAGAAATGGAGAAGCAAAGCCCTGGGTCTGAGTCACTGAATCAAGTGAGAAATAATATCAAGGACAGACAAGCAGAAAATAGATCCTCTAGATCTAATTGATTCGAAATGCACTCCTAGATTTCCTGGTTATATGAGCTAATTAATTTCTCCCCTGACTCCCTTGTTTTGCTTAAGCTAGTTTAAACTGGGTTTCTGTTACTTAAACACCAAAAATTTGTAAATGATACAATTCATTATATAAAGCCATCCAAAACTTTACTTAAACCTTAAGAATTACGGAATTTTATACCTGGAGAGGACCTTGGCAATGTAGTCCAGTACCAGATTTACAGATGAAGAAACTGAGGCCTAAGGAGGGAAAGATGCCTGCCTGAGGGCATGCCACACTATTAGCAGGATCAGAACTAGAAACTGCTGCCTCTGAGAAGCTGCTCATAGAAACTTAAATTTTTTTTAAAATTTTGAAATAATTATAATTTACAGGAAGTTGGAAACGGTAAATTGATGGTACGAGCCACAGAACTTATTCAGATTTCGCCAGGTTTTACAGGAATTCATTTGGGTACGTGTACAGTTTTATGCAATTTTATCACATGTGTAGCCACCATCACAAAGTACAGAACTGTTCCATCACCATGAAGCTTCCTTGTGCTACACCATTATATTGCTAATCTGTTCTCCATCTCTATAATGATAGCATTTCAAGAACGTTAAATAAATGGAACCATACAGCACAGAATCTTTTGAGATTGGTTTTTTTCACTTCGTATAATGCCTCTGAGATCCTAAGTTGTTGCATATTATCAAGGACTTGTTCCTTTTTATTGCCAGTCGTATTCCATGATAGAGATGTACCAGTTTGTTTAACCATTCATCTGTTGAAAGACATTTCACTGTTTCCAGCTTGGGGATATAATAAATAAAGCTCCTATGATCACTGGTGTACAGATTTTTATGTAAATATAAGTTTTGATTTCTCTGGGAAAAATGCCCAAGAATGCAACCGCTAGGTCATATAGTTAAGCACCTATTTAGTTTTATAAGAAACTGCCAAACTGTTCTCTAGAGCGCCGGTACCGTTCCACATTTCCACCCAAAATACACGAGTGATCCAGATTCTCCACATCATTGTCAGCATTTGGTGGTGTCACTATTTTTTATTTTAACCATTCTGATAGGTGTGTAGTGCTACTTCGTCCTGGTTTTAATTTGCATTTCTTTAATGGCTAATGATTGTGAACATATTTTCATGTACTTATATTGTCTATATATTGTCTTAGGTGAAATGTCTGTTCATATCTTTTGCTCATTTTCTAATTGAAGATTAGAAAGTTTTTGTTTAACCTCTGAGTTTTAAAAATATATTCTAAATATATATTCTCGATATATATTTTAAATATATTCTAGATACATAAACCTTTGTCAGATAGGTCGTTTGCAACTACTTTCTCCCAGTCAGTAGCTTGTCTGATCATCCTCTTCACAAGGTCATTCACTGAGCCACGCTTTTCATTTGATGAGGTCCAATTTATTAATTTTTCCTTCTATGGATTAAGTTGTTTTTTTTTTTTGCGGTACGCAGGCCCCTCACTGTTGTGGCCTCTCCCGCCACGGAGCACAGGCTCCGGACGCGTAGACTCAGCGGCCATGGCTCACAAGCCCATCCGCTCCGCGGCACGTGGGATCCTCCCGGACCGGTGCACAAACCCGCATCCCCTGCATCGGCAGGCGGGCTCTCAACCACTGCGCCACCAGGGAAGCCCGATTAAGTTTTTAGTGCCAAATCTAAAAACTCTTCACCTAGTCCTAGGTTCTGATTATGTTTTTTTTTTTCCCTAAAAGTCTTATAGTTTTACATTTAAGTTCATGATCATTTTGAGTTAATTTTTATGTAAGTTGTAAAGTTTAGGCTAAAGTTCATTTTTGTGTCTATGATGCTCAATTGCTAGAAATATTTTTTAAAGACTAATATTTTAAAAGATGAAGTGTGAAATATAAACTAAAAAGTAAACTTTTTATGTATGTAATCATGCAGTCTTTCATAATATGAATAATCATCTCTGTCCTGTATTATTTTTTAGGATTATTATTTACTGTACAATAAATTCTTTCTTATTGTGAACAACTCTTGCAAAGACATTTCTCCAAAGAAGATATACAAATGGCTAATAAGCACATGAAAATATGCTCAACATCACTAATCATTTAGGGAAATGCAAATCAAAACCACAATGATACACTTCATGCCCACTAGGATGGCTTTTGTAAAACAAAACAAAATAAAAACAAACAAACAGACAAAAACAACCCAGCAAATAACAAACGTTAGCAAAGGTGTGGAGAAACTGAAACCCTTGTGCATTGCTAGTAGGAAAGTAAAATGATACAGCTGCTGTGGAAAACAGTATGATGGTTCCTCAAAAATTTAAACATAGAATTACCATATGATTCCTCAATTCTACTTCTGGGTACATACCCCAAAGAATTGAAAACAGGTACTCAAACTAATACACGTACATGCGTATTCAGAGCAGCACTAGTCACCAACAGCCAAAAGGTGGAAGCAAGCTAAACGTCCAGTGACAGATGAATGAATAAACAAAACATAGTACACACAGTGGAGTATTATTCAGCCTTAAAAGGAAGGAAATTCTGACACATGCGACAACATGGATGAACCTTGAAGACATTATGCTAAGTAAAATAAACCAGTCACAAAATGACAAATATTACATGATCCCACTTATACGAAGTACCTAAAATGGTCAAATTCACAGAGACAGAAAGTAGAATGATGGTTGCTAGGGACTGGGGGTAGGGGGAAATAAGGAGTTATTTATTTATTTATTTATTTATGGCTGCGTTGGGTCTTCATTGCTGCGCGCGGCCTTTCTCTAGTTGTGGTGAGCGGGGGCTACTCTTCGTTGTGGCACACGGGCTTCTCATTGCGGTGGCTTCTCTTGTTGTGGAGCATGGCACGCGGGCTTCAGTAGCTGTGGCATGTAGGCTCAGCAGTTGTGGCTCGCGGTCTCAGTAGTTGTGGCTCGCAGGCTCTAGAGAGCAGGCTCAGTAGTTGTGGCACACAGGCTTAGCTGCTCCATGGCATGTAGGATCTTCCCACACCAGGGATCGAACCCGTGTCCCCTGCCTTGGCAGGTGGATTCTTAACCACTGCACCACCAGGAAAGTCCTGGAGTTATTGATTAATGAATGTAGTGTTTTTAGTTTTGGGTGATGAAAAAGTTCTGGAGATGGATAGTGGTGACGATTACACAACACTATGAATGTACTTAATGCCACTGAATTGTACTCTAAAAAATGGTTAAATGGTAAATTTTATGTCATGAATATTTTACAATTTAAAAAAAGGTTTAAAATTTAAAAACAAATGTTCATACCCTTTTATCTTTGACGCCAGTCAAATCATTTGGGCATTTATTTTAAGATATTAGCCAGAAGACATATTTTAAGATTAAAAATGGAAAGATCTCTCTGCAGAAAGTTTCTCAGTGTAATATCTTTAAAAGCAATGAAATGGAAAAATATAAATGCCTAATAATAAAGGAGCAGTTTAATAAATTACAGGATATTACATATCCTCTAAGTAGACATTTACAAAGGTGGAAATAACGTGAACAAATAATTCAAATAGTTCATGAACAAAATAAAGTTAGGAAGGAAAATCAGAACATGAAAGTGCACATACAATTTAATTATGCCAAGGTACAAGGATGCAGGCATATGAAAGTGGAAAGAAGTAACTGATGACTGAAATGATGAAACCATAGGGAGATTTAACTTCTTCCTTTTGTTGAATTGATAATATATTTTCAGTAAACAAAAGTCTGCAGTGAGTATGAACAAAAAGAACAAAGAACTTTGTCTTTTGGAAGCTAAACGTGAAAAATGTAATCTCTACCTTTCTAAAGAGTTGCCTAGTCTTATTTTGCTGGCACAAAAATCTAAAACTTGAAAAAGCACAATAGTGCTTAGGAGTTTTGGGCTTCCCTGGTGGCACAGTGATTGAGAATCTGCCTGCTAATTCAGGGGACACGGGTTCGAGCCCTGGTCTGGGAAGATCCCACATGCTGCGGAGCAACTAAGCCCGTGAGCCACAACTACTGAGCCTGTGCGTCTGGAGCCTGTGCTCCGCAACAAGAGAGGCCGCGATAGCGAGAGGCCCGCGCACCGCGATGGAGAGTGGCCCCCGCTTGCCACAACTAGAGAAGGCCCTCGCACAGAAACAAAGACTCAACACAGACAAAAATAAATAAATTAATTAATTAATTAAAAAAAAAAAAGAAAGAAAAAGCACAATAGTGCTTAGAAGTTTAGAAGACTTTTTTTCTATTAACTCTTGTTATACTAGTTGTTATATCTTACTTTGATCCAGAAAGGATTTAATGCAGCTTATAAGGGAACATAAAGCATAACAACAGGACTTCCCTGGTGGTGCAGTGGTTAAGAATCCGCCTGCTGGTGCAGGGGATATGGGTTTGAGCCCTGGTCCAGAAGATCCCACATGCCGCGGAGCAACTAAGCCTGTGCACCACAACTACTGAGCCTGCGCTCTAGAGCCTGCAAGCCACAACTACTGAAGCCCGCATGCCTAGAGCCTATGCTCCGCAACAAGAGAAGCCACTGCAATGAGAAGTCTGCACACCGCAACGAAGAGTAGCCCCCGCTCGTTGCAACTACAGAAAACCCGTGTGCAGCAACTAAGACCCAATGCAGCCATAAATAAATAAATAAATAAATATGTCTAGAGATACAAAGAAAGAGAAGAGAAGAGAAAAGAGAAGAGCAGAGCCCCAGCAACAATTTAACTGTTTTAAGTGGGAGAAACAAAGGCAGGAACAAAATAGAGCCAGAAAGAAGGTAAAAACTCATACAGAAGCAACAATAAGGTATGTAAATCTAAGAGCAAGTATAAAATTTACTCTAAGCTTTCCAGCAGCCAACAACAAAAAGGGAGACCTTGTTGAGTTAAACAGATGCAACGCTCATGAGAAAAAAATCCACTTGCTCATGAAATTAATTACTATTCTTGGTACTAAGAATAGAGAGGAATTTCTCTCTCTGGGTCTTCATAAAGAGAACGCTGGGTGATGTGGAAAACACTGTCGCTACAAACAGCTACAAGAATTCGAAGAAGCAACCATTATTTTCTCCAGAGTAAGGTCACTGTAGTATGACAATGTTAAACACTTCAACTTTGCAGCCACCATTGTCTTTTGTCTTAAACTGATCAAAAGCCTTACCTTGGTTCCATCTGGTGTTGCTGAGGAGACTGGTGAGAAGGCAGGGTCTCTGACAGGAGATTTGGGAACAAATGAAGGTTGGCCGAGGGCTGAAGTAGATCTAGGGGATGTTGAAGTCTCAGAGGGAGGTGGGTTCTCTTGCATATTGGGTAGGACATGATCTACTACCCATCCAGAGTAAGAAGACAGCTTGGGAAGAGACATACATTCTTCTAAAACATCCTAGAGGGAAGAAGAAGGTTAAGCTCAACTTGAATGTCAACTGATCTAAGCAATCAAAAATAATTTTGTCCTTATAATCCACTACATGCTTTACTGAAAATCTAAGAAGGCCTAAATAAATATATACATACATACATACCAAAGACCCAAAGTAACTGTATTAACAATCAGAGATGAAGAGAAAGTACAGTAGCTTCTTGATAATGACCTTGACTATTATCCTTTTAGAGTATCAGACTAAATAACCCTAACTACAGAAAAAGGAACAATGCACAAAGATGGTCATTAAAGCAGATTTGAGGGCTTCCCTGGTGGCGCAGTGGTTGAGAGTCCGCCTGCCGATGCAGGGGACACGGGTTTGTGCCCCGGTCCGGGAAGATCCCACATGCCGCGGAGCGGCTGGGCCCGTGAGCCACGGCCACTGAGCCTGTGCATCCGGAGCCTGTGCTCCGCAACGGGAGAGGCCACAGCAGTGAGAGGCCTGCGTACCGCAAAAAAAAAAAGCAGATTTGAAAGCAATCTAAAACGTTGTAACAGAAAAGAACATGAAAGGAATTTTGAAGTAAACTATGGTATACACACTCAGTGAATATTAGTCATTTAAAAATGCCAATTGTGAATCCTATGTAAGGTTCAAATTTTTCCAGTTTTATTGAAAAATAATTGACAAACACCACTGTAAAATTTTAAGGCCTAAACACGATGTTTTGATTTATATATATTGTAAAATGATTAAATAGGTTCAGCTAACAACATGCATCTTCTCATATAGATATAATCAAACGAAAGAAAAAAGGAAAAAAAATTTCTTCTTGTGATGAGACTCTCAGCAGGTACTCTCTTAACTTTCCTATATATTGTATAGCTGTGTTAGCTAACAGTTGTCAAGTTGTATATTACATCCCTAGTACTTATCTATCTTATAACTGGAAGTTTCTATTATTTGACGACCTTACTCCATTTCCTCCTCCCCCAAGATTCAATTTTAAGTGAAAAAACAAGAGTATAAATAACTATGTCTACAATGATATAAAATAAATACAAATAAATACCCTAACAAATTTGAAAGAAATATACCAGAAGTTAAGCTTGGGTGATCAGTGACATATTTCTACTTGTTCTAATTTTCTGTATTTAATTTCTAAATGAACATGTTATACCTTTTAAAATGAAAATAAGCAAATAAAAAATAGGCATAGAAAAGTGCTTACTAGGGACTTCCCTTGTGGTGCAGTGGTTAAGAAGCCCCCTGCCAATGCAGGGCACATGGGTTTGACCCCTGGTCCAGAAGATCCCACATGCTGCGGAGCAACTAAGCCCGCGCACCACAACTACTGAGTCTGCACTCTAGAGCCTGTGAGCCACAACTACTGAAGCCCACGCGCCTAGAGCCACAACTACTGAGTTTGAGCTCTAGAGTCCCCAAGCCACAACTACTGAGCCTGTGTGCCACAACTACTGAAGCCCGTGCGCCTAGAGCCCGTGCTCCGTAACAAGAGGAGCCACCGCAATGAGAAGCCCGCACACCACAATGAAGAGTAGCCCCCACTTGCCGCTACTAGAGAAAGCCCACGCGCAGCAATGAAGACCCAATGCAGCCAAAAAAAAAAAGTTCATTTGGATCATATTTTAGATTCCACTTGTGATATCATATGGTATCTGTCTTTCTCTTTCTGGCTTACTTCACTTAGTCTGATAATGTCTAGGTCCATCCATGTTGCTGCAAATGGCATTATTTCATTCTTTTTATGGCTGAGTAGTAGTCCATTGTATACATATACCACATCTTCTTTATCTCTTCATCTGTCAATGGATATTTAAGTTGATTCCATGTCTTGGCTATTGTAAATAGTGCTACTAACAACATTGGGGTGCATATATCTTTTCAAAAGGGAAGCCTCATACACTGGGGTGCAGTGTATGAGGCTTCCCTTTTCTCCACATCCTCTGCAGCATTTATTATTTGTAGACTTTTTAATGATGGCCATTCTGACCAGCATGAGGTGGTACCTCAGTGTAGTTCTGATTTGCATTTCTCTGATAATTAGCGATGTTGAGCATCTTTTCATGTGCCTATTGGTCATCTGTATGTCTTCTTTCGAGAAATGTCTTCTGCTCATTTTTGGAATGGGTTGTTTGTTTTTGTTATTGAGTTGTACGAGCTGCTTGTATATTTTGGAAATTAAGCCTTTGTCGGTTTCATCGTTTACAAATATTTTCTCCCAGTCTGTAGGTTGTCTTTATTTTGTTTATGGTTTCCTTTGCTGTGCAAAAGTTTGTAAGTTTGATTAGGTCCCATTTGTTTATTTTTGCTTTATTTCTATTGCCTTGGAAGACTAAGAAAACACTGCTATGATTTATGTCAGAGAATGTTCTGCTTATGTTTTCCTCTAGGAGTTTTATGGTGTCATGTCTTATATTTAAGTCTTTAAGCCATTTTGAGTTTATTTTTGTGTATGCTGTGAGGAAATGTTCTAACTTCATTGATTCATGTGCAGTTGTCCAACTTTCCCAACACCCTTCTGAAGGGACTGTCCTTTCTCCATTGTATATTCTTGCCTGCTTTGTTGAAGATTAATTGACTGTAGGTGTGTGGGTTTATTTATGGTCCCTCTATTCTGTTTCATTGATCCATATGTCTGTTTTTGTCCCAATACCATGCTGTTTTAATTACTGTAGCTTTGTTGTATTGTCTAAAGTCTGGGAGGGTTATCCCTTCAGTTTTGTTCTTTTTCCTTAGGATTACTTTGGCAATTCTGGGTCTTTTGTGCTTGTATATAAATTTTAGGATTACTTGTTCTAGTTCTGTGAAAAATGTCATGGGTAATTTGATAGGGATTGCAATAAACCTGTAGATTGCTTTGGGTAGTATGGCTATTTTAATAATATTAATTTTTCCAATCCAAGAGCATGGGATATCTTTCCATTTCTTTGAATCATCTTCAATTTCCTTTCCTTTATCAGTGTTTTACAGTTCTCAGAATATAAGTCTTTTACCTCCTTGGTCAGGTTTATTTCTAAGGTTTCTTTTTTTGGGGGGGGGATGTGACTTTAAAAGGGTTTTTTTTTTAAACTTTCCCTTTCTGATATTTCATTGTTAGTGTAAAGAAATGCAACAGATTTCTGTATGTTAATCTCATATCCTGCTACCTTGCTAAATTTATTTATCAGTTCTAGTAGTTTTTCTGTGGAGTCTTTAGGGTTTTCTATAGATAGTACCATGTAATCTGCATATAATAACAATTTTACCCCTTCCCTCTGATTTGGATACCTTTCTATTTATTTCCCTTGTCTGACTGCTGTGGCTAGGACTTCCAATTCTATATTAGATTAGGAGTGGTGAGAGGGGGCATCCTTGTCTTGCTCCAGATTTTAGCAGGAAGGCTTTCAGCTTTTCACCACCACTGAGTATTGTGTTGACTGTGGGTCTGTCCCACAATAAAAGTAGCTTTATTTGTCCCATAATAAAAGTAGCTTTTATTATGTTGAGATATGTTCCCTCTCTACTCACTTTGGAAAGAGTTTTTATCATGAAAGGATGTTGAATTTGAGACAACTTTTTACTCTTTCTTTACGCCAAAATAAATTCCAGGAGCAAAGTTTCAAATGTAAAAAATAAACCCATAAAAAACACCATCAACGGAGAAAATAATTTCAACTGACAAACTAGAAAAAAAGATGCAATATATATCACAGATAAAGGAATATTATTATCCTTAATACATAAAGAACTTATAAAATATTAGCAAAACCCCAATAGAAAAATGAGCAAAAGACATAAACTGGCAAATATACACACACAAGGTTACAAGTAGTGGATCACAACTCATTGAATAAAATAGGAACCCATGAGGATACTGATATAAACAATTAAACAGAAGGAACCCATGAGGATTCCGATATGAATAATTAAACGGAAGAGAAAAGGAAGCTCTTCCTCACAGTAGAACGCCAGCTAACAAACGTAGGAACGGTAGCTATAAAGAAACACCATTCGTCTACATCACAGAAAAGACTGATTCAGGAAGAAATCACCCATAAATGCTAACGGTGGAGGTTTGATAAGAAAAAAATATTTTGGTGTAACCTTGGACTACCTCCCAACAAAATACTACGAAGTTACAAAAGGGAAAAAGATGAACTTTAAGTGAATTTTACGTGGAAATATCTGGAAGTTACCGTTGTAACCAAGTGATCAATGTGAGCATCACCAGTGTTGGGATGGGCTGAAGCATCTATGTGTGACTGATGTGACTTACTGAGGACACAGCATCATTTCTGTGGTAGTCCTGCTAAGAATGCATAATCTGAGTCTACACCATACAGAGTCAGGCTGGAATTCATCCTATAGAATGTAACATATGTATTCTTTAAAACCGTCAAAGACATGAAGACAGAAATGCTTTAGAAGTGTTTCACATTTAAGTCTGAAGAGACAAGACATCATACCTGTAGCTAGATTACCAGCAACTCGGGAAGAGGAGTTATGCCTTAACCGTCTCTATATTCCCCCACCTGCGCGGTCTAGTACAGGGCTTTGCGACTCTTAGATGCAGTGACCACGCCCCCATTAAAGTTCCCAGGTCCGTCCAACTTCCGTCGTCTAAAAGTTTGGTCATTTCACTGGCAGCAATAAGTTAGGTCCTGTTAACCGTTCACCACTAAATCTGGATCTCCTAACACAAGAGACGCGCAGTAAACTAACTGACCCTGAGAGGCCAGGATTGCTTTGACAACATAGGCGCAGGCACCTAACGCCAGCTGCGGGGAGCAATGAAGCCTTCAAAGAGCACGTCTGAAGGGGAGCTCCACGGAAGGCTAGAATAGGCGAGAGACGGTGGTGCACACACGGGAGTCAAGCAGCAAACCCGGGCTGTTACAAGAACGCACCGGTTCCCTGGCGCAGGACATGCCAAGGGCTAGGGAAGAGCAGAGTCCCGTGACAAGGGGCAGGAAGGACCACCGCCCCCTTTGGGGCCACTGCTCACCTCGCCCCGCAACAGCCAATCGCGGTGGTAGCAAATGCGACCTTTCTCAGACCTGCGCAGCGCCTGCAGGGTCTCCCAGCAGCGACCCTCGGAAGGCATGGCCTACCCCGCTACAGGTCTCCAGGGGCGCCGCTCGAGACAAAACAAGTCCTCGAATCAGCCGACCGGAAACAGGTGCTCGCTTCCGCTTCCGGGGCGCACACGTAGCGACGCGGTTCAATCCCGCCCCTAACGGCTGCATGGCCCCACCTCCGGCACTGAGCCCGCCCACCAACGCGCCTGCGCACAGGGCTTGGCCCGAGGCTCGCTCCCCTGCAGGGAGCTACGACCTGGGGGCTTCAGAAGGCTGGGCCTTCCGGGTTGCAGAAAACTGAACAGGTATTGATGAGCATGTGGAGAAATTGGAACCCGCATACATACGCTGCCAGTGGGACTCTAAAATGGGTCAACTCCTGTGGAAGACAGTCTGGCAGTTCATCAAAAGGTTAAAGAGGGACTTCCCTGGCAGTGGTTAAGACTCGTGCGCTTCCACTGCAGGGGGCGCGGGTTCCATACCTGGTCGGGGAATTAAGATCCCGCCTGCCTGCGGCCAAAAAAGTTACCATTAACCCAGCAGTTCTACTAAATATATACGCAAAAGAAATGTGTCCACAAAAAACTGGTAGAATATTGAATTACTTGTAACAGCCAAAAAATGGAAACACGTGTGTTCGTCAACCAATGAGTCAATAAAATATGGTGTATCCACAAAATGTGATATTATTGGGCCATAAAAATGAAGTACAAATACACGCTACGACATGAACCTTGAAAACATCGTGCTGAGTGAAAGAAGCCAGTCACAATATGGTATGATTTATGTGAAATGTCCAGAGTGACAAAGCCAGAGAAACGGACTATTAGTGGTTGCCAGGGGCTGGGGGGAGGGGAATGGGGAGCAGCTGCTAATGGTATGGGCTCCACTGGGGTGTGATGACAATGTTCGAGAATTAGCTAAAGGTGGTGGTCGCACAACTTTGAATATACTAAAAGCCACTGAATTATACACTTTAAAAGAGTGAATTTTATGTGAATTATCTCTCAGTAAATGAAATGTTCACCATTGCCTGAGGCCAGCTTTAACTAGGACCCTTTAACTTTTGACCCTTTTGCCCATTTCATGGGATCTCAGTCTGAGGCAGAAAGGAAAACTCTCGAGTTTGAAGCAATATAAACATTTCCCACAAACTCTCTGGACTTTTTGGAATACAACATTTTACGAAGAAAAATAGAACGCTCTTGGGAGAATCCCAGCAATGGACCGGAAAAGAGGTGCTTCCCGCACCATCGTTACAAATAGCAGAACCCTGCACTGAGGAGGTTTTCATTAGTTTGGCAAACTAATGAAATGACAAACTATACAGAAATGAATGCACATCGGTGTAAGTTTGCCAACTGTTTTTTCTTAGGAAGAGCTTTCATACATTGTATGAAAGTTCAAGTCCATTTGTGTTAAGGGTGTGAAAATAGGCTTGGTTTTGTGGCAGTGGTAGCCGGTAGTAGTGATTTCAGTGACCTTCCTTGGCAAAATTAAAAGCTGGAAATAAAATTAAAAACAAACAAAAAAACCCAAAACATTAAAAGCTGGAAACTACGCATGTCTCCAAAACGGGGGGGATGGGGGGGTGGGGCGGTTCTGGTAGTGGAATCCAGATGGCTGGGTGGGAGCCATTGCTTTTGAGGACATAGGGGAACTCCTGGACTTGGGTTAGAGTGGCTGAGAGAGGACCAGACTGGATCTCCCAGAGGTCAGTACCAGCATAGTACACCAAATTTGTTCTCTTCTCTCTGAAGAATTTTTTTTTCTTTTAAATACAGGAAAATGTGAAGAGAACAAAAATAGCCCATAACCTTATCATTCAGAAAACAATTAACATTAAAAAAATAGTAATACATACACATCCCATCTTCCTCCTAACAGCTAAAGTAGGCTGCCCTCACACACTGAGCAGTGCCCTTCAGTGTGTCTCCTCCAGGCCTTTCATGGGATTGTAAGTGAAAGCACGCAAAGGAGAAAGAGCCAGCCTGGCCAAAATGAAATGAGGAGTCTCACACACCAAGTCCTTTAAAAACGTTTACTGGCTCTCCTGCAGCATTTTACTGAATCATTTTTAGAAGAGGGCTGGGGCGGGTAAAGGAAATCATCCGATGGAGACTTAAATACTGATTATAAAAGCTTTTTGTAAAACAACATACATGTTTCAAGAATAAATGCATTCCACAGATACAAACCTGGCAAAGAGAAAAATCAATGAGATTGGGATTGTACTTTTACAAGGCGAACTGGACATAAGCCCTCGAGTGTCTATTGGCAAGTGCGTGAGGGCAAGTGGCCTTGAGGAAACTTGGCCATAAGAGGTTTCCACTGGGCTTGGGAGGGGAGCACCTTGGGGAAAACACCATACCCGTGAAATAAGGGAAACAGCAAGTGAACATGAGGAGCGGTGAGGACCTCTGGCGAACAGCTCCTGCTGGTTCAGGTCAGGGAAAACCCAAGAGACAGTCCTAAAAAGAAGAGAGCTGTAAGGGAACTGGAGGGCAAGTCCAGTCCAAACATTCTCTTGGGAAAGGAATGAGCAAAGTCACGGTGAGTTACAATCTGACCCTAATAGTAGTAACTTTAAGGCCCGTCAGGGTAATTAAAAACTTCCGTCAGGCGATGCTGTCAGAGAGGAGAGAACGAAGTGGGTTCTGCTTCATCCCCTGCTGCTTCAGGCACTTTTCTGGAGCTAGTAGCTAAGACAAGACCCTGAACATACTTCATCACAGGACGAGAGAGGAAAACCAACAGGCTTTCTGGGTATGGCTTAGCAAAGCCTCAGTTCCCACGGCATCCATCCGAGCTCCTAGCCCAAGAGTGGCTGCCTTAGGCAGGAGGAGACCGGGAGCGGATGGGAGAGCTCGTTAGGTAGGAAGTGTAGGGACCATCCCCAAACACGTTGGCATAGGACGACTTCAGGAACTGGACGTAGTTCTGCATGCTGCGGTTGGTGCTCTCCGACTGCTCCAGGCGGTCTTTCAGGTCTTGCAGGCGGCTCTGGTAGCGGCGGTCAGCCTAAGAGGAGGAACGGGGCCGGGGCCAAGTGTGTGTGACATCCAGAACAGACAAACCCATAACGACAGAGACTTTATTAGTGGTTGCCAGGGGTTGGGGCAGGGGAATGGGAGTGGCTGCTAACAGGTAATTTTCTTTCTGAAAATATTCTAAACCTGGATTGTGGTGATAATGGCACAACACTGAATATACTCAGAACCACTGAATTGTGCAATTTGAATGAGGGAATTTTACGGTAAATGCTGTCTTAACAAAACTGTTAATAAAAAAGGGGGTTGGCCTGGGATATCCTGAAGGGACGGGAAAGTGATGCGAGAAAAATAAAACCATGTCATATTCATAAAAACAACAGAACATCTTGCCCTGCAGGCGCCAGGAAGCTCAGATCTCAACCCACTCCCTTCTTGTCTGCTCCTACCCCGTCCTCCCACCCCCAGCCCGACTCACATCATCCCGGCTCCGCCGGAGCTGGCTGAGTTCAGTCTTGGTCCTGCTCAGCTGGGCCTCAAGGTCCAGGATTTTGTTCTGGGCTGCTCGCTCCTTGGAGGCTGCGTGCTCCTTGGTTTGTTCCACCTGCCAGAAACGCACAGAGGTGGGGCTGGCTTACCTGGCATGGGGAACATCTGGTAAAGAGAAGGCTGGGCCGCTCCCACTAACTGGTCTCGCTGCGGACAATTCTCTGGAGCCTCAGGGCAGGAGCAAACTATGGGGACAACTTCTGCAACCCCGCTTTACCTGCCCTTTGCCAACGCTCCATGAGTCATCACCTAAGACGTGGTACACCTGTCTGATGCCCACTCAGGCAGCAATCAAAGGAGCGGTTGTGAATAAAGTGCCAAGTCCTTTACGATAATTGCTCACTTGATCCTTATGATGATTTCATGAGGCAGGTACTACTTCTATGTGCCCATTTCTCAGATGGAGAGATAGGCTCAGAGGGGTTAGGCGATTTGTCCAAAGACACAGAGATAGGTTAGTAATAGAATTGAGACTGACCTGCCTCCTGGCATCTTCAATGGCGCTCTCCAACTGCCTCGCCAGGGTCCCACATTCCCGGGTTTTCTCTTCTAGTCGCAGCTGGGACTGGTGGATTGCCTCCTCCCTCTTGGCAATCACCTGTAGGAACTCGATATTCTGGGCACTGGTCGCCTCCAGTTTCCTAGGTGAAAGCATTCAATCAGATCCTGCTCGTCCCCCTGCCTGTCGGGTTCCACACAGCTGGGGGCTGCCAGCCACCCCAGGCTGGGGTTCTCATCACATCAAGAATCTCCAAGGAACAACAGGAATAAACCAAAGAAATCTGCTGAGCAGCAAGGCGGCAAGGAGCTGTACGAAGAGTGGGAGAAGCACAGACTGACCGCGGCTGTGCTAAGTCTGTATGTCATCACGTGTAATACAGCAACTTGCAGCTCAGGCAGGTGGGTTCCATCATGATTCCCACTTTACAGATGAAGAAACTGAGCCGAAGACAGCTGAAGTCATTGGCTGAGGCCAGCACAGCTAGCACGTCTGTCACCGAAACCTACATGCTTAACTTCTTCTGTTCACTGTTGCCTCCCTCAGCAAAGGGACTTCAGCTGCGCCACTCGACATCATACATGACCAGCCATGGGTCAGCAGTGACCATCCCGTGTGTACACATGGTCCCCGCTGCACTTCCAGGGCACCTTCCAATTTAAGGAGCTCTGCAAGTCCTGCTGAATCCAGCTACACCTTCGAGGCCAGCAGAGTAGAGGTGGAGCCCAGGGCAGACCACCTGCTTTAAGTCCCTGCTGGCAGGCTGTGTGAGCCACCTGGGCCAGTTACAGCCTCCTGGGACCCCAAGCCTTTCACCTCTGAAAACTGAGGCTCCAGCCCTCATTTTACAGATGCTAAAAGCCCTGGAGGAAGACAGTCTAAGTCGCAGCTTTGCCAAGTACCAGCTATATGACCTTGGGCAAGTCACTTAACCTCTCCCTGAGCTCAGTTTCCTCACATCTAAGATATCAACTCGTATATACTAACATATATGGCACATTTTTGCATGCCGGGTAGTAATGCTAACCCTTTGACGATTATCTCATGGAGGACTCACAATAATCCCATGAGCTGGGTTGTTATCCCTACCTTGGTCCCTTTCTCAAGGTGAGTAAACAGAGGTTCAAAGGGTGAAATGACTTGCTCAAGATCACAATGCAGGTTAAGTGGCCAAGTTGGGACCAAGGCCCAGAGCTTCTGATTCCAAAATGTGTCCTCTTTACCCGACTGCTTCCAACAGTCCATGAGGAACAGGGAAGAACAGATCAGAAAGGTCTTGGGAAGGACGATCGGGAACAAAGAGCAGAATGGGGGGAGGCCCCCACCGCAGCGTCCTGGCCCTGCCCGTTTGCTTGGACGAAGCGTGCCTTTCTGATAGGTGATGCCTATGGATGGTCTGACCTTGATCACACTGCTATGGAGCGTCCCCCCTGGCCGGAGAACGCCTTCCTCTCTCCCACAATGCCTACCACTGCAATGGAAGCAGCTTTTCCTCTAAGGTCTGCCTAGTACCTTCCAGGGCCTTGAGTCCCTCAAACACTTCTGCACACTAGGCCCAAAGCAGCTAAGTGGCTGAAAGTCTCAGGTCCTAGGAAGAGGACAGAGATGGGACCAAGTGCCTCTAACCTCTCCAGTTCATCCACCTTCAGACTCAGCTGTTTATTTTCCTTCTGGGAAGCCTGATGTTTCTCTCTTGCCATCTCCAGCTTGTCCCCCTGATGTTCGATCTAAAATGACAGGAACACAGACTGGTTTACGAAAGAACTTCCCGGTACAGCCCTCCCTTCTCCCTGTGACCTGTCATCCACACCCAGGAGAGAGGCACACTGCCCTCAGCAGGCATCTGAGTCTCAACGCACAACCTGGAGGAGAGGGGAGAGCGGGGACAGGTTAGGCCCGACCCCCGAGACTGAAGGCTTTCCTGCGCCGAGAGAAGGCAGCTTCGATCCTGAAGAGCCACGACGACACTTCCTTGATCAGGAGAGGCCAGTCAGTGGGATCTGGGCGGACGTGAGAAGGCAGAAGCAGACGGCAGGCCTAACTGGCCCACATGACACACCACGGAGCTTTACCGAGGATGTAGTTGGGACCGCTGAGTTCATTCTTCTTAAATGGGGACAAATGCAGGCAAGGCCACAGGAAATCTACTGAGTCCTTCAGGCTGGCAAGTTTGAGAAGTTATCCAGAAGGCTGCTTTCTGCAGAAGCCTCAGACGTCTGGGCCTGAAAGGCCCTGAGAATGCTCAGGTTCAAGAGAAGCCTGGTGATTTAAGAGTGCTGAGAACCTGGGCTTGGGAACCAGACAGAGCTGGCTGGGTTCCAATCCCTGTTGACAAGTATTAGCTCTGTGACCTCAGGCAATGACTTCTCCCCTCTATGCCCTGGGCTGCTTTCTGTAAAATGGGGAAAATAAGACCCCTTACAAAGTTCCCGGGAGAATTCAATGAGGGAATGCTGGAGCACCGAGCACGTGCTCAAACAATGGTAGCTACTTTCACTGGTACTACAAGGAAGCAGGTTAAGAGAGGGGAAGGGTCTTGCCCAAGGTCACAGTGCAGACGAGAGGCATAGCATTTCTTAGACACCGTAGGCTTGGTTCCAGTAACCCAGAGGCAGACTGCTTCTGGTAGAAAGGAAGTCCTCTTTCAGGACCCGTAGCTCAGGCAAGGGGTCTGTTAAGACTACGGAAAGGCAGCTAAAGCAAGAGAAAGATGGAAAAAAAGAAAACCTATGGCTTGGTGTCTGCTGGTGGCGCATGGCTGAGGGCAGCAGCGGAGCGGGAAGGGCAGAGGCTGGCGGAGCCTTGGAAACCTCGGGGAGGGGCAAGAGCAGGAGGGCCCGGCAGCTCCAATCGAGTGGCGGCTCCTATAACTACAATCACATTGTGCAAACACAAGGCATTTGGCACACCAGACTTTTATTTCACAGCACTGATGATAGCTCACTCCTCTGAGAAAGCGGCAGCCAAGAAAAAGGAAGTGGTCCTCCCTGGGGGCCGGGGGGCGTGCAGCTCATCTTGGTAAGCGGGCCCCTGCTCGGGCTAGTTCGTGGGAACCTTTCTGCCAGTCCCTTACCCGGCTGCGCAGGTCTGATATGATGGCTGTGAGGTCGATATTCTTCCTCTCATAGCCCTGCAGCTGGTCTTGGCACTCTGCCAGCTTAGCCTCCGTGATCTTGAGAATATCAGGCAGCTGCTGCAGGTCAGCCAGCTGGGACTGGAACTGCCTCCGCGCCTGGAGTGGGAGAGAGGGGCCCACCGTTGGGAAGGGCCTGGCTGTTCAAGAGGCCAGGCAGAGTGCTTTGGGTTTAGGGCAGGGCCGCCCTTAGTCCCCAGAAAGGATCCTGAAAGATCCACGGGCAGAAGTGCGGCCTCCCTGCAGGCCACTGAGGGTGTCCAGCTGATCTCTGGGGGGACACACTTGGCCCTGACTGGCCACTTGAGCCTGCCACTCCTTCAGTCATTGAAGAATAATGGCAACCATGTAGCAAACTCCAGGACCCAGGCATTACTCATTAAATTCATACAACAACCTATTAAGTAGGTGCCGTTATCCCCATATAAGGACTTTGAGGATCAAAGGATCATTTGCCCGTGGTCACTCAGCTACAAATTGGCAGAGGCAGGATTCAAGTCTAGTCTAACCTCAAAGCCCCTGGGAAGGCAATCACAATGCTCTAGGTCAGAGGGAAAGCTACGGCCTATCTGGGCTTAGTGCATCCTTGTATTAACGAGGAGCCTGAGGACTAGAGAGAGGCAGTGACTTGCCCAAGGTTATGCAACAAGTTAATGGCTGAGCCTGGACTCAATCCATCTCCAAGGTTACTATTAAGATGACCCCTTTGCTTCTAGAGAGACAAGTCATCTCTAGAAGAATAAGGCTCTTTGGGGAAGGGGACAGGAGGAACACTTTCGGTTGGCACAAAATAAAGACACCACACAGAATGAAATAGGCACAGCTAAGGCCTGACAGATCTGTGGATTTGAATCCACTTGGATGTTCCAAGCAGGGGAACTTTTTTTTAAGGAAAGTGAAGAAAGAAGGTAATCAGGATGAGAAAGAGGGATAATGAGGAAGCAGGAGAGAAGGAAGAGATGAGACGAGGAAGGAGAGAGTACGTACACAGTAGAGTGGACCAGCCCAGCAATAAGAACCTTCATGAATCTCTGTCATCCACATCGGAAAGGGCCAATGACAAACAAGACGGACAGACTGACAGACATGGGACTGGGTAGGGGAAGAGGGCGAGGAAGGGGAACAATACCGTTTCAATCTCTTTGTTCATCTCATCTTTAAGGATCTTGTTCTCTTTGTCACAGCGTTCCAGCTGGGCAGCCACTTCATCAGCCTCCAGCCTGGTCTTCATCACCTGGGGACCAAGAAAGCATCGGGCCATCTTGGGCAGAGCCAAGTTTTGGTGAAAAACACCTTCCCAGGAGAGGCCTTATGGTAAGTCTCCATCCCAGCCTGCTGGGAGGTGCTGCCCTGGCAGGCTTGGCACCTGAGAGGCCTACCTGACTCTTATAGTTGTCAATCATTCCCTCGTAGTTCTTAACCGATGCCTTCAGTTGCTGAACCTCGACGTGCGCCTGGCTGAGTTTCTCCTCCATAGGGGTGAAGCTAGCCTAGAAGGGATGGCTCGTCGGTCACCAGCGGGAAGGTTCCGGGGCAGGTGGCCATCCCAACCCCAGCTCCTACTCCGAGGGGCCAGCAAAGGGAAGCCCCACCTACTCAAACCCACACCAGCAGTTTTCCTCAGAGAGGCACCAGGGCAGGATTCCTGATAAGACCAACTCAAGTGCATACAGATGCAAGTAAGAGACTCCTGTGTTTTTTGTTCTTATTACAAAAAGCAGTACATTATGGGGGAATTCCCTGGCGGTTCAGTGGTTAGGACTCAGTTCAGCACTTTCACTGCCAGGGGCCCGGGTCCAATCCCTGGTTAGGGAACTAAGATCCCACAAGCCTTGCGGCTTGGCCAAAAAAAAAAAAAAGAGCACTACATTATCACTAAAGAAAAGGGAGATAAAACCAAGAAAAATGAATCATGATGCCTTATTATATGGCTATATATTGATAACCGTGTAGCTATTTTATTTTTTCCAATAAGAATGGGATTATGATATACTTACTGCCTTGCAACGAACTTTTTCAATTAACAAGTAAGTTGGGAACTACTTCTCTCATCAATGAATGTTCTCCTACAACCCAAATGCTCACCTTAGCAGATGGGACAAAATAAATCACGGTATCTCAAAAAAATAACAAGCAATCATTTAAAAGAGATAAAGCAAAAAAAAAAATCTAAAAAGATATCCACGGAATATGGTTGAAGGAGAAAAGCGAGCTGCAGAATAATGGCTGGATGAATGGATGTGCATGTGTTTGAATGTGTATGTGAGTATCAGGGGAAAAAACTGGAAAAATACACATCTACGGTAACAGGGACCTTCACTTCTATATAACGTTTCTGTGATGTTTTCAACTTTCACTATGAGCATATTTTATCTTTGTAATGATAACAGCTAGGAAAATACACTTCTACAATCATTTTGAACAGTCACACTGTGTTTCACCACACAGACATACCATACTGCAACCAATACCCCAGCTAATTGTTAGACACGGGGCTTATCTGTCATTTATCCAACAATTGCACTACAAGAAATGAGATACTACTATCCTCCCACCAGAGTGGCTAAAATGAAGAAGATGGACAATACCAAGTATTATCTCACATATCCCTGATGGGAGCGGAAATCTGTACAACCGCTTTACTATTTGGTGACATCTACCACAGCTGAATTTGTGTACACCACCTGATAACTTGGCATTTCTATTATACTTCAAGGTATAGAAACTGTAAAAATACACCAAATATATGCACCAAAAGAGGTACAAAGACGTTCTACAACCCAAATGTCCACCGACAGGAAAATGGATAAACACATCGTGGTACATTCATACACTGCACTGCACTGAGAATGATGAACTGCCACACATGACATGGGTAACTTCCACAAACATAATGCTGACTAAAAGCCATAAAGGCCAAGCACAAAGTTCAAAACCAGGCAAACTAATCTGCGGTGACAGAAGTCAGGATAACCGTGCCCTTGGCAGGGGGTGTCTGTAACTAGGCAAGGTCACCGGGGTGCTGGCTTTAAGGTTCAATCAGGGTGACTGATGGACAAAGTTACATTCATTTTGTGTACCTTTCTGTATTATACTTCCTTAAAATCAATTTTACTTAAAAAAAGTCAGTAATAAATAAATAAATAAATAAATAGATCTAGATGTTATTGCCCAGATCAACTAAAAACCAAGATCCAACCTGGCTCTGCAACATCTACCTCTTTTCGGTTGCCTCTCGCCCTTGGTGTGCTGGGAGGGTGTAGAGGGAGTGGTTAAGAGCTAGTGGTTAGAGCCCCAGGGTCAGACTGAGGTTCAAATCCCAACTCCAACGCTTCCAAGGGCAAAATCTTGGCAAGAAACTTAAACTCTAAGCTTCAGTTTCCTTATTCTGTAAAGTAGAGATAATAATTACACTATTGGGAGGCTAAAGTGAGAATTAATGCATGTGAAGGGGCCCAGTAGTGCCCCAGAAGAGTCAATGTTAACCTCAAAGTCAGGTCCATCTCACGTGCAGGGGCTGACTGTCATGCTAAGCACTTCACATGCATCACCACCTTCTCACAAGGACCTCATTTCCTCCCGCTGAGGAAACTGCAGCAACACAGGAGGAAACGTCCCGTTCAGGTCCTGCAGCTCTAAGAGGCAGAGTCAGGACTTGAATCCAGGTCTTTCCGACTCCAGAACAAGCCCTCTTATCACGCTGCTGCCTCCAGGCCCTCTGAAGGCCCCGGTGGTCATCTCTGGGGCCCAACCAGGAGTATCATCAGCCTCTGCTCTCCACCCAACCGTCCTGGTCCCGGCTCTCACTACCGACCTTCAGCCTCTCATTCTCTAGCTTGAATGCGGAGTACTCGGCAGTCTGCCGGTGTAGTCTCTCCACCAGGCTGTCCCGGTCTTCCCGCATCTTCTCCTCCAAGGTTTGTTGTTGGTTTACAAGATCTGTCACCCGGCTGGAAGGTCACAAAGTGAAAGCAGACAGAATCAATTCCACAGGTTGTGAGCAGCCCTGGACTTGGTATGGAGTAGGGCCAAGTGTTCCTACCCAGGTCACCCATGTCTCTCTTCTTGGCACCTGCCTGCTCCTCAGTCTCCACCCTGAGGAGCAGCTGCCCTGCCACTGACGCCTGTGGCATTCCCAGGTATCCCACTTCGTATTAACAGCCTTTTAAGGTTTGTCTCTCATACCACCCCCTCCAAGAAGCCTTCTCTGTTGTGATCCTCCCGTGAGGCTGAGACACTCCCTGAAGACAAAGTCCAGAGACACAGTCCCTCCCCAGCTCCCCACGGCACCCCCTGGATCTCTTAACCCGTTAGGAACTGAAGTTAGGACAGAACTCGCAGGCCCAGTGGTCAGGGATAACCCCAGGCACCCGTCTCCCTCAGACACATATTCCACTGGGGTTCTGTCTCCTCCAGTCGAGGGCAGGTGCCATGAGCAATAACAAGGCACAAGCTTCCCTTGCTCCCTTACCCTACCTGCAGGCCCTCAGCAGGGCTATAATCCAAGAATAGAGACTGAGGAGAAGAGCACTGGGGCTTTTGACTGTAGACCCACCTGATACTGCAGAACCTTTGCACAGTGTATGTTTTCAGTATTGATAAATTACAGTTCACCACTCAGCAAATATTTAGTGAGTACTGACTAGGCCCAAGGAAACGCCTTGTATTGGTTTACTGGCAAACTCCTACGCAACTTTATTTTTTAGTTTTTAATTTTTTTAATTTATTTATTTCATTTATTTATTTTTGGCTGCGTTGGGTTTCCGTTGCTGCACACGGGCTTTCTCTAGTTGCGGCGAGTGGGGGCTACTCTTCGTCGAGGTGCGCAGGCTTCTCATTGCGGTGGCTTCTCTTGTTTCAGAGCACGGGCTCTAGGCGAGCGGGCTTCAGTAGTTGTGGCACGCGGGCTCAGTAGCTGTGGCTCGCGGGCTCTAGAGCGCAGGCTCAGTAGTTGTGGCACACGGGTTTAGTTGCTCCACGGCATGCGGGATCTTCCCAGACCAGGGCTCGAACCCATGTCCCCAGCATTGGCAGGTGGATTCATAACCACTGTGCCACTAGGGAAGTCCAATGCATTTGTTTTTTTACTGCTGTAACCTTCAAGGCCAACACATAGCCTGTTATATAGTATGCTCGATAAGTAACTTTAAATGAATGATCACATGACTATAGCTGACTCTGAGAATGGTCACTGTTGACAGTTCACCAGTGGCAAGAAAGGTATGAGTTCAGTCACCTTCAACTTGAGGCCACTTTTGCCCCCTACTCCCAGGCCATACCTCTGACCTACTGACTGGTGGACAAAACGACTGAGAGAAGACAGAGGGATTACCAGCTGCCCTGTGCCCCAAGGACAGGAAGGAGGATACCTTCCTGGGTGCCTGTGCCCACTTCCCATGCCGTGCAGATTGGGGCCCAGCTCAAGCACAGGTGTGAGCAGAGAAGGCCCCTGCATAGTGCCTGCCGGGGGGTAGGATGCTGGGGCGGGGGCTGGCACCAGGACCCAGGGTCCAACCAGAAGGCCCACCCCAGGGCCGCCCACAGCTCAGTCCGATGCAGTCCCTGACCAGAGGAGACCAGATGGCAGCTGTGTGAGCGACGTGAGCTGTCGCGGGTTGCCTGGCGCCGTGCACTGGCACACCCTCTCCTCCCATTGGCCCACACGCCCTCTCCTAACACAGACGTACTCGTTCAGGACAATAATTTCCAGCTCGAGGTCCCCCTTGTCTTTCACAACTTGGTTGTAGCGGCTCCTCCATGATTCCAGAGTGGATAAAGCTTCAGCAACATAAAGATCCTGGGAACATGGGACAGAAGGGTCCATCAGCCTGGTGTCACCACTGAAGCCAAGCGAGCTGGGAGTCACCCCAGGTCACCCCTCACCCTGATAACTTCAACCTCACTCCTGAAATTCCTTCCTAGAAGCACTGAGAGTGAAGTGGGAGCCCAGCTGTTGCTTTTCAGTTTCCAGCATCCCACGCGCCCTGACTGCAAATCCTTCCTTAACTGTCATTCCCACCCACAATATGGATGTGGTTAAAATGTCCCACAAACCCTCCACTTGTCTCCAGCCAGCTGCCCACCCCCATCGTCATCCTTTTACCCATTTACTGCCCCCCCCGCCTCTCCCTCCACCCAGCAGCCAGCAGTCCTCCCAGCTCATTCACCCTTTTCCACTGCCATCTTCCTCTCCGTTCGCCCACCCGCCCGGCCACCTCTACTCAGCTTTTCACCTCTCCCTGCTCAAAGCAGCCATTCGCTGGCAGCCAACCCACCCCCGACCCTTCACCGTCGGCCAGCCCTTCTCGGGGAGGCCTGCTACCTTGTCAGCAAGCTGCACGTGCAGCTGCTCAGCGTACTCCTCACTCTTCTCAGCTCGTTCTTTCTGGGCTCGGATGGCCCTCTTCAAGGACTCTTTGTCTCGTTCTCCCTTCTGCTTCAGTTCCTTCAGCTGCTCCATGATGGCCTCCACTTCCACCTTATGCTGGTTTCCGCTGCGCTCCAGGTTCTGGGAGAGGACGGCCCAGGAGCAGGTGCGGGGAGAGGGACAAGGAAGGCCGGGAAGGGGCAAGGCAGAGAGTAGAGGTGAGAGGGGACGAGCAAAAAGAAGGAATGAGGGAGAGAGAACTCAGGTCAACTGTGTGGAGGCATAAAGCTCCCACAGTGCAGAGTAGAGGTGGAGGCCCTTCCCAGCTCTCCGTAGCACCCCTCCCATTACTGAACCCACTGGGGTCTTAGTGTGAAGATAGAGCTCTTCTGGAATCCTTCCTTGAACTCAGCATAGTGGTCAGAGATATTCCTCAGTCCCTCAGCGGAGCTGTGACCTCAGCAGGTCCCTGGCTCAAAGATGCAAGCTGCATTGGAGCCCACCCCCTACCCCATGGGTAGTTATGAGAACTAAAGGCCTAAGGGATTAAGTGATTGGCTCAGGGGCATGGCACCCAATTGGTCACCGCTGGGAAGGGCACCCAAGACCCTCAGGGTCCACTGCTCTTGCCACTGGCTCAGAGTGCTTTGGCAACAGCGGCCCTGTACACCTTTAGGGCAAAGCCTTCCTGAGTGTGAGAGCCTTGGCCAGGTCACTGCCCTTCGAATGCCAGGCCCCGCCCCCTCCCTTCCCCACTTGTGGGGCTGGCAGGTACCTTGATCTGCATGCAGAGGCGACTGTTCTCTGCCTCTTTGCACCGAAGCTGTGCCTGCAAATGCCCACGCATGGTCTCCATGGACTTCGAAAGCTCAGATGCTGTCTTCGCTTGAGCCTTTGGAGAGACAGAGAAAGTGGCAGAGCCGGGGTTTGAACCCAGCTCTCTGGTTCCAGAGTGCACTCTACCCACTAAGCTCTGCTGGCCCATATAGAGGAGCAACTGCTGGGGACGGTACCTTCTCACATTGTATTTCCTGGAGGAGCTCTTCCACCTCCTTGTCTTTGTCTTGCAGCAGTAATAGCAGGCGCTGGAGAGGGCACACACACACTGTCTGAGCTCCCTGCGAAGGGTGAGGAGGCCCCGCCCAGGGAGGACAAACACTCCTGTGAGTGCCTGGTCACTGGGCCCAAGTCCCAAATACATTGGCCCAAGTCACAGAGACCCTAGCAGGAAGCACCCAGCATCTGTATCACAATTTTTTACAACAATTTAAAATAATGCTAGTTGTGGGACACACTGAAACACAGACTCACAAAACACTAAGGAAGCCCCATAATCCCCCACCCAGAGATCACCATTGTTAGCACACATTAAAAAGTCAGATACCTATTTTGCACTATAACCACATTTACCATAGTGTGATTAAATCTTCTATATCTTTTGAAAAAGCACCTTAACATTTCAATTTACGGATGTATCATAATTTGATAAGGCTCTCGAGCTGGGAATGCAGGTTTAGGCATTATCACCATGACCGTTGAATCCCCTACAGCGATGTTCGGCCAGGAACCGAGGGCCAAGGGCCAAACCTTGGGAACCATGGTCTCTATTTCTTTCTTTCTCTTGGAGACTCCCAACAGGCATTAATACATGAAAGGCTCCAAAAGGTATTGTAGTTAAGCAGCTGGTTTAACTTGTCATTCAGGCTGGGCAGCAGTTCCCCAAATTTATTTGGCCATGGATCAACCCCCCCTTTTGTTTCTTGTACCCATTAACACCTTGAGGAACTCAGGGTTCTATGGAACAGACTTTGGAACATGCTGCCTTGGGAGAGATTCCTTGGGAGGATTGGAATTGTTGAGTCAACAAGTCTGTACCATAATACAAATACGGAAATTCAGGGAACAGACTCTGACGATTTACAAATCCATCACCGTCATCACCATCCCTCATGCTGATGTCCAGCTTGGTGGTTCAAGCTCTCGAGTGATTGACTAGACAAGCCCGGTGGGGCAGGAGGGACAAGCCCGGTGGGGCAGGAGGGACGCGGATATGTGTTTCATGATTTCACAGATCATGAAACTAAGACCCAAAGAAAAGTCAGAGCGGGGCTCCAGCCCTCCTGCTGCCACTCAGCACCTCTACGCCGTCGCCTATACCCCTTGGAGCAGGCAGGGGGAGCTGTGTGTTACCGCTTTCTCGGAGTCCGCCTCTGCCAGCCGTTTCAATAATGTTCCTTGTTGCTCCATCAACTTTTCGGAATCCTTCAAGGGAAGGCAGGGAAAGCCAACTCATTAAGCAATAAACTGACATGTCTACATCCTCTAGGTCCTGTTCCTTTTCTAAAAATTATACTTCTAATGATAGAAGTAGTAAATTATATTCTCATTATAAAATATTTAATGAAAACCGATAAAGTCCCCCTCATCCCTACCTCCAAATCCAGCCCTGCTGTTATGAGTTCGGACTGTCCTGCCCATCCTTTCTCTATGCATTTATACGTAGCTACACCTAGAGAAGTATCTTTTGGGGGATGAGGGGTGGGAAGGGATTAATGTGTAATTTTACCAAAATGATATCATACTGTATTTTTGTGTCACAACTGGATTTTTTAACCACAGTTTTATTGAGATATAAATTCAGATACAAGTCACCAATTTGAAATGTATAATTCAATGGTTTGTGGTATATTACATTATAATTTTTTTAATTGTGGTAAAATATAACAAACTTTTTCATTTTAAGTGTAAAATTCAGTGGCATATGGTACATTTCCAATATTGTGTAACCAGCATTACCATCTAGTTCCAGAATTTTTTCATCACCCTAAAAGGAAACCTGCACCTGTCAAGCCAACAGTCTCCATTTTCCCCTCCCCCCAGCTCCCCCCAAACCCCTAATCTGCTTTCTTTTTTAGGGGGCGGGCGCACCACATGGCTTGCAGGATCTTAGTTCCGGGACCAGGGATTGAACCCAGGCTCCAGCAGTGAAAGCACTGAGTCCTAACCACTGGACCGCCAGGGAAATCCCCAACCCCTAATCTGCTTTCTGTCTCTAATATGCCATGGCATTTTTTAACTTCTCCCCGTAACCTTTGGGCAATAAGGTGGTTCCCAGGCTTTGCAGCTGTAAACACAGCAGCAGTGGACATGTTGGGCACGTACTAAGTGTCTCTCCAGGATTGGTACAAAGAGTAAGAATGGCTGGGCCCGAAGATCTGTGATTTGTGGCAGGTGACATGCCCTGCAAAATGCCTGCACTGACGCACACAAACAGGACATGAGAACGCCGGGCAGTAGCCAGCCTCTGCCTGTTGCCAGTCTTGCCAGCATGAATCCTGCTGTTTTAGTTTGCATTTCCCTATTTATGCATATGCTTATTAACCATTTAAGCTTCCTCTTCCCTGGACTGCCTGCTCACACCTTTGCCCACTCTCGCACAGGGCTGTGTCTTTGAACTGTCTCTATTCTTCGCAGTCACCTAAATAAAGTGTCCCTAGAAGAAGTCTCACCCCCCTTTCCCTTTCAGTCCCACAGGTCACCTTCGCAGGCTAAGAGAAAAGGACTCCCTGGTCCCAAAGTTTCCCAGGAACCTAGGAACTGGGGGAAGACAGCATTATGGGTTCTCTAGCAACAAGAGGAGGCAAAGAACGTAGGACGAAAACCTAGGCCAGGGACCCAGAGCCTGAAGCTATTCTCACTGCCCCGACAGGCCATGCCCTCTGAGCCTCCAGGGGACTCTACACAAACTAACACACCATCTCACCAAATCCCCTGCTCTAAGGAGCCAGGCACTATCACCACCCCCATTTCACAGACGAGGAGATCGAGGCTGGGAGAAGTGAGGTGAGCTGCCTGAGATCACACAGCCAGAGATGGCATAGCTGGGCGCTAAGCCAAAGGACTCCAGAGCCAGAGCATTCCTCCAGCACACTGAGTACTCCCCAGTAAGCACCGCAGCAGGGCTGTGGTCCTGAGGGCCACATGGGCGGGAGGAGGCGAGAGCCTGTACAGAACCTGGAACGCCTGCTGTGGTGGGAGTTTAAATTAGCTGACCCTTCACCTCCAACTGGAGATTCTGGGATTCCGGGATTCCCGGATTGTAGGCGCTAAGAAGGTGAAAAGGGAAAAAAATGGTAGGAAGACGTTTTCTGAAGCCCCGTCCCCCCCACCGCCCCCAGTCCCAGGACAAACAGCAGCGACAGCCACCATTTACCAAGTACCCACTGCATGCCAGGAGTACGCACAGTCCTCGTCCACACATCACTTCTAAGTCCCTTACAACCCCACATGGAAGATGCTATTCCCATTTTATAGGTGGGAAAACTGAAGCCCAGAAAGGTAAAAATCACCCACCCATGAACACTGAGCTGGAAATGAAACAGATAAAACTATTTTAAGAGAATAATTTAGCTATAACTAGTAACATTCATAGAAATATATTCTGGAAACCCTCAAGTACACCAGGATAGTACAGACGAATGCGCAAAGTAACACTTGTAAGAGCAAACAACCAAAAATTGTCTCCATCAACAGAAGAGTGGGTAAATAAGTTGTGGTATTGTCATAAAATGGAATAGAGCAGTGAAAATGAACTACCTTAGGTTTCAAGGATAAAAATGGACGGATCTCATAAAAACATTGATTGAAAAAAGCCAACTCAGAAGAAAACATATGGAACAATATCATTTATGTAAAGTTTGAAAACATGCTAAACAATACTATATGTTTCTTAGGGATACATATATAAGTGAAAAACTCTCAGATTCCAGATAAAGTTTCCCTCTGATGGGAAGATGAGGTTACTGCCAAAGGAGACACCAAGAGGGATTTAACCATGTAGACAAGGTTTTGTTTGGAAAGCTGGATAGTGGGTACACTTTTACTTATTTTAAATATTAATTTTTAAACTACAAACAAAGGAAGTTGACACTGTTTTTTTAAAAAAGTTAAACTAAAAAAAATATCTCATCAGGACGGGCTTTTTTTTTTTTTTGACTGCGTCTCGAGGCTTGCAGGATCTTAGTTCCCCAGCCAGGGATCGAACCCGCGCCCACGGCAGTGGAAGCGCCGAGTCCTAACCACTAGACCGCCAGGGAAGTCCCAGCATGGGCATTTTGAGACTCTCGGTATCCCTTTGGTTTAGAACCAAACAGGAAGAGAGCTGTTTATACTGTCAGTCTTTTCAGAGTCATTTGCTAACATAAAATATATTTCAGAGACCACCTTTTAAGAAAACAAACTGATACCATACAATGTGTCCGCCAGCCATTAAGCCGCCTGCTTCACCAAAACTCAGGTCTGGTCTTCTCCCCACTTTGTCGCATGACCCCTGGGATGGGCTGAACCCCTGCCTGACTCTCCACTGCTCTTCTGACTTTCAAGGTCCTTCCTGTGCCACCAGGCCCACTTCAACAACGAAGACAGCACTCGTCTACCAGATGCCCAGCATTTCACATGAATGATTTCAGCAAATCTTTCTATGGCCCCCTCAGGTCAGGCAGGCACCAAGAATATTTTCTTTTTACAGACAGGAGCCTGCGGTGCTACAGGGCCACGGCTCCGAGTGAGCACTGGGTAGGGGTGCGGCTAGGACCGCAGCTCACCTCTTTGCAGTGCTGTTCCCTTAGCAGTTCTCGGAGGGTGCGGTTGGTCTCCTCAAATGTGCTCAGCTTCTGCAGGAGAAGTTCCTTCTGCCTCGTTAGGGTGTTGATGTCCGTGCAGGTCATTTGTTTCTCCTGGAAGACAGCAGGCAGTCTTGCCAGGCACGGGTGGAGAAGGGAAGAGCTGGCACAGGGAGTCCCCATGGGGAGCTTAAGAGGTATTGGTGCCAGGCAGCCCAGGCAAGAAGAGCTGGGCAAAGGCAGGCTTCCCGGAGGAGGCAGACCTGGAAGGATGGGCAGGTTCTGAGCCTGCTGAGAACACCAGGTGGGGAAAAGGGCAGGAGAGTTCAGTGTGGGCGAGTGCAGTTAGGGCGGGCTTCTTGGACGAGGTGCGCTTCCTGGACGACAACATTTGGTGGCTGATACTGGCAGGAATCAGACACGTGCCTTGACTCACTGTGATCCCAGGAGACCCACGATGACATCTCAGAGGCCCTGGCTACCAAAGGTCAGCCTCGAAGGTCAGGCCCCAGAAGTGAGAAGAGGGGTGGGGGTCGAGGAGTTAAGTGTGCCCTGCCCTGGCCTGAAGATGTCATAAAGTCAGCATGAAGACTGCAGAAAGACCCCGCCACGGTGTGCAGCTGCCCCCGCTCTGGGCCCGGCCCCGGCACTGGGCGGTTGGGCTGGCCACCTACCGTCTTCAGTTTCCCGATGGTATCCTTCAGGGCCATGACTTGTTTGGCCGCAGCAGCCCCATCCATTTCAGCCTCCATCAGCTTGGACATGAGGCACTCCTTCTCCTGCTGGAGGTGTTTCTTCTGAAGCCTGGGCCCAGAAAGAACAGGGCTCTGTGAGCCCTCCCAGGCCCCTGCCCACCTGGAGCTCCGACGCTCACCTCACAATGCCCTGCGAGGCTCATCTCCTGGTCAGGGAACAGTGGGGGAGGGGGCAGGGATGGCCCTTCTGGCCCGAGTGGCCTTCTGGAAGGACACCTGGTCACCAGAGCAGGGCCTCCACACCGGGGGACATTATGCCACCTGCTTGTCTCTCAGACAGAAATCAGTGTCACCTCGTTCCCCAGCCACTGCCATGGCCACCTAACTACCATCTTCAGATCCACTTTTGAGCCCTCCCCTCCACTCTCCCCATTGGAGCCAAGTCTGGTCACACCACTTCCCGCTTCGAAAACCCTTCTGTGGCTCCCAACCGCCCTCGATGCAAACACCCCGAAGTGGCCACCAAGAGCCGGCCCCTGCCAACCTCCGTGGCCCCCCTTCCCCTCAGCCCACCCTCTCCCCTTGCTCTGCCCCGCTTTTCATTTCTTAGTCTCAAACTCCTCCCACCCTGGGGCCTTCCTGCAAGATGTTCCTGCTACCTGGCGTGTTTTCCTCCCCCGCACTCACCTGCCTAGCACCTGGCCATCCTGCCGGACTCCCGTTGTTTCCAGAAAGGCCTCCCTGATGCCCTCCCCCCGGAACTCTGCGGGGCCCTCTTCCCTGACCGGGAATCATGAGCACGTTAGTGACTCTGTTGAACACTGTAACCCGGGCTAGGCTGGTGCTCGGGCAGCCCCGCAAGAGGGAAGGTGCCCAGGGCAGTGCCGCCTTACATGGTGAAGTCCTTCTCCTCCTTGATGCGCTCGATGCTGTGCCGCAGCACCGTGTTCTCGTGCTCGGTCTCGGCCAGCTCTTGGGCCACCTCCTCCAGCTCCTCCTTGCGTTCCTCCAGGAATCTTTTGGCCATCTGGCGCTCTCCCTTCTGCGTCTTGACCTGTGCAGGGGCATGCAGGCAGGGGCCACTGAGGGGAGGAGCTCCTCTCCACCGCATCTCAAGGTCCGCTGCTTTGGACAAAGCAAGGGGCACCTCCGATTGAGCACTCCATACTACTGAGGTCCTTTGGGCGCAAGCTCAGTCAATCGTCACAAAGACTCTGGACAGACACAATTCCTCTCATTTCCTCGTCACTGAGGAAAGGGAGCAAAGGGAGCCTGAGTGACTTTCCAGTTGGGGACAGAGCCAGGATACAAACGGTTGTTCAGCTGGCACTCCACGGGAGGAGAGATGTCACAAAAAGGCCCCTGCCCCTCGGGCTGTGGAGAAAGGCAGGCCTGTTGCCAGGCAGCCACCAGCCGCAGGTTCTCCAAGAGGGCCCTGGGCCCCAGTCGCAGGGGAGGACTAAAGACACAGGCCCCGTCAGCAGCCGCAACGAGGATTCCACGGCAGCTCCACCAACTTATTAGTTGGGGGCCTTGGACTTCCAGGTTGTTTCCAATTTCATTGCCACATCCCACCCAAAGACACAGCCCAGCAACTGGGGACAAACTTCCTCTGCCTGTTTGGGGCATTGTTTTCTGTTTTTTTTTTTTAACTTTTGTATAAAATGGAAAACAGAGGCCCCAGTGTCCCAGTCACTACATCTGCAAGACAGGGACAATAATACCACCGGCTTCGTTTACTGTAGTAAAAAATCAAACCAGGCCATCCATACAGAGCACCAGGCAAGGTCAGGGCCAGGCCTGGGCTAAGTGCTTGATGGAAAGGGATCCCAGGTTGCCCCGACTACCTCCCCAGGGGCACCTGAAACCCTGGGAGGCCTGCAGAGGCAGCTGGAAGGAGGTGTCCACCAGGAACTCACCTGGCAGTCCCAAGTGTCCTCGGGACACTGGCCAGCCCAGCCCCCTACCTCCCTCACCTCAGACTTGAGACAACCAACCGCGTTCATTAGACTGTCAATCTTCTTATCATAACGGTTCATTTTACAGTGACCCGAGTCGTCATCTTCGGTAGAGAGGTCACTTAACCGCATCACTGAGACCAGCTTTTCTGAAGATGGTGGTGTGATCTCCAGGCAGTGAGGTGGATTCTGATGTAGAGGAGGGAGAGACACATGAAGTCATAAGGCAGAACTGCAACCATTGGTCCCACCATCCCTGGCTGTCCGCTGAGCAGGAAGAGCTAAAACTGCTACAGGGCAAAACCACAGAGACCCCAAGGGGAAGGGCACACCGACCTTCTTGGTGGAACACTGCCTCATTATCTACTCTTGTTTGTTTTTTTTTTGTCTTTTTTTTTTTTGCGATACGCGGGTCTTTCACTGCTGTGGCCTCTCCTGCCGCGGAGCACAGGCTCCGGATGCGCAGGCTCAGTGGCCACGGCTCACGGGCCCAGCCGCTCCGCGGCATGTGGGATCCTCCCGGACCGGGGCACAAACCCGTGTACCCTGCATCGGGCGGACCCTCAACCACTGCGTCACCAGGGAAGCCCCCTACCCTTGTTTAAATGTTGTTTCTGAAGCTCTTCTAACATAGAAATAAAAAGCGTGTGTTACACAACTACTGAAGCCCGCACGCCTACAGCCCGTGGTCCGCAACAAGAGAAGCCACCGCAATGAGAAGCCCGCGCACCGCAACGAAGAGCAGTGGCTACTCTTCATTGCGGTGCGCGGGCTTCTCATTGCGGTGGCTTCTCTTGTTGTGGAGCACGGGTTCTAGGCGCGTGGGCTTCAGCAATTGCGGCACACGGGCTCAGTAGCTGTGGCTCGCAAGCTCTAGAGAGCAGGCTCAGTAGTTGTGGCGCACGGGCTTAGTTGCTCCGCAGCATGTTGGATCTTCCCAGACCGGGGCTCAAACCCGTGTTCCCTGAATTGGCAGGTCGATTCTTAACCACTGCACCACCAGGGACATCCCCAGTGTCAAGTTTAAAATGAAGGATATAACAAATTGGCAAAAACTGTGATTCCCAAAGTTGGCAAAAGTTGGGGGCAGTAAATATTTTCATACACCTAGGGTAGATATGAAATATGTCAAAAGTCTTTTAAATGAATATGAATACATTGGATATTGTATGAATACATTGAATATTGTGGATAGTTGCAAAGGCAAACAAATCTTCTATAACAGGTATTTTAAGGACAAGTGGAGAAATTTAAATATTAACCAGATGTTATATGATTAAGAAATTAAGTTTAAAAAAAAATGAAGTGAAGTTTTTAGGACTAATCACTGTTATTTTGGTTATGGAGAAAATGTTATTAGAAATGCATACTGAATTATTTAGGGTTAAAATGGTATTTCTAGAAAATATTTACCTAAATACATCAGCTTAAAAAAATAATTTTTAAAATGCATGTCCCCCTCAGAGAAGTTTATGCAAAGCTGTATAATACTTTCAAGACTTCAAAAAGATATTCTAATCTGGGGGCAAGTGTTTCCATGTTTTTTGTTGTTGTTGTTTTTTTAACTGTCTTTTAATTAATTAACTTATTTATTTGGTTGCACCGGGTCTTAGGTGCAGCAGGCGGGCTCCTTAGTTGTGGCAGGCAGGCTCCTGAGTTGCAGCTCACAGGCTCCTGAGTTGTGGCATGTGAACTCTTAGTTGCGGCATGCATGTGGCATCTAGTTCCCTGACCAGGGATCGAACCGAGCCCCCCTGCATTGACAGTGCAGAGTCTTATCCACTGCACCACCAGGTAAGTCCCTCCATGGGATTTTGATATATTGAATTTGACTCTCTCATTCTATACATTCATTCCATTGTATTAAGTAATTGCTATTTCTCATTGTTTGCACCGTTTTTTCCTTCTCGTAAGCTGAGGTGGCTAAACTTCTGTGCTAATTTCCAGGGAAAGATGATGGCTATCAGGAATAAAAGGAAGTGTTTTATTTTTTTAATTTTTTATAAATCTTTATTGCAGTATAACTGCTTTACCATGGTGTGTTAGTTTCTGCTTTATAACAAAGTGAATCAGCTATACATGTACATATCTCCTCCCTCTTGCGTCTCCCTCCCACCCTCCCCATCCCACCCCTCTAGGTGGTCATAAAGCACCGAGCTGATCTCCCTGTGCTATGCGGCTGCTTCCCACTAGCTATCTATTTTACATTCAGTAGTATATATAAGTCCATGCCACTCTCTCACTTCATCCCAGCTTACCCTTCCCCCTCCCAAAGGAAGTGTTTTATATGGGTGTAAACTGTTATGTCAAACAAGTAGGACTCATAGGGTGCAATTTAAAAAATGTATGTGCCCTTTGTCCCAGCAATTCTATTTTTGAGGAATTTATCAAGAATATCTAAGAATGTGAATTAATATTTAAATTCAAGGCTAGGGTATAGATAAATGTACAGCAAGACAGTATTGGTTAAATACTTAACAGTACACAAATGTACACACGATGGAATAATGCCTTAAAAAAATAATGTGCGATATAAATATAGTCAAAATATGTGGAAAAAAGAACATTACAACAATAAGTAAAATATAATCCCATTGTTACAAAAATCAAAAGAACACGTCTATTCACAAGAAAAGATCCAGAAGTCTTGCACCTAGAAGTTACATGGGTCTCTTCTCAGGGTGGTGGAATTACAGGTGGTTTTTACTTTCTTCCTTATGCTGATTTAGATTTTCTAATTTTTTCTAATTTTCAACAATGACTGTGCATTGCTTTTATAAGAAAAAGAGTTATTTTAATATATAAAAGAAAGACAATAGGAAAATGTATAGACAGTATGATTACAATTTGAAAAAAAAACTCCGCATGGGAAAAAGTGATAATAAATGTACCGAAATATTAATAGTTTTAGGGTGGCAGTGACAAGAACAGGACTGGTGATGTTGTTTCTTGAGCTGGGTCTTTGCAAAAATTCATCAACATGCTTCTGATGCATGTACTATCCTGCACTTTCCAATGAAAAGGTTTTAAAACTTAATAGCAGCCAGATTAGAGTAGTAGAATTACAGTGATTGTCTAGTTTTCTGTATTTTCAGCTTTCTGTCATAAAAATAGATGACTTAATTAGTAATAGGGTAGAGAAAAAACCCAGACCTGCCTTCTCCCAAAGATCTTATCTTGTGTACCAGGAGGGGTTTTAAAAATGAAACACGGGGACTTTCCTGGTGGCGCAGTGGTTAAGAATCCGCCTGCCAATGCAGGGGACACGGGTTCAAGCTCTGCTCCAGGAAGATCCCACATGCCGCAGAGCAACTAAGCCCGTGCGCCACAACTACTGAGCCTGTGCTCTAGAGCCCGCGAGCCACAACTACTGAGCCCACGTGCCTAGAGCCCGTGCTCCGCAACAGGAGAAGTCACCGCTATGAGAAGCCCATGCACCAGAACGAAGAGTAGCCCCCGCTCGCCACAACTAGAGAAAGCCCACGTTTAGCAACGAAGACCCAACACAGCCAAAAATTAGTTAATTAATTAATTTAAAAAGAAAGAAAAGAAACATGAATCCCCACAAGCACATAGCAGCTTCCGGGGTCCATGTCCAGCTCCACCACAAACTCTTCCTCCTGTGGTCTTTTCTCTCTTGTCCATAATGGTAAGGGCAGGCTGGGGCCTCCCAGGAACATGGAAGGCCACTGAAAAATGGAAAGGGGCTGAACCAAGAGGACAGCATGAAGACAGCTACTGCTTGAGAGATGGTAAGTCACATCTCTGGGCCCCTCCGTTTCTAGAATTCTGTGGCCCCAGGACTGGAAGGGGCACTGAGCTTTCCAGGGGGGACCATAGTCCTAGAACCCATGTCAACAGGAAGTCCATTTCCACAGTGGCATGACTTTGATATATAATTTAAGAACTACTAAGTCTCTTCATTAAAAAAAAAGAAAAGAAAAAAGCATTTTAAATAAAATATAGTATGTTTGTTATAAAGAAATTCAAGCAAACCATGAAAAGATAAAGCATTAAAGCCTCCCACCCCAGAGGTAATCACTGCTTACCACTTCTTATATTTCCTCCCCAAAACAGGTTTGCACATATAAACATATCCATACACACATGGACACACAGATGCACTTTTCTGCACAAATAGGGCCAAACTCTCCGTGCTGTGCCACTTGGTGCTTCATTATCATGTAGAAATATCTACCTCAATCTTCTAGTGGTTGCATGGCATTCCATTGTATGGATGCATCATAATTTAACCAATACCCTCCTGACAGACATTTAGGTTGCTTCTAATTTTTCTCTATTGCAAACAATGCTTTAGTAAACATCCTGATACACACACAGATCCCTGTACTCTTCTGTGACTTTTAGCATCAATTCCCAAGTGTAGAACTATAGAATCCATGTTTGGATGGATGCTGCCAAACTGCCTGCAGAACGGCTGAATCGGTTTCACAATCCACTCAAAACCGTCCAGGGGGACTTCCCTGGTGGCGCAGTGGTTAAGAATCCGCCTGCCAATGCAGGGCACACGGGTTCAAGCCCTGGTCCAGGAAGATCCCACATGCCGCGGAGCAACGAAGCCTGTGCGCCACGACTACTGAGCCTGTGCTCTAGAGCCCGCGAGCCACAACTACTGAAACCCGTGTGCCACAACTACTGAAGCCTGTGTGCCTACAGCCCATGATCTGCAACAAGAGAAGCCACTGCAATGAGAAGCCCGTGTACCGCAACAAAGATCCAATACAACCAAAAATAAATAAATAAAACAAATAAATTTAAAAAATATATATTAAACAACAACAACAACAACAAAAAACTGTCCAGGGACTTCCCTGGTGGTCCAGTGGTTAAGACTCCGCACTTCCACTGCAGGGGGCACAGGTTCGATCCCTGGTTGGGGAATTAAGATCCCACATGCCACGCTGCGCGGCCAAAAAAAAAAAACACAAACAAAAAACCATCTAAAAAAGATTCGTTGATACCTCCCATATGCTTGTCAACACAAGATATTCATAATCTTTTCAACTTTTTTCCATTCAATAAAAATGATAGCTTGTTTTATCTAAAATGTAGTTGTTTCTAATTTACATTTCACTGATTATTAGTGAGGTACACATAGTAAAAAAAATCTAAAAAGCATTTTAATTCCAGTCTTCCTTGCACTTTATATAGAGAGAGATGTCAGAACACTTTTCATTTATTCCCTAGAATACCAAACTCTCTTTGTCTCTTAGGGATAACATGGTAAATCAGGGAGTCAAGAGAGTGAAGTACGACTCTAAACTTCAGAGTAATTACTATTATTTCTAATTTTAAAAGTAATAAGTTCTCAGAAAGATAATCTTTCAAAATAGATCAGGGGCTTCCCTGGTGGCGCAGTTGTTGAGAGTCCGCCTGCCAATGCAGGGGACACGGGTTCGTGCCCCGGTCCGGGAAGATCCCACATGCCACGGAGCGGCTGGGCCCATGAGCCATGGCCGCTGGGCCTGCGCGTCCAGAGCCTGTGCTCCACAATGGGAGAGGCCACAGCAGTGAGAGGCCCGCGTACCGCAAAAAAAAATACATATATATATACATATATATATATATATGTATATGTGTATGTATATATATATATATATATCAGGCATCATCATCTTAAGGTATAGTCATCCCTTGGTCTCCACAGGGATTGGTTCCAGGACCCTCATGGATATCAAAATCAAAGGATGCTCAAGTCCCTTGTATAAAATGGTGTAATATTTGCACATAACCTAGGCACCCCCTCCTGTATACTTTAAATTAGCTCTAGATTATTTATAATACCTAATTCAATGTAAATGCTTTGTCAGTAGTTGCTGGCACACAGCAAATTCAAGTTTTGCTTTTTGGAACTTTATGGATTTTTTTTTTTTTTCTTAAATCTGTGGTTGGTTGAATCTACAGATGTGGAACCCGTGGATACAGAGGGCCAACTGTAGTCTCAAGCCCTTTACTTGTCTCAATAATAAGATCTTTGTCTAAAACACAGTCACAGGCCTTGTCTTGTCAATGAGTTTCTTCACTGCAATTGACTAGAACGTAAGCGTAAGGAAGGCACAGCTGCCAGTTTGCAGCTGTAACCCCAGTGTGCAGCAGTGTCGCAAGAAATGCATGAATGACTGCACGGATGGATAGATGGACAAGCAACACGTTTTGAGGTGTGGCTAAAAAAAGACAACAGTTCTCTTGGAACCTTGGCAACTCACACGGAAGGCAGTTATTCCTCAGGAGATTATTCCAGTGGTTTTGATGACATCTATGGAATACGTGCACGGTCTCTTATGGGGGTGACCGTAAAAGTGAAGATGCTTTCTTGGATACGTACGTTCTGGTATATATTTTAAAATTATGCTTTGGCACTAGCAAAGTTACGTGGGGCAAGACATGTAGCTCCTCACATACAAATCAGAGAGCCTACGAGTACCGCCTCTAGAATGAGACACCCCTGAGTCCTAACTCCACCTCTGCTACTCTCTCTGTGAGACTTCACCTCTCTGAGCCTTGGTTTCCTCATCTGCACCTTAGGAGAGCGGGACGTACCGCATTGCAGTGTTGGCAGGACTCAAGAAGATTCCCACACTTTCAGGGTTTAGCAAGGCGCTTAGTAAGCGGGACCTACTGGGATGTCTCTGAGAGCTCCCGCCGACCCTGAACCATACAGAGTATGAGGCCTGCTAGAACCTGACCAATTGGAGAAGAAAAGCCTGAACGAGAATGAGCCTACCTCCCACTTGCATCCCACATGCCGGGTGGATGATTTTCCAGGGGGCATCCAAGGTACCTTGGTTTTCACCCGGACACTCCGCCGCACATTCACGGTGTCCCCTTTCATTCCGCGCTTATGTGATTTCTGTGGAAAGGGACAAACCCAGGGTCACTTCCCCACGCAGCTGGCCGTGGCATCACTCTGGTGGCATCTGCTTCCAACTCTGCTGGGGAGCCGCTTCTGACTAAGGCTACTGCTGCCACTTCCAGGTGACCGTCCTACCTTCCAACCAGGCAACTGAGCTCTGAAAGCGAATGTGTCTGTCTCTCAAATCTCTGGAGTTAGAAGTGTGAGGAGGCCCAGCTGGGAGGTGTCGCCTTGCTCCACAGCCTTGGCCTTGCCCCCTGGCATGCTCCTACCTGGCTGTTGGTCGCTGATGCTTTCGGGAGTTTTTTTATGTGGACATGGACAGGGGTGTTCTCATCCACGTGAACATGTAAGGGGGGAGTTGAAGAGCGGTCCTTCATGGTTCGCTTCTGGCAGGTGGGGGAGGACAACACAAAAAAGGTTGATCTGTGGATGAGTAAACTGGGCGTGAAAAACCGAGCTCACAGCCTCTGGGGGCCACTGAAAGCCTAGCCACCAAGCGAGCAGGACAGCAACCAGCACTACTGGCATGCGGGCAGGAAGCAAGGCGGGCGTGCCATTCAGCAGGCTCCTGCAGAGATCCCAGCTGAAGACCACCGGGGAGATGCAGGTCCGTTCAAGAGAAGGGTCTGTGAGACCCACAAGTTTTACAAAAGAGCCCAAACCCAGGCCCCGGGGTCCTCAGAGCTGCATCTCTTTCCGAGCCTGCTGGAATGCACAGCTCCTCCTGAGATTCAGCGCAGCACAGATGGAAAGCAGGTGAGTCCTCCTACACCGGAATCTGAATGGGGCATGCGGATTAGCACGCACAGAACGGTTACGGTGCAAAATACTTCAAGCAGCAGGTAGCTAAAAGACGGTGAAGACAGAAAGCTGGAGGAAATGCCGAGATGAGAAGGTTGTATGGATTCTAAAGGCCACTTAAGCAGGGCTGAACACATACCCCTCGCCTACCACCAGCTCCTGTCAATCCCCATTCTTTTTTTTTTTACTTTTTTCTTTTTTCCTTTTTTTTTGGAAATTCTGTTTTCAGATTTTTGAAGTTTGTCTGGAAGGATTAGGCTAACACAACCTCCTCACACCCGACAGCCTTGCCACCGGCAAAACCAAATCCAATCAATCAGCAGGCTATGCATGAAGGCACCTGACAGAGCACCTGGCCACCGGGCTACCAGCAGAAGCGTTTCTTCTGGCGGGGCCACAGACCACGGGGCTGCTCCGCGTGCATGTCACCTACCGTCACAGTCACACTGGGTGAGCCACAAGGTGTCCTCAAGACCTTTTTCTGCTTGAGACTTGTTACTCTGTTCTTTTCACACGATGGAAACCTGTACCCAGGCATAAGAAGCAGATTATAAGCAGAAAACTAGGGCTCTTCTATTTCTTAGATCTCCCGAAGTTATATACTACATATGGTGTCTAACAAGTCCACGGCTAGGAGAACCAGTGTGGAATCATTTGGCTCCCTGTACACAAGCACCAAGCTCTCATGGTGTGCCTGGCAGGGGGATGGAAGCAGGGGGTGATGGGCATTCGCAGGGCTGGCCTTTTAACCTGCCATCGCATCACACGTATTGTGACCTTTTACTGAAAAGCCCAGCTGTCATCCTGTCTGTCAGGAGACAAAAAAAGCAGGCAGCATGTGGGCAACAGCCAACATGTTAGTCTGGCCAAGGGCGAAAGTGCCCAGGACACTGGCTGGAACAATGCTCAGTGAATGACTGCCATGAAAAGACAGAGGCATAAGCTCAGGAATAAGGTCTCTGTGACTCAGTTTCATAAAATTAATAGTCAAATATTCAAATAAGAGGATGAAAAATGACCATTTCCCAAAATATTCCATTTGCTACCCGTTAAGCCCCTAAGAGGCAGGGTTATTTTTGCTTTTACGGATTTTTTTTTAATACCACGTGTAATTCATCTTATACATGAACAGCCCCATCACCAAATCTGCAAATAAAGCAAAAGTTTAATCTCCAAAATCTGGCAGCAGTCAATCCAAGAATTCCAGGACGGGAAGGGACTTGGAAAGTACATTTGGTCCATCCCACTGCCTGATGACAGCCCCCAAAATATGATCTTGCCCTCGCCCTCCATTATTTTGGAAAAAATAATGCAACATAAAAATTCTTTAGCACTTTAGCATACATTTTGCTGTATGTATATCACACCTTGATATAAAAGAAAAAAATTTTTTGAGTCCTACTAATCATTTAGCCAAGGAATACCAAATCTGTGCAGATGGGTTTTTTTTTTCCCTCCTCACTTAGAACATTTCTGTTTACTTGAAGCCAAAAGATTTGGGAAAGCTCTCACCCTCAGCGGGTTTTCCATCAAACTACCTGGATTCCACCAACATCTGACTAACTGCCGCGTCCACCTCTTACGTGGTTGTTATTTATTTACACCTAACCTCCTTTCAAAAAGGATCTGAACCTAGTACTCCAATGACAACGATGGTGATCCTATTTGCTACCAGGAACTGGGGCACCTGAGGAGGGAGGGCCAGAGGGAGGCAGAACTGGGATTACATGCGTGCATTTTCCTCTTTCCTCTTAAAAATTATTTTTAAATGTTTTGGTCCAGGCTTTCAGTACACAGAACAGAGAGCTGAAAAGAGAATCCTCCAGTGAGCCTGGCCTGGGAGCCCCTGCCCGCTTTTCCCTGCCCTATGGCGGAGGCGCCCCCCACAATGGCAGTACCTGGGGGAGCCGCCTGAGGATGACGCAGACATGGTTAGGCATCAAAGCCGCAAAGGTGGGCAATTGGGTCAGCAGGCTCTGCTCAGGGGGACCCAGAGGGGCGTGTCAGTGAGAATCTCAGGGGCCGGGCATCAAACGTCCTGAGGGGAGGAGAGTGTAAGCTTTGGGGGTGACAGTTGGATGAAAACTTGGGAGGTGCTCCTCTGCTGTCCAAGTCGCACAGCAACTGACTGTCCTGCCAAAGTGGGGGGAGATAGGAGAGGCTGAGCGACCCGGTGGGCGGGGCGGTGAGAGCTCCCCTCCCCAGGGAGGGCCAGGGGGCGGAACTTCGAAGTAAAGGACCACCACACCCAGGCCCCACGCGGGAGGGAAGGTGGGTGGCCACCAGGGGGAAAACCTGAGATGCTGGCTCGCGTGCGAAGAGGGCAGGAGAGAACCGCTAGGCTCCAAGTGGGCCCCAAAGGGCCGGAACCGGCGTAGGGAGCGGGAGGGATAGTCGGGGCGGAGCCAGGGCAACTGTCTCCTAGGAGAAGGGCGTTCCCGGCAAAATAGACACCCGAGAAGACCAATAGTATTTGAAGGAGGAAGGAGCGGAGGCTGCAGGGGGAAAGGGGCGCTAAGCAGCGAGTGGGTGCCCCGACGGCAGAGGGAAAATCCTCCAGGGCGAAGCAGCGGCCGCTGAGATTTAGTATCCGAGTTAGAGCGGGTTCGACGTCGGGTCGTGCAGGGAGCGCGGCGAGAGAACCGGGAGGCCCGCTGGACAGGTGAACCCACCCAACGGGGTAGGGCGCCCCGGAGGCGGTCCCCGGGGACTGCGCTGCCTATGAGAAGCCGTCAAATAACTGCCGGGCCGAGGCCCTCAGGGAGGGCGAGGCAGACGGGGCGACGCCCACCGGCGGGCAAGAGGGCGCGGGGCCAGTCTCTGTCGGCGGAAAGAAGGGACGACCACCCACCAGCGGGCAGGAGGGGACCAGTTTCTGCACATAGAGAGAAGGCCGAAGCCTGGAGGGAGCAGAACCCTGCCGGTGGCCAGGTGAGGAAAGGCCCGCCCGTTAGCGGGAGGAGGAGAAGGCCCGCGCCGGTGGGCGGGGCGGGGGGCGAGATTCTGACGGGAACTGGACGAGCGCGCCGGAGGGTGCCGGCGGGGGCGGCCCGGGGGGGCAGCGGGACCCGGCGACCTCGGCGGGGGCCACCCCGCCCGTGGGGACCAGGCCCGGCGGCGGCCGCGGAACGCCCCGGAGCGCCCTGGCTCCCGCCTGCCGGCGGCCTCTCACCAGAAGCGACACGGCTGCGCCCAGAAACGCCTCCTTATGAAGTCGTTGAAGTCAGAGGCCAGGGTCTTGCCATGGAGACGCAGCGGCGGATTCAATCCAGCTCTGGCAGCGACTCCTCCCCGCTTTCTCCTCCTTTTCCGACAAGCGATCGGCAGGTCGCCCATTGGCCAGTTCAAACCCCCCCGGGAGCCTCTCGGGTGTCGCCATTTAGGCCCAGCCCCTGGCGTCACAGAGATGCCCCGCCCCACCAGAAGCTCCACCCCCTTCCGGGCCACGCGTAGCGTCGCCAGGGAGACGCGCGACGCCACTGACGGGCCTGGCCCGGGCTTGCGTCGCCCGGGCTTGCCTCACCGGTCAAGACGAGCTTTCCCCCCTCCGCCATTTTTACCCTGCCTTCAGCCCTCATCGGTTCCCCAAACTCAGAGGAGCGCCCAACTTCTAGCCTACTCCCTCTGATTCATATTAGGCCACTGGGCTCAGGGGTCAGGAAACATGTTACTGTCCGGAGCTGCGCGCTGCTTCTGGAAATACAGCCCTGTCTCTCCTCCCCTGTTGGTGCAGAGATGGAGCCCGCTTCTGCACACCACCCAGACTCTCTCCCCCTCCCACATCGCCTGTCTTTGTCCAGGAGGGAGGAAGGGTCCGCGTTCCTCTTGCTCCTCAGTGCCCTCCTGCACACTGTATGCTGCTGTGTGTACACACCTACTCCGTTGAAGTTCTCGCTGAGTCTCCATCTTCTCAACTATGCTTCACTGTCAGCCAATCATGGGGGGCTGTCACGTGGCTCACGCAGCCGCCCTGGATTCTGGGAGACTTTAACATCCTCAGGGCCATCCTGGCCTCAGTTCCTTGACATCCTCATCTCCATGACCTTCTCTCCACCTCAGCCATGTACTCCCAGGGTCACACAACTGGTCCACCTGAAATCTTAAGTTCCAGCTCCCCCCTCTCCAAACAGAACTCATTCTTTTGCCTTCCCGCCTACTGTCTAATGCTTATGGCGTTCATTCCTCAGTGTTAGGGAGCCCTCCACTCCCTTGCCCCGTTCATTTTCTCCCTGTTGAAGAAATGATGGATCCCCAATCCTTATTGTAATCCAACCACCAGAGTCTCTGCAAAGATCAAATGCACAAATCATTTCCTCCACCCTCAGCTGAGCCCTCACCACTGCCCAGCAATGGTTTAATTTATCCCTGGACCCCCTCCTCCTCCCCACGTTGGCTTTTTATTTATCTATCTATTTATTTATGTATTTTTGGCTGAGTTGGGTCTTTGTTGCTGTGCGCAGGCTTTCTCTAGTTGCGGTGAGTGGGGGCTGCTCTTCGTTGTGGTGCGCGGGCTTCTCATTGCAGTGGCTTCTCTTGTTGCGGAGCATGGGCTCGAGGCGCAAAGGCTTCAGTAGTTGTGGCTCGTGGGTTGTAGAGTGCAGGCTCAGTAGTTGTGGCGCACGGGCTTAGTTGCTCCGCGGCATGTGGGATCTTCCCGGACCAGGGCTCAAACCCGTGTCCCCTGCATTGGCAGGCGGATTCTGAACCACTGCGCCACCAGGGAAGCCCACCACGTTGGCTTTTCCAAATCTTTGCCTCTTCCCCATCCCATATGACAACTCTCCTTTTTCATAGAGAAACATAAATTCATCCAGTGGAATTCTCTCCACCTTCTCCCACCTTCCCCCACCTTATCCCCCCCGCTTCAGAAGAAGTGATGTCATTTTTGCTGCCCAAGATAACCTTCTTGTTTCCAGGCCTAGGTCAAACATCTCTGTAAAACATCTCTTGCCAGCCCCAACACAGAGTTGTTGATCATTTCTCAGTGCTCCCACATTCAATGAACCAACATTTATGAAGTCCCTACTGTGTGCTAAGCCCAGGGTGAGGGACACCAAACCAACACATCCCACTCGGTCTTCAAGGAGTACACAGCCAACCCCTCTGACGTGACCAGACGAAATGATTAAAGCTTTCCCCTCCCCACCCACTGAAGGATTTTGCCTCTGTGGTTCTGTCCCCTACCCACCATCTGAGGAGGGTTTTTCTCTGCCAGTGCAGTTCTTCGGGGCTTTTGTGATGGAGAATCTGAGAATGGACAGGACTGAGAGGTCACCACCCTCAACGCACACACACACACATACACACACATGCATACACTGGAAGCGAGTGACAGGAAGGAGGAGGGGGAAAATCTTAGAGACAGGCAACAGGGAGGAAGGGGTGCTGAAGACAGGGGCACAGGGACACCTGTAGTGGGTGAAGGACGTGCGATGGGAAAGAGAACAGGATTTTTTCTTTAAATATTATTTATTTATTTATTTATTTGTCTGCGCCGAGTCTTAGTTGCAGCTTGCAGGATCTTCTGTGCAGCGTGCAGGATCTTCTAGTTGTGAGATCTAGTTCCCTGACCAGGGATCGAACCCGGGCCCCCTGCATTGGGAGCTCGGAGTCTTAACCACTGGACCACCAGGGAAGTCCCAGAGAAGGGGAATTTTTAAAGCATAGCTGTGGTCTGTTATCTGCCCCTTTTGTGGTGTTTGAGAAATGCAGGTAAAGAACTTGAGTTATTCTGATATCACTTTGTTTTTTTGTGGGGGTTTTTTGTTTTGTTTTGTTTTGGCTGCATCAAGCGGCTTGCAGGAAGGACGTGCGATTGGAAAGAAAACAGGAATTTTAAAAAATATATTATTTATTTGGCTGCGCTGAGCCTTAGTTGCAGCTTGCGGGATCTTCTTTGCAGCATGCAGGATCTTTTAGTTGTGAGATCTAGTTCCCTGACCAGGGATCAAACCCGTGACCCCTGCAGTGGAAGCATGGAGTCTTAACCACTGTACCGCCAGGGAGTTCCCTGATATCACTTTGGATTGCTGGACCGTGTTTTCTGAATTCAAGCCACTCCAAGCCTGGCCAGCACTGGCCACTTTTTTTTTTAAGAGCACTACCTAGCACTGATGAGGACATTGGGAAATAAGCAGTCTCACACATTGCTGGTAGGTTTAAAAATTGATGTAACCGGACTTCCCTGGTGGCGCAGTGGTTCAGAATCCGCCTGCCAATGCAGGGGACACGGGTTCGAGCCCTGGTCCGGGAAGATCCCACATGCCGCGGAGCAACTAAGCCCATGCACCACAACGGCTGAGCCTACACTCTAGAGCCTGCGGGCCACAACTAGTGAGGCTGCGTGCTGCAACTACTGAAGCCTACGCGTCTAGAGCCCGTGCTCCGTAACAAGAGAAGCCACCATAGTAAGAAGTCCGCACACCGCAATGAAGACCCAATGCAGCCAAAAAATAATAATAAAATAGATAATAAGACAGATCAATTGTTGAATGTGGAAAGGTTTCCAAAACATAGAGCTGAGAAAAGTAAAAGGCAAGGTGCAAAGCTGTAAGTCGACCATGATGATGTAGATATATATTCACAGAGAAAAAAACTACAAATTTAGGGTGGAGGATACATGGGTGTTTCTTGTATTACACTTATATATCCTCTTTTTAAAACTGTGAACAGGGACTTCCCCGGTGGTCCAGTGGTTAAGACTCTGCGCTTCCACTGCACAGGGTATGGGTTCGATCCCTGGTTGGGTAACTAAGATCCCTCATATCGTGAGAGGCGGTCAAAAATTTAAAAATAAATAAATGAAATAAAAAATAAAACTGTGAACAAAAGAGGGTATGTAATGTGTATTAGTTTCCTAGGGCTGCCTTGACAAAGTACCACAAACTGGGTGAATGAAACAACAGAAACTAAACAGAACTAAACAATTCTGGAGGCCAGGAGTCTGAGATCAAGGTGTTGGCAGGGTCATGCTCCCTCTGAAGGTGCTTGGGAAGGATCTGGTCCAGGCCTTGGTCCTAGCTTTTGGTAGTTCCTTGGTAGCGGAACTCCAGTCTACCAATGGCCTTCTCCACGTGTGTGTGTCTGCATCCAAATTTCCCCTTTTTATAAGGATAACAGCTGTAGTGGATATTAGGGACCCATATTTCTCCAGTATGACCTCATCCTAACTAATTACAACTATAACAAATCTATTTCCAAATAAAGTTGCATTCTGAGGTACTGGTGTTAGGACTTCAACATATTAACTTCTGGGGGACACAATTCAACCCAAACATAATGTATCTGTTCCATTTAAAGATGTATAATAAAATCGGGACTTCCCTGGCGGTCCAGTGGTTAGGACTCTGCGCTTCTACTGCACGGGGCATGGGTTCCATCCCTGGTCAGGGAAGTAGGATTCCTGCATGCTGCACGGTGCAGCCAAAAATAATAATAATATTAATAACAATAAAATAAACACTAATGGAGCACCACCCAGCCACCCAGCTTAAGTAATAAAAGATTTTTTTTTTTAATTTTTAACCGGAAGACACTATCTCAGAATGTTAACACTAATGATTTTAGTTTCCTCATTCTGTTTCTGTAAATTTCAACAATGAACCTGGGCTTTTCTTATTCGTTGGAAATAAACACAGGTGAAGGAGGAGTTGTTAGCTCCAGCGCTGGACCCCAGCCCTGCATGCAGCTCCTGGCAGGGGGATGGCCCGAGTCCTTAGGCTCTGGAGCAGCCTCACCATTTGCCCTAGGGCCTGATTACCAGTTGTTTCCATCTTAGAGCACTTCCTCCAGGGCCCTGATGCAATGGCCACAGCATAACCCTGGGGAGAAGGAATCCGTGCTCCAAACAGGGTCTAGCTTTTTCTTTCAGGTGACTTGAGAGATTTCAAGTCCTGGGTGGAGTAGGGAGAGAAAATTCTCCCAGGCCCTATCAAGGATTGGCTCCTCTTGGACCTTTAACCAGCCCCTCAGTGACCCTGGGCCTCTGAGATTGGATGGACGCTGGACTCAGTTGAGAAGAGAGTCCAGGTTCTACGGTGGCCCAAAGCAGCGGTTCTCAAAGTGGGGTCCCTGTACCAGCAACATCAGCATCACCAGGGAACTTGTTAGAAACACACATTGTTTAGGCTCCACCCCAGACTTACTGAATCAGAAACTGGGGGGCGGGGGGAGCAGCAATCTGTGTTTTAACAAGTTCTCCAGGTGATTCGGATGCACTGTAAAGTTTGGACTCTAAAGTTTGAGAACCACTTCCCGGACCATCTGGGAGTGATCTTGGAGGGCAAATCTGGTCATGCCCCTTCATTTTAATGAAGGAAACACATTTTACAGAGAGGAGAAGGACCTGGCTCAAGGGGTACAGATAATTAAGTGGCAGAGGTGAAACTGGAAATTAGACTACCTGTTTACAGAGACACCCTCCTTCTCCCTGCCACACTTTTTCCTCTGACTCAGGCAGACCACCCAAGTCCATCCTGATTCACTGTCATCGTCTGGAGGGTCACTGTGATACCAGTGACCCTCAGTGCAGCACTCCCTCTGTGCCAGGCACCGCGCTCACCTGCATTAGCTCAATGAATCCTCACAACATCTGGTGAGGTCGGCTTGAGTGTAGTCCCATTTTACAGAGCAGAAAACTGAGCCTCGAGAGAGGTCAGGACACTTGCCCATGGTCATAGAGCTAGAAGGGGCTAAGACAACTCAAGCCAGTTTTCTCTGCCCGCAAGGCCTACGCTGTGACTAGTAGGTTTGCAGGGAGGGCTCTTCTCCAGTATCCCTTCATTTTTTTTTTTTTTTTTGGCCGCCCTGCTGTTTAAGGGATCTTAGTTCCCCCACCAGGGATTGAACAAGGGCCCTCAGCATTGAAAGTGCGGAGTCCTAACCACTGGACCGCCAGGGAATTCTCCAGCATCTACAATTCGGCTAAGAAACCGGAAGGAAAAAAAGAGCTCCCCAAGCAGGCGAAACAGTTGGCAAACAGCCAATGCCCCAAAGCTGCCATCTACTCATAGCAAAGCCCCTTGTCTCTTGGTTTGCACACTATTGTGGCAGTAGCGGGGTGGGGGGAGGAGCAGATTAGAAGTGGTCCAGCAGGAGCGAGAAGGAGACCTGGTTCTTGCCCCGACCCATCCCCACTCTCACTTTCTCGCAGTTCCCCATGCCTCCCCCAAGCAGTGGGTATGCCTTGGAGAAAGACTTCCCAGCCTTTTTTCAGAGCGGGGCACCCACAGAAAACCAAAATATTTACACAGCATCTGAGTAGTCTGGTGGGTATTGGGGGACGTTTGGAAGTCTTGATGAAAATTTCATACTTCATTCTTCATAATATATATTAGGATTAGAAACTGTGGTATAGAATATTAGGGAAGACTTTAAAGCTCAGTTTTGTATAAAACTTCCAAATAAAACATTATACTGGATAAAAGAAGACAGACACAAAAGGCCAGGTACTACATGATTCCATCCAGGTGACAGTTTGGAAAAGGCAAACAGATCAGTGGTTTCCAGGGACTGGTGTGGGAAAAGCGAATCGACTGCAGAGAGGCAGAGGAGAACTTTTTGGGAGGATGTATATATTCCGTATCTTCACTGTAGTACTGGTGGCATGACTTTACATCTGTCAAAAATCATCAAAGTACAGAGAAAGACAAACACTGTATGATATCACTTATATGTGGGATCAAAAAAAAAATACAACAAACTGGTGAATAAAACAAAAAAGAATGAAGAGTGGCCCCCGCTCGCCGCAACTAGAGAAAGCCCTCACCCAGAAACGAAGACCCAACACAGCAAAAATAAATAAGTAAATTAATAAACTCCTACCCCCAACATAAAAAAATAAAATAAAATAAATGTCCATAATTAAAAAAAGAAACACACCCCTAGATACAGAGAACAAACTAGGGGTTGCCAGTGGGGACAGGGAAGGGGGAGGTGCAGTAGAGGGTTAGGGGAAAAACAGGGTTATTATGGAATTATATGAAATCATGTGTGTGAAACTGCTGAAAACTGTAAAGCACTATAGAATTTAGAGACTCATTCATTCCAAAAAAAAAATCAAAGTAAATTTTACCGTATCTAGATTTAGCTACAGTTCCCAAACCTGTCAGCTCCTCAGGATCACCTGCGATAGTTTTGTTCAAAAACAGTCAGGCCTCACCCACAACCTACTGAATCAGAACCCTGGGCAGGAGAATTAGGAGGGGGCAGGAATCTGCATTTCAACCAGCTCCCCAGGTAACAGGTGGTGGGGTGTGTGGTTTGGGGCCAGGACTTCTGGGTCAGGACAGGGGATGCCAAGCTTCTATCTCCAGCCCAGACCCGACCCCTGAATCCCAGGCTCGTGTATCTAACTCACTGACACCTGCACCTGAATCTCAAATGTAGCACATCTGAAAATGATCTCCTGACCCGCCCCAAGCCAGTCCCCTACCCCACACTCTGTAGTTTTCTCCATTTCTGTTGATGGCAGTTCCATTCTTCTAGTAATTTGGGTCCAAAACTTTGACATTATCCTCAATCTGTCTAGGTCTCTCTCTCTGTTGTTGTTTAGCTTTTATTTCATAATCATAAACTTAACTCTGCAATTCAGCTAGACTTGGAGCGGGGAATGGAAAATGTGAAACCCAAAGCACTGCAGCAAAAGCACAAAGATTATAGGATGTCACGAGCAGATGAGGGTGAGGGATGCTCTACTGAGCTACGGAAGGAATGGGCTGTTTAAGATAAGGCACGAGTCGGATTTACTAGATTTGTCCACAGACAGCAATGGTGAGCTTCTTGCTGGTCTTGCCATTGCTGGATCCAGCGTGGTCCACGGCTGCCACACGGTTCATGACCTTTTCTACCTTGCCAAAGACCACACACCTGCCATCCGGCCACTCAGTCTCGACAGTGCAGATGAGAAACTGGGAACCACCTGTGTTGGGTCCAGCATTTGCCACAGACAAGGTGCCAGGACCTGTGTGTTTCAGGGTGAAATTCTCGTCATCAAATTTCTCCTTGTAGCTGGATGCCACCAGTGCCATGATGGTACCACCCTGGCACATAAATCCCGGAATACTTCTGTGAAAGGAGGACCCTCATAACCAAATCTTTTCTCCCCAGTGCTCAGAGCACGCAAGTTTTCTGCTGTCTTTGGAACTTTGTCTGCAAACAGCCTGAAGGAGATGCAGCCCAAGGGCTCGCTGACAATGTGGAAGAACACAGAGGGGTTGACCATTGCTAGGCAGCGCAGGGAGCAGCTCCCAGCGGTGGCGTATCAGTGTCTCCTCCTGAAATTCTGCTGCTGCCTCTCACCGACCCCACTGTTAACACCCTGGTCTGGGGCACCATCATGTCTCACTTGGATTATTACAATGGGTTCCTAACCCATCTACCTACTGCTACCCTGGATCCAACTACATTTCATTACAGCAGCCAGGGTAATCATGTTAAAATAAAAATTAAATTGTGTCATTTGTCTGCCTCAAACCCTCCAGGGGCTCCCTGTCTCAGAGTAAAAGCCAAAATGACCTCCAAGGCCCTCCGTGCTCTGGCCCTGACCTTGGCTCCCTCACCTCCAGAACTTGGCTCCTCCTTGCTCGTTCTGCTCCAGCCACAGTGGCATCTTCCCTGTCTTTTGAACCTGCCAGTCCTGTTCCTGCCTCAGGACCTTTGCATATGCTGCCCCCTTGGCCTAGAATGGTCTTCTTTCCCATATCCCCATAGCTTGTCCCCTCACTTCCTTGAAGTCTTTGTTCATGTGTTAACTTCTCAGCTCATACTTGATATTTCCTCCCTCATTTTGTTCTGTAGGACTTAACAACCTCCAATATTTGCTTCTCTGTTTTTGTCTGTCTCCCTCACTAGAATGTCAGCTCTATGAGGTCAGGGATTTTTGAGGGACAGTTTTATTCACCGCTGTATCCCTAGTATCTAAACATGGCCCATAGAGGGTGCTCAATAAATGTTCATTTTAATGAATGAAAGGGACACCTGGAGCCTGGAAGGGAGAAGTGACTTACTCAAGGTCACAGCCATCCAGAATCAATAGCTTTTGGTCTTGGAATGAACAAAGCACCAATGCCACAGCTCTGGCCTAAAGTCCTTCTCAGAGCCATGCCAAGCTCTGGAACCAAAGCCAGGCCAGCAGGACCTCATCCCTGGTACGGAAGGAGGGAAAGCCCAGCCCCAGGGGGTGCCTGACTGACTCTGCCAGGACCCAGGGGCTTACAAGACCAAGCCAAGGGGCTGCATGGGGGAGGGGCTCCTCTGAAGGAGGAAACCTGGAGATGGCAGGTCCTGCGCTGGTGGAGCCACAGCAGCTACGGGCAAGACAAGGAGTCACCTCCCCATCCCCTCCGGCTGCCTGAGCGCAGGCAGTGGAGACAGTTGCTGGGCCTTCCAGGGGTGGGGAGAGAGGAAGGCCGGCAGTTCCCAAGCAGGAGAGCATTAGAAGGTGAAGCTGCTGCAAGTAACCCAGAGCACAGGGGGCGGATTCCAAATGCCCCAGGCGCCCTTCCCATTGCTGGCCCCAAACCAGCAGAGGGCGCCCTGGCCCACAAGGTCCAGGCTCTGCCACCTTGCGCCCTCTGGCTGCCACACTAGTGGCAGGAGGGGAGCCCTGGATCTCCCCAGCCACTTCCAGGGGAGGGGTTCCAACTGCACAAGTGAAGATCCAAAGGCAAGGAGGCCTCAGCAGCCCTCGGTCTGGCCTGGGCCCACCCTGGCCAGCAAGGTGAGGCCAGTGACGACCACGACAGCCGCAGTGGGTAAGCACTCACTGTGGGCTGGGCTCCAGGCCTGGCTACTTTATACCCACCTGGCCCATGAGATACTTCTCCTCCCACCTCCACTTCACCAATGAGCAGACTGAGGATGTGATGCCAGATCGATCCCCTGACTCCTTCTCTAGGCTGCCCTCCCGTCTCTGTCTCTCCACCTGCTCATCCACAGATCAGGAACGCCTCCCTCCCAGCCCTCAGGACACGCAAAGAGGCTCAACCATGAGTTAAGAAGTATAAAGTGCAATACCAGCCAGCTTTTATTGAGGGCCTACTGTGTGCTGGGTCCTCCTCCCAGCTCCCTGCACTTCCCACTGGCCAGGGAAGAGGGTGGCAGGTGAGACCCATGTGTCAAGCTGGATAGGGAACTGAGGTGGAGGTAGAAGGTGGCAGAGGGGCCCCAGCAGCTGGGTCCTCAGCTGGGGGCAGGGCTCCTGTGTCCGCCCAGCTTGAAACTGAAGGCTGGGGGCCCTCCCTTCTTCCCTCCACCCCAGGCCCGGAATCAGGCTGGCAAAGTAAGAGGGCCTGCGAGCCCTGCCCTTGTGCTACGTGACCTTTGGGGAAGGGGACCCGTCTCTGAGTGGTTTCTCCCAATAGAAGACGAGTCCAGAGGGCAGAGTGGCCATGCCCAAGGTGGCAGCCAGGTCTCTACTGGGTCTATGGTTCCTGGTGGCGGCTCTTGCTCTGCTCCCTGGACAGAAATGGCCTATTCCCTGGTACTTCTCTGGAGTCACCAGCCTGACCTGGTGGGACAAAAGAGGTAAGAGGAGAGAAGTAGAAAGAACTAGAGTTGGACAGTGAGAGACAGAGACAGAAACAGATACAGAGATAGTGAGAGACACAAAGAGATAGAGATGGGCAGAGAGAAAGAGAGCGAGAGAGAGGGAGTTAGAGGTGGACAGAGAAATGCAGACACAGTCAAAGATACAAACAGAGACAGAGAGAGAGAAAGCCCGAGACAGAGAGAGGGAAAGAGAGAAGACAGCTGAGAAGAGGAAAGGGAGACCCAAACACAGAGTCGGTCGTTGAAGGCGAGAGAAAACCGAGGCCCACCTAGAGCTCATCCTGGGGGTGGGGATGGAGGCTGTGCCCACTGCTGCCGGCCAGGTCCAGGCGGGGGTCCCGCAGGGTCTTATAAGAGCCACTCCAGCTGATGAGGCGGCCGCTGTCATCGTCCCAGGGCGAGGACGTCTCTGTGTCGCTGAGCCACTCAGCGTCCCCCGCGTAGTGGGTGGGAGCAGCGAGCAGGGGCCGGGCTGAGAAGGCCCGCAGGTCCCGCGGCCAGAAGTGTGCCTTGTACTGCTCACTGGGAGGCGGGAGGCTGGCTCAGGGGGGCTGGGGTAGGCCCCTCCACCCAGACCCATGTCAGCCCGGAGCCAGGCACCTCACCCCCAGAGCACCTGACTGCCCTCCCCATCTAATCCTGAGGCAGGATTTCTCTTATCCCCATTTTCCAGATGGGGAAACTGAGGCACAGAACAGGAAAATCGCTTGACTGAAAACCACAGGGCATCACAGAATTCACACATAGATTGGTCTGACTCCAAGGCTAAGCTGGGCTATTCCTTGGTGACCAGAAGGAAGTGACTCAGCCCTGCCAGCCTCAGTCTCTCCACCTGCCCAGTGACGGGACTTACTACTTGCTGAGGTGGGCTCTCGAGACAGGCTGACCCTGCCCTGCCCCCATCTGAGGCTCACTTGGGGTGCTGGTCAAACATGATGGGCAGGAACTCATCCACGGGCAGCATTCGGCGCAGGGGCTGGGAGGCTAGCAGCTTGCGGGCGCCAGCCAGGCTCAGGACGTACGCCAGTGTCCAGTACGAGTAGCCAGCTACCACCAGGTGCGGCAGCCCCTCCACGGCTGCCTCCTCCTCAGGGTTCACCTGCTTCCGGCCGAGGTAGCTGCAGGTGACACCAGGGGTCCCAGGAGTCACTGTAGATGTCCCAGGACCCCTCAGGAGGAGGCAGACCCCTGGAGGCCCACCCTTCTCCCTGGCCCCTGGGGTCACAGGCTGCCTACATCAGGTCCCAAGGAAGTTTCTCCGCCTCCACCTCCTTCATCAGCCGCTCCAGCCGCATCTTGAAATTGCTTTCAAAACGCACGTCGTCCTCAAACACCACGACCTGGGCCAGGCCCCGGGCAACCACCTGTGGTACATGGTGGGGGAGGCTCTTTAGACCCCTCCCACCTGGCTGACTCTGACAGACACTCCTGGCCTCAGTTACAGGCCAAATGCTCAGCCCTGGCTGCGTCGCTCAGCTGCTAAAGGCTGGGCGGGGCGGGGGGGGCCTCCCTTCTTCCCTCCACCCCTGGCCCTGAATCAGACCGGCAAAGTAAGGGGGCCTGTGAGCCCTGCCCTTGCGCTACGTGACCTTCGGGGAAGGGGACCCGTCTCTGAGTGGTTTCTCCCGATGGAAGACGGGTCCAGAGGGTAGTCTTGCTCTCCAAGCAGATCACAATGGCAATCAGAACCCTTGCTGCAGTCACTGAGCACTGGGGCCACAGTGCTCATCTCCAGGGACCCTCAGGAGGCATGATGTCCCTGTACTGCGGCAAGGAGATGGAGACACAGGGAGATGAACCCACTCGTCCAAGGACACACAGCCAGGAAGTGGCAGAACTGGGATCTGAACCACATCTGCTGGACTCCAGGGCCTGGCTCCTCACTTCTGCCTCTTGGGCTTTCCTCGAGGAAGCTAGGCTGGGGGGTGGGGGGCTGGGGGGTGGAGGAAGGCCCTAGCCCCACACATCCCTGAGAAAAAATACTTTTTGTAACTGTTGGAAATGTGAAAAGAGCATGAGATCAGCACAGTAAGTGGTGAAACGTACATCATCCTTCAATCTGTTCAGAGGTAGCAGAAAAGCAGAAATATAAGCTCACACGCCCATATTCTGGCTACAGTAGAAAATAAAAACAAGGAGTGAGTCTGTGCTCCACCTCCTGGAGGGGGCGCCCCTTGGAGGGCCAGGCCCGGGTCCTCTCCTGCTGTGTCCAGGCAGTGACCTCTCCCAGGCACTCACACCCCAGCCCAGGGCTGAGGCTGCTTGGCCAAGCCCTAGGCCTTTCTTCTTCCCACACAGAACACACCTAACTCCTTCAGCCCCAGGGCCTGTGCCCGCACTGCCTTCCTCTGCTGAGAAGCCTCCTCTCCCTGCCCCTCAATGGCGAGGCCCACCCTGACCCCACAGGAGGCCAGGAGGCCGGGCCAGTCCGCACTCTCGAACAGCCTGTATATCCCCGCTCCGCGGCAAGCTTAGTTCTTTCTTGATTTCTGCGCCTTGCTCTGGTCCCTTTGCCCCAGGAGGGACCAGCTGCATTCTTCTTGTTCACCTCTGTGTTCTCAGAGCAGAAGCTCTCCTAGCACACAGCAGGTGCTCAGTGGAGACCGCAGGGTGAATAAGGTATAGGGTTGGGCCCTTAGGAGGCTGAAAGCTGCTGGCCGGGTCATTGTTAGTGTGCTCGGTCAACCCCCGGTCACACGAGTGCTGGCACAGAGCAGTGGATGGGGGTCCTCACCTCCTCCCAGATGGAGTAGTGGCTGAGGAAGCAGCCCACCTCGCCCTTGGTCAGTGTGCGGCCCGAGTAGGGGTCCTGGTAGCCGGGAAGCAGGTCCACGCCGAGGCTCCTCATGACACTGCTGTTGAGTGTCCTGAGGCAGATGGTATAAGGGGGTCAGGGGTGCCCGCCAGGGACCTGTCCAGAGGGAACTGGCCTGTGCAAGTTGGGGACAGTCACACTGGAGTCTGGTTGGAAGGAGGCTTCAGTCTTGTTACTGTTTCATGTGGCCTGAAGCCATCAGTGACTGGACCTGGAAAGCCACTGCCACCTCGGGCGGGGGGGATCCTAAGGGGAGGGGGCAGCAGTCTGAGGGGGACACACCCCAGGATGAATGCGGGGAACGCGGCGGATACTTCTTAGGCAGCGGCCCAAGCAAAGGATGGACATCCTGCAGTCCACAGGGCCGGGGCGTATGCAGCAAACAGCAGTGGGCACGTGGGGCCGTGTGACCCCTGGTTGCCGGGGGAACACGACTGGCCTGCTCCCACCCTCGCCCCGCCCATCAGGGACCTAAGTTCAGGATGGAAAAGAGTAACCCTGATAATCGTAATGAAGACATTATTAACCTTTGGGATACTTACTACATTTCAGGCCCTGGCTAAACCTTCACTGAACCCTTATAAGCCCCTAAGAGGAAGGCAGTTACTCGCCGTTTACACAGTAGGGCTGAGAGATGGAGGTCACGCAGCTGGTGACCACGCCCAGAAGCTCCAGACCCTGGGCCTTAACCACTGTACTCTCCTCCCTCAGGTGGGCTGAGGGAGGGCACCCTGTCCTGTTCTGTCTGCCCTGGGACTCTCCGAGACAGAATTACTCAGGCCCTGTTTGAATACCTCCTAGAACGGCAAACTCATTCAGCTCACTGTCTGCTTTTCCCACCCCCATGGAGCTGTGATGGACCACCCGGTCCCCACTGGCTGCCCAGGGTCCTGTCCCCACCCAGGAAGCCTCACCGGCCATCCACGGCATCCACCAAACGCCCAGAGATCTCCATCTCCCAGAGCGAACTCAGCATGCGCTCTCGGCGGTTGGGCCGGCGGGCCAGGCTGATGACAAACACCTGGAAGAGGAGGGGAGGCAGGGGAGTGGGTGCAGGGGGAGGGGAGAGCCCACCCACCTCCTGGCCCCAATCCTGCAGGCCGGGAGGACTTACCTCATCAAACCCCATCTTGCTGGGCCTCTTTGGGGGCCGGGACACATGAGCTGAGGCCCACATGGGGGGCCCATCCACTGCAGAGGAAAGCACCCCCCCATCATGAGTCCCTACTGGCTCTAGTCAGCGGCAGCCCTGGAGTCCTAGCACCCCTCGTTCCTGCCCCCTGGCAGAATACCCAGCAGGAGATCACGGAATCCACCTGCCTCCATTGTACGGATGGGCAGACTGAGGCCCAGGGGGAAAAGGGACTTGCCCAGAGTCAGGGAATGAGTTGGGGAGAGGCTTCAACCCCAGCGGTGGGGAGGGGGGACACACCGGCTCGCAGCCCTCACCCAGCGCTTCCAAGATCAGGTGGATGAAGTTGACTCTCTCATCCTCCAGCCCCTGGTGGGATTTCACAGGCACGTTCATGTACCCATAACGGTGCTCGTTGCACACGTGGGCCGAGACCCCTGCGGAGAGAGGCCGAGTGAGCACTGGAGTGCAGGGTGGGGCTCTCAGAACCCAGATGGGAGGTCCTAGGCCCAGTCCTGCCAGTGACCCACCACGTGAGTCCTGTCTGGGACCCGGCATTCCCACCTGGGCTTGGAGGGAGAAACGGCTTGGCTCAAACAATATCTAAGGGATCTTCCTGCCGAAATGGTTTATTCACGCAATAGACGCGTCTAGAGCACCAGCTGGCTGCTGGTGGTGAGAAAGACAGACAGTCCCTGCCCTCAGGGGATCAAGGTGAGGAAGGAGCAGGCAAACTCACACCTGGCTACAGCCACCTGATGCCACCGGGCGTTGCTCCACCCCCTAAATCTTTCCCACCTCTGCCCAACCCCCCTCGCCAATCCAGCACCATCACCTCTTGCCTGGATCCCTACACTTAACCCTACCCCCTCGCCTGCCCCCACCATGCTGTCCTCCACCTGGCAACCAGAGTGGCCTTTTTTATTCCTTCAATGTTTATCATCTTTATTATAATTATTTATTTAGCTTTTGTCTTCTATAGACTGTGAGTCCTCCAGGGCAGGCACATGGTATCTATTAAAAAGTTAACTCCAAGGCTTCCCTGGTGGCGCAGTGGTTGAGAGTCCGCCTGCCGATGCAGGGGACACGGGTTCGTGCCCCGGTCCGGGAAGATCCCACATGCTGTGGAGCAGCTGTGCCCGTGAGCCATGGCCGCTGAGCCTGCACCTATGGAGCCTGTGCTCCGCAACGGGAGAGGCCACAACAGTGAGAGGCCCGCGTACCGCAAAAAAACAACAACAACAACAACAACAACAGAAAAAAAAAAAAGAGTTAACTCCAGGCCCAGCATTGAGCACAAAGCCTGGCCCAGTGCAGGTGGTGGAAGCATGAATGATGGACACAAAACCCCTGTTCACGAAATTCCTACAAACCGCTGACCAATAAAGAGCGGCTGATACTCAAAGTAGAGGTAGGAATGAAAAAAATAAGGAAATAGGGAATTCCCTGGTGGCCTAGTGGTTAGGATTCTGAGCCTGGGTTCAATCCCTGATTGAGGAACTGAGATCCCACAAGCCGCCCGGTGTAGCCAAAAAAAAAAAAAAAAGGAAATACTTTTGCTTCTTCTCATTTTTTTCTCCATGTATTTGTTTCACCTTCATTCTCTTTCTGCACTTGATTTTTTTTTCTTCCTGCATCTCTGCACTGCAGATGTTGCTAGTACCTCATGCACACACACAGAAAAGATGACACTCAAAAAAAAAAAAAAAAAAAAGATAACACTCTTCTCCCTGGACACTTCTCACACACTGCTTGCCCAAGTGCAACACTTCTTGATTAAATCATCACTTCTAATTCAACTTGACCATGAGCAGAGTTCTCCACCCACCAGACAGCCTTCATGTCCTTGCCACCCATGAGTGCACACCATGAAATACATTCTCTGTAGCCTTCTCAAGATCTTTATTCCAACAGCAGTATCTCTGTCTCACTCTCAACATCGACTCTTCCTCAGAACTGGGTTTATCCCATCCAAACCCAAACACTTTTTTTCCTTTTTGTTTTTTTTTGGCGGCGCTACACAGCTTGCGGGATCTTCGTTCCCTGACCAGGGATCAAACCTGAGTCCTCAGCGGAGAAAGCAGAGTCCTAAGCACTGGACCGCCAGGGAATTCCCCAAACCCAAACACTTTCTAGTAACCTTCATCTTAAAAATAACCACTGACAACAGAATGATATTTTCTAGTGTTCGGATCCAATCACGTGATCCTCTGATGGCTGCCCGACACCCACAGGCTAAAGACCAGATGCTTGCCCATCAGGTCCACACAAGCTGGCCCCTGCCTACCTTTCCTGCCTCAGCCTGCACCATGCCCCCTTTGCTTACTGTGCTCCAGCTGCCTGCCTTCTTGCATCCCCTGCCACCACAGGGCCTTTGCACCTGCTGGTCCCATTGCTTAAAATGCTCTGTCCTGCTCTGTCTACCTTGTTAATGTCTGCCCATACTTTAGATCTCAGCCCCAAAGTTTACATCCTCCAGGAAGCCTTCCCTGACAGGTTAACTCTAGTCTAAGCTCCCAAAACACCTATAATCAAAAAGCTCTTCTTCCGGTCATTGTGACTGGACATTGATTTGTGTGATCCTTTGACTGACTGGACTGGAGGATCCAGGAGGTCAGAGACTGCCTGATTTTACTCACCGCTGTCTCCCCAGTGCCTGGCACCTGGTAGGTGTCCCATAAATATTTGCCTAATGAAGGAATACGTGAAAGTGCCATGGTGGGGACGGCCAGAAGGACATCTAACCTACTGGGGCAGTGGGCCCAAGAAAGGCTATGACCTGGAGGACACACAGGAATTAAAAAGATTAATTGCAGAGTGGGGAAGAGCACGCCAAGCAGAGGGAATAGCATGTGCAAAGGCCTAGAGGCCTGGGAGAAAGGCTCAAGGAGAGCTGTCCTCACCAGCAGCCTGACAGGCGTAGGCGAAGACGATGATGTCGTCGAAGGGCCAGGTATAGTTGGGGTGAGGGGGGTAGAAGCACAGCTGTTCTGTCCCCTCCGCCCGCAGGGATACCAGGAAGGTGGAGTGGACCATGGGGACACGGAAGCAGCCCCGGCGCTGGCGGTTCTTGGTAGGGAAGTAGTCGGCTGTGCGGCGGTAGTAGCCCTGGGGAAGGGGTGGCTCTGGGCTGTGAGAGGGCGCCCCTCCATCCCCAGCACACTGCTCCCCTGCCAGGGCCCACAGACCCTAAGGCCTTCAGTCTCTCCATGTCCCTCCTCTCAGACCTCAAGCCTCCTGAGGCCCCCGAACCCGGCCTTACCTGAGGGGTGATCCCACACCAGAAATTGGAGTAGTAGGTCTGAGAGTCCAGCATCGGGGCCACCACGGGCAGCCCCTGCTCGATCAGAAGCCGCAGTGTCTGGTTGTTGGTCAGAATGTTGTCCGTATCTGCAAACTGTGGGGAGGGGGATGTCACAGGCCCCAGCCTTGTCTGGGCTGCAGTCCCCCAAGGATTCACTGAGTGGGATCCCTCCAGATTTCCAGAAACCCAGAAAGTCTCCCAGGATCCAATGGGGTTCCCTCAGAGAGGTCTAACCTATAAACCAGTAGATCCGTTTCTGGACCAAGAATCTAGTCTGGGGCACTGGCTTGGGGATTGGGTCCAGAGATTATACCCGAATTGCTGATCTAAGAACTTTATCTGAAGTTTTAGGAAGTAAATCCAAAGACCTACTCTGAGCTCTAGTCCAGGGAACTAGGCTCAGTTTATACTCTGGGCTCTAGCCCAGGGATCGAGTCGCAGTATATACCCTGCACTCTGACTCAGGGATCCAGGTTTAGTACCAAGTCTGAGCTCAAGCATAGGGATCCAAGCTCAATATCTGATCTGGGTTCTGACCCAGGTTGCTAGCTGAAGGAGCCAGCCTACAGGTGGTTAAGTCACGCCAAGATTTCTGTCAAGGACAGGTGCCACCACCTGTGGGAAGCCCAACTGTAGGCCAGGCTTTCTTACCAGGATATAGTCAGCCCCCCAGTCCCTGGCAAAGGTCAGGGCTTCCTGTTTCAGCTCCATCAGAAACTGGTGCCTTTCTTTGGTCCAGTGCTTAGGGCCCTCTTCGTCTGGGTAGGACCTGAGGGGGTAAAACGATGAGATGTTCCCATGCGGTAGGTGCATGTGGTGTCCCTCTCTGCAGGGCAGTGGACAGAGCCCTGGTCTGGAGGCTGTGGCTCGGGGCTGTCCCTTTCCTTCTCTGGGCTGCAGCTGTTATCCATCTTCCCCAGAAAACGTTCCCCTCAGGTCACCACCTGGGCTCCCCCTCAGGCCTCCAGACCACAGCAGCATAGTCATCGCCCACAGCAGCCAGCCACTCCTGCAGCATCTCTGTGGTGGTGTCCACGTTGTGGTCTGTGGCACACCTGAGGACACAGGAGGAAGAAGGGTGAGGGGGCACAGCCACTGAAGGACCAAACCCTGAGGCAGCCTTGACCCCCGGAGCACCAACACTTGCAGGGCTGGCCTCTCCTGGGAGCAGAGGAAGCAGGTGTGCTCCAGAGGAAGGCAGGAAGCCAGGTCCCAATCATAGGTCTGTGATCCACTGTGTGACCTCAGGCAGGTTCTGACCCTCTCTGGGCTTCACTTTCTCCCTGTAACTTTAAGCTGTCCTGGCATGCTCAGGGGCTGAGAAGACAGAACTCAAATGCATTTTGAAGGATGAAAAGTACCTCAACTTTGAGGAACATGCCTGCCACATTCTCTGGTTACCTTCCTTCCCTGCTGTGTGACCACAGGTCAGCCCCCTCCCCTCTCTGAGTCAGGACTGGACAGAGGAGCTGCTGCTTCCCTCCACCAGATAGTTGTAATAACGACCAAACCACACTCTGAACGTCCCTGAGAAATGCTGATGGGCCCGAGCTCCGTTGCCACCACGAGTAGCCTCTCTGAAGGGGCTCTCATGACAGAGCGGGGTGCAGGGGGCTTAGCCAAGAGCCCAGGTTTTAGGTGATACTGCCCCTTTAAGTCAATTCCCCAGAAGTGAAGATTAACTACGTGTCAAGTCTTCTATGGGTGGGAACTAACTAACTCCCAAACTGGTAATTGTGGGCAGCCTCCCCAGGCCACCGGCTCCAAACCCAGCCCAACTTTGGTGTGTTGGGGAGGGAGGGTAGTTTGGTCATTTCTCTCAGTTTATCCCCAACCTCAGCTTGGGACTCCTCCCTGCTCTGGCTTCCACAGACTGTGGCCTCTGATTCCAGTGCCCTGCAGGGACGCCTAGGGGGAGAGACTGCAGGAAGGGGGCTTTGCCCTTGGCCGCAGGACCCAGCCCCTCTCCTGAGAGAGGCTGGAACCAGCCCAGGGGAAGAGGGAACGGGTGTGACTCCCCCATAGGGCAGCATGGAGCCCAGGGCTGAGAGCACCCTCACGGGCTCCCCAGGAACCCGGAGGCCTGCTGGTCTGTGCCACATCGGGCCCCAGGGGACGCCAGCTGCTCCTGTCTGCTCCGCTCCAAATCAGCCAACCACAGGTCCCACGGGTTCAGTTTCAGCTCTGAGGGCTAGGGCAAGAGGGACTGGGCCCAACTTACACCCAGAGGAGGTCCCAAGAGGTGGAATAGGGGCTAGAATTAGGGAATGGTGTCCCTCTGTCAACCTAAGGCCTCAGAGGTCAGTCTGCAGGGCCAGGGGGATAAGGGGTCCTGTCCGGGGACACGGGTTGCGGAGGGCCTATCTGAGAGGGAGGGGCCTGTCTGGGTGGTGTCTGGGCAGCGAGCAGATGGGGCCATCTGGAGCCCGGACTGTCGGTGGGGTTGGGGGATAGATGCCCGGTGGATGCCGATGCCCGGGTCTCTCTCACCAGAGGGCCATCCTGGCCCGGGGGTAGTCCAGCCGCTCCAGCGCGCCCAGGTAGTGGGGCAGAGAGTGCTCGGCATTGCGGGCCAGGATGGCAAGGACCACGGCAGGCAGCGGCGGCTCTGCGACGCCCGCAGCCTCGAGCCGCGGCCCCAGCAGGAGCAGCAGCTGGAGCAGCGGGGCAGCGGGGGCAGCACGCATGGCGGGCGCTCTGGCGGCTGCGGCGGCCCCCGGGGCTCCCAGCCCAGCCGAGGGTAGTGGGCGGTGCGGTGCGGCCCAGCCGGGGCGGGGCCTGGGGCCGGGGCGGGGCCGAGGCGGGCCGGGAAGGGGTTGTGGGGGGCGCACCCCCCAAAGAGTGGACTCCCACTCCTAACCCCTATTCGTGGATCCTCAAGTGTCCTCTCCTCGACCAGGGGCATCGCAGGGCCAGGGCCCGGACACCCGCCCCGGACGCGATCCAGGAGCAGCTCCCTCCCGGCTGGAGGGTCGTGGGGGACGGCATCCGAGCCGCCCGGGCATCTCAGAATGCTCGACTACGAATCCCTGGGCGTGCAATCGCCAGAATCCGGCTCCACTGAGCGCCCCTGAATCCGGATTCCCTGGCCATCCATCTGACCCTCTGACCTGAGCCGCAGACCCCGCGGGGCGGGACCCACTGGGCCGCGGCCTTTCCGGGTTCCCCCGCTCCAGCCTCCTCCACCGCCCCCGGGCGCCCTCTGGCGGGCCCAGACGGAATTTCTCAGACCAGCCAGCCGACGCGTGGGCGGAAAGACCGGCTTGGGGGGCGGGGAGGGGGTCCCCCTGACCTGCAGACGTCATCCCGCCGCGGTCCGAGCCTGACGTCCCCCGCGCGTCATCGTCCTCGCCTCCGTCGCCAGCACTGGCACTGCTCCGGCCCTTTAGGAGAGCAAGGCCTACTCTTAGATTGAGTGTAGAACATGGGGCACCACTCAGCCCCTCACGGTGACCCAGCCCCCTCCAAAGCAGTGTGACTCCTGTGTCTGGTCAGAGTCGGGGTCCTAAGGCCCCTGCTGAGATGGAAGAGGGTCCCCAGACTCTCTTAGGGCAGGGGAGGGGAGGGGTCTGGAGGCACCAGTGGTGGGTTCTAGCTCCTCTCTACCACCAACCTCAGGCAGGCCGCTTTCCCGGAGCCTCAGGGCCTCCTGGGTAGAAGGGCTGCTAACAGCACCCACCTAGGAGGGTTTGCAAGGATTCCTTGAGAGCGTGAATGCACTTAATTCTATGCATGGGGCCTGGCAGGCGGGAAGAGTTCCTGGGGCTGGAAGACAGAACTGGAGAAGCCAGCCTCTCCTTCCATTCAGCCCCTCACCCATGGGAACCTACTCTCCTATGGCACCTTTGGGTCCGCCTTCAGGTTCTTCCCAGGGTCAGGGAGGGGGGCTAAGCCACTGCAAGAAAAGGGGTGGGGGCCCAGCAAGGAACAGCCTGGTGATGGGGCAGCATGTGGAGGCATCAGATCCCAGAGTCCTGGTCTCCAGCCCAGCTCCAATGCCTCCAACAGCTTCCAGGTGGGGCTGCTTCAGAGCCAGTGCCCTGCAATGGAAGGCCTGAGGCCCCCTGAAGCATCCTGGGGAAATAATGAGTCCCCTCCCTTGCATGGCTGCCTCTGCTGGAAGGCACTCCCAGCCCCAGAAAGGGGATACCCTTTTTTTTTTTTTGTCATGCTGAGCAACATGCAGGATCTTAGTTCCCTGACCAGGGATTGAACCCGTGCCCCCTGAAGTGGAAGCGTGGAGGCTCAACCACTGGACCGCCAGGGAAGACCTGGGGATAGCAATATCCCCCACCTCACCCATCCCAGGATCATCCCAGAGCCTCTGCCCATGCTATTAGTCATGGGGCTTCCAGATTCTTCTCTCACCTCAGTCGTCGTCCTCCTCCCAATGCACTGACCCCTCCCATCTTCACCTCTTTCCCTCCCCAGTCCACCCAGTGGTCTAGCCTGTCATTGACTCCCTTGCCCCAGGGTTCTCCCATCATTCCTGCCTGAAAAAACCCTACAGCCATCTTGCTTTGGGGCACGTTAAGACTGCTGCACACTCCTGATCTCCACTCTCCACTGGACTTTCACTGAGCCCAACAATCCAGTTTCCCTGTGCTGCTGCCCCTGCTCCTCTGTGGCATTTCACACGCCCGGGTCTTCTGAAGCCCTCACTCCACTCCTTCTCCTCCAGTGAAAATCTTCCTGCCTTCTTTGGAAAAAGAGAAGCCATCACCTGAGAACTCTTATTTCCAGCCTCCAAACCTTCCACGCCCTGCGACCAAGCTGGCCTGTGCTCTCACGGCCTATTACCATGGAAGAGGCACCTCTTCCTCATAACAGAACCATCCTTGGACTCCAAAAGCCATTCTCTTGCCCTTCCTGGATCACCAACATCCGTCTCTTCTGGATCCTTCCTTCAACATTCCAAAGGACTTAAACCTCCCCCAACTTAAAATGTGAATACAGGGACTTCCCTGGTGGTCCAGTGGTTAAGACTCCATGCTCCTAATGCAGGGGGCCCTGGTTTGATCCCTGGTCAGGGAACTAAATCCCACATGCCGCAACTAAAATCCCTCATGCCGCAACAAAAGATCCTGCATGCTGCAACGAAGATCCCACATGCCGCAGCTAAGACCTGGTGCAGCCAAATAAATAAATAAATATATTTTTTAAATATATGAATACAGTCAGCTGCCTGCCTGTGCTTTGCTCCCGGTCTCACTTCCTCACCTTCATTCGCTGATTGACACACACCAAGGCTGCTCCAGCCAAACTGCTCCCGTCAAGACCGGCATCCTCCTGGCCCCTCATCTAAGAGGGCTCCCTCCAGCAGCCGACCTCATGGACCACTCCCTCTTTCTGCAAAACTGACATGTGTCTCTGCTTCTCACCTGGACCCACATTCCATCTGTCTAAAACAGAACCCCAGTCTTTCCCCCAAACCTGCTCCCACTCCGGTGGCCTCCCTCAAGCTGATGACAAGTGCCTCTCTCTCAGCCCACTCCTCATCCTGGCTAGACCACCTCAATGTCTCCTGCACGTGGCCACTTGCACGGCTCGGCATCAGCACCACTCACCTGGGCTACAGCACCTGCCAGTACTCACCCCCGCGCCCGAGGCTTTCTCCCTGGAAACTGATCTTCACACAGTGGTGCTTTCTCAACTGCATGGTGTTACACCCTTTGGGGGCTGCCATTGCCCTCAGCATAGAGCTCAAACCCCTCAAGGGACAAGGAGGCCCTTCGTGGCCTGCCTGCTGCTTCTCCAACTCCTCTGACCTCCCCTCCCCTATCTCCTGCTCCAGCCAAATTGGACTATGTACAGTTTCCAGAACACTTCATGCTTGAAGACCTTCCCACATCCCTTTTTTTTTTTTAATTCCTCTGCTTGAACTGGGCCAACTTCTACAGGCCCTCTGGAAAGGCTTCCCTGATGTCATGTCAGGGGGACCTACTCCTACAGGGAATCCTATATAATCCTATTCATTCAGCAAATATTTATTGAGCACACGCTATGTGCAGGAAGAATTCTAGGTACTGGGGATACAGAGGTACAGACAGTCTCTGTTCCTAAGGTGCTCACATTCTGATGAGGGAAGGCAGACAGGAAACAAGCAAACTGATAAATTAATAGATAACTTCGAAGAACAGTAAATGCTATGAACAAAATAAAACAAGGTAATGAGAACAGAGAGTAGCTGAGGGTGGGAGGCAACATTGAATAGAGGGGTCAGTGAAGACATTTCAGAGCAAAGGGGAGCCAGCCAAGAGCAGATCTGGGGAAGAGTGTTCCAGATGGAGGGAACAGGTGGGAACAAGCAAGGAGGCCAGGGTAGCTGGAGCAAAGTGAGCAAGGGGAGTGTGGTAAGAGGTGAGGACCACTTAGGGCCTTAAAACTATGGCAGGATTTTGGATTCTTTTGAAAAGTGCAACACGAAGACACTGGAGGGGGTAAGCAGAGGAGTGACAGGATTCCTCTTAAAAAGATCGCTCTGGCTGCAGCTCAGAGGGCGGACCATGGGGGCAAGGATGAAAGCCCAGGAGAGCCTGGTACTGGGAGAGATGACGGTGGGCAGGGCTGAGATGTAATGGAGGCAGAGCCCACAGCCTTATGGGATTAGATGTGAGAGATGGAGCGAGGAGTCAGGATGACTCACAGGGTTTGAAGTGGGCTGGGTGGTGGGATAGGTTCTGAATGGGGAAGACCTGAGAAGCAGCAGGTAGAATGTGAAATCAGGTTCTGCGTTGGACCTTATTTTGAGCTGCCTTTTAGACTCGCAAGTGGAAAGGTCACATGCCATGCCTGCCCAGCTGTGAGTTCTGAGGCAGGGACCCGTCTGCCACTTTCACCATTTTATACCAGCCCTAGAGCAGGGCCAGCCGGGCACTGGGTGGGCTCTCAATAGAAACATGATGAGGTCATAAGAACCTACTGTATGGCACAGGGAACTCCACTCAATGCTCTGTAATGACCTATATGGGAACAGAATCTAAAAAGGAGTGGATATATATATATGTATAGCTGAATCACTTTGCTGCACAGCAGAAACTAACAACATTGTAAATCAACAATACTCCAATAAAAATTAATTTAAAAAAAGAAATATTATGGGGTTACTGACTAGGGTGGGCTGACCAAGCACCTGTGCTCCTACTTACACTCATTTTTTTGCCTTCACATATAATAATATGGCGAACTCTGCAAAGGTAATATTGCGCCAAACCCGCCGAAATTCTAAAGCAGTGGTTCTCAAAACATGGTCCCTGGACCAGAGCCAGCAGCAGCGTCACCTGGAAATTGTTAGAAATGCAGATTCCTAAGCCCCTCCCCATATCTACTGAATCATAAACTCTGCGAGTGGAGGTTAAACCAACAAGCCTTTCAGGTGATTTTGATGCCAGCTCAAGTTTGAAGCTGCTATTCTATGGGCCTAAGGCCTCATTCTAGGGGTCACATAGGACCCCAAAAATGATTGTTTTGGGTCCATCTGGCTGAATAGGACCCAGACCACCCTGGACCAACACATAGTTGGGCTCTGGATTCCCCTCCCCACAGCATCTTCACTCCCGTCCCTCAGCCATTGTAGTTCTGGCCAAAGCCAGGTGGTGGCGCCAGTGCCTCAGGCTCCACCCTGGCTTCCGGAAACAGAGACCCTGGAAGAATTGTCCCCCTCCCCGGCACCCTTCTTCTCCCCTCTGGGAGCCTCAGCTCCAAGGTCTGCCTACAGGCAGGGACCCTGAAGAGTGACCTTCATCAGGGAGAGGGGCGCTGAGGTTGGCACACCCAAGGTGAAGGCCAACCCCCTCTTCCTGGAGGTTAGGAAGGTGGGCTAGAGGAGCCCCCTAGGTCAGAGAGAAATTAGGGGTGTCTGGCCTGTGGGGCTTGGGGGTCAGGAGCCCTGGCAGGTGGCTGTGGTCCAGTGGACCCTGGTCACACCCCCATTAACCCTCCACCTTCCCTGCCCAACCTAACGCGAGGTCTCAGGTGCCGTTTCCCTGCCAATGGGTGGGGGCAGCCTAAAAGTACCCCAGGGCCCACACAGAGCCCCAGGGTTGTGGGTCCTCACAGCCTGGCAGCCAAGCAGGATGGGAACGGGGGGCCTATGGCAGGGGGGATGCACGGATGGAGTTCTTACCAGCTGCGAGCTTCACATCTCCTGGGTTGGGGGCTCTCTGGGCCCCTGTCCTGCTTTGTGGCCAAGGGAGCCCAGGATCCTGGCCAGAGCAGGAGCCCACACCCTGCTCCTGGTCCTGGTGCAGCTCGGCAGATGGGGGTTCAGGAGCCCCAGTAGGCTCCCTCCTACATGAAGTTCCAAGCCCGGTTCCAAGCGGACCCAGGGCTGAACGCCAAAGTCTTGCCCCCCATCTGCTCCCCTGCCCCTCATCTTTCCTATTTGAGGGGAGACTGAGACCCCCAAATTCCAGATGGAGTCACCACTCCGCTTAGACATAGCATATCTTGGTCTCTGGTCGAGGAATCTGCCCATGCCCCCTCATCTTCCAGGGTCCCACCCAATGCCCACCCCACCCCCAAAGGACCACCCTCTCGCTCTTGGCCATGCCCTCCTCTCCCAGGAGCCCAGATGTGGAGCTGTCCTCCTCTGAGAATCTGCCTCTGTCCTCAGGAGGCTGGGTCCAGGCCAGCTGTTTTCCTCGTGTAGCCAGCTGTTTTGCCCATCAGGAAGCAGCCCTGGCTCCTCTGCTAAAATCGTGGCAGTCCCGCTGGGCCAGGGCCCGGGAGCTGTTAACTCCTCTGGGGCCAGGCAGCCCCTTCCCCTCCCAGCCTGACCCCTTCTGCCTTCCTCTGACCTGCAGGAGTATCGTGTCGCAACACTTCTAGAAACCCCCAAGCAGACCAAGCATTGCTATCCCCACCCCCACTCAGCAACTGCTAACCCGCAGCCCCTCCCTCCTCTCAACAGAGCCTTGTCCTCAGGTGACCCCAGGTGAGAGGAAGGTTCAAAAGGATAGATGTTACCCCATTCAGAATAATAACAGTAATAGCTATCATTAACTGTCTGCTGTGTGCCAGGCATTGTGCTAAGTGCTTGAAATGTATTACCTAACTTAGTTTTCACAACAACCCTGTGAAGTAGGGAATATCTTCATCTTATAGATGAGAAAATAGAGGCATGGTGAAGCTAAATCACTTGCCCAAGCCCACACGGAACTGGGGTTTGAAACCAAAACCGGGCTGCCTGCCTCTCTCTGCCGACCCTGGTGGTCCTGGAATCCCGGTTGGTGTTGCTATTTAAGTTTCCCCGAGCTTCTCTCTCTCTGATCTGGGCCTCAGTAGCACCATCTGTGAAATGGGAAGCTCACGGGTGGAATTACCACCACCACCCACTCCGTGGGCTGAGTCTGGAGCAGTGCCAGGCTCTGCGCTCAGCACCTTCCAAGTGTTTATTAGTGGATCATTCCTCTCGGTGGCTGCGGTCAGCCTGGGCTAAGATCCCAGCTCTGCTGCTTCCTGGCCGCCTAGTTTTGGGCAAGGGACTTTACCTCTCGGAATCTCAGTATCCAAAGTTAGAAAATGGATAGAAGAACAATATCTACTGCGTCCTTGATTTTGTTGTGAAAAGGATGAGATAATGCAGGTAAAGCGGTTAGCAGGTACCTGACACAGAGAGAGTCGGTGGGAAATGTTGCCCCTTTACTATCACGACTATAAACGACAATCCGGAAGGATCTGAGTGGCCCACCCACCATTGTGCGCCCCCATGCCCAGCACGGAGCGGGCACATAGGAGGGCTCTGTCATTTCTTGTGAATGAATGCACCCTGGTCCAGTGATACCCACGCGAGAGCAAAGGCTGCGAGAAGGGGCACAGCTTATCCAGATCACACAGTTAGCGGGGTAGAGCAGTGGGAATCCCAAAGCGCCCTTAACTCTTCCTGAGCCCGGAACCTGGTCTGCCGGGAAGGGGAGGAGAGACAAGGGAACAGGGACAATCCCAGGGCTGAGACGGCCCAGAAGGTGACTGGGCTGTGGCTGGGTGGGATCTCAGGGTCTGGGAATGACCCCTCAGGATGCAGTGACCCGTGCTCTCCCCCTTTGTCCCCTCCCCCCTGCCCACCATGGGTCAGCTCCCTGGTCCCAGCCTAGACATCTGGAACTGGGGCAGACAAAGGGCTGCGAGGAGGGACAATAACCTTCTGTCCATTTTCAGATGCCGGGCCGGGCCTGGCCAGGGCTGGGGGCCGGAGCCCCGGCAAGGCGGTGCCAGGCCCCCCGTGGGCAGCGGACAATGTTGGCAGTGATGGAGAGGAGGCATTTCAAAGCGTTTTGTTCCCGCTGACCCCCTCCCCCCAACATCTCGCCCCAGCTCGGGGTGAGGCCCCAGCCCCACCCCCAGCCACCCAGGCCCCTGCTCCGGGCGGCTTGGGGACCGGCCACATTCTTGACCTCAGGGGAAAAGTTTAGACTCTTTGCGCCCTGGGCAACAATAACAGTGTCACAGAACTGATTTAGGAGCAGCACTTACCATCACAAAGCGACAGACAAAGAGCCAGGGCTGAGAACGCGCCGGGCCTCTGCGTCTACTCTTCCAACCGCTGCTCGCTTCTCTCCTGGGCACTGCCTGGGCAGGACTGGGAGCCAGGGCCCGACCCTGGGCACGGAAAGCCAGGGCAGGACTCGAGGTGGGAAGGAGTGAAGGAGAAGAGACAGGGGATCCAACAGGGAATGAGGGGACCTGAGAGCTTTCCTGCTGAGAAAGCCCTTCCCCACTCTGGGCCTCAGTTTCTCTCTCTGTAACGAGGAGGCTAAACGATAAGGCTGAAAGCAAGAGGCTGCGATCCTGCGGGCAAAAGGGTCTCAGTGACGATGATGATGATGATGATGAGAGGATTTACCACTTCATTCTGGGCACTTCACAGGTGCCAGGCACTGTGATCACTGACCCCTTTCTGCCTTAAGCCACCCCCCCACACTTTTTCTTTTTCTCTTTTTCTTTTTTTTAACGATGGCAAACACTCAGGCAGCATCCTCTGCCTCTTACTCTCCCAAGAGAAGAGCGATTATCAACGGCAAATGGCAGCTGCAGAAGCAACACCAAGAGCAGGTTTCACACTCAGGAGAGAATGCTGTGCCTCCTCCTCGCGGTTTCCGGTGCTCTACACGTTCAGAGAAACTTTTCTAGTAACAAACTACAGACATGATTCCTCAAAGTAGAGTTTTTCATCCGCTTTTATCATTTAATCCTCACCAACCGCACAAAGCGGGTGTACCATTAACCCTAGTTTACAGTTGATAACTGAGGCTCAGAGAAGTTGAGTCACTTGTCCAGGGACACACAGCTTGGAGGTTATGGAGCCGAGACATGAGGCAAGGCTGGTTCTCTTCTGATTATAGATTATACTGCAGTGGGAAGGAGAGAGGGACAACGAGGCAGCTGGACCCTGCTGAGTCCTGGGTGGGAAAGCCTGTCCTCCCAGCCAGAAGGCTATGAATAAATAAATGTCTGATTATCCCCAGGGGGAACTCCACCCTTGGAGCAGGTGCCTTTAAAAACTAGAATGATTCTTGTCTGTGAGCAGAGGTTGGCCTGGGCAGACACCCAGATGCGGGGACTGGACACAATGACCTCTAGTGGAGACCTCCTAGGAATTAGAGGCAGGATAGGAGAACATTTAAGGGCTCAGGGCACTGGAGCCAGGCTGTGAGTTCGAATCCCAGCTCTGACTTTTCCTGGCAGTGGGTCCACGGACAGTTACTTCTACTTTCTGTGCCTCAGTTTTCCAATCTGTAAAACTGAACCCACCTTTTAGGAGTGTGGAGACCATTCAGCGAAGTATATGCAAGGCCTTAGAACAGCATCTGACTCAGTGAGGGCTGCCTGTTTCTATTCAGGAAGGTGCCATGGCCAGGGCACCTCAAGGTGGGCACTTTGGGGACCCTGTAGCAGGCAGTCAGCTGTTGGCCTTGCTTTCCAAGGAGTGGTTGGGCTTTGATTACAGCATAAGGGACTACAGTTAGACCCTGAGACCTAAGGGGGCCACATTCTCTGGGATCTGTAAGGTCGAGGCCAAACCATGCCTTCTCATCAGAAGAGATTGTGGCTTCTCTGATGCCTGGGCAGGGGTTGCTTGGCCCTGGGCATGGTGCCTGGAGAGAGGATAGAAAGGGAAGGATGCCCTGGGAGGTGCTATCCAGAGTCTGCCCTCCCCCAACTGCCCCTGAAAGCCAGAGGGACCAAACTGTATGTGGAGGGCGAAGGCAAGGTGGCCGAGCACAGCGCCCAGAGCACAAATAGTACTGCCCTTGGCGTCATAAGGGGGCCTGGTGGGTTTGAGTTCCAGTTCCACCAACTCGGTGTGTCACCCAGGATGAGTTGCTACCCCTCTCTGAGCTCATTCCAAAAGTCTTTTAGGATCCAAAGTGTTCAAAGGAGACCATCACAGGAACCTCTGTGATTCCATAGGTCTTAAGCAAAAGGTTGGCTTGGAATCTAGAAGTCCCGCTCCCAGACTCCAGCCCCTTCTGTCTCCCTTCATCCCCATATCACCTCCAGCTCTTCTAATCAACCTTTTGGTTCCTCTCACCAAACTACAAGTGCCACACGCACCGCAGACAGAGGGTGAGACAGTCCGACAGAAAATGTCACAGATTTCTGGGGACGCATAGGGAGCCCCGACAAAGCCTCCCGCTCCCTCACTGCCCGGCTGTGGTTCCAGAGGAGCACTCACCTGGGCAGAGCATCTTGGGGTCCCCTCGGCCCGGGAGGTGGATGGCACTGCTGGGGCCATCTCTGGCACAAGGTGACTTGCCTACCCAGTTCCCGCTGCTGAGAAGGGCTGGTCAGGCAGGCCCTCAGGTGCTAGCCCGCCCTTCCCGGGCACAGATTTTCCTGGCATCTGCTGGGCAGGAAGGGCACTGGCTGGGGGTTGGGCAGGGGGGCAGGGAAAGATTGGGGCGAAGGTGTCTCCTGGAGGGCTTGTTCCCAGTCCCTAAACCCACTCCTTTTCTGGACACTGTGGGCTGAGGGTCCAGGAAGCCATAGGCCCTCGGGAACCAAGGGAGGGTTGACGGGGCGAGGTTGAGACGAGCCCAGTCCCCTGCCCCATCCTGTCCCCCGCCCCAGCAGGCCAGTACAGCCCAGGCTGAGGTGTTTGCTTTTCCTGTCTCCACACTGACTCCATTCAGAGAGGCCTTTTTCCACCCCGGGCCAGTGGCCAGGGAGCCGGGGCACCAGGGAGAGAGATCACCACCCCACCCTCCCGCCTTTGCAACCCCTTCTGCCATCTTCACTTCAGGAACCTCAGCCTCAAGAGCTTCCTGGTCTGGGGGGGACTACGGCAGGGGGGCCCACCCTGGAGAAGAGGAAAAGAGGGAAACCAAATGGAAACGAGGGTGGTGGGGGAAGAGGGGTGCGAAGTGAGGTCAGGAAAGACGAGGAAGAGGGACAGGGCTGTAGGAGGGCCAGTGGGGAGAGCAGGGCTCCTAATGCAGGGAGCCCAGGCAGAGGTGGGCGGGACGGGGGGCACAGAGCCCGAGCCACGGGGCAGGGGGCTGGCACGGGAGGCAGGGAGCACCTTTACAGGCTGCCCCAGGGCCGCCCGCCTGGGCTCTGTGCCGTCGAGGCTGGGAGCTCCTGACTGGCCCCTGAAGAGCAGCCTCCTCCTGTCTCTGGGACCTGGGCCCAGGCGGGGCTGTGACCTGGTCTGGGGCCTGGGGAAGGAGGAGGGTGAAAAGTTTCCCCAAGTCAGAAGGCCACGGGGGAGGCATCTCAGGGGGTCCTGCTCTTTGCTCTCTCTGACTGTCATGTTGGTACATAAAGGGGGTAGAAAGGTCAGATGTGGTCTTTCAGGCCCGTGGGAAAAACTCTGCCCATTTCCCTAATCCATATTTATTGGTGTGAGACAGTGGGGTGAGAGGAAGCCCCCTGCCCCCACCCGTCGCCCCAGCCAGGCCAGGTTAGCACTAAGAACAGGCTCCATGTCACCCAAATCCTACTCTTTGTCTCCAGATTGGCTCCAGAGTTCTCCCCCTTTCCTCCTCCCCTTTGCTCCCCCCACCCCCCTTTGGGGTTGCCAAGCAACTGTGGAAGGGTAGCTGAGATATTTTCTTTATTACAAGCAAAGGCAAGACAGCATCATGGCTCCAGGAGGGGAGCAGGGTAGGGGCTGGGGGAGAGGGCGTCTTGTGCTCTGGGGGAATCTCGCTACCTCAGTCTGCTCATGGGCATGGGCAGTGGGGAGACAGGGCCTCAGAGCCCAAGAGAAGGGGGAAGATGGGGAAGATGGAAGGGAGTGGTGGTGGTGGGCTGGGTGGGTGCACAAATGTTGACCCAGTCTACATCATGCTAGAAGAAGCAGCAGTGCTCAGAGACCCAGGCCAGAGCCCCTCACCTGTCACCCACCAGCTGTGCATCCTAGGCCAAGTCACTTCCCTTTTCTGGGCCTAAGGCTCCCCTTCGATAAAATGAGGATAGTAACATGTATTATCTTAGTTAGTGCTTACATTAACCCCATGAGACGTTTATTTTCCCCATTTTACGGGTTTAGGAACCTGAGGCTCAGAGATGCGACGTGATGTGCCTCGCAGGTAAGCGGCAGAGGTGAGATTCTTGAGCCCTGACCATTTTCTTAATACCAGCTTTACTGAGATGTAATCCACATACCATACAATTCGCCCATTTAAAATGTACAATCTAATGGTTTTTAGTGTATCCAGAGTTGCACAACCATTGCCACAATCAACTTTCGAACCTTTACATCACCCCCAAAAGAAACCCCATACCCATTAGTTTTCACTCCCTGTTCCCCCCAAACGTCTCCTCCCTTCATCCCTAAGCTATGATTTTTTGCTTTCTGTTTCTATAGATTTACCTATTCTGAATATTTCCATAACTAATCAGACAATATGTCTGAGTCCCAGCTCTTAACTTCCAATGGCTCCAACGTCACCGGGTGCTGGGAAAATAGACGTGTCAGATGGTGGCTTGGGTACGAACATGGCCTTTGCTGATAGACAGACTTGGATGTAAAACCTGGGCTCTCCTGGAGCCCGCGCGTTGCAACTACTGAGCCCACGTGCTGCAACTACTGAAGTCCGCATGCCCAGAGCCCGTGCTCTGCAACAAGAGAAGCCACCGCAATGAGAAGCCCACACACTGCAACGAAGAGTAGCCCCCGCTCGCCACAACTAGAGAAAGCCCGCGTGCAGCAACAAAGACCCAACACAGCCAAAAATTTAAAAAAAGTATAAATAACCTGGGCTCTGCACCTGGGGGCAGTCACTTCCTCTCTCTGGGCCTCGGGTTCTTGGTCTGTACAATGGGAACAGTAACAGCGTTCCTCACAAAGCTGTCATAATCCATGAGAAGTGCTTAGCCCAGTGCCCAGGACTTAATATATGGTCGTTTTGAACTGGATTACAATGACCCATGCATCCGCCCATCTATCTATCCCTTTACCCAGGCATTTAATAAAAGTTAGCACCTTCTAAGGGTCTGGCATTCTTCTAGGTGCTGGGGATGTAGCAATGAATAGGACATGATCCCTGTCCACGGAGGGCTTACATTCTAGTGGAGAGACAAATTCGACAGTGGGTAAATATCAGGCTTTCAGAGAGGGATACGTGTAATAAAGACAATGGCACAGCATGATGGGATGAAGCATCCCAGGTTGGGGAGGAAGGCTTCCCTGCCCTTCCTTCACTCATCTCATGGAGAGGAACATCTTTTGTAAACGGAAATATACTATGCAGGGTGTAGAGGTTCTTAGGATCCCCTCTGAGTGGGGTCAGTGGCCTGGCTTTGTCACCTTCTGAGATTGGGGATGTATCAGGTTGTCAATTCATTTCCAAGGCAGGTTGCTCAGCTCGTCACCATGTAAGAGCACTGGCTGCTCTTACAGAACTCTGCACGGATGGGGCAGTGGGAGCCACGAGCAGGCAAGGGCCTGGCCTGGGGAGACACATTGAGTCATAGCAGGGCTCTTTCCTCTCTCCCGGGCCACGGTGAAACCGGATGAAAGGGAGCGTTTGGGGACAGGACTCCAGGGTTGGATATATCTGGATCAGAGATGCAGCCTGACCGACCTGTTGCCACAGCTGTTTCCTGTGCACCTGCCTGCCAAGCTTTGGTCATGAGCCTGCCTCTGAAGCACAGGATCGAGGCTGCGGCATGAAGGAAGCCCCCTTTAGTGAGCACCTCACAGCGATGCGTCCAGCTCCATACCTAGAACCTCATCTGAGTGGCTACATTAGGCACCCACAGTCAATTCTTTATTCATTTTCTCTTCTATTCAGCTGTCCCAATGTCTGCTTTTTCATCCATCTGTCTATCCATCCACCCATTCATTGAATTATGACTCCTATACAGCATTCATTCATTCATTCAACAGACAATTACTGAGCATATCCTTTGTGCCGGGCAGTGTTTGGACTAGTTCCTGGTCAGATGCCAGTCCTGGTAGGAACGGCATGCCTAACTGGCGGTGTGGGAGACTTTGCCACCTTCTTCCTGAGAGCTGGTCTTTCTTAACAAGGGAGAAGGGAGAGAGCAGAGGCTAGGAAGAGTTGAGTGCATGCCTGAGCCTGAACGTGTATATATGTGTCTGTATACGTTGGAAGATAATGATAAAACCTGACTGCAAGCAAATGCAAGGCATGTTTGGACCTTCCCAACACCATGAGCATCTAATAACCATCTCTAGGGACACAGGACCGGCATGATGGCCCCATTTCACAGAGGCAATAACTAAGGTTCAGTCTACTGGAATTCACATGCCTGGAAGCCCGAGGCAATGCTGCCTCTCCCAGCTGTTTTCCCACATCCTCCCCGTTGGAATGAATCACTCAGTCTTCTATAATCCCAGAGAATTTTGCTAATGCTTCAGTTAAAGGGTTTTCCCCTGGCTCCGCTCCTTTCACTGGGGCTGGCTCCTTTTGCTGTGTGTCTGTCTGTCCACTGGTCCACTGGATGGATACTTCTGGACAGGCAGCATCAGACTCTGTTCATCTTTCTTTCCCCCACCCCCCAGGCTCCAGCGTACACACAGTACACCACAGGTGCTCACTAAATGTTACTCATTAGTAACAAGACTGTCAAAAACACAGCTGGGGACTCTGCTCTGCATCACCTAAGTCCAGGTCCCCCCACCAGCTCTCACCTGCAAACCAGCAGTAGCCTAACTGGTCTCCGTCGCTGACCAGCTTGCCCCTATCCCGCCCCCCTGCCTCCCATTTGCTACACTCCAGGGCCAGCACACCTTTAAACATGTAAATCTGAACTTGTCAAACCTCTCAGGATCCCCACTGCGTTTAGGGTAAAATCACAAACCCTTCCAGTGTCCTACAGGGCCCGCTGGGGTCAACCCCAGCTCCAACTCCACTTCCCCTTCGTGCTCCAGCCACGCCAAATCTCCTTCCTTCCCAAAACTCACCAAGTCGTTTTTTGCGTGTTAGCTTTGGAGGTGCCTTTCCCTCCTCCTGGAACAGTGCCCGCCTCGGCGCTCCGCCCGCCTTCACCTTGCTGGCAGCTCCTCGGGGCGGCTCTCCTTCCCTGGTGCTCTGTTGTGCATCTCCTTTGGGGACATCTGCCCATGCCGAGTCCCCGACTAGCACACAGTAGGCATGCTATCTGTTCAGTGACTAGCAGGAGGACCCTTCTAGGCGCCTCAGTTTCCCTGAGGATGAGGGTGAGGGGAACTGACCCTCTTCTGCCGGGGGCTGATGGCTTTAAGTAGCTCTCACATACACGGAGAAGCCTTCCTCCCGACCCACTCGTGCAGAGACCACTCTCGTCCTCTCTGTCAAGGCTGTGTTTCTGCCAGGCTGGGGTGGGGCTGGAACTGGATTATAATTTATAAACAGACACGGGGTGCCTCCTGGGTTTCACCGTTTGGAGTGCGCATTTACGCCAGTCCCCCTCCATACCTGCCACGTAAAGGCTGGGAATCTGCAGTGTGCGGCGGGTTCCAACTCTGGCTCCATCACCTTCCAGCTGGGGACTAGGGACTTAACTGCCACCAATCTCGGTTTCTTCATCTGTAAAATGGGGCTGATAACAGTGCCTACTTCCCAGGGTTGTTGTGAGGAGTCAAAAGGCTCCTACCTTTAAGACGCTTAGTGCTTGGTACTTACAGTACTTGTCACAGTTATTGTTGTTATTATTTTTATCAGATGGAGCATTCACAGGAGTTAGGACCTGGTTAGCCGGGGTTCCCTCTCTATAAAACCTTGACTTCAAGTATTACTCCCCAGAAGCCTTATTTTTTCAACTTCCGTAAGAAACTCCAAGAAGTTCACGCGGCTCGTTTTTAAGTCAGCAACGGCTTTTCAACGATGGGTTGGGGGGAGGGCACTGTACTAGGCTCTGGACGCACAAAGATCATCAGTAAGACCCACTTCCCGTCCCAGAGAGGAAAACAGATCAAGCAATAATCACAGTTCAGTGGGGCACGTGGCGGTGGCCCACAGACTGTGGGGAGAGGAGAGGATTTCAGGGCATGGGCAGGGACGCTTGGGGTGCCTGGGGAACCCTGGGGTAAATGGAGAGCAGAATGCATGGGAAGAAGGGCCACAAAGTCCCCTCCAGGGTGTGAGATTCATTGGGAAAGATAGGCTGAGTGAGCTCTGCAGGTGAGGAATTGGGTCTGTATCTCCCAGTAGACTGAGAACCTTCTTTGTGCCAGACCCGGCTGGGGTGGGCTGGGGTGGGGTGGGGGCATACCAGACCTAGACAGAGCCCCTGCCCTCCTGGACCAGTGTGGCTGTCCAGTGGAAGAGACAATGACAAGAATTAACAGATTCCATGCTCCTCTCACACCCTCCTGCTCCCCCACCCCCATCCCCACAACCCTGCTAGAGCTGAGGCATCCAGGAGCCTGCAGGAGGTATCCTGAGAATAAGCCCTTGTCCTTGGCCGCAGAGAGGGCAGTCTCCAGATCCCTAGTGGGAGTGCAGTCTCTCGAGATGGCATCTTCAGCCTGGGGGTTGGGACTGCATCCCCTCCTCCCTTACCCTGCAGCACAGCCTTTTAAGGGGGTGACCCTCTGACCTCTAGACCGGTCCCCCTCACCCTCCAGCTAGAAGCCCCTGGGGCAGGAGCTTAAGGCAGGAAGGCTCCAGAGGCCTCAGGTTTAGATGCAGATGGAAGGCCAGAGTTGAGCCTTAAAAGATTCTGGAGTCCCCTGGGCTCTCCTGGGGAGCTCAACCAAGGCCAGGGGCCTAAGTTGGGTCCATGGGAGTGCAGGGCCGAGATGCGGGTGCCTGGCCCAAGAGGAGGGAGGGGGCGATGTGCAAAGGGTTCAGGCGAAGGAGCTGGCGGGACACTGGGAGTCTAGGATGCTGGGTGGGGGTGGGAGGGCGAGGGGTCCGGCCGGTGCAGGGGGGGCGGCCCCCGGGGAGGGGCACGCTATGTCTTTAAGAGCTGCCTGAGCGCAGGTTGCAGCTGCCTGGCCAGCCCGAGAGACAGCGGAGATTCATTACCCGCCGACACAATGACCATTGATGGCCCCGTGGCGTTATTCAAATCCAGTACCAATTGCAGCCGAGCCCCTTTCTCCGCGCCAGGCCCGTATTGTTGGAGCGGCCCACTAAAAGCCCGCCCCGGCCCCGAGCCGCCAGAGGCGCCCGCTCGGGCTCAGCCCTGCGCCTCGCCAGCTCGCCGGCTCCCAGCCCGGCTCCCCGGGCGCTGCAGGTGACCCGGCGGCGCATTCCAGCGCTCCCCGCCGTCCCAGCCACTGCCGCCACTGCTACCGCCGGCGCCCCGGCCGCGACTCAGCCACAGGGAAGCGGAGAGCGCCCGAGCCGGTGCGTGCGCGGGGCTGGGCGGGGGCGGGAGACCCACGAGTCCAGCAGCCCGGACCCCGGGTTCGGAAACGCGACCCGGCCTCGGGTCCCTGTTTTCCGGATTCCCGGCGAACCCGGGGAGCCCAGGCTGGGGGCGGGGAGAGGGGAGTCGGGGGTTCCCCGGGACTGACAGAGAGTCCCCCGACCTGGGGCGGCGTAGAGACCCAACGCGGGCTACTCTAGGGACCCCGGGCCGCGATCGAAGGAGACACGCGCCAGGAGCGACCGGGATCCCCACGCAGGGTCGGGATCCGCGTGCTTGCTCGTCCGCCTTACCGCGGAATGGGCCGCGACTGCCGAGCATCTGCGAGGTCCGCGAATCTCCGGAGATCTGGTCCGGCGCTTTTAAGGAGCGAGGCGGAACCCCGCAGGAGACCGGGGCCCTGAACTCAGGGGCTTCGCCACTGATTGTCCAAACGCAATTCTTGTACGAGTCTGCGGCCAACCGAGAATTGTGGCTGGACATCTGTGGCTGAGCTCCGGGCACGACAGGGGCGGGAGCCGCAGGGACCGAGCTCAACGCGGGCGAGACTCCTCGGGGTGGCGGCTGGCTGGACCCAGCGCGAGGATCGCGGCCCTGGCCAGGCGCGCGAAGGAGGGACACCGGTCCCTGTCACCAGCGCCGCCATCCTCCTCCCCTCGTCGTCATCCTCGTTCTCCTCCTCCTCTGCGGGTGACCAGTCCTGGCTGGCGGGGTCCTCCAAGCGATAGCGTCGTTTTTCCCTTTTTCAAATTTCGGCCGGGAACGAAGCTGGCACGCCGCGGTGAGGCCCAAATGTGGTCCGGGGAGCTCGCCCTCGGCCCGAGCCGCAGAAAGTCCGGGACGAAAGAAGATGCCGGCGGACTGCGCTTGCTAACTCGTTTTGAATTGATTCTAACCCATCCTCCCCCACCAGTATCCCCTAAGCAAGCCTAAACCGACCCCTAAATCCCAAATAAACCGACCCCTCCCGCCAGCCCCTCCAGACCGACCCATGGGCTGAGTCTCCTCCAGCCGCGGCTGGAGTGGGAGAAGCGTCGGGAATGATGCGCTCATTGCCCCAGCGGGGCAATCGCCTCGGCTTTGGAAATAGAACTTGGACAAACGAATTCTTTTCATTAAAGACAAATTTTTGGAGATAGTGGGGCTTATTTATTTATTTCCTCAAAAGTGGGCTCAGGAGTTGCGGGGTGGGGGGGCAGTTGGGTGTCACCGGGTCTGAGCCCAGGTCATCTATCCCTGACCCCTTTCACGCCCAAGCTGAAAATGACCCAAAATGCTTGGAGTGTGGCCCTGGCCAATTTCAGCCGTGATGCTGGCATCCCTCGTTTCGGTGGAGAACCTGGCTTCCCCAGCACGTCCTCCTGCCCTGCTCCTCAGCATTAACTGGCACGCTGTGGAGGAAGGGATATCCCGTTTTCATCCCTCCTCTCCCCAGTGCAGGCAGGAAAGGATTCCTCTCGCCCAGTTCCCAGGACTTGGAATCCTGCGGGGGTGGATCCAGGGGCACTCCGAAGCTCAGCGGGGCTGGAGGCAGGAAGGCACTTCCAGGTTACAAGAACCGGGACAGGTGGATCCTTCAAGTGAGGCTGTCCCTTACCCTGTTCCCTAACATGCAGACCCCGACCTCAGCACCTAGTGCGGGCTGGTCATACAGCCTCTCCCTAGACAGCACCTGCACCGTAACCTCAACATGGCCACTCCCACACACACACACATACCCAGGGGGCCTCCACCTGCAGCAGTGCTGGAGAGCAGCTCACCAGCCCGGGGTCGTCTGCCCACAAAGCCTTGAGAATGATGTGCACACACCACCGCCAACACTGTTAGGACAACCATTTGGCACTTTCGTCTCCAGAGTGAGAGAAATTCCACCTTAAATTATTAACATTTAATGGAAAGCAAAGTTTGGGGGCGGGATGATGTTAATGCCCTAATTTTTTTTTTTTTTTTTTGAGGTCTCCCTCCAGCAAACAAAGCTTTTCCTCCAGGTCATGGGAAGTGGGGCTCTGCAGTCTTATCTATGCCTCCTCCGTCCTGAGGCCGCTGGCTGCAGCTGGTGGGACAAAGCCTGGCCTCGGACAGACGGGTAGGGAAGTATCTCGGGACGCAGGCTGGTCAGCACAGACTGGCTCTGCCACCCCTTCTCCAGATGGCCCGTCCTATCACCCTTTCTCGGAGTCTGGATAGTCTGGCTTGCAACCCCTGCTCTCTTCTCGGGTGAAGGGAAGTTCTGAAAGCCCTAGGCTGAAGACAGAGGTTGGACCAGAGACCACGGCTGGGGGAAATGTGGGGTGCCACCGGTTTCTAAGGACGAAGTTCCAGGCAAGGCCAGTAAACAACCTAGTCTTTTATTTGCCCAAGGCCAGCTGTTGCAGGCACTGAGGCCCCAAGACTTCCAGAAGGAATGGAGGGAGGAGGGGTGAACCATCCTGCCTACCAGGTGCTGCCTGCCCCCATCCTGCTTCCTGCAGGAGGAGAGAGAGATCAAGTGTACATTTGTGCCATCAAGTATCTCCGCAGTTTTCAGATACTATAAAAATTCAGTTGTTGTTGAGGAGGAAACTGAGGCACATTGACCCCCCCCCAAGCCTCTATCTGCCAGTCCAAGGTTTAGCCGACACCCTCCTTCTCTCCCCGCTCAGCAGAATGAGCTGCACACTGGCAGCCTCTTGCCGGGAGGAGCGTCTCAGGAGCCCATCTGGTGGCCTGTGTGGGGGGAGGCCAGCCAGGGTCAAGCACTGTGGGTGGGGGAGCAGGAGGAAGGGTGCGGCTGGAAGAGCAGCTGCTGTGGGGGGGGCAGCACTGAATAGGGGACCCCAGCTGGGGCTCCACAATGATATCAGTGGGGGACAGGCAGAGCCCTCTGCTGTCCAGATGGGGAAACTGAGGCGGAGACCCCTCCAATCTTTGAGAAGGGAGGGGCCTGCCATCAGCTATTCAGGTTCATTCATCTTCCCCCAGGAAGGCACCACGGCCCAGGAGCTGGAGTGCCTCGTCAGCGGCCACTCAGTGTTTCGACTGAGACACAGGAGTAGAGAGCTGCCGGGTCACCTGGCCGCACAGACCCCTCCACTCCTGACAAACTGAGGGGCACCCTCCCCCACCTCAGCTGCTGGGAGAGGGAGTGCCGGGCTCGGGCGCCTGCCCGCCTGCCTGCCTTCCCCTGCTCACGTGCCTGAGAAAGGCTCATTTTTAGCACCTGGCCTCTTTTCCCTGCCTGGAGGGAGCTCAGGGGACAGAGTAGGGAAGAAAGCAGCCAAGGGAGACAGGGAGATCTGGAAGCAGGGCCCAAGGGGATGTCTGATTGTTCTGTTCTCCCCACCCCAAGGGGGCCCAGGCACAGAGAAGGGCCCTTAGCCGCCGTGCAGCGTGGATATGAAGAGGATGCTGTCCTGGTCCTGAAGCTGGTAGTCCAGCTCACCCTGGTCCAGAAGAGAAATAAGAAGACCGTCAAGGGCACTTTTCCAGTTTCTCCCCAGGTGTTGAGAGGGAAAGAGGGGGAGCCTGGCTGCTCTGGGAGAAAAAGATAGGATCTACCAGAAAAAAACGGGTACCCTATACATTAACTACTAGCAAATCTCCAGGGTGGAGGAGAGCTCATCACTTCCCCCAGCTACCCATTCCTTCCTCACTTGGGATGGGAGACTCAAGCAGCCTCAGTCTGGAGGCCAGATCGGGACAGAGGATTACGCAGACACCCTATTTGCGTCTCAGGAGAGGCCCAAGGCTTTCCTACCAAAGCAGTGAGGGGAGTGGTTGAGGGAGGGCTGTCCCCCGAGGTACTGACCAGCAGTTCCCAGTCGGCATCGTTAATCAGCACCAGAATCCCTGGCCGCCTGTGGGAAAGATGGTGGTGAGTAGCAGGGCGTGAAGGGCGGGAGCTGGCTGGGGCAGGGGCAGAGGCTTAGACATTTGGGCCGCAGGAGTGTGGTGGGAGCCTTTTCTCTCGAGGGTCCCCATTAAAGTTCTCCCAGGGAGTGGAGGCGATAGGAAAGTCTGAGGGCCAGATGCAACACAGGTGCAAATTCCCCTGCCACCTCCCAGACCTCAGGCAGGTCATTTTGTTGCCATGAGCATCAGTTTCTTCATCTGAAAACAGGGTAAATCACAGTGCCTTCCTCACGAGCTCTGCGGGAGGATGAAGTGGGATGATGCGTGTGAGGTGCTTGCTTGCCAGGGTCTAGCATGGGAACCACTGGTAGCAGCCTATCTTTCCAGGGGTCTAACCTCACTGTCCTAGGCCTCCCGCATGCGCGTCCTGGAGAGGAGGCTACCTTGGCTTTTCTGAATCAGGGAAACCTGCTAGTGGCCCCAAGCCCCTGAAGGCCTGAGAGCAGCCCTGCCTGGAGTAAGGCAGGGCAGGCCGATATTTGGACAGGTACCTTAGCCTAGTTCCTGCTGGCAATGACCCAAAGAGCATTGCTGTCCTCGGGGGTGACCTCCACGACTGTTGGACCATGACCTGAGCCACAGGCTGGATGGCAGCCCTAGCCCCCAGGGCCTACTGGTGAACCTCTGCTTCGAGGCAGATGAACAAGTCCCACAAATGCCCTGGCCACTTCTGTGACATATCAGGCTGGCCTTGTTGTAGGAGTATAGTGACTTCATGGCACATGGAATCTGGATCTTTTCCTAGGAGGCTAAGCTGGGCCTGGGACAGATACAGAAGCTTTGGGCTGGGCTAGGGGTGTCCCCAGCGAGCATGAATGTGCATGTGTGCGCACACACATGCAGTGACTCCCTGTAATCCTAGACCTGCACTGTCCAGCCCGGTATTTACGAGCCACATTTAAATTTAAATTCCATTTAAGTAACACTGAACACTTAGTTCCTCAGTCACACTAGCCACATTTCAAGGGTTCAATATCCTCACGTGCCTAGCAGCTACCGTACTGGACAGCACAGATAGAAAACATTTCTATCATCACAGAAAGTTCCATGGGAGAACACTGTCCTAGGTTGTCAAGCGATGAGAGAGACCTTGGGTAGCATCTTTTCCTCAGTAATGTCTGTATGGAGAAAGTGGCTGAGGCCCAGAGAAGTGAAGTAACTTGCCCAAGGTTCCACAGCAAGTTTGTGGCAAGCAGAAGGTGGAATCTAAGTTTTTTGATAAATTTACCAGTCTCCTGACCCAGGTTTTGAAAAAAATCCCCAACAGTCCAATGTGGTAACAAGAAAACTGAAAATAAACTTCAACAGAGCTGGACAGAGGCAGCCTTTTCCTTGGAGGGCTAAGAGGAGGATAAAGGGAGAACAGGACCCAGAGAAGGTTGTGCTTGAACCAAGGACAGGGGCTCAAACCTCCTTCCCTTCACCTGCCCTCCTCAGAGAAGGGAGAAAGGGACTCACACGCTGTCTCCCCGGATGAACAACTCCGGCCGCTCTTTTAGCAAGTTCTTCTTGATCCAGACAAGGAGGTTCCGGATGTCCCCTGGAGAAGAAGGCACAAAACAAACTAATGTCAAATCCAAATGATTCCTGGTCCTCAGGGCCTTGCCTGGACCAGGAGGAAGTGAATATGGGGCTGAGAGGGCCTCTTTTAGACCGGGCTGTCATGGCCCCTGAACTAGTGGATTCCCAAGGTGAGGAAATGGACCTGGAGAGGTCTTCAGAGAAAAGGGGCATCTGGCACTGCTGAAAGCTTGAAGAAGAGGCAATGGGGATGCAAGGCAGACAGCAAGAGGAATGGTCACGTCTGAAAGGGTTGAGAGACAGACCTCCACCCACTAGCCCTTGAAGATGGTCTGAAACTGCCATGGGTAGGCTTCTGGGAGAGCCCCTCCACCTTTATCTCCCCAGCCAGTCCCAGATGGGGAGCATTCGGCTTTGCTCTTGGAAGGTCTGCATATATTTCCCTTTGTCAGGGAAGAAAAACAATTGCTGAGCCGATAACATCATTTAATTTCCTCTGACAGAAGGAGAGAAGGATCCTTCACCAGCCGGAGACGCTGACAAATCACTGCCCCTCTACTCCCCCTTCACAGAGCCCTCCAGGCCAGGGGCGGCCACCCTGAAGAGGCGAGAGGTTCAGGGTCGAAAGGGCCTCTCCTGCTCAGCTGGACACTGCGATCTGCCTGTGGTTCTGGGACAGCCACCAAGCTCGGTACGTCACCTGGAGGCTCAGAGCCCCCTGTCTCCCAGGCCTTCTCTCCTTCTCTGGGAGCCAGGTCCCAGGCCACAGCACACTGAAACCTGGCTCTATCATCTCCTCGAAGGCTATGGCTCTCAACGATCTACGGCTCAAACAGAGCATCCCTGAGGCTGCAAGAGTAGCCTTCTCAGAGACTAGCTGAGATGACAGCTAGTCTCTGAGAAGCCAGCAGAGGGCTGGAGGTTAGCCATCCCCATCCCGAGTCAACGTCTCAGAGGGGTCTCTGTCCTAGGTCCGTGCCTGAGACAAAGCTCAGGGACTAAGCTGGAGAAGGGTCCAAGCAGTGCCTTGGTTTCCCTAACTGGAGGTGGACTCCTGGCACGCAGGCGAGGGAAAGGCTGCCAATTAAGGAGAGGCCCAGCGCGTGTCACACACAGCACCAGCCTTGGGCAGGGTTTTATGGCACTCAGGCAGGCTGCACCCTGGATGGACTGGTTCACTCTGCTCTGTGCCAGCTTCCCTGGATCGTACGCCAGTAGAGCACAGGGCCATGGGCAAAGTGTCCACAGACTGAGACTGCGCCTTTCAATTTTAACTCCTATTTTTAAACAAAGCAGATGGGAGTCTTCACGGTCCCTGGAGTGGGCAGGGGACAGGGAGTGTTGCCTCCAACTAGCTGCAGTCCATTTAGACTCCTGGCTGGGTTCCTCCCAGAGGCCTGGGTTTCAGAGGTTTCCCCTTGGCCTCCATCTTGGCACTGTCTGGTGGGCCGCCAGCCCATATATCTTGTGGCCGCTCGATAGAGCCGCCGGGGCCTGACACATCCATCAACCAGCCCCGGCAGGCGGGGTTGTGCCTGTGTGCGCAGAGGCACTGAGGGACTGGGCAGTGCCTGGCGTGAGGGCCACCAGCTGCACCTCCACAGCCCCCACTGGCCTGTTCAGAACCAGGACCCAGTTGGGTGGCAGCCCTGGCTCCCTCCGAGAGGGGATTTCTGCTCCACTCTCGTAGGCTGGGGATGGTGGGGAGGACTAATGGTCATGTCGGGGTCATCCAAGTGATGGCACCATCGTGGAGGCCCCAAGGGGTGGGCTTGGGGGGAGTCTGCTGTGGGTGCTGGCTCATTTATCATGATGCTTCTCTTTGCTGAGGTCATTCCCTCCCTCCTCTGCGCCCCCCAGGCCTGCCCACATTCTTGATAGCCTGTTACCATGGTGAGGCCACCGCATCACCACCCGTATTGTTCCCCCATGCCTGGATTTGGGGGTGGGGAGAGGTGGAACTCCCAACTCCCTTCGCAGGCTGCAAGGGCCACTCCGCCTAGCCTGAAACACACCCCCAGGGACATCGTGCTAGGCTTGCCGAGGCCCAGACAATATGCAAATAGCCTCCAAGCCAGATGGTCAGCTTCCAAAGGCGCCCAGGGGAGGAGGAAGGGTTAAGCAGAGTCAGGGGCTGGTGGCTCCGGGATGGCTCTGGGGAATCTCACTTGCACCTTCCCCCTCTGTGTCCTCCTGCCTTCCCATTGCTACCGATGGTGGCTTACCTCATGGGATCCCATGAAATTACTCACAAGACAAATATTTACTGAGCAGCTACTACGTGCCAGGTGCCAGGGAGACGGCGGAGAGTAAGGCGGACACAGAGCCTACCCTCATGGAGCTAAGAGGCCAGCAGGGGAGACAGACATTACTTAATTAGTCGTGACAAATGCCCTCTCCTTCGTGTGGGATCAGGAAGGGCTCCCCTGAGGATATTAACACTGAAGCTGAGGCCTGAAGGATGAGAAGAGTGGGATGCGGGAGTGTGCCAGACAGAAGGAAGAACGTATGGGAAGACCTGAGGCAGGTTGGAGTTGGCAGGTTCAAGGTAATAGAACAGAGAAGGCCAGAAGATCAGCCTGAGACAAGGCCAGAGAGCTAGCAAGGGCTGGACTATGCAGGGCATGTGTGGGCCTTGAGAAGGGGCTGCTTGGGAAGAGGCCTCTCCCTCCTCGGGAGCCCCAGGGGTATTTCCTGAGTGTGAGCCCCAGCATGCAGCAGGGAATCTCTCACACAAAACGCCCCTGAGATGTTTACTGAGCACACGGACAACTGTGGGCGGAGCGGGGGAGGAGGACTGGTTAAGAATGGGACTCGGCCCTGGGTCTGAGTTCGACTCCATCACTTCCTAGTTATATGACCTTGGGCAAGGGATTCTCTTGAGCGTCCTTCTTTGTCAATTGGGAACTGTAAGAATGCCTCATGGTGTTGTTGTGAGGCTCAAATAAGATGGCCCACATAGAGCTCTTGGCACTGTGCCTGGCACAGCGGTGCTGTAATTCTTCTACGAGCCAGAGGAAGAACCGCACCCTCTAATCTCTCTTGCTGCCCTGAGCTTCCACATGCTCTGCCCAGGGGCCTGGCACCTCGAGGACACGCTTAGGAAGCTCTGGAGGGTGCGGTACAGTGAACTATTGAACAGACACTGCTGGGACTGGCTGGGGTTTTCTGTGGGATCCACTACCTTTCTATCAGACCTGGAGAGGGAATGAGAGAATGGGGGCATTGGGAGAGTGGCGAGGGGGCCCCAAGCACCGGCCTTCCCTCCACTTTAGATTTTCAAACTCCTAAGATGCTCCCTGGACAACCCAGGTGGAAGGAATCACACTCTGAGGGCAGGCAGCCCAGGGCAGGGAGATGAGCACCCCAGTGTAAGGTTTCCAGTGCAGGAAGCCTTGGGACCTGGCCTGCCTACTGGGGGAAGAGCAAGTGATGGGAGCTACTGCTCCCATGGCAGAGGGGTTAAGAGCTCGGGTTCTGGAGCCGGAAGGCCCTGGGCCGTGCACTAGATGGCCCTGGGTGGGATATCACTTGACCTAAGTCTCAGGGTTATCCTCTAACAAATGGGGATAATAATCCAAACTCCTAATGCCAGCAGCAGGCCCAGCAGTGTCAAACAGACCAGACAAATGCACATTTGCCCACAGTGACTCAGGATTGCTTATCCTGTGGGCTGCCAGAACCTTCTCCTAAAGGCTGCTGGGAAAGGGGTACCACACATGCCCCTCTTAGCACCTACAAAGGGTCCCACCAGAATCCTGTGCCCCAGTGGATTTGTCCTTGTCTGGGGACAATAGCCACCCACTGTGGCAGGGCCCCCGTGGTGTCCTAGCTCTCTGGTCTCATCTGATATTGCATCCCGGCTGCGGTGGACCCTCATCCAGCCTCTTCTTGAAGGCCTCCGGGGAGAGCTTTTCTCCCAACCAGAAATCTGGCTTCCTGTCCCTCCCACCCACCGAGCCTGGCTAGTCCTGGGGACCACGCCAACAAATGTGGCTCCGCTTCCCCACACCATGCACACTTGGGAGAGACGGATCCCCTACGTCTTCTCTTCCACAGGTTAAGCCGCTCCTGTCCCCACCAAGTCCACCAGGCTCCAGGACAGGGCTCTTCTGGGAGCCTACCCCAGGCCTTAGTTGAAAGGGGAGAAGAAAGAGCTGGGATGGGGGGAGTAAAAGACAAGAGAGGGTAGAGGGAACATCAGAGGGTCCATTTACAAGTGAATGGGGGTAAGAATGGAGCAGTTTGTGGGCTAAACTGGCCTCAGAAGGAGGTTTACAGATGTGCGTGGGGACGCTCCTCATTGTTTAATTAAGCAGAAAGTGGATCTTTTCAAAAGCAATTTTGCACAGGGACTGAGAGTGGTTGGGGGGAGAGGAGGGTGGTGGGGAGGGGATCAGCAAACAGGCCCCAGAGCAGAGAAAGGAACAGCTGGCCCCAGAGAGGCTGTGAAATGCATGCTAAGCAGTTTAAAGCGCCTGGGAGCTCTCTAGCCGACCCTGCCTCCCGCGCCAGCCCCCCCTTTAATACAATGGCAGGGCAGAGAGGCAGGGAAAGGTGAGGCAGACGAGTCTCTTCCTGGGGGCCAAGGCAGGTAATGCCCACACTGGGACGGCCGAGGTTTTGGGTTTGCTTCAGGCCACTGACCAACCATGGGCTGCGAGCCTTGTGTTGAAGGGATCCTTGAGGCACAAAAGCCAGCTCTCGGTGGCCAGTGCCCAAAGCTGGTGGGTGCCTCCCAACCCTGGCCACTCAAGGCCTATTCCATGGAGGTGGCAGTTAAGGACCCACCCCCCTTTCCCCTGCACACACAACTGCTCATTGGATCAGTGCACCCTGTTTCCCAGAACCATATACTTAGAACTGGAAGCAACTTTTCCAACTGCAGATGTCAAACAGATAACCAGCTCACTCCAGACGAAATCCAGCCCAACTTCCCATTTTACAGGTGGAAAAAAAGAGGCCTGCAGAAATAACTAATTTGCCATCACGCGCTGCCAGGGCTCCTCTCTTGCGATCTCACCCACTTTGGCCTTGCCCAGCCTCTTCTCCCAAGTTGGCTGGGTTGGAAGCTCTCCCCTGGCCCAGGACCCAGGGCCCTGTTTAGTCTCCTTGTTTGTGAGCCTTGTCACAATCCATGATCTTATGGCTGCTATTTTCTCTGCTGGAGTCTCCAAGACCTGCTTGGCCAAGTGGCAGCCCCTGGGCTGGGAAGGCTGCCAGATGGCAGATCTGGGCACGGGCTTGGGGGAAAGAGTGTTACTTTCCCAGTGGCACCAGGCCCCTGCCCTCCTGTTGGGTTCCGTGTGCCAGGGTGAGGCCTGGTAGCTGCCAACCAGCTCTGCGGCTGTGATGTGACTTACACCTCTGGGCACAGAAGGGCAAACATGGAAGCCAGAGGTAGAGATCCACAGCCAAGGGTCCAAAACTGAGCACATGGGCCATTTCCGCTTGCCGCTCCTGCTTCCCTTTCTTTATTCCAGAGTGGGAAGGATAGGCCCCCACCTGCCCCCTAAGCAGTAGACGGGGGATCCAAAACCTGGGTCTCAGCCCAGCCTCCCTACTTGAGTAACTCTGGACAGGTCACTCTCTTTCTCTCTCTCTGTGAGGTTTGGTTTCCTTGTCGATAGGTAATATATACTGGGCTCATTATGAAAATTGAAATAAGTAGCTGTTGGAGGCATGAGAGAAAGTGTAAAAACTGGAAAATACACTGCACGTTTGAGATGTTATGTGATTCAGGGAACCTCTCGGGATAAATGGTAATGGGTTGGGGCTTCCCTGGTGGCGCAGTGCTTGAGAGTCCGCCTGCCGATGCAGGGGACACTGGTTCATGCCTCGGTCTGGGAGGATCCCACATACCGCAGAGCGGCTGGGCCCGTGAGCCATGGCCGCTGAGCCTGCGCGTCCGGAGCCTGTGCCCCGCAACGGGAGAGGCCACAACAGTGAGAGGCCCACGTACAGCACACACACACACACACAAAAAAGGTAATGGGTTAGTGGTAACATGCAAGGACGGCGGCGACCCTGACATCTGCTTCTGAACCCCAGCTCTGCCATTTATATAACAGCATGACCTGGGGTAAGACTTTTGACATCTCTGGGTTTGGGTTTCCACTTTTTAAAATGGGAATAATAATGATAGCTACCACCTAAGAATTTGTGACAATTATTGGTACAACCAGCTGCGGCTTTGCCTACCATGCCACACTCAGCCTGTGCCCCTTACAACACTGGCCTTCCTTCAGGTCCTTGACCACCCCAAGGCCTTCTGCCCAGGGGCTTCACAAGTGCCATCCTCTGTACTTGGAGTGGGCCCCCTGCATCTCTACTCTCCCTCCAATTTATTAGGGTGGCTTCTTTCCGTTCCTCAGGACTTAGCCTCAAGGTCACCTCTGTAAAGAGGCCTTCCCTTACCACCCTGTTGTCTCATTCAAAGCACCCTTTTGTTCTCCTCATGCCAGTGTTGACCACTTGTTCAGTTACGCGTTTGCGTGTTTACTTCTTCACTGCCTGGCTCCACTTCCATTACTCTGTAAGTTCCATTAGGGCAAGAACCATATCTGTTTTGCTTACGACCAAATACCCAGCAACTAGTACAGTGCCTGGCACAAAGGAGACATTCAAAAACACGTGTGCCAATTACAGGAAAGAATAAAGTACTTACTTCCATGCCTGGCACTTGGTGCCAATGAATGAATGAAAGGGGCTGGAATGATTAAACTCGGGGACTTGCATGCCAAGCAAAAGCAGGGGGAAATAAATAATAACTTGTGATGTTTTAATAACTTTCCAGATAAGTCTTTATGGCTGAATCTTTGAGAGGCTTCTGAGAGCCCCTTGTTCTCTACCAAGGCTGCATAGCCATCTGTCAAACTAAGAAACCATTGCCTTTATCATCTTGGGTCTTCCCCCACCAGGGACACAATCCCACAGTCTTGACATTTAACCCCAGCCTAATGCCGACACCCAGCTCCAGGGGGCAGTGCCCTCTGTCCCTTAGTGAGTGTCCCCTGGCCTCTGAATGTGGCACACAAACCCGCCCTATGCCATTGCTCTCCAACCCAGGGGAGGGTCAGAAACAGCCTTGGTAGCCAGTGAATCTGGGCAGTAACTGTCTGACTCTTGGCAGATGCACATCCAGCCCCAGAAGACTCCTGTCAAACCTCACCTGACCATTTTCTACTGCTCACCTCCAGGAACCTCATTCCCCTGCCTCCTCATAGAACTGATTTCATCTTCTTCCCAGAAGTATCTCAGCCCTCGGTGAGACGGGCTCTCGTCCCTGAACATTCTGCTCTTGCTAGGATCCACTGCTAGGGCTGCAGAGCACCTCCGCAGTTGTATGTCCAGCCCCTGCCTCTAGGTTACACTGCTATTTATCCAGCTGGACCTCTGGAAATCAACTCCTTACTCCCTCCCCCTGTCTGAAGGCAGGGTCTGTCTCCCCAGTGCCTGGTACATGGTCTGCAGCATGGGAGGTGCTCAGTGCACATTCGCTAAAGAAAGGTGAACAGGTGTTTGAATGAACACATGGAAATACCCCCGTCTCCCTTAGTCAACCTCCCTCCTCTAACCTCCTTTCTGGCTGAATGCTTTTCTTCTCATCCAAATCCTGTTCCCACCACGTAAGCCCATCTGCATTGTTCCATTCTTGACGAAGGTTACCTCCTTCATGAGGACATCTCTCTGTTGCCGTCCAGTGCATGGTACAGCTGGCTGACACCTTCTAGCAACCCTGAGAGATAGGGATTACCATCCCCACTTCACAGATAAGAACACTAAAGCTCAGAAAAGTGAGGTGACTGGCCTAAGGGGCTAAGGGGATTCAAACTCAAGCCTGTCCAGGGAGTTCCCTGATGGCCTAGTGGTTAGGATTCCGGGTTTTCACTGCCATGGTCTGCATTCAATCGCTGGTTGGGGAACTGAGATCCCACAAGCTGCGTGGCGCGGCCAAAAAAAACCAAACCAAAACAAACTCAAGTCTGTCTGAATACAGAACCCGCGCTCGTAAGGACTAAGCTAGGCCATCTCCTCCCTACAAAGCTGGCTGATTGCGGAGAGGATGCGGGGACAACTTGGAAATCTCTCTTCCTTCCTCCTCACTGGCCAGGGAAATTCTACCCATTCTCACTTGAACAGGGCTGAGTGACCCTGTGGAGCAGCTCCTGCCCAGTGACCCCCAGAGAGGGGCTCAGAAAGCCCATACTCACAGGGTTCCTCCTGTCCAGGCAAGGTGACCTGATGCTTCTTCACACCGTCAAACAGGAGCTCCGCACCGCCTCTGCAAAGGAGGGCCAGAGAAAGAGCTGGGTGAGCTCCTGCAAACGCCTCAGAGACTGAAAACTGAGGAGGAGGGTGGCTCCAGAGGCCCAAGAGATGCAGAGCCCAAGGTTCAGGAACACCCTGGGTACCAGTGATCAAGTCTCAAATGTGGCTTCCTGATGTGGTAAAGCAGGAGAGAAACAATTTTTATTAATATTTAAGTATCCAAATTTGCAGATTCTTGTTTTTATTCCTCTGCCTTAGCGCACAGGGGCAGAGCACAGGCTTTGGAGTTGTGGGCCCTAAGATGGAGACCAGGCTCTACCTGCACCTGACGGCGAGGCCCTGGGCACGTGACTTCATCTTCTGAAGCCTTAGTCTTTCCACCTGCAAAAATGCTGAGAAGCTACCACGTGGCACACTAGAGACCCTGCGTATCTAGAGGTTTCCTTTGGCTTGGCGATGCTTTGAAATTTCCCAGCCTGTGCCCCACGCCCACCCCCGCTGCTGGCCTGGTGGGCGCACCACAGTGCTGGAGGGTAAGAGACCCCACTGGGCTTAGCAATAACCCTGCCATTTGCTACAACATTCTTCCTCTCATTTCATCTTCAGGGAATCCCAGGGAAGGCAGGAGGGAGGCCGGTATTATTAACTCCAACCAGTGGAGAAGCAGACTGGGGCCAGAAATGACTTGTCCAAGGCCAGACAGGCAGTGGCTGAACTAGGATTTGAATTCTAACTGGTTTCTCCCAGAAACAACCAAGACTCCCCCAAAGGTCAGGAAGCCCCTTGAGGGCAGAGTCTGGTTCACTTCTGTGTGCCAACACCTGGCCAAGGGAAGACTGGGACAGCAGAGATGCTCAAAGCCAAGTGCAGAAGCCAGGGCTCAGGATGCAGACACTTGGGCTCTTTCAGTGCCCCACACTGCTCCTCCCCCTGGGTCTCTCCATTCCCGTCTCAGACTTCACATGGATCTTAACTGAGAAGGCCTTAACAGACTTTTGACGGATGTGATGCCTCCCACCCCACCACCCTTCCCCAATTTCAGAGAACAGAGATGTCCTGAGACAGTCCACTGGGAGGCAAAGGCAAGGCAAGCATTGTCATGGGGGAAACATGGGGCGACTGTCATCCAAACAAGGTCATGCTTTGTTGATGCAGAAATGTGGAGGGGGAGAGGAGGCCCATCTGTGGTCGTGCACAGGGCCATTTCAGCTGCAAGCCCGCACAGAGCGTCCATTTATCCCCTTCCAAGAGCCTCGTTCTCTCCTGGGTGGGGGCTGGCACATGGAGCAGCTGGGGTGGGGGAGGGTGACAGGCAAGGGGCGACAGGAGTTGGGGGTCAGAGGAGTGGGAACTGGAAGCATGGGGATCCAGGCAAACAACTCAGATTGGCCAAACCTGGTGGTGCCAGGCTCAGAGGCCAGGGCTGTTTTTCCCTTCACAAGCGGATAAAGAACCAGTCTGGCTCAGAGAGTGACCTGTCACTGCTGGGTTCACTAGCCCTCGAGGGAGGGGTTGACATTTTTGTTGTCAGCACATCTGGAGGGGAGGAAGGTGCATGCCCAGCTTCTAGAGTGATTCAGGGAGGCAGGAGGGGCCTGTTTTGGTCCCAGAAGAGAACCAAAGCCAGACTCTTATGTTCTAGAGGATTTCCTATTCAAACGCAATTAAGGCATTACAACCTAAGATACCTGTCTTTCCTCTGCTCCCCAGTACTCGGTGGGAGGTGTCTGTTGGTACCAGTGACTGGTACAGACATTCCCAATATGACCTTCACTTTTTCTAGTTTATCTTCATCTTTTTACCTTATATATTTGTATTTATTTCCCCTCCACCTGCTGGCCTGGTACACAGCAGGCACTCAATAAATATCTGATGAATGAATGAAAATGCCCATTTCCCTCACTTCTTCTCTGACTTCAATGGCATTCCCTCCCTTTGCCAATACCTCCCAGACTAAAAGAGGAGGAAAAGGGAGAAGAAGAGGGCATCTCACATCTGTACTACATACTCTGCATCCTCTGTGACCTGAGAAAATGCTCTGTTCAGGAGGCAAGATGAGGACGGCAGAACTGGTCAAGGACAAGAGGGAGAAAGGTGGGCGAGGTCTTCTAGAGCGTCTATCAGAGCTGGTGGGGCTGAGGGGACCATATCTGCTCAGAGGAAAGAGGCAAAGGCCTAACCCAGACTCTTCAAGGATTGGGGTGGAACTGAGGGACACAAGGGAGAGAATGATGGGCAAGGCAGCTTCTTTGCAAACCTACTTAGGTTCAGAATAAAGGATGAGGGAAGTCTGCTAAGAGACGTAGGAAATGAAAGAAAGGCCGGGGCAAAAACATGCATTGAGACAGAGACCAAGAGGGAAGGAATCTGGGCTTGGCATACATATTGGGCATTCTTGCTTCCCGAGAAGCTGCAGTTCTCAGGGGACACTGGGGTGGTGGGTGAAGGGAACGCTGTCTTGCCTTGCCAGGGTTCACTACTGCTCTTGGGGGTAAGGGAGGCTGAGAGATGCTCAAACCAGAAAACGGGTGCTCAAGCTAGTCTGTAAGCTCTGGAGGGCAAAGACCATATCTTCCTCATATGACTTCCCCACTGCTGCCAGCACAGAACCTAGCAAACAGAAGACATTTCTGAGGAACAAACACCATGTCTGACTCAGTGAGCATGACAGGTAAGCCGGCTGTAGATAAGTCTTAACACTGGCAATCTGCAGCTTCTCCCTCTTCAGCTCTGCTGAGGCCTGTCAAAGCGGCAGGGATCCTCCTAGAACCCCCAGGCTATGGGGGTGGGCATAGCCGGGCAAAGGGTCAGAAAAGCAATATAGTCAGGAGGCCAGACAAACATAGTTCTAATTGGACCCGTGGGGCCAGACAATATCATCAATTAAAATGCAGTTAACATTCATGAGACTACCCCCTTGCAAGGGCCAGAAACGCTGAACGCTGGAGGGCACGGACAAAGTTCTATTTATCTTTGTATCCTCTGTGCCTGGCTCACCGCCTGGCACATGGTAGGCACTCAATAAATGACTGGTGAATGGGCTATGCAATGAAGGAAAAACATGAAAGAAACTGGGGGCATCCAATGGAAGGAAAGGCATCTACGGGCAGAGGTTTTAGATTCCCATCCCGGACTTTTCCTTTCACATAAGCCTTGTCTTGTTTATCTTCACACACAAAGACAAATCTAGTCCCAGCTTTTCCATGGGACTCTGGAAATTATATCACCCATCTCCTAGGGTCTCAGCTTCTTTGCCTTCTAACCTCTGCAGTTTCTCTCAGCTCCGAAATCAGATGAAAAACCTTCTGTTTGTAGGAGGCAGAAGATAGTGGCTTGAGGAGACTTCCTCCCTCCTCTGTTTCTTCAGTTATTGGTGTGTGTGCCCCAATCCTGCACTTTTCATCCTGTGCATACTGTACTGTCATCAGGGTTAGTCTCCTCCACTGTGCTACTACCTTACTTAGCCCCGCACCGCCCCCTGACTCAGGAGCTGCAGGAGGCACTCAGTAATATGACTGGTGAGTAGCAGGTTTACTGAATGTACTGAAAGGGGTTCAGGTCTGTTCAACACCCCCAAATCTTGGGAAAGGGAGGAAAGGAATCTCGTCTTGGCCACACACCCCACGAGAAACAAGGCTCCAAGAACCGTGTAAACGGAAATTGCTGCCAGAAGAAAGAAATCAGGGGCTGGAGGTGCTCCTTCGCGATCCGAGGAACTCAGATACCAGACACACGGGCCTGCTCCAAAACGGGGCTGACAACGAAGGTAGAGAGGCCGCCCGCTAACCATCAAGCCTTTTGAGTCCAGCAGGGCTCAGGGTACGGAGGAGTGCCCAGACCGCACCTCCACGCCCCGGCGTGCGCCTCTATTCCCGGACATACGGCCTCGTGGCCCAGGCGGACCGAACCTCTCAAGCTCTCCGAGGCGGGTGCCGTAGCTCAAGGAAGTCGCCGGGAGCCTCGGCGATTCGGTCGTGACAGGCCCCAAGGCAGAGGGAGGGGAGTTCCGAGCCCAACGACTTCATTCCATCCCCACGGCGCCCCAGCTCTGTGACTCACCCGAACTCCACCTGCACTGACAAGGGCGCTGCCATGTTGAGGAAGCCGCGCTCACAGGAAACTCTCTTCAACTTCCGACGCTACTGCCTCGTTTCCGGTTGCTGCGGACGGAAGAGGCGGTGCCAGGGAAACGCTCCTGCTCAGCTATTGGAGGGAGGCCTGGAGCAGGGAGCTGAGCCTGGAGGATAATGGGCCCGGTTGAGGGCGTTTGAGTTGGTCCTTTTGTGAAGTTTAGGGATGGGGCTCCAACAACCAGGGCGGGCAGCGACTGGCATGAGCCGCAGCTAAGCGGAGGAGAGCTTTGGCATCTTGGTGCTGAGACTGTGAGCCACGTTACAGTTTATCTTGCACTAGTTACCAGTTCTCTTCAGTCCGCACACCGCTTGGACGAGCCCGTCCACTCGTCTTGAATTATAAGTGACCCCCAAGTCTTTATTTCCGGCCCAGAAATCTCTCTCCTGAGCCATCGACTAGCAATCCAACCGCCCTGTCGATTTGGATTGCTCTCATTCAACAGATATTTATTGTACGTCCTCCATGTGCCTGGCATTTTGGTTGGTGCTAATGGATGCGGGGGTGAACGGGATAGGCAAGGTTCCTGCCCTTAGGGCACTCACAGTCTAGTGGGGGAAACTAATCAAATAAACATACGAGTCATGCTAATAAATGTAAAATCTCAAACTGAAAAATGATCTGGAATTGTAAGAGCTTCAAAATGCAAATGGACTGGACTGGACTTGGGCTGAGCGCTAAAGCCTGAGTAGAGCTAACTAGGTGAATGTGAGGGGAGAAAAACCTCTGGGAGCATTCCAGCGAGAACAGACCGTGCAAAGACTCTGGGTGGGAGAACGTGCTGGAACACCAAGAGAAGGTGGAAATTGGGGAACAGAGGGCCTGGTAAGAGATGAGGCTAGAAAGGTGGGCAGGGGCCAAATCATGCCTTGCGAGCCAGGTAAGAATTTCAGTCTCTATTCTAAAAGCAACGGTAGACCTTGGAAGGATTTTGGGTGGGGCGTGTGTGTGTGTGTGTGTGTGTGTGTGTGTGTGTGTGTGTGTGTGTGTGTGTGTGTGTGTGTGTGTGTGTGTGTGTGTGTGTGTGTGTGTGTGACATTATTAGAACTGTGTTTTAAAATATCCTTCCAAAAAAAATAAATAAAAAATAAAATAAAATAAAATCTCCTTCCTGGGACTTCCCTAGTGGTCCAGTGGTTAAGACTCTGTGCTACCACTACAGGGGGCGCGGTTTCAATCCCTGGTCGGGGAATTAAGATCCTGCATACTGTGAGGCGTGGCATATAAATAAATACATACATACATAAACATATTAAAAAATATTCGGGCTTCCCTGGTGGCGCAGTGGTTAAGAATCTGCCTGTCAACGCAGGGGACATGGGTTCGAGCCCTGGTCTGAGATCCCACATGTGTCAGAGCAACTAAGCCCGTGCGCCACAACTACTGAGCCCATGCGCCACAACTACTGAAGCCTGCGCACCTAGAGCCCATGCTCCACAACAAGAGAAGCCACTGCAGTGAGAAGCCCACGCACCGCAATGAACAGTAGCCCCCGCTCACCACAACTAGAGAAAGCCCGCTCGCAGCAACGAAAATAAACGAACAAATAAATAAATAAATGTATTTAAAAAAAAAAAACCCTTCCTGGCTGCAGTGTGGAGAACGTTTGAGGGGAACAGGGAAAGAGACAGGGAGACCACTGCAGCCTGTTACAAAAGCCCAGGGCACAAAAGGGGTGAAGTGGATCTCCCAGGGCATCTAAACCACACTTCCAAAATCGAACCAAGCATTAGTAGAGAAGGTGGGGTAGCCTGGTGGTTAAGGGTGGATATAAGGATGTAGTCATCACTAAGAGCTGGGAGTTCAACTGCCGGCTTTACATCCAGGTCCCACCACTTCCTACTGTGTCTTTGGTTAAGTCCCTAACGTCTTTGTGTCTCAGTTTCCTCATCTGTAAAATGAAGACAGTAACAGCCCCCATAGGGTTGCAGTCAGAACTAAGTGAGTTCTTGGCACAGTGCCTCGCATCCTAAAACGGGCTCCCCCTGTTCCCCATCTCAAGGATACCACTGCCATCCACGGAAACACCCCAGCAAGACACCTTGGGCATTGTTCTTAATTCTCTTCCACACCCAGACAGTCACCACATTTGGACTCGTCTCCTTGCTAAGCTGATTTTGCAACCCCACGTTCTTCCGTTCTTCCACCACTGCCACCCCCATCACCTCTCACCTGCACCTACTTCTCTGGCCTGCCTGCCTCCCACTCCCTCCCTCTGGCCTTGGCTTCCTTGTATAATTCGACTCCACAGACATCCCTGAGCACCTTCCGTGTATCAGGCACGGTTCCAGGTCACTGGCAAAATGAGGGCAAATGAGACAGCCCTGGTCCTCGAAAAGCACAGAAGAATCCTGTGGTAAATGGAAAGGCCCCAGTGGAAACTGTGAAACTCAGTCTCCCCAATCTGTAAAGAAGGTTTTGGGGCCAAATGATCTCTTAAGGTCTTTTCAGCAAAAATATTCTAGGGAATTCCCTGGCGGTCCAGTGGTTAGGAGTCTGCACTTTCACTGCGAAGGGCCTGGGTTCGATCCCTGGTTGGAGAACTAAGATCCCACAAGCAGCACAGTGAGGTATTAAAACACACACACACACACACACACACACACACACACGCACACACACATATTCTAAGATATTTCCACCGGCTCCTCCAAGGGCTGAGCTCTAGAAACCTTGCCTGATTCATCCTAGAGCCTTAGCTCATAATAAAGAGCTTCATACATTGTAGAGATCTGGTAGGTGCTTGCTGAATGAGTTAATGAATGAATGCATGAGCAAACACATATCAATCCCCTGCTCAAAGCCATTTAATGTCTTCTCTTTGCTGACAAGGTAAAGGCCTCTGACTTTAGCCCACCTCTATGAGTTGAATATCCTCTAACCCTGTGAGCCGCTGCCTTCTGAGGCTGGAATGGGAAAGCTAAGGAGCTTTTGAAAAGCTTCATCCATTTGACAAACATTCATTGAGCACCTATTAAGTGCCAGGTCCAATGCTGGTGCTGGGAACACAATGGTGAACAAAACCAAGGGGTCCCTGCCTTCCTAGGGCTGACGTTTTGGAAAAGACACAGATGTGAAAATAGACGACACAGTGCAATCAGTAGCATGAAGGGGGAACACGGGGGCCTGTGGGAGCTGGAGGAGGGCCCTGTCCAGCCCTGGGGTTAGGCAAGCCTTCCCAGAGGAAGTCACATCGAAGCCCAAGTCCCAAGGGATTGTGGGAGGTGGAGGTGGGCAGGAGAGGGCATGTAGGGAGGCCAGAGGAGTGGGAACCCTTCCCACATTTCAACAGGCAGGGGGGCCTCCAGCTTCTCCTGGCAAAGCCCCAGAGACTGGGAGCTCACTTCTCGGTAAGTCAGCCCACTCTGAATGCCTGGCTCTCATTCTTAGAAAGTCCTTTCTCCTGACCCCAAGCCTACCCTACTCAACCTCCTAATTAGTAACAATAACAGTTTAACATGTTATACTCATTCAGCGAGTACTGACCCCCACTCTGCCTCTGCCAGGAGCTTCGCATGCATGACCTGATTGATGCCTCACAGGGGCTACTATTAGCGCCATTTTTCAAATGTGAAAACTGAGGCTGAGAACCGGTGACTTGTTCACGGACCCCTACATGTCAGGCCTCGACCCCAGGTTGTTGCGCCTTCAGGATCCCTGACCCTCGCTGCGTCCTGTTGGGCTTGGCTCACCCAAATGCCTTCCCCTGGGATCCACGCAGAAGAGGGGCTTGGGCCCCAACCCTGTCCCTCCAGCAGGCCGGCTAGCCGGGTGTTGGTCTCCATCCCCTCTGAAGCTCCTAGGGAGACAATGGCGGGGTCTGCAGGGGAGACGAGGGCGCGGGGGCCCCCCTGCCCGCTGCCCTTTGTCTCCCCGCCTGCTCCCCTCATGCGCCCCGGGAGGCTGGGAGGCGCCTCTTGCAGGCTTCCACCTCCCATTCTTGTGCTAATTGGGTGTCAAGCTGAGATCAGTGAGAAAGAAATCCTCCCCGGCTCGGGTTAAACTGCCGCCAAAGATGAGGGCTGAGCCCAGAATATCATTAGGCCGGGAGGAAGCAGGGCCCCCTCCTCCAGGGGAGGGCTGGCCACGCATTCAGGCCCCTTTGAAAGTCACTCGGTCGCCCCTTCCCTTGCCGCCAGCGCCTCAATAGGCCCCTCAGAGGTATTTAACCTTCTTCCCAGGGATTGAAAGTGATACACCAAGCACTGGCCTGGACAGCCACTCGCCTGTCTAAGGGTGGTAGGACCTCTGGGACGCTCAAGGCAGGCCCCTTCCAGCCTCCCCGGCCCAGCCTGCAGATGGGAACACTGAGGCTCTGGGAAGGGGGCTTGCATCCCAGCACTGCTATTCACAGGCCCTGTGGTCTGTGGAGAGACTTAGCTTCTCTGAGCCTCAGATTCCTCATCTGTGGAGTGCGGGTAAAAATTGTAGCTGCTCTGTGTGACGGATTTAATGAAATAACGCACATCAAGTGCTTGGCCTCACGTCCTGCACATAGGAAGTGCTCCACACGTGGTGGCTGTCAGCAAGTCGAAGGCAATGGGTTTGGCCTGATACAAGGATTTCCTAGCTGAGCCCCCAGTCCTCAAGTGTGCAAGAAACGCCCACAAAGGATTCACTCTGCATACCTGGCCTCAACTCTCCCCCCAGTCCCACCGCTGCAGCCTCACTGCCCTTCTTTCATCTGCCCTGCTCGCCCTTCCCTGCCCTTCACCTCCAGGCCTTTATGTTTTGTGGCTCCTTCTGTCTGGGCCATTCTTCCCTCTCCTATTCTTGGATGACTCTTCCGTGAAAAGCCTCTGTGACCATGAAACGCGACTTCCTCACCTCCCCCACACGCCGACCAGGGCTCTGGGTTAGGGTGCAGCTAAGCACACACCCTTTGCTTCTTGACTGGCTAGGACCTTCTCCTCTGCCCCAGATAGTGGGCTCCCTGAGGGCAGATCTGACCATGCCCCGCCCCCCTGCACAGAGTAGGGCTTTAGCATCTGCTCAGTCGATGTACTTACACAGTGCTTTGTAAACTGTGAAGTGCTATGTAAATGTCAGGAAATGCCCAGTAAACAGTAGCTATCCTTAACTTCACAAGCAGGTATTGAGCACCGACTGCAGGCCCGGGGGGTGGGGGTGGGGGGGTGGGGGGTGGCGGGGGATGACTCACACAGCCATGGTTTGGGATGACCAAAGGCAGACAGGAGAGCTGCAAGGCCCAGGGGCCCACCAGCCCCGTCCCTTCATGGAGGGGCTGGGGGCGGGTGCTGGTGCAGAAGTGGGAAACGGGCCTAGTCTGGGGTCTTAACACCTCAACACTGCTCCTTTTTTCTTTTAACTACCACGTACTGCACAGCTATCAGCATCAGACCCCGTGCTGAGAGATTTCCAAGCACGATCTCATTACACGTTCACAATCGTCCCGAGGTAGGGATTCCTAGACCACCATTTATGGGAGAGGAAACTGAGGCCTAGCCTGGCAAATGGACTTGAACTCAGGCCTGACCGGCTCCTCAGCAGGAGCTTTTAACCACCACTCCTTACTGCCTCTGGGTGACTGTGTTCAACCAGGGGAAAGGAACAGGGACCACTGGGGGGCTCCTTCCCGTCGGAGAGCAGTCATTGCTGCGGGTTAAAGACACAAAGCTTCACTGTCAGCCAAGTCCAGCCCCTTGGGAGCCTGATCAAAGGCCCACCACAGAGTCCTCTGGGATGAGTACCGCTGGGGGTGAAGTGGGGACTTGCACTCCCTCCTTCCAGCTTCCCTTGGCTGAGCGCCAAAGGCTGGACTGGATTCTACAGGACCCGTGCGCCCTCTGCTGGTCACACTAGGGCACTGCAGCCATGCCTGCCACTCCCAAACCCCACCCGCATCAGCCTCGCTCTCCAGGGGCCAACTCCAGCGCTGCCTCCCTCTTCTCCCAAGAGTGGCACCAGACTCCACTATCTTTCAAAGGTCACTCCCCCAGGAGGCACCCCAGATTTCTCACCCTGGTCACCCACCACCCAGTCAGCTGCTGGCCTGGGGTGTGGCTCACAGTTGGCTCCACAAGCATGCGTGGAATGGAAGCTCATCTGGCTTTCCTGTTGCCTTCTGCACCAAGGAGCAGCGGGAAGGGCAAGGGGCTGGGGCTGGCATTCCAGTCCCCACTACTTGCTGTGTGACCTCAGTCAAGTGACAGACGGTGCTGAGGGTTAAATAGTGAAGATGACGCCCTGGGGCACACACGCTGCCTGCTGCCCTGGCTTGGGGTGGACCCCCTTTCCATTGGGCTGTGCACATTTCCAGCCTGCGTGCGACTCCAGGGGCTGGGCCCTAGGGGACAGCTGGCCCTCCGCTGGCACTGCTGACAGCTCTGCAAACACTGTTCCAGGAAGCTTTCCTAGACTCTACCCAGCCGGTCAGGCAGCCCTGCTCTGCCTTGCACAGCCCCCCTGCCAAACCCCCTGGGAAAATGCACCCCTGGCAGAAGGAACAGCATGGGCAAGGGTCTGGAGATGGGACCCTGTGCTGGGTTAGGGTTTCCTCCCTCAACGGCTCTGAACAGCCCTTTCCTCATACTGGCTCCCTTTAGCTCTCTGAATCCTAGCTGATCATTCCCTTGTCACAGAGACAACAAAGTCACTTGCCCAACGCGCAAGCTCGTGACACAGCTGGTTTAGACTCTCAAGATCATGCTGTTAAAACACCCTGCCAGGCTCAGGTGGGAACTGCCCCCCATCTAAGATAACCTGCTATATCCCTCAGTCCAAATGAACGGATGAATGGAGGAGTGAATGGGGCAGAAGCTGGGGCCTGAGCAGGATGGGGTGAGCTCAGGTGGCATCACACGGGCAGGGGGAGGAAGGCAGAGTTTATTGGCCCCTGAGCGCCCCCCACCCCTTCTCCCTTCATAGCCAGGCCAGGACGGAGACGGAGGAGGGGACAAGGACAGACCCACAAAGACAGAGAGGCCCTGCCTGAGGGACAGCCAGGCAGGCACCCAGAGAGAGGGGGATGAGACGGGTGCCCCGTCCAGGCTGCCTGCTACAGGTCAGTCCCTCTCCTGCCCTCCTAGAGGCACCGGCAAGGCTGAGGACGCTTGAGTGGCTCCAGGGCCTGGATCCTATTCGGACACCTGATCAACAGCCACTGCTGCCCCCGCCCACTCTGCTGGCTTCCTGGGTCTGGGGGCTTCTGCCCTGGTCCCGTTTACAAGCTGCCTGTTCTCTGGAGAGTGCTTGGTGACCCTCCACCTCCCCTGTCCTGCCCTAAGACATCATCCTGAGGGGCCCAGTCTCAGTCTCAGCCTGGGGCCCAGAGGCCCCCTGAAGACACAACATGGAGATGAGGCTTTCACAGAAAGCCTTGGGGGGAGGGGGAGGCAGCAGTGAGTCCCTTGGCAGTTTTGAGGGGTGGGGGTCGGCACCTCGGGGTTGTGAGGCCAGGCCCTTCTTGCTTTGGTCTGGCTTTGCCCAGGAACCCTCTGGGGTGGGAGCTGGTGCTCTGGGTCCAGCATCCGGTGGCCCTCAGAGGGACTCGGGGCAAATCACAGCTTCTCCTCGCCTGCCTGGATGCGAGTGTAGGCCTCTCGGTCCAGAGGGACGTAGCGGCCCTTCCGGACATCCAGGTAGAACAGTGGGTCTTTCACAACTGTTAGGTCAAAGCCCTCCTTCCGCAGGTCTGTCTTCTGTAGCTTGAAGGTCCCTGAGGGAGGGAGAAGACAAGGGGGAAGAAGGGTCAGAAGGGTGTAGGGCAGGGGCCCAAGCTCTCAGAACCCGCCCTCCCGCCAGGGTTGAGGAAGGGAGAGGAGGGCGGCAGAGGACACCGGAAAGGGGAGGCATGGGAGGAGGGGCACCGCCCTCTACAGTTTGCAAAGGCTCCACCCATTACATTATGTAACACTCCTCAGAGCAGCCCTGGCGAAGGGGAAGGGGCCGAGTTCCCCACGCCTTTTTGCAGACAGGGAAACGGAGACCTGAAGAAGAGAAGCTATTCTTTCAGGGCCACATGCTGAGTGACAGCAGAGTGAGGACCAGACCGCAGGTCTTCCCTGATGGCTCCCCCTCATCTGAGCACCTCCCAGGTACAGGCGTGATCTCATGCAATCTGCACATCAACCCCAGGGGCAGGTGCACAACCATATTCTATGGATTCTAAGATGCACAAGATTTCAGATTTCAACATCTCTGAAATAGCTCAATTCGTGTTTTTTCCCCTTAATAGTATGTAATATAAATTATGCATCTTTCAATCAACGGTCTTAGCCCCTCTATATAGATGAGAAGACTGACGCTCAGAGGCACATATCTGAGCCAACGTCACACAGCTCGTAGGCAATGGAGCTGGGATTTGAACCCAGGTGTGATAGATGCCAGAAATGGCTACAGCTTCTCCCCAGGTACTCCTCTGCCGCGTGGACTGGCCACTTCTCCCAGCAAGAGATGGAGTCTTTCTCAACGGCTGCTTGAATCCAGACTGGCCTTACAACTGGCTCTGACTCACAGAATGCGGAAGAGGCCATGTTGTGGGTGGTCTAGGCCTCAAGGGGCCTTGCAGCTTCCATCCCCACCCTCTCGGGGTGCCCTGAGACCAGTCTAGCCTCTGAAGGAGGAGAAACCACATGGAACAGAGCAGAACCACCCCAGGAAGGGCTGCTTAGATGGGCGCTAAGTGGGTAGTCACTGGCCATATGTGGCTACGCAAATTTAATTAAAATGAAACGAAATTTAAAATTCAGTTTCCGCGTCACACTGGTCCCACTTCAAGCGCTCGGGGCTGGTAGCTGCCGTGACGGAGAGCGCAGAGCGCAGCTAGAGCACACTGCCATCACCACCGTTCTGTGGACGTCACTGCAGAGCCAACCAGCCGGAAGCCCCACGTGAGGGTGGCCCTCTTACACCCGATGGCACTATTTGACCCTAGATGGGGCCAACAGAAGAACACTCAGCTGGACTTAACCCCAAACTGCTGACCCACAAATTGTGAGCAAATAAAATGGTTGTTCTGAGCCCTAAGTAAGTTTGGAGGCAGCCAGGACTGAGGAGAGTGGAGGGGAGGTCGGGGCATGAGCCTCAGAGCTGCCTGCCCAGAGAAGCTCCCGAGAGGACCGACAGACAGAAGGAGGGCACCACCCCGCCGTGTGCCGGTGGACCCACCACTCGCCCCTCCCCCTGGGCCACCTGCAGCCTCCCCCAGCCTCCACACAGGACAGGAATCTGACCAGGTCACTACCTTGCTCAAACACTTCTGTGGCTCCCTACTGCCCCCGGTATAGTCCAAGCCCCCCTCCCTGGCCCACAAGGCCCCTGCTGCCCTTGCCATCCCACCTCACGCCGCTGCCCACCCCTCACTGCTCCAGCTTCGGGGGCCTCCTTTCATTCCTCTAGCAGTCAAGTGCCTCCCTGCCTCAGGGACTCTGCAGTGGCTGTTCCCAGAGCCCGGAAGGCCTCCCACCCCCACGAAGTCCTCCCTCCCTCCCTCCCGCCCTCTCACTCCCAGGTCTCCACTGAAACCGCACCTCCTCAGGGGAGCCTCCCAGTCACCCCCAATCCCCTCATTCACTTTCCTGTCAGTTTGATCTGCATTCCATTCTTTATCTTTGGAATTCCTTATCCTGTGGCTGCCTCCCCTGCTGCTCTAGAAGCTCCCAGAAGGCACAGGTCCTGCCGGAATTTGTCACCTATACCCCCAGGGCCTAGCACAGTGCCTGGAGCAGAGGAGACACTCGGTCGGTATTTGTTCTCAGTTGTCCCACTGAGAATAGATGCACCCTCTCTCCCTGAAGCCTGGGTCTGCCCACAGGTAGGTCAGGTTACCAACCACTTGGCAAGGCTGTGGGTGAAGGCAAAACGACAGGCACCCCGGCCTCTCAGAAGGACCCAGGAAGGGGCCTTGGCCTGGCACCTGCGAGTTGGAGCTGGGGTCGGGGGTGGGGACAGACCTGTTTTGTGCAGCTCAGGCAGGAAGCGCAGGAAGATGGGGCGGGCGTACAGGGGTAGCTCCTTCTCCAGGAGCTGGGCTAAGCGCTCCAGGTCACAGCTGCCGGAGGGGTTGGCCACAGCGGCCATGCCGGCCCGGCCCTCGGTTCCTGGGGGTGGCAGAGTGGGCAGTGAGCGGCTGGTGATGGCCCCTGCGGCCCCTCCGCACACACGCCGGCACCTCCCTCCTCCCCGGGTACCTGGCACCTCGACGCCATACACGGCCACGTCGGCCATGGCCAGCAGGCGGCTGAGCGCGCCCTCCACCTCCGTGGTGGACACGTTCTCGCCTTTCCAGCGGAAGGTGTCCCCCGTGCGGTCCCGAAAGTACAGGTAGCCCAGCTCGTCCATCACCAGCACGTCGCCTAGAGGGGAGCTGGGTGAGCTGGGTACCGGGGGTTCCCGGGGAGGTGCTCTCGGAGGGTGGTGAAAGGCCCCTTCCCCCCCGACCCCGAGGGGCGGCAAAGGCCTAGGGAGAGGTGCCCACCCACCGGTGAGGTAGGCCTGGTCCCCCTTCTTGAAGACATCCTTGGCGATCTTCTTGTTGTTGGCGCCCTGGTTGAGGTAGCCGTCGAAGCGCCGCAGGGGGTCCTGCTGGACGATGGCGCCCACCAGTTGGCCCGGCTCACCTGTGGGTAGGGGAGGCGGGGTCAGACCTGCCCTGGGGTCTCTTTCACACTGAGCGCACCCTGCAGCTGTCCACAGAAACGCCCACTTCTCCCCCGCCCCACCCCGGGAGCCCCAAGGGCAGGGAGCGTCTCGGTAAAGTCTGGTCACTGAACAGATGGATGGAAAGTCGAACAAACAAATGACAGGGTGGTCAAGCCCTACTCGGACGGCCTAACCAGAGCCGGCACTCCCAGGGCCCTGGCTCTGCTTAAAGAGCTGTACCACATGGACTCCTCAGGACAACCACGTGCAGGTGAGGGACTCAGGCACAGAGCTGGGGGACTGAGGCGGCCTGGGCCCAGGGTCCACAACACGAAAGTGCACGAAGGGACTGGGTGGATGGGACGGTGACTGAACGGATGCATGGATGAAGAAATAAATGCCTGGAAGCCCTCAGAGAAGATGACTTCTGGCTGCTGACCAGGATGGGGCTCCCCACCCACCGGCCCCACCCCCCTCCTGAGTCAGCCCCTCCCACTCTCACCCCCAACTGCAACCCTAGGGTAGACCTGGCTGGCATGGAAGGCAAACGCCATCAGGCCCCCGGATCAGCTCCATGGTGTCCTCGTTGACACGAACCAGCCGGATGGGGTACACGAAAGACAGGATGCGGCTGTTGAATCCACAGGCCCCCACCTGCAAAGGCCGAGACTCGGGCCCAGCTGCTCCCACCATGGGCCTGAAACTGGACAGTCTGGGGGCTGCGGGGGGCCTCCAGCACCCACACTCCCACACCGGAACTCTGCTCTCCCCTCTGCCACCCGTGCCTTCCGTGGTCCATCTGCGTCCCCAACCTGGGCCGCACCTGGCCGTCGAAGTTGCCCAGGCTGCAGTTGCACTCCGTGGCCCCGTAAAACTCGGCCACCTGGGAAATGTGGAAGCGGCTGCAAAAGTTGGTCCAGATGGACTGCCGGAGGCCGTTGCCGAGTGCCATGCGCACCCGGTGCCGGTTTTCCGCCTCCCGGGGTGGCTGGTTCAGGAGGTAGCGGCAGAGTTCGCCGATGTACTGCACGATCTGGGGATGGACTTGGTGTGAGTCTGGGCCCAAGGCTACTCTTACTTCACTGCCCCCCAACCCCCCAAGCCCCTACCCCTACTACCCCAGGGGCCGGCTGTGCAATCCCTTCCCTCTCTGGGCCTCAGTCTTCCCATCTGAACAACGGGAGTGTTGCCCCAAATAAATGGCTGGCTGCCCTCAGCTGTCAGACAGATGTCCCTGGGTAGACCTGGCGGGAGGGTCCCGAGGGGACGAGGATGCTCATCCCCTTCCCCTCTCACTCACTGTGCAGTTGTATTTGATACAATCGTCCCAGAAGCGGGAAGCTGAGAACTTCTTCCGGATCACCACCGTCATGCCATGGAGCAGGCACTGCCCGATTCCCACGATGTTTCCTGAAGGCAGAGGGGTGGGCCTCAGAGGTCAGGTAGATAGGAGACCCTTCCCTCCAGAGCCTCCTCTTGTACAGCCCAATCTCCTCAAAGGCTCTTTCCCTTTCTCTCTCCTGTCCTGTCCCTCCAACACTAACTGGTCATATCTCTCTCGCCAGTCAGACACCTTCCATGGCTCCCCAGTGCCTATAGGATTGAGTACGCAATCCTTAGACTGTCCTCTGAGGCCTCTGGAGCTGGCCCCAAGCTCCTGCTCCCATACCCGTAACGCTACCATTCAGCCAGGGGGCACTGAGCTAGCCCGCCGAGCTTCTGCACCTCACATCTGCCTGCCTTGGGTGCACCTCCTCCAGGAAGCCTTCCAGGCCATCACTGGGCTCTTCCCTTGAACTGAGCTCCTGCTCCCTGCCTCTCCCCATACTCAATGCCATTTCTTGTATTAAGAGTCAGGATAGGGTCCCATCATTCATCCTGCCCCAAACACACACAGCCAAACCCTAAGCACCTTGAGGGCAGGAATTACATTTATTCCATCTCTGTCTTTCTAAAAGCTCCTAAGACCAAGCAGCTCCTAAGACTGCATACCTGTGGAAGCGACCTGAATGGTCAGACCAGCCCAGGTGCCCTGCGGGACACGGCCACACACACCACTTTTGCTGGTGTGGCCACTTTCATTCAGAGATCAATGCCCACGTCTGTATTTGAACCCAGATTTGACTCCAAAGCTCAAATGTTTCTACTGCAACATGCTGCCTGCCAAGAAGGGTGGGGCTTCCAAGACTCTGGGGGTGCTGGAGGCTGAGTGGACAGGCCTGGAATACCTGCAGAGTGGTAGAGGGGGAGACAGTCGTAGACGATGTCGTCGGGCCGCATGCGGAAGCCGTAGTACACCAGGGCAGCCATGCGGTAATACCTGGGAGGGCAGAGGGCCAAGGGCTCTGTGGGCCGCTGGAAAGGCAGGAGGAGTGGCTCCGAGGCCCCACCATCCCCAGGCCTCCCCCCAGGGCACCTTCCCCTTACCTGCTGTGCACCACGATGGCAGCTTTGGGCAGCCCTGTGGTGCCTGACGTGTAGATGTAGAAGAGCTTATCTGAAGAAAACAGACACAGGAGTGGCTGTGAGAGGGGGCAGCACAGGGCTGGGCACAGAGTCAGGCAGGCAGACATCTGTAGGTGTACATCACTCAACACCCACTCCCATCACACCTCCTCCAGAAAGCCTACACTGATGCCCCCAAGCACCACTCTCTGCTCTAATGCCTGCACTGCTTCCTTCAACAAACTTTTTCCGAGCCCTCGCTCTGTGCCAGGCCCGGGGAGGCATCAGTGACTAAGATGAGCACAGGCCTTGCCTGGGTGGAGGTGAGAGCCAAGTGGGACAGGAAGATGAGGACACGGGTATTTCCAATACTGAGCGCAGTGTTGGGAAGCACAGGGCCTGCCAAAGCCCAGCTGCAGTGCTTGACCCAGGCTCCAGGGAGGGGAGGTGGCACCAGGGAGGGCTTCTCGAAGGAGGTGATGCCTACTGCGTGGGGAGGGTTAGCTGCAGGAAGCCGGGTGCAGAGGTAGCTTTTGCACCATTGACCATTTCTGTATTCCCCCACTGCCAGGACCAGGGATTGTCACGTTATGGTTTCTGTGTGAGGTCAGCTCCACCAGGCTGGAGGTTCCAGGAGGTCAGGAATGCCTCTGCACGTTATATAGTAACCATCTCACGTTCTCAGGGCGCGTGCAGTATGTCAGCCCTAGGCTTGGCGCCAGGTTCAATCAGCCAGAGTCCCGCCCTCAAGGAGCTTAAAAAAGCACCCGGCGGACCATATCCACACACGGCAGAGGTTAAACGATAATGACGATGACGGCCAGTTACTGAGCACTTCCGGTCATACCCTAGCTTTCCACTGGACCTTTTCCAACCCTCAAACACAGGTTCTGCTGCCATCCCCAATTTTATGGCTCTGGGAACCGAGGCTCAAAGGGCAGCTCAGGTGTTCAGGGTCATACATGGGAAGCAGTAGAGCTGGGATGTGAACTTGGCCCAGGCTCTGAACCCCCAGGCGATGCAGCAAGCCGCGGGCTGCAGAAGGCGGGCTGGAGTGGGCAGGAAGAGAGGTGAGAGGGCCTGGAAGGCTGCCTAGAAGTCGGGGGAGGCAGCCCAGAGCAGGGAGGGGATCACAGACCAACAGGGGCCTGCACTGAACAGGTGGTGGGTGACCATGCAAAGGGTCTCGCCCCTGGTCCAAGCACAGCCCAAACTCAGGCGAGGCAGGCTCCTGGGTTCCACGTGATCCTGCGCGAGTCAGGCGTCAATGAAGGCTGTTCAAGAACTGCGTTCTGTGTGCCTGGCACTTTCACACACATCAGCTCATGCCTTCGTAGTAAGCCCAGGATCACTCTCCTCATTTTCCCGGATGGAAAAGGGAGGTGACATGACTCACTCCAGGTCACGCAGCAAGTTTACAGAAGAACCCAGGCCTTGAGGCCACTGCTCTGTCCCTGGCCATCTTAGAACCCCCCGTGGGGGTGAGGGGCCCACCTACGAAGCCCTTGTTGGGGCGGCTGGGCAGGTGCTTGGGGGCATCTTCTAGCAGGGGGTCCAGGTGCTCCGTGCCGGCGGGCACTGCGCTGGCCTCCCAGGGACCGGTGCAGAAGAGGTTGATGGAGGGGTCCAGGCTGGCACAGATCTCAAGGACAGCTGTGGGGGAAACAAGGCAGATCAGCAGGCAGGCCAGGACACCCCGTGTTCCCAGGACCTCTGCTTGTGCCGAGGCTGAGCATGTTGTCAGGGGAGGCTGGCTGGGTAGGGCAGAGACATGGGTGAAGCACCTGGGACCTCGTCGTAAGGAAGATGCTGAGAGGAGCAACGGCTCCCATTAGCTGCTGGCTAACTACACCACGGGCTCTTTACATGCATGCTCCTGTGCACACACCCCAGGAAACAGGTACCAATAACCGCCCATTTTACAGATGAGAAAATTGAGGCTGAGAATGGGAGGGATTCACTCACAGCTAGAATGTGCTGGAGCTGGGACTCAAAGTCAGCTCTATCTCACACCAAGGCTTACTATGGCCCTACCCACTGTACTATGCTAGTCTATGGGGGACTGGTTAGGAGGGAGGAGTGGGGGGTCAGAGGCCGGCAGCCCTCCAGCCTCTTCAGAGGGTGGGAACCTTCTCTCAGGCTCTCCTGTGCACTACACATGTCCAGATACTCACCCGCCCTGAGCGTAGGCCAGTCTGGCCCACACGGCCACAACTCCTCTGGCTTCCTCTTGACTTGTCCAACCCTCTCCCCTCTCCCTGCTGCATCTTTCCTCCTCCCCTTTCAGCATCTTAAGAACCTCTCCTGCCCATTATTCCACAGTCACAGCAGCATGGGGAGAGAGAACAGGGACACTGTGGTCAAAGCCAGAGATCAAACCCCGGTTCTGTCACTTAACAGCTGTGTGGCTCTGGGTGAGTGCCTCACGCCACTCTGAACCTCAGTCTCCTCATCTGTGAAGCCAAGATGACAATCTCTACCTCACCAAGCTTAGTGGAGATTAGAGCTGCTTTTGTAAAGCCCCAAACTCAGCACGTGGTCAGTGCCCAACGCGGTGGCCAATAAACAAAAGCTCTGCAGGAGAGCAGGGAACAGACTCTTGTCCCCATTTTATAGATGAGGCCTAATTAGTCACAAGAACAGTTACCATTATGTCTGAGGGGTCACCTAGCATCGGCCACTGTGTTAATACTTCAGGTGAAGTGTCTCCCTGAAAACAGCAGGAGGCAGGTGCTATGGTGAGGAGACTGAAGCACAGGGTCTCACTCGGGTCTCCAGCCTACCAGGGGCACAGCCCAGGCCATCTGACTCCAGGGCTCATGCCCTTAACCGGTGAGCCACACAGACTCTCCCAGGGCTGGGGGGGGGGGGGGGGTTGTGGCGGTCCCGTGGGACTCCCTGCCTATCCCCTGCCCCTTCGGGGCTCACCTGGGGCCATCTCGCTGCCAAAGATGAGGGCCCGGGCCTGGGAGGAGGTCAGGCAGTGGCGCAGTGCGTCCCGCCGGAGGTTGGTGTTGATGAGCGCCGCCTCCACGCCCAGCTTGGCCATGCCCAGCCACAGGCCCACAAACTCATTGCAGTTCTCCATGAAGAGGGCGACCACGTCGCCCGAAGCCAGGCCCCGCGCCTGCAGGAAGTTGGCCACGCCGCTTGAGTAGTCATCCAGCTGGCAGAAGGTCCAGTGGGTGTCCGTGCCCTCGAAGATCAGGGCCGTCTTGTTCGGGTGGCGCTGGACCGTGGAGGCGAACAAGATGGGCACCGTGCGCCGCTCCCGCAGGTAGCGTCGGACCTTGGCCTTCACCTTCAGGAGCACTAGGCCGCCGCTGGGTGTGGGGTGGGAGAGGGATGAGCAAGGGAGCTGTGACTGCTGGGCTTGGGAGTGGGGGTCCGGAGGCCCTGGTCTGATCACTTGTGACACCCCTTTCCCAGCACCTGTGTGCGGGGCAGCGATACATGCAGCGGCTCACTGATGCTGCACGATAACATCAGGGACCTGATAACACCAGGGACCCGGGCGATTACTCCCTCCCCGGTACAGAGGAGGAAACCGGTGCCAGGGCTTGCCCTGGGCTTTACGGGTGGAACGTGGCAGCGCTGACATTTGAACCTCAGTCCTGTCCGGCTCCAGAGTTCAACTCCAAGTACACTCTAAGCTCTGCTCTGAGTCTGCTGCTCTGTTGGGGACTTCCACGACTACAGGGCCCCAAGTCAAAGTCCAAACTCCTCCTCCTGGACCTCCCACACCCCCGTATTGTCCCTCTCCCCGTAACTGCAGCAGTGAAAAAGGACGAGTTTGCGATTTGTCCCGTCTCCCTCCCGGTGAGCCCAGCAAGGTCCGCCCTGTTCACCATCTTGCCCCCGGGCGCTACTCAGTGCCAGGCACAGGGTAGATGTTCAATAAGTGTTTGTGGAATCACTTGGCAACATCCTCCTTTCCTGCCCCACCCGTGCCACCTCTGACCCCTGAACTCTCCTGGCCCCCCAGCCTCTGTGCCTTTGCTGATGCCGTGCCCTCTGGCTGGAGTCCCCCGCTCCCACTTCCTTGAGATGACTCTCAAGTACAACTGCTTTTCCTCCAGGAGGCCTCCTCTGATTCCCCAGGGCCCGGGCCTGAAGCCATCTCCCTTTGTTCACGCTCCCACAGCTCTCTGCCGCGACCACCCTTCCTGCAGTGGCCACTCGAAACCTCCTTTTGCAATCAACTCAGACTGACAAATGCCGAGCCACCTGTTCTGGGTGTGGGTCGGGGTGCTGGGCACTGGGATACTACCGTGATTAAGACTGCCAGGGTCTCTGCCCGCATGGCACTGCCAGTTTAGGGATTGACTGTGTCCCCTCCGGTCTCCCTGACCAGTCTAAGCTTGGCCCAGGTCTGGGGCTGCCTCATTCCCCTCCCCACCCCAGGCCCCAGAGTCAGCTCAGCGCTTTTCACAGAGGAGGTAGCAACAGGTGTTTCTGGTACAGGATATCCCCATGGACCATCCCTGACTTTCTCTGGGAAGCAGATTCTCCCTGACATGATTCAGGGCCTGCTCTAGAACTCAGTGCCCTCTCAGACTCATGCCAACTGGAGGACAGGGCCTCCTCCACAGGGTTCTTCTTCACCCTCTCACAAGTTAGAGCATGTTCTTAGGACTCCTTACAGATGTCTCCTCAACACGCCCGGTGTTTGATGTATGTCCCAGGACCCCAAGTCTGCTCCAGGATAAAGAGCACCAAGTTAAGGAGATTCCCTGGGAGGAGACTTTGACCTTGGCAACGGAGGTACCACATACTATTGCAAGGGGAAGGGTGTGGAACACAGACTGCTCCTTTGGGGCCTGGGTGCCCTGTGCTGGTAGAGACCATAGGGTCTGGCCTGGGGAGATTTGGGGGATTAGGAGCCCAGCATAGTGTAGGAAACCCAGGAAGGGTTGTACCAGGTACTCACAAGACATCACGCCTGACGGTCTTGACGAAGACTCGGACGAAGCGCCAGCCGCCAGACCCCAGGTAGAGGAAGAGCAGGGAGAAGCCGACTTGGGTCCAGGGCAGTTTCAGCACCAGCTTGGAGAACAGCAGCAGCCCCACCAGAGACGCCCCAAGCAGCATTGTGGCCTGTGGGCACAGGGCAGTCAGTGGACCCAAATGCCTGGATCCCCTACCTCCTGGCTTGGGCAACCAGGCCACTATCATCTCAAAGGGTTAACCTGTAGTGAGGCCATATTGAGTAGGGTAGCCGAGGACTGGGTCCCTTTCTGGGGCTGTCGGGAAGGGTCAGGCTAGAGGCATGGGACTTGAGGTGAGGAGTTCCAGGGCTGAGAGTCAGAGGCTGGGTTCTAGCCCCTAAGTCCCATTTCTGCCTATGACTCTCTGAATGACCTTGGGCAAGTCCCTTTCCCACTTCAGTCCTTAGTCTTCCCCTCTGTGCAATGGGTGTAATGAGAATTGCTCTCAGAGGCCCTTCCAACCAAAAGAAGACAGTCCACTCTCCTGACATCCAGGATCCCAACCAAAATGCCTTGAAGCGGGTATGGACTTGAGTGCCTCGGGCTCGACTCCCCACCCAGAGACCTACGGAGTTTCTGTGGATGATCAGGCCAAGCCACAACACCCAAAGGGGCAACTTCTTGAGAAGGGGCCCTGCTCAGTCCCTGCCCATAGGTCCAGGCAGTGCCATGCCTCTGTTGGCCCACAGAGGGCGATGGAGAAAACAGGTGAGAGCCTGGAGGTGCCTGAGAGGTGACCGCACAGAAGGGAAAGGTGATTGAGGGAGAGGAAGAGGGGCTTGAAGTCACCCCCACAAACACACTCAGCAAGCCACTCAGATGAATCTTAGGGGATTGGGGCTTAAGGGGAGAGGAACGGCTGGCAGGGCTGAGATTAGGACTCTTGGACTCTATTCCTGGTGCTTTACAGACTTGCTCAAGGGGCAGCAGATGGGACTGTTTTCCTTCAGGTTCTCCTGTTCCTGGGGAGGGGCTGAAGGTCACGTCTATGAGGTAGCCTGAGATTCTCCAAGCCAGGACGAAGACATGGTCTGGACCACAGGGAACCCTTACACCATCTCTCCCTCCTCCACACGAAAAGCAAAAGCCGGGAGGGGGACGAACCAGCGCCTCCAACTCCAATGCCAAGGGTCTCCAAGGTCCTCAGACCTCTGGACTAACAGAGCCCGCCAGGGCAAAAGACAAGGACCCGTCCCGGAAAGCTGGGGGATGGGACGAGGAGGGAACGGGATGCCCAGATCTCCCGGGCCCCGATCCCGGGTCACTGCGGACCGCCTTGACCCCCAGAAAAGCCAGGGTAGCAGAGCGCCCGGCAAGGAGACAGAGCAGCAGGGCGCGCCCCCCACCCCAGACCGGTACCGCCACCTTCCCCGGACTCGGCCGGGCACATTCTCCCGCCCGGGGACCCATTGTCCTAGCCTGTGCTCACCTGCTGTCGGCCCCGCCGCGGAGCACGCAGTCCAGATGCGGCCCGGCTGCTGTAGCAGAGTGGGGAGCGCGGACGAGCATCAGCCGCTCCTGGGCGCACAGAGCCGAGTCTCAGCAGCGTTTCCCCGGCTCTGTGCCCTGCACGGCCCAGCAGCTCGGCCGGCCCCGCCCGTCCGCGGGACTCCTCCCCTGCCCGTCTCCCGCCCGCCTCCCGTCCGCCTCCCGCAATCCAAACCGGCTGCGCCGGCCGGCACCGCCGCCTGCCGCGCCTTGCCCAGGGTGAGCACGCCGCAGAGCTGGCAACGCCGCGCAGCCTCCGCGAGCCCTACGCCACCCGACCCAGCCCGTCCTACGCGCGCGACGGCTCCTGGCGGCGCCCCGCGCGGCACGCTGGGAGTTGTAGTCCGCGCCGCGCAGCCCCGCCGGACAGCAGAGGCCCCCGGGGCAGTGAGGAGGCAGGCGGGCTCTGCCTGGACCCCGACCCCCAATCCCTGGGCGTCCGGACGTGGGGGAGAGCACCCCCACCGCACCGTTGGCGGGGAATCTGGAGTCCGCGCCCGGACCCAAGCAGAGTTCAGCAAAGGCCCGGCGCCACACCTAGAAGAACGCTAAAAAGTCTGTTTCAGGCAGAGGCGAGTCGGGTGTGAAGAATCTAGCAACTGGCTCTGTGGCGCAATGGATAGCGCATTGGACTTCTAGCTGGCCTCGTGTGGTTATTCAAAGGTTGTGGGTTCTAGTCCCATCAGAGTCAAATTTTGACAGCTCCTCCTTCACTTCCATTCGGAAATTTTACGGCCTCCAAGGCCACAAGGTTCAGAAGACCCAAAGGCTCCTGCAGACCTCAGACTGGCACCTGTGCTTCTGGGACAGCAATAAACTTGGTGTAGGGATTGCTGCGTAGGAACCCTTTCCCATCCTTGGTCTCTTGAAAGCAACCCGGCACACTTGGTGGCACGAAGGGCACGGATCTGGAGACCCGTATGTATCTTTGGCCTCTGAATGGTCTGGACCCTGAGGGCTGTGACCACGTTTGTCATGCCACCCAGTTCTGGGCCATCTGCCAACTTCCCACCCACTGTGTCACTCTGGACCTCTGAAAACTGGGTTCCTTGATAATCAAACACGTTGGGCATCCACAGTTGCCACTTGTCCTTAAATAGATTCCTTAATCCCTTAGTCCAGTCAAAGTCCTTAAAAATGAGGAAGGACAGTTTTCAGGGTATGTTTATAGGAATTAAAAATGAAATTTTGGGGCTTCCCTGGTGGCGCAGTGGTTAAGAATCCGCCTGCCAGTTCAGGGGACAGGGGTTCGAGCCTTGGTCCGGGAAGATCCCACATGCCGCGGAGCAACTAAGCCAGTGCACCACAACTGCTGAGCCTGCGCTCTAGAGCCCACAAGCCACAACTACTGAGCCCTCATGCTGCAACTACTGAAGCCCGCACACCTAGAGTCCATGCTGTGCAACAAGAGAAGTCACCGCAGTGAGAAGCCCGCGCACCACAACGAAGAGTAGCCCCTGCTCGCCGCAACTAGAGAAAGCCCGCGCGCAGCAACAAAGACCCAACACAGCCAAAAATAAATAAAATAAATTTATTTTGTTTTCAAAAAAAGAGGGCTTCCCTGGTGGCGCAGTGGTTAAGAATCCACCTGCCAATACAGGGGACACAGGTTCAAAATCTGGCTGGGGAAGATCCCACATGCCGCGGAGCAACTAAGCCCGTGTGCCACAACTACTGAGCCTGCGCTCTAGAGCCCGTGAGCCACAACTACTGAGCCCACGTGCCACAACTACTGAAGCCTGCGCACCTAGAGCCCGTGCTCCACAAGAGAAGCCACGACAATAACAAGCCCGGGTACCGCAACAAAGAGTATCCCCCGCTCACCGCAACTAGAGAAAGCCCACGTGCAGCAACGCAGACCCAACACAGCCAAAAAAAAAAACCCACCATAAAACAGCTCCTGCTTGGGCCCTTTCTTTGGGCATCACCTCACACACCCCCACAGCAATCCTAGGAGGTGGGTGCTGTTTCATCCCCCTTTTACTTATGATTAAACAGGTCTAGAGAGGTGAAAGGACTTGCCCTAAGTCCCTCAACTAGAAAGCGGAGGAGGAGTGGGGAATTTGAATCCCAGTCTGCCCGACCTCAGACCAGACAAGGGACAAGCAGCAGAAGCTCAGGCTGGAGGGAACATCTGCCCTCAGTGCGCGAAGGCCCAAGGCTGCCAGAGTCAGGGAGAAGCAAAGGCAGGAGAAGCAGACTCTTGACCTGATGGGAGCCTTTATTCAGACAGCAGAGACTCGCCTCTCCCCCTGCCTCCCTCTTCTCAGGCCTTGGGAGTTGGGTACAGCCCTCCCTCCTGCGAAGAGCCCCAGCCTGGCACCCAGAGAACCCTGGCTGGCAGGGAGGGGTTGGGAACAGGGGTTGTGGACCTGAGCCATCTGGGCATGAGCCTAGACAACTGATTCCTACGCATACATGGTTCTGAAACCGTGCACCTCAGATTGGAACTTGAACCCACATGCCAGGACTCGAACCCGACCAAAACCCACACTCTTCCAACTGAGATCACACACCTGGTTTCAGGACTTAATGAAGCTCAGGTTCTTGATGTTTCATTGCAGAAAGTATTCAATGAGACAAAGTGATAGGTAAGAGGTGGATTTAGTTAGAGAGACACATACTCCACAGACAGAGCGTGGGTCACCTGAGAAGGCGAGAAAGGCCCCAGGGTGTGTGGGTTGCCAGTTTTTACAGGGGTGGGTGATTTCATAGGCTAATGAGTGGGGGGAGTGTTCCAGCTATTTTTTTGGGGGGGGGCAGGGATTTCCAGGAATTGGGCCACAGCCCACTTTTTGATCGTTATGGATCCTTGGAACTGTCATGGCGCCTGGGGGTGTGTCACTTAGCTTGATGACGTGCTGCAGTGAGCATATACTGAAGCTCAAGGACTAGTGGAAGTTGACTTGTCTGCCATCTTGGACCCATTTGGTTTTAATCAGTTTATGTCATGTCCTCGGGCTTTGTTGTTCTTTCAAAGGTTGTGCCCTGCCCCCTTCCCTCCTGTTTCAGTTCTCTTTGGGCAGCTCCTGGCTCCCCTAGGAGCTCCACCACTGCCTGCTCCCTCCCGAGTTGGCCCTCAAAGCCACTGAGCAGTGGTTATGATAAATTATGATTAGTGGCGCCCAAGGGTCAGTGTTCAAAGGTGATGGCAAAGGAGCGCTCCACCCCCAGGGGAAGCATGGGTGGGGGGTTGGGAGCCAGGCCAGGCCCTCCGGCTCAGGGGCTCAGGGCCTAGGCTGGGCCCTGGACGTGCATGGGGGGCTCTGTGATGCTCAGCTCCTGCCGTAGAGCCTTCAGGGGCTGCTCCCAGCGCCGCTCGTAGTACAGGTTGAGGACACACGGGGCTCTGCGCGCATTCTGAACTGCCCATGGGATCAGCTTCGAGACCAGCACTTGCAGGTTTCTGTAGGGCAGCAGAGGAAAAAGACAAAATACATAAGGTCCTGAGTGCTGGGCACGCCACGTTCCCTGCAGTGGATGTGCATTTTCTCAGTTAATCCTCACACAGACCCAAGAAGGAGGTAGTTGCTATCCCCAGTTTTCAGATGAGGAAACAGAAACTCAGTGAGGTAAAGCCCTGTGCCTAAAGCCACACATTTTGCACATGCCAAAGCCCAGCTTTAAATCGAGGGCTACCTCACTCCAGAAACTAATGCCAGATTGCATCCCCCTGGCCCCCCCAGTTCCCTGACTCTGCTGTTCTCACCCGATACTGAGGCCTGGCCCCAAAGACCCTAGAGTCCTATGAAACGTCCAGGCTTCATTCATAGTCCTGGAGCCCCTGTGCCAGGCCAGTTTCACCTCTCTGCCCCATTCTTCCCATCCTGGATTCCTGAGAACCACTGGGGCTGCTCAGAAAGGCTGTGGGCTCTTCTCTATTTCCTGGAGCCCTGAGCCTTCCCCTGACCCCTCACCACTTGAGAACTTACTGGGCACTGAGCTGGATCGGTCCAAAGAGTGCACTCAGGATGCACATGGGCAGGCCGGTCTGGACAGCCTCAAACCACTTCACCACGATCTCCCCTGGCAGGCAGGGTAGGGAATGGGGTGGGAGGTGAGCAGGGGCCAGGAGGAGAGGCCAGTGATGCTGCCGCTCAGGGCAGGACACAGTGAGGCATCTGCTCTGCTCCGAATCTCTACTAGGGGTCAGCAGTGCCCAGTCCCAGCCTGTGCTGGGCCCTGGGGCACTTGGCTTGGGGTTGGGGAGAGGGTGCAAGAAAGAGCAGAAGGAAATAAGGGCTGGAAAGGAAGCTTGGGGTCAGAATGCAGAGGACTCCGAAAGCCAGGCTGAGGACTCCAAGCCTTAGGGAATTGCTGAGGGCTTCAGAGCGCAGGGAGCTAACAACCGGAACAGGGCAGGGAGCCCTGGTGTTTGGATGCTGCTACATCAGTGTAGGAGCCGTAAGAGGCAGTGGGGATGCAGGATAGGGGATGCGCGGCACAGGTGCACCAAGATGTTCGGGTAAAGCAAACAATGAGGCACTGGGCCAGCTGATTGGTGGGTGGCTGGACAGGTGTGCCCTGCCCTTGCCCTGAAGACAGACTTGGGAGACACGCTGGCCGGAGCGCCCTGCCCCACCCATGCCCCACGCCCACTCCAGATGCACTCAGCAGCTGGCTGGCTGGCACTCACCCAGGATGTTGGTGGGCATCCCCAGCAGCGTGTGGAGCATGTCGTGCACCTCCCGGTACCGCTGCATCACGTATGCCAGCTCCTCACTGTCCACGAACCGGGTGGGCGCTCTGGTGTCTGGGGAGACCCTCTGACAACCATGAACCTCCCCTAGACCCCTTCCTGATGGCTCCCAGGGTCCAATTTGCCAGCCTCTCCTTGACTCTCAACCACACCCACCAAATTCAAACCCCACCAAAAATCTCTGGGGACTTTGTTTCTGTGCATAGCTGCTGACAGGGGAGTCCTCAGGCAGGGAATATGGTGGATTGGCACCCCCTTTGCCTACCCCAACTCACACATAATGTACACACTCTGTTGGAATCTATGGCAAAGAAACCCCTGGGGGTGGGGTGGGGGGAAGCAGGAGTTGTTTGTTTAATGATATAGAGTTTCAGTTTTACAAGATGAAAAAGCTCTGGAGATTGGTTTCACAACAATGTGACTATACTTAACACTGTTGAACTGCCCATTTACAGATGGTTAACACAGTAAATCTTAGGTTATTATTATTTTTTAAAACCACAATTAGAAATAAAATGGGGGGGAAAAAACAAGAAGCACCCAAAGTCCCGAATTCGTCAGATGAGCTGCTCCCAGCCTAGGATGCTCTTTCCCTCCCCTCTCACCTTCACCTTGACAATTCCTACCTATCTTATGGTCTCTTGCAGCAACCCGTACCTTTTTGTGGCATTCGACATGATTGTATCGTGACGTTTAGTGCGTGTGATTGTTAACGTCTCTCGTCTAGACCTGCACTGTCCAGTACAGCAGCCAATCATGGCAGCCACTGAGCCTTGAAATGTGACAAGTTCCAACTGAGATGTGCTGTACATGTAAAGTGCACCCTGGATTTCGAAGACGGTATGAAGAGAATAATGTGAAATCTCAATAATTTAAAAATATTGATTACATGTTAAAATGACATTTTAGTATGCTGGATTAAACAAAATATCTTATTGAAATTAATTCCACCTGTTTCTATTTGCTTTTATTTATCTGCTAGCAGCAGATTACCTATGGGGCTTACACACTATTGCTATGAAGAGTGTTGCAGCAGGCTGTCAGCAGCACAGGATGCACAGGACGGGGGCTCACTGTTCTATCTCCAGGGCCTGGATGAATAAACATACCTTAAATGCAGGAGTAAAAGGCCAGCCCCAGGCACTTTTCTGACCTCAGGTAGGGATGGCAACTGTCCTCCTTTACCCACCCTCTCTGAGTCCTTGGCAGCACCCATGCACAGTAGGGACACCCTGGTCTTCCTAGTGCCAAAGCATGGCCTCAGCCTGTCCAGAGGCCAAGGGATTTGATGCCTTTATTGCTTGGGGCTGCTGGCCCTGTGCCATGGTCTGTGTCTGTGACTTCATTGGGTCCCAGGTCCTAATTTCTTCTACAGAGTTCTACCTGCTGTGTGAAGCTGAAGGTGGTCAGTGACGGCCTACATTTATTGAGTACCTACTATGTGCCGGCACTGTATGAAGTCCTTTACACATATCGTCATTCTGCATCCCTGAGACCACCTGGGCGTAGATACTGTTATGAGCCTCAGATACAGATAAGAAAAATGAGACTCAGAGATATAAAGCAGCTTGCCCAAGTTCACACAGCTGACTAATCAAGTGGCTGAGTCAGGATTCGAAACAAAGCCTGCTGGATTCCAAAGCCAGTCGCCTTAGCGTCCATTATTAATCAGCCATATAAGTGCCTTGGAAGATAAACATGAGGTTTCCTTACCTCAGATAAGGAGTCTGAGGCTCAGAGGTCAAATGATTTGCCCAGGGCTTTAAAGCTGGGAAGAAAGACAGACTTCTAACTCAGGCTACGCCAGAGCCCATGCCCGCCAGACCCCATGCCCGTAATCTTGATGCCACAAGGACAACCACCCACCCCTCTGAGTCAGCCTCAAGGAGGGTGGCCTCACCTTGAACTCTGATCTAAAGCTCTGCTGGGACAAAGGTGTTCTTTTACGGTGTGTGGGCTGCTGGTTTCCAGGCTCCAGAAGTGTCACAGTCTCTAGGGCTGTTACCACAACTAAGGCTGTGGCTGAACCAGGCGAACCCAGGGGGGCCTTGGCAGTCCCATACCCTCCACAACAAAGAGGACAAAAGGCTCTAGGAGAACTTCAGAAGATTCTCCATTCCTGGGTGGCACCTGGAGCAGGTCACCCTTGTGGGTTTCCCACTGATGAAATAAACTTGCATCTTGGTGAAATCTCCGGGTGATGGTATAAAATGGGGCAGAGGCAAGTGTTAGGAGAGTATGTGGAACAGATTATTTTCTCAGGGACAATAATCTCCTAAAGCAGGGGTTCTCAACTGTCCACCACGGGACATCTGCAATGTCTGAAGACATTTATGGTTGTCACAACTTGGGAAGGCGAATGCTACCGTTATCTAGTGTGTAGAGGCCAGGGATGCTGCTAAACAAACTACAATGCACAGGGCAGCCCTACAACAAAGAATTATCCAGCCCCCAAAGTCAACAGTGCCAAGGCTGAGAAACCCAGTTCTAGAGCAACCTTTGCTCACTCCTTCACCTCCTCCAGCCTGGCTGGCTCCTGCAGCTGGACTGGAGAGCCACTTGACAGAGGCGCTTTGATGGGAAGTATTTGCGTTGGGGCAGGGAGGGGAAGGGACAGGGAAGGTGCCCTGCTATATCCTTGGGTCCTTCTATAAATCAGATCATGTCACTACCCTGCTCGAAACCTCGATGGCTTCCTATTGCTTCTATTACAAAATACAGACTCTGTCTCTAAGCAGATAGGGTAGGGGATCCCTGGAGAAAAAGAACGAGGCATGGCATTCTTGACATTAGAGAAGCCATTTTGACCTAAGCCATTTTGTGACCTAAGCCTAGACACAATGCTTGCCCTTCAACAGGTCTCAGTAATTAATGATCTTCAAGGAATAAAGGAATGTAGGAACAGAGGAAAAGCAGTCAAGAAACAATAGCTCAGGGACTTCCCTGGTGGTACAGTGGTTAAGAATCTGCCTGCCAATGGAGGGCACACGGGTTCGAGCCCTGGTCTGGGAAGATCCCACATGCCGCGGAGCAACTAAACCCGTGCACCACAACTACTGAGCCCAAGTGCCACAAATACTGAAGCCTGTGTGCCTAGAGCCCGTGCTCCACAACAAGAGAAGCCACTGTGAAAAGAAGCCCGTGCACTGCAAGGAAGAGTAGCCCTCGCTCGCCCGCCGCAACTAGAGGAAGCCTGTGTGCAGCAAGGAAGACCCAATGCAGCTAAAAATAAATAAATAAATAATAAAATAAAAATAAAAATGAAAAAAAAAACCCCAATAGTTCAGCAATAAAACAGTATCCTCGTTCCTCCTCAAACAATATACATAACAATCTGATGTGTATCTTTAAGCTTTTCTATAGGAACGAAGGCCCACACCCAGGTGGAGGATGGTAACTACATGCTAAGATCCCGGACTAGTCAGTACCTAAGAAATGATGATGTTGACCTTTCCTGACCCTCCTGACTTCAATCAACTAAGACTTGGACTTCGTTGACCTCTGCCCCAATTCTGCGCTGAATTCTCCTCTGCTCGAGCCCCTTTATGAATACGCATATACCCTTAGCTTAAAACTTCCCCAATTTTGCTGTTAACAGACACTGCTTTGGGAAAGCTCCCCAGTGTTCGCCTTACTTGCTGCAAGTAATAAATCCTTCCTTCTCCCCATCTTTGGCTTGATTGTTTCTTTTGGCTCAGCACCCACCAAGAGGCAAACGCAGTTTTCGGGTAACACTTCCCGTGGCAGGCAGGGTCTGGCTGGGCCAGGCTGACCTCCCAGCCCATTGCCTGCTTCCCCCCAACTCACTCCTCTAAGGTCATACTGGCCACATCGGACAGTTTTCCTTTTCCTAACCACCAGAGCCTTGCACTTGCCAGTTCCTCTGCTCGGAATGCGGTTCCCCATCTCTCCTCAGAACTGGCTCCTCCCCATCTTCCAAGTCTCCCCAGCAGGGGCTCCCATGACCACCCTGTTAGAAGTGGCCACCTGCCACCCCCACTCCGCCCCGTCCTCTATCATGTTGACTGCTGTCCTCACAGCACCACCCGCTAGAACAGTACTAAATAAATATTTTGCCTGAATTTTTATATGAAAATTTTCTTCTTTTACTGCTTTATAGTCTACCTCCCCAGCTAGAATATTAGCTCCATGAGGGCAGGACATTGTCTGTCTAGTTTGCCACTGTATCCCCAGCACTTGGAACAATGGATGGCACATGACCGATTCTGAACAAATGAATGAGTCCCTTGATAGATGGGACTCTGCCCCCAGTCCCTGTCTTCTCTGCCTGGGGTTGGAGAGTGCCACACTTGTCAAACCCAGGGAAGACAGTGTCTCTAGAACAGGGGGACACAATGCAACAGTTAAGAACATAATCTGGGTTTGAATACTGCCTCCATTAATACTGGCTTGTGAAATCAGTAAGTTGTTTAACTGCTCTGGGCCTCAGTTTCCTCATCTACGAAAAGGAGATGGGGATTTCCCTGGTGACGCAGTGGTTAAGAATCTGCCTGCCAATGCAGGGGACACGGGTTCGAGCCCTGGTCCGGGAACATCCCACATGCCGCGGAGCAACTAAGCCCATGCACCACAACTACTGAAGCCCGCGCACCACAACTACTGAAGCCCGTGCACCTGGAGCCCATGCTCCGCAACAATAGAAGCCACCGCAATGAGAAGCCCATGCACCTCAATGGACAGCAGCCCTTGCTCGCAGCAACTAGAGAAAGCCTGTGCGCAGCAAAGAAGACCCAATGCAGCCAAAAAATATATATAAATTAGTAAATTTATAAAAAAATAAATAAAAATGAAAGGAGATAATAATAGAACATACTTGGCAGGGTTGTTGGGAGGATTCAGTGAGATCATGTACGAGCCTGGCACCTGGCACGCAGTAAGAGGTTAACAAGTGCTGGCCAGTGTAATTGCTCGCAGCGATGTTCCCGGCCCATTTGCCTGTCCCATAGAGAATGACAAAGCCTTGGCGCAAGAGACTGCAAGGCACTCCTGCCCATGCTGGCAGCTCAGGCTCCTCCTTCCTCAGGACATTACTCCTGTGCCCTTCCTCTCCCCTTCCTGGTGACTCCCAAATGCACAGAAGCTGGAAACTCACATTCACATCCAGGAAACGGAGATACTCGCGGCCAAGGGAGCCCTCAGGCAGACTCCGGAGCTTGCCCAGGTCAAGGGTGGACAGCGAGATCCGGGGACGCTCCCTGTGGGGCAGAAGGCAGGACTCAGGTATTGGGAGGGCACCAGCAAAGGCAGGTGAAAGGTCCAACTAGATCAAGGGTGTGAAAGGTGAAGGGGAAGAGAGCAGCAATGGGGCCACAAGTCCTAATGGAGCACTTACTACTGGCCAGGCCAGTGGCAGGGACTGAGGAGACTACCACAAGCTAAGGCTATGGTTCCTGCCTTAGGTAAACAGGCCTCAGATGTGATCAGGGTATTCACAAAGGGCACTGAGGGGTGGGGGTTATAGGCAGCATATGTTATGGGACCTTAGTGAAGGCACAAGAGCCCTGTTGCTGGAACTGGGCTGAGGCCACCATATTGCACTACCCAGGGGTCATCACAGTGTCTATGTGAATGGCACCCACGGAGTTGGGCAGTGCCCGGCCTGTGCAATCATCCATGGCCAAGGTATCAAGAAGAGCTCTCTGGAGGAACACAACGTGATTCCAGAGAGATCAGAATCCCCAAAGAATGCCCTCAACCCCCCAGGCAAAGCTGGGACCTACTGCAGGATCTGGGCGCCCTCCGGATCCCTCCTCATCTGGTCCCTGAGGACCTTCAGGGTACGGCATCCTGTGGTCTCCCCCAGAACTGCAACCATGTCTGAAAGGAAAGAAATGGGGACAAATGGAGAATATGATCTTAGGTAAGTTACCTGACCTGGCCTGAGCCTTAATTTCCTACACGATAAAACAGAATATCTACCTCTTAGTTACGAAGATTCAAGTTAAACACTTAGTGAATCACCTGGCACATAGTAAAAGCTCAATATATCTATAGTTACTACTATGGTTGTTAGTTTCATGGGGTGAGATGGCTCTGATTAGCACAGTGCTCTAAAGAGTTCATAAATCACTTCCACATCCATCATCACGACAGAATACCATGTCTCCATGGATGGGTGTAGGCTTTGGTATCAGGGAGCGCTGGGTTTGAGGGCTGGTGTGATCACCATCTAGGTGACCGTGTGCAAACTGCTTCACATTTCCAAGCCTCAGTGTCCTAATTGGTGAAGCGCAGGTGATACCTTTCATATAGGGTTAATGCGAAAGATCAATCACAACATTCAGATAAAACAGCACACTGAGTAAGCAAAACAAGGGCTCAGTGAGCAGGTAGCATTATCGTTTTTACTAGAAGGAGTAACAGTACTTTCCAGACTTAAGAATCCTGGAGGAGATGAGAAAAACACTGTAGGATCCCAAAACGTTCTATTAAAACATCCAGCAAACATTTATTGAGCATTTATTATGTGCCATGCACTATCTAAGATGCTAATGGGATGTTATAATTTGATAGGCCCTCATAAATCATCTAATCCAGAGGTTCTCAGTGTGGTTGGATGACAGAATCTCCTAGGAAGTTTAAAAAGTTTAAACTTTTTAAGTTTAAAAAGGCAGAAGCTCAGATTCCACGCCCCTTCCTCCCTCCCCTCCCCTCCTCTCCCACTCCCGGCAGATTCGAATTGAGTAAGTTTAGGGTGGGACCCAGGCATCTGCATTTTTATGAATGTTGCGGGTGATTATGAGGTGCAGCCAGGGTTGGGTACCCTGGCCTAGTCTAGTCTCCAGTTACCCAAAGCACACGGAGGCTTTGACAGTGTCCGGGACCTCCCCGGGCTTTCAAGGCAAGGCAAGGGCGCGCCCAGACCCCAAGCCGCCCCAAGGAAGCGCCGGCGTGGGCTGCCTTACCGTGGCGATACGGGTCATAGAGCGCCATTCCAGCAGAGCCCGCGGCCAGCAGCGCCTTCTGCAGCGGGGAGGTGGGGATGTGTTCGGGGTAGAGCAGGCCGGTGCCATGGCTCGTGGCTCGAAGGGGCACATCTGCGGGGAAAGAAAACAGCCGCGGCGAAAGGAGCGGGGGGGTTGGGGGGGACAGCGACGTGGCGGGTCCCCAGCACTCCTTCCCGGCCCCACCACTTGCCTGCAGCGGGCCAGGGACGGCTTCGGAACGCGCGGAGCGGGCGCAGGACCCCGCGCAACAGCGTCCTCATGGCAGCGGGCACTGTAGGACTTCCCAGGGAGGATGGGCGGGGCAAGGCCGACTCCTCAAGCTCCTTTGGCGACGACGCGCAGAAGTCACAAGGACTCGATCCCTACTGCGCTAAGTAGGGCCTTTTATGCGGGACAGATAGCACGGACAGGGAAGGTCTCTAAGTATGAGGAAACCCAGGCAACCTACTTCCACAGATATAAAATTCTCCCCGTTTCACCTAACCCCAAAAAGTGTCTCCAAGTAAGCTCCGCTAGCTTTGGGGGTTCAGCTCCGGACCCTACTCCCTTCTCGGAAGCACGTTTTCCCCGAGGACAATAAGACAAGAACCTCTTCCGGCTGTGAAACATGGCGGCGCCCATTGGAAGGACCACATTTGGGAGTGGGACCATAAGGCACTTCCGTCCGGGTTCAGCTCTTCCGCGAACCCGGGACACGGGCTTCAGGCATGGGGTTAGACGGCCTGGCGCGGCTGCATGGGCTCTTCGCCGCCTACAAGCCCCCGGGACTAAAGTGGAAGCATCTGCGCGATACCGTGGAGCTGCAGCTTTTGAAAGGTGAGTGCCTCTAGCGAGACCCACGATCCCGCTCCCATTTTCCCGGGAGGTCATCTACGCTTCTGATCCTTGCTGCAAAATAAAGTCACGTGACCTAGTCGTCTGGGCAGAGCGGTTTCCTAATCGACTGTTCTATACACTCCTCGCCTTCCCCTGTGTTCATATGGGTAAACAGACTCAGTATTGTCCGTTGTCATAAATAGTTAATAAGTAGTAAAGTCAGGATTTAAACCCAAGTCTGTTTCTTAACTTCTGCTTTCAGAAGTAGAAAATCTCTAAAACCCCTTGGACAGAAGTAGTCAGTGAGTTTACAGTATAACAACAATAACAAGGATAATGTGTTAAGGACCTACTCTGTACTAGGCGCTGTGTGGGCTTTCATCTGTCTTCTACATTTCCATACTTACCTGTCCCTCTATCCCCCACCCCCGGTGTTCAGACAGAATCGACAAGATGTTCTTTACTTGTGTGTGCTCAGGTCTCAATGCTGGGAAGCGTCCTGCCTCTGAACATCGTGTTCGCTTCCTGCTGGGCCCCGTGGAAGGCAGTGAAGAGAAGGAGCTGACCCTCACAGCCACCAGTGTGCCCACCCTCATCGACCATCCGCTGGGTAAAGCACATTCAGGAAGGGGCCTGGATGTCACTTCCCAGGAAATCCCTGCCCAGAGTCAGTGTCCTAGCCAGAGCTCAGACTCCTTCTGTCCCAAACCAGTGTAGGGCCACAGTGGGGATGAAGTATTTGACCAGGGATTGGCAAAATTTCCTGGAAAGGGCCAGATAGTCAATATTTTAGGCTTTGCAGGCTCATCTCTGCCGTAGTGCAGAAGCAGCAGCTATAGACAGTATGTAGAGCAATGAGCCTGGCTGTGTTCCAATAAAATTTTACTGGTGGATGTTCATATTTGAATTTCATATAATTTCATATGTCATGAAAATTATCCTCTTGATTTTTTTGAACCATTGAAAAATGTAAAAACCATTTTAATTTGTGGGCCATAAAAGAAAACAGGCTTGAGGATTTGACTTGTGGACTATAGTTTGTTGACCTCTATTATTCTGGGACTCCAGGTAGGAATTGAGACCCTCAGGTAGAAGTCATAAGGAGGGAGTTTTGGGCTCCTGTGAAAGAGTGATTTTTTTAAAAATTTATTTTATTGAAGTACAGTTGATTTAGTGTTGTGTTAATTTTGCTGTATAGCAAAGTGATTCAGTTATACATATATGTACATTCTTTTTCATATTCTTTTCCATTATGGTTTATCACAGGATATTGAATATGGTTCCCTGTGCTATATGATAGAACCTTGTTGTTTACCCATTCTGTATATAATAGCTTGCATCTCCTAATCCCAAACTCCCAATCCATCCCTCCCCCACTCCCCCTCCCCCTTGGCAACCACAAGTCTGTACTCTGGGTCTGTGAAGAGTGACTTACTATAGTCAACAAACCTGCCCAACAGTGAAACTAGTTCTGACAATGAGCCCCTGTCATTAGACATGATTAAAGCATGCGTTGGGGAGGCTCTATAGGAGGGCTGAGGAGCTTGACCAGGAACCTCTAAAACCCCTTGGAGAGAAGTAATCAGTGAGTTTACAGTGTAACAACAATAACAGTCTGATGTGTTGAGGACCTACTCTGTACGGGGTACTGTGTTAGGCTTTTCCAAATACTACCCCACTGAATCCTGTGAGGTGGGTCCTAGTCCCATTTCACAAATGAGGAAACTGATGCTCAGTGTTGACTAATGTTAAGTCATGTAGCCTGGACTCAGTAGGCTCTTAACCGCCCCATACTGGTCTCCCAGGTTCCTCTTGATCTGCAGAAGTGTAAAAGCATCTAGCTCATTCCTGCATTCATTCATTTTTTTTTCCAGCTTTCTTGAGGTATAGCTGATATACAAAAAAACTATACATACTTAATGTATATTAATTTGATGGGTCATTCATTCTTTCGGGAAATGGGTTATTTCCCGAGCAGTCAGTGAGTTCTGGGCTGTGGGGGCAGAACTGTGAACACACAGACCCAGACCCTTGCCTTAAGGAGCTCACAGCCTCCATTTTCTCCCTGGGAGAGTGGCCAGGACTCTCCTTCCACAGGAGCTGGATAGGGAACCCCCCCAGTCTTGATTCCAGTGTTCTGCCCAGTCCACTCGAAGTGTCTCATGGGGGGAATGGTGATGGACGGACTTAACAGGCCCCCTGGGTTGCCCTTTCTCTGGGCCCAAGAAACTGAAGAAGTGGTTTTGGGCCCCCAATTACATGGTGAGGAAACCTGAAAGTCCAGCCTGATGCTGGTTTTGGACCTCATTCTAGGAATGAGGTCACCATGCAGCCCAGAGCCATCCTGGAGGCTGGATTCTTTGAGGAAAAGGACCTCGTTTGTTTCTTTCCAGTACGTGGACCAGCATTCACCAGCCTGAAGATTGGCATGGGGCACCGACTGGATGCCCAGGCGTCTGGGGTGCTTGGTAGGTGGTGTGGTGAGCCTGGGGTGCAATGATAGAGGCTTGGGAGAGGATCGGGGAGCTCCCAGGAGCGCAGCCCATTTCTAACCTGACAGCCATTTCCCGCTACTGCTCACTCCCTTGATTCCTGCCAAGTCTGATCCCCTGGAGAGGTGACTGGTGGGAAGGGGGAAGTCGTGATCACCCACGTTTATCAAGTGATTCCTGCCTGTGACGTGTGGTTTGAAACTCTTTGTGCACATGCATTCACCATAATGACCTTATTTGGTAGATACCATATGATTTTAGGAAGAAAGTAAGGCTCCAGGAGCATAGGTAACTCATCCTGGGTCATGTGGCTAGTGAAGGTCCCTGGACCAGAGAGGGAAAACCATCATCGCTTGCATGGGGTAGCCAAGTGTGTGACCCTGGCCCCACCGGCTGGGCTCTGGATGTCGCTGGAGCTGGACACACAAAGCCCTGAGTCATGAGCCATCTGTGTCCCCAGGGTCAGGCGGCGGCCACGTCCTTCATACACAACAGTCACAGCAACTTGTCTTGCTTCCTGGGACACAGGCAGGCGGACGTGATCTCATGCCCCGCTCCCTCCAGGAGTGATGGATGGTCATTCTTTCCTTCAGCCAGAGGGAGACACAGACCGGAGGAAAGGCAGGGAGTGGCCACAATGCCCCCATTTAGTTGCCGGCTTCTTCCTTTGTGTGCATTGCCTCGATCATCACAACACCCACAGGGATCAGACAGTATTTTTATGCCCATTTTACTGATGGGGAGCCTGAGACCCAAGGAGGTTAAAGGACATGCTTAGAGCCACCCCAGATGTGAATGCAGGTCTGTGTGACTGGGCCAGTGGTCTCCTACTTCTGAGTGCATCAGGACCCCAGGGAGCTTGCTAAGGGTCCCTAGGCTCCCACCCCAACCCGAGTCAGAGTCAGTATGTATGGGTGGGTCCCGGAAATCTGCATTTTCATATATGCACAGAGGAGCTCACTTGTTCCCTGTAGAAGCAGCTCTTCTTGCCTCCGTGCTGGCTTCCACAGCCTTGGAAGTGGGAGTGTTCTGCTGGAGGGTGAGGGTTGGAGGACCCAGGGGAACAGGAAGGGGGACCCAGGTGTGAGACCAGGCTGGGTGCCTTTCAGTGCTCGGCGTGGGACGTGGACGAAGGCTCCTCACCGACATGTACCACGCTCACCTCACCAAGGTATGGGGGCTGGGGACGGCCTGCTTATCCCTTAGCCCTTTCCCTGGGGGTCACTGGTACGATTCTGAAGCAGAGATGATGCCATGGAGAATACCCAGGCCATCAGCAAGCATTTTGTTTTCGGGTCATGTACCAAGGGAGGCTGTAACATCATAATGACAGCTGGCATCATCGCATGCTGGCTACTCTGTGCTGAGTGCTGTACGCGGACTCCCTTGCGGATGCCTTACAGCATCCCCGTAAAATGGGATCTATTGTTAACCCATTTTACAGATGAGAGAGTGAGGCTCAGGAGACGACGCTTGCTCGGGGTCACCCAGCCTTTAAGGGGCAGAGTTGGGATTTGAACCTGGTTCTGTCTGACACCGTCTGGGTGTCAGGAAGCTTACATCCATGCTGGGCTGCAGGGTCTGGCATCACGATCATGTGTGGAGATGCCACATTAGAAGGCCCGTGTTTTCAGTGGTTAAGAGCACAGATTCTGCAGCCAAGTTTTCGCTTCAATACTCAGATCGTACCACTCTGCCAGTTCTGTCTCCTTGGGTGAATTACTTAACATCTGTGTGCCTCCGTTTCCTCATCTTTGAAATGGGAGTGATTGTAGTACCTCCTCTGTGCGGTTGCTTTGAATATTTAGTCAGTGACCATATGTAACGTGCTCAGCACAGCCACTGGCACGTGGTGGATGCTCAATCGATGTCACTGTTGTCGTCCTCTCTGTTATCGTCATTACTGTTGTTGGACGCAGAGGCAGGCAGCTGCACAGATCAAATTTGGAGGGGAGAGAGAAGCTGACAGAGCATCCTGGGAGGGGCCTGGCATCATGAGTTGTCAGGTTGGGCAGAAGTGGAGAGGTGCGGAGGCCCGGGGTTGTTGCAGGGTGGCTCGGGGCACCCTTCGCAGGCTTCTGATGCTTGCTGTCATGGGAGAGGAAGTCGGGTGTCCTTCCCCAGGGGCAGCTGGGCAGGGGCTGAGCACCTGAACTCCCTGAGGGGAGACCAGAGGGCCCCCCAGCCTCAGTCTAGCGCCTCGGGGGCCTGAGCTGCTGGGCCACATCTCCCTCCTTGCCATGGCGGCTTAGAGACGAGAGGCTGATCATACCTCCCTCTCCCTGTCCTCGCAGGATTACACAGTGCACGGCCTCCTGGGCAAAGCCACAGACGACTTCTGTGAGGACGGGCGGCTGGTGGAGAAGACGACGTATGGTGAGAGCCCACGGGAGTCCAGGGCGGGCGGAGGGGCGGGCGCGGCTGCCTCTTCATTTGCTTCCCTTGGTTCCTAACCCTGAGGTGGGCTGTGAGGGCCCCCGCTCAGTTATTCTCAGACACACCAAGCCGGGGCTGGCTGTTGGCACGGACGTGTGATTCTGACTTCCAGGAATGCCCTGTGCTCCCCTGTGCTCTGCTTAAATGTTACCTCCTTAAGTGGTTTCAGTGTACTGTCAGAAAAGTAATCAACTAATGATTAGTGATTATTTAATATCTGTCTCCCCACCAGAATGTCAACCATGAGAGCAGGAACTGTGTAGTTCCACTCCTGTGGTCACACACAACACAGCGCCTGGGACATGGGAGGTGCTGTATTGATGGATGGATGGATGGGTAGACGGGTGGATGCATGGGTGGGTGGATGGCTGGCTTATTCTTCATTTCTCACTCTCCCCATGTTCTTAGACGTCCTATATGATCTGTTGCGTTTGCTTATTTGACATTTTTTGAGCACCAACCACGTGCCAGGCACTGGGGGCAGGGGCCGGAGGCATATGATGAATCAGATGGGGTCCCCAATCTTAGGCCTCACAGTCTAGCAGAGAGAGCAGACACACACCTCTGCGTCTCCTGGAGAAGATTAAAAACATGTGGCAAAGCAGTGCTGTCTATATATTTGTACTTGTATGTGTGTGTCAACATCCAAAACATGTCTAAAGACAACTACCAAGTTGACACTTCTGAGAGGGAGGAAGCCAGAATTTGGAGGAGGGGAGATGTTTGTCGGTGTTGATCTAAATTTTTTGAAGAAGATTCTTGTATCAATTATATAATTAAAAATAGGACTTCCCTCGTTGTGCAGTGGTTAAGAATCCACCTGCCAATGCAGGGGACACGGGTTCAAGCCCTGGTCCAGGAAGATCCCACATGCCGCGGAGCAGCTAAGCCCATGCACCACAACTACTGAGCCTGCGCTCTAGAGCCCACGAGCCACAACTACTGCAGCCCGCGCGCCTAGAGCCCGTGCTCCGCAACAAAGAGAAGCCACCGCAATGAGAAGCCCACGCACCACAACGAAGAGTAGCCCCTGCTCGCCGCACCTAGAGGAGGCCCGCGCACAGCAACAAAGACCCAACACAGCCAAAAATAAATAAATTTAAATAAATAAGTAAATACTATAGGGACTTCCCTGGCGGTCCAGTGGTTAGGACTGTGTGCTTTCACTGATGGGGCCTGGGTTCAGTCCCTGGTTGGCGGGGCCTGGGTCCAAAATAAATAAATAAATAAATAAAATAATGACATAAACACTAAAGAAAACTAAGTGCTGGGAAAGAGACCCAGGTGCAGAAGGAAGAAGCCACGTGCTGTAAGAGGGGCTTCCTGGAGCAGGCGGCATTTGAGCTGGGCTGTAAATGAGTGGGGAGGAGGCTGCAGCAGGCGCCTCCAGATAAGACAACAGCGTGAATGAAACCAGACAGAAGGGATGAGAGGCCCAGGCCCTTCCCAGCTGGCCAGGCCTTAGTCAGTTACACCTGCTCCCAGAGATTCTGGCCTGTGGAGTCAGAAGTTGGTGGCTGCCCCAGCTGGCCTGCAGGCTCGGCCTCCCTGCAGTCCGTGGGCATCCCCAGGCTTTGCAGCTGCCTGCTCCACAGTCACTTGGTTGGACCAGCAGGCAGAGGAGCCACTCCCACTTCTTGCCACCCATTTCTGCATTTGGACAGATGGCACCCTCCCTCCTGGTGTCCCTGGCCTGAAAAACCCCAGAGTGGGGCTCAGGGGACCAGGCTTACAGTGTGGGGCAAGGAGCTTCCCTGGTGGTGCAGTGGTTGAGAATCCTCCTGCCAGTGCAGGGGATACGGGTTTGATCCTTGGTCCAGGAAGATCCCACATGCCACAGAGCAACTAAGCCTGTGCGCCACAACTACTGAGCCTGTGCTCTAGAGCCCGTGAGCCACAACTACTGAAGCCTGCACGTCTAGAGCCTGTGCTCTGCAGCAAGAGAAGCCACCGCAATGAGAAGCCTGCACACTGCAACAAAGAGTAGCCCCCGCTCACCGCAACTAAAGCCTGCATGCAGCAACGAAGACCCAACACAGCCAAAAATAAATAAAATAAATTTATTTAAAAAAAAAAGAATATGGGGCAAATCACATTACATCTTTGGAGCCTCATTTCCAGAAGGAAGTGTTCTTAACTTGGGGTGTGTGAGCCCCTTGAAAATGTCCTCAAAATGTTGAGTTCATGTGTATCTTTCTGAGAAGCGGGTCCACAGCCTTCATAAGATTCTCAAAGGACTCTCAACCCCCTAAATGGGAACCCTGGGACCAGAGGATGCTCTGGGACCCCAGCTAGGTTCCAAGGACAGGGCTGGTTGGTGGGAAGGGAAATTGCCAGTTTTGCCTCCTCAGTGGGCACCTGTGTGCGGACCATCCCCTGGCTTTTCCAGACCACGTGACCAGAGAGAAGCTGGAGCGAATCCTGTCCCTGATCCAAGGTTCCCATCAGAAGGCTCTGGTGATGTAAGTGAGGCCCGACCCACACCTCCCTGAAAGGGGACCCTCAAGGAAGTGCTGGAAGGGCAAGAAGTTGCCCACAAGGCTCCCTGTAGGCTCCGCCTACTCTGGGGCAAATTCCAAAACCAGACACAAGCACCCATTCCTTTCACAGCCTGCAGAAGTGTTTCTTTGTGCTGGGTCTTGGGCCAGCCCCTGGGGAGACCAAGGGGAACAAGAGATCCCAGCTGGCCTCCTAGGGAGTATATGAGCTAAGGGAGAGGAGAGCTAGGGGTCCGCACCATCACGGCACAGAACCAGGGGGTGGAAGTGGTCAACACAGGTATGACCGTTGAAGCCAAGGAGAGTGTGAGAGGGGGTCGGTCAGAGCCTGCAGTTAGGGATTGGAGGGGACAGAACAAGGCTGCTGCAAAGGTGGCTAGAGGGGCAGGGAAGGTGGAAAGCGAATGAAGAGCTTCAGGAAAGGCATGAATAGGGCAGGGCCAGGGGTAGGCAGTCAGCTGCCCACTCTGGTGCCTCCTGATCCCCAGGTACTCCAACGCTGACCTACAGACCCAGGAGGCCTATGAGATGGCCGTGAGCGGCGTGCTCCGGCCCATGAACAAGTCCCCAATGCTGGTAACTGGCATCCGATGCCTCCAGTTTGCGCCTCCAGAATTCCTCTTAGGTAAGTTGCTCCAGGACGTTGGGAGAAGTGCCACTGGGCTCCTGGGTTTGGGGGGGTCACTGTGGAAGGCCCTTGCAGAGGCCAGCACGCGTGAGCCCTAAGCTCCGCTGGCCAAGGCACCGGGGCCGACTTCCTTCCTAGCCTGAGGCTGGACTTGGCTGATCACACAGCGCACAGAACAAATGATGTCCTGTCTCCTGCCAAGTCCCCCTTTGAAGCCAGACCTTAACAAGCAGAGATTATATTTAGTGGCTCGTTTCCAGAGCCGCCCAGTGTTTCAAGGCATTGTGCGGCATCAGGCACCACTCTCCCCTCCCGGATCCCACCCAGCTCAGCAACCCGACCACCACTTCTTTCTTTGTTTATCGTATTAACGAGGGCTCCTTGCTCCTTTTTTTTTTTTTTTTTAACAGCTTTATTGCAGTATAATTGCTTTACAATGGTGTGTTAGTTTATGCTTTATAACAAAGTGAATCAGCTGTACATATACATATATCCCCGTATCTCCTTCCTCTTGTGTCTCCCTCCCACCCTCCCTATCCCACCGCTGTAGGTGGTCACAAAGCACTGAGCTGATCTCTCTGTGCTATCTTGCTCCTTTTCTTGAGTGCTGACCAAGACTTTTCTGATGCTAAGTGCCTTATAGAAATTATCTCTTAGATTCCTCACAACCACTCATTTTACAGATGAGCAAACCAAGCCTTAGAGCAGCACTTCTCGAACTTTAACCTGCCCAATCACCTGGGGTTCTTCTCCCCCCACCCCCGGCCATGCCACATGGCTTGCGGGATCTTACTTCCCTGACCAGGGATTGAACCCAGGCCCCGGCAGTAAAAGCGCTGAGTCCTAACTGGTGGACCGCCAGAGAATTCCCAACCTGGGATTCTTCTTAAAAGGCCAATTCTAGGAATTCCCTGGTGGTCCAGTGGTTAGGGCTCGGCACTTTCACTGCAGGGGGGCATGGGTTCAATCCCTGGTTGGGGAATTAAGATCCTACAAGCTGCGAGACCAAAAAAAAAAAGGCAAATTATGACTCAGCAGGTCTGGGTGGGGCCTGATATTCTGCATGTCTAACAAACTTTCAGAACCCACCCTGGGCTACACTTTGAAGAACAAAGCCCTAGAGAAGTAAGTTGTCTTGCTAAGGTTATTACATAGCCAGGAGGTCTCAAGGGGTGTGGATCTAGATCAGCGGACACCAGAGGCTGTGCTTCTGACCACCACCTCTGTTGTGTGTCCCTGGCAGAGGTGCAGTGCATGCATGAGACGCAGAAGCAGCTGCGAAGGCTGGTGCACGAAATCGGCCTGGAACTGAAGAGCACCGCTGTCTGCACCCAGGTGCGGCGTACACGCGATGGTTTCTTCACCCTGGATGATGCCCTCCTAAGGACCCAATGGGACCTACCCAGCATCCAGGATGCCATCCAGTCCGCAGCACCCCGAGTGGCAGCAGAGCTGGAGAAGAACTTGAGGCCGGGGCTGGGCACCCAGTAGCCCTTCAGTCCAGGCTGGCCCTGGGACTCCGAGGGGCCAAGCTCTGCCTTGGGGCTGGAGAGCCATGCGGGACATTGAAAGGCCAGGCTGCTGGGGGAGCGGTGGGTGTATAAAGATAAGAATTGTTCATGAGCCAGAACTGATGACTGTGCAGAATGTGGGGGGTGGGCGGGAGCTTTTTAACACGTGGCAGAAAACCAACAGGGACTTTCCTGGTGGTCCAGTGGTTAGGACTTGGTGCTTTCGCTGCCAGGACCCTGGGTTCAATCCCTGGTCAGGGAACTAAGATCCTGCAAGCTGCATGGCACAGCCAAAAGAAAAAAAAAGATGAACAGACTTGGCTTAGTTAAAAAGAAAAAAACTTCTGTACAGTGGAAAAGATGCTAAACGAATGACAGATTGATAAAACTATTTGTTATATACTTAAGAACTAATATCTATAATATATAAAGAGCTCTTATAAAACAATAAGAAAAAGATGACAAGAAAATGGGTCAAATGACATGAATTGTGTGTTTATACAGCAAAAGAAATCCAAATGGCCAGTAAACCTGAAATGATGCTCAACCTCTCTAATAATGAAAGACATTCAGCTGAAAATGAGATGACTTTTCCTTGCCTTTCAAATAAATTAAGAAAAGATAACACCCAGTATTGGGGAGGATGTGAGAAGATGGGCAATCTGTACTGTTGGTAGGAATATACAACTGTGTAACCTTTTAGGAGTAATTTGGTAGTATGTATCAACATTTGAAATATTCCTGCCCCGGGGAATTCCCTGGTGGTCCAGTGGTTAGAATTCAGCACTTTCACTGCCGTGGCCCGGGTTCAATCCCTGGTCAGGGAACTGAGGGTCCTCAGCAGCCATGGCTCATGGGCCCAGCTGCTCCGTGGCACGTGGGATCTTCCCGGACTGGGGCACGAACCCGCGTCCCCTGCATCGGCAGGCGGACTCTCAACCACTGCGCCACCAGGGAAGCCCAATTTCCTCCTTTTTATTTGATAATTTCCACCAGAATACAAACGTGCTATTTAATCTCCTATCTTAAAAGCAAACAAACAGAAAACAGCATGGCAGGTCCTCAAAAAATTAAACATAGAATTACCATATGATGCAGCGATCCCACTTCTGGGTATATACCCAAAGGAACTGAAAGCAGACTCAAACAGATGTTTGTGTACCCATGTTCAGAGCAGCATTATTCACAGTTGCCAAAAGGTGGAAGTAATCCACGTGTCTATCGATAGATGAATGGATGAGCAAAATGTGGTCTATCCACACAACAGAATATTATTCAAACACTAAAAAGGAAGGAGTTCCTGACACCTACTACAACATGGGTGAACGTTAAAGACATTATGCTAAGTGAAATAAGCCAGTCACAGGAAGACTAATACTGTGTGATTCCATTTATATGAGGTACTTAGAGTAGCCAGATTCACTGGGACGGAAAACACAATGGTGGTCGCCAGGGGCTGGGGAGTGGGGAGTTAATGTTTAATGTGTACAGAATTTCAGCTTTGCAAGGCAGAAAGAGATATAGAGATACACAGTGGTGATGGTTGCACAACAATGTGAATGTACTTAATGCCACCAAATTGTACACTTAATGACGCTTAAAATGGTAAATTTTATGTGTATTTTATGTATATTTTACCCTCAAAAAAGCTCCACACAGAAAAACAAGCATACTCTTTCTTAACTTTCCATCTCTCTCCAGTTGCTGCATTTCTCTGCCTCCTTTTTTTTTTTTTGAGAAGTCAAAAGTTGTTTTTTTAATTTCAATTAGGTAAATATGTCTGTAAAAATCTTGGAAAATGAATTTTTACCTAAGGTCTGTTTTTTTTTTTTTTTTTTGCGGTACGCAGGCCTCTCACTGTTGTGGCTTCTCCCGTTGCAGAGCACAGGCTCCGGACGCACAGGCTCAGCGGCCATGGCTCACGGGCCCAGCTGCTCCGCGCCATGTGGGATCTTCCCGGACCGGGGCATGAACCTGTGTCGCCTGCATCGGCAGGCAGACTCCCAACCACTGCGCCACCAGGGAAGCCCTAAGGTCTGTTTTGATTAAAAACAAGGATACATATATTCTAAATCATTTCAGAATTATTTACAGAACAAAAAATTCACGGACAGAACAAAAAATTCACGGACAGAACAAATACACTAGATAAGGCAAAATGTTATGGTTTAAATTCTGTTATAGGAAGCAAACATTTGAGATTGTATCAAAATACAAAATTGGGAAAAAATCTGCTTCTAAAGAATTAGATTAAAATGGAATGATGTGGAAGAGCTTAAAGCCAAAAATATATGTTACAGAAACCTACACCCAATTAAGGAAAAGACAACAATATTAATATCCAGCAAAAATAATAGAAGAGAAGCACAGTCAGTGATGAAGACCAATCAAACTTGAACTTCAACGCGCCAAATTAATCGGCATGCAATTAAAAACAAGGTTAGGGACTTCCCTGGTGGCGCAGTGGTTAAGAATCCACCTGTCAGTGCAGGGGACACAGGTTCGATTCCTGGTCTGGGAATTTCCCACATGCCACGAGCAACTAAGCCCGTGTACCACAACTACTGAGCCTGTGCTCTAGGGCCCACGTGCTGCAACTACTGAAGCCCACACACCTAGAGCCCACGACAAGAGAAGCCACGGCAATGAGAAGCCCGTGCACCGCGAGGAAGAGTAGCCCCTGCTCGCCACAACTAGAGAAAAGCCCACGTGCAGCAACAAAGACCCAGCGCAGCCAAAACAAAACAAAACAAAAAAAACAAGGTTAGCCACTGAAAGACAAACCAACAACTTTCTAATTTTACTGGCATGCTTTAACACATGACCTTATTTCACCCTACACAAGAATACCTGAATTTAAAACAGAGGATTTGGTTAATCCAATCAACACAATGGAACTAACGGATATGCAAGTCCTTATGCTTTACTAAGATTTTACTCACGTTTTACATCTCTATTTGAACATATGTTCAATGGGCTATTTATATAACTTTTCTTTATAAATTTTTAAAAAATTAAAAATAGTTGTGTACATTAAAAACCTAAAGTGCTTTTCTTTTTCTTTCTTTCTTTTTTTTGGCCACGCAGCTTGCAGGATCTTAGTTCCATCACCAGGGATCCAATCCTACCCTTTTAAGAATAAAGGTGGGGCTTCCCTGATGGCGCAGTGGTTGAGAGTCCGCCATGGGCGCTGAGCCTGCGCGTCCGGAGCCTGTGCTCTGCAACAGGAGAGGCCACGACAGTGAGAGGCTGCATACTGAAGAGACACATCAGCAATTGCACATGCAAGGGGAGAAAGATTCCAGAGAGTATATCTTTTCTTCCCTTCTTTGCCCTTATCCATCAAAACCAGAAAGGGGTATGAATTCCAATGATCAGGAATTGGCTCTCGAACTTATTAGCTGACATCTCAGTGTCCGCTGGCTCTAGAGGCCTCAGGCAGCTTCTGTTCCTCGGCCTCCGGCTGCTCCCACATCACCGAGTTGCACAGCTGCAGCCTCGGCCTCCTTTAAAAGTAAAACTCCAGGCTTCCCTGGTTGCGCAGTGGTTGAGAATCCATCTGCCAATGCAGGGGACATGGGTTCAAGTCCTGGTCCGGGAAGGTCCCACGTGCTGTGGAGCAGCTGAGCCCGTGTGCCACAACTACTGTGACCGTGCTCTAGAGCCCGTGAGCCACAACTACTGAGCCTGCGTGCTGCAACTACTGAAGCACACGTGCCTAGAGCCCGTGCTCCGCAACAGGAGAGGCCACCACAGTAAGAAGCCTGCGCACCGCAACAAAGAGTGGCCCCCACTCTCTGCCACTAGAGAAAGCCTGCACGCAGCAACGGAGACCCAACGCAGCCAAAATTAAATAAATAAATAAATTTATTTTTTAAAAAAAGAGTAAAGCTCCTGGAAAGATTGTCTCTAGTCACTGCCCCCAGTTCTCACCACATGCTCCCTGGAACCCACTCTAATCAGACACTCACTCTCCACTGCTTTCCAGGAACCGCTCTTGCCAAGGTCAAGGACAACCTCCTCCTCTTTAAATCCAGCGGCTCCTTCTCAGCAGGGTCTGACACAGCCGGTCACTGCCTCCTCCTGGAACAGTCTCCTCCTCCCTCCCTGGCTCCTTCTCAGCCTCTTTGCTGGAGCCCCTCCTCCCCTGCTCTCCTCCGCGGTGCCCACAAGCTCCAGGCAGCTCTACTCTCGGCCCTCACTCGCTCCTTGAGGATGTCAGTCTGAAATCACATGGCTTGAATCCCATCAATCTGTCATGCTGCTGGTGCCCACATTTATGTTACCTCTCACCGGACCTTTCCCATGAACTCCATTCCTAAATATCTGTTCTTTAGCATTTCCACTTCCATGTTGAGCTGGCATCTCAAACCTAACAGATCCCCAGACTGACTGCTTATCTTCCCCTGCACCCTGCTCTCCCCCAGAATTCCTCACTCCAGTAACTCACAGTTCCACCCTTCCACTCGCTCAGGCCAAAATCCTAAAAGCCCCCTTTTCCTCACACCCCATATTTAACCCATCAGCAAATCCTGCTGGCTCTACCGTCAAAAGACTGTTGTTTCCAGAATCTGACCCCTTCCTTCCTCCCTCCCTCCCTCTCTTTCTTTAGTTCCCCATCTGGGATGAACCGGTGCCCCCTGCAGTGGAAGCCTGGAGTCTCAACCACTGGACCGCCAGGGAAGTCCCAGAATCTGACCATTCACCTCCGTCCACTTACCCCCTCATTTTGCTGTACACCTGAAACATTGTAAATCAACTATACTTCAGTTAAAAAAATGCTATTTATAAAATTTAAAAAAATATATGTATTCGGCAGGGAGGGGAGGGAGGCCCAAATTTTATGAGCTTCAGGTCCCAACCCTTTTTGGCCTCGTGGCATGCAGGATCTTAGTTCCCCAACCAGGGATCAAACCCGTGCCCCCTGCCGTGGAAGCATGGAGTCTTAACCACTGGACCGCCGGGGAAGTCCCTGGGTCCCAACCCTTTTTCCTAAGTGCCAGCACTTACCACCATCTTTAGAATGATTTATTTTTTATTTGCTTTATTGTCTGTCTCCCCCACCTTAGATGAATGAATATCAATACCCAGATAACCACAGTTTTCAAGGTAACGAATTTTCTCTTCTTACATTCCCCAGCTCACTCCCCCACCCCACCCTATTGCACCACGAATGTTAGCTCATTAAGGCCCCACTTTGAGCTGTAAGGACGTTGCATTCCCAGGGGAGCCAGGAATATGCTTAGAACGCCCAAATCTATCATCCTAACAATGAGCTGACATTTGCCTATTTCATTAGAGTCATTAATCCAGCTTTTATATCTATGATCATTTGTGAAGTGGCCACGGCAGGTATTATTTTACCTACTTTATAGATGAAGAAACTGAGGTCTGGGGAGGTCCCGCCACCACCAGCCCAGCCTCCTGCATCTGTCTACACATGGCATGACCTGCTGAGCTTTAGCTCTGGCCATAGAATAAAAACAAACAAAACCCCGTTCCCACCACCGTATCATCATCTGATTTCTTCTGCAATATCCAGTCAGACCCTGACTAACCCCCTCCTTCGAGCACTTCAGCAGGAGGCGTGGGACTCACCTGGAGGTGGGCTGGGTAACCAGAGGGACAGACATTAGTTACTCCAAGAAGTTTCCCTCTTGGTGAGACCTGGATCGGGATGCTTTCGGGGCAGTGGACATTGACTAAGAGAGACAAGCATCAGGTGGGTGGCCGGGTGTGATGGGTGGGGTGGTGGGCTGTCCTGGGGCCTTCCAGCCCCCTTGTGGTCTGCAAAGCAGCCTGTGACCCCCTGCCCAGCAATCTTCTCCAAGTAGTCCCCGCCCCCAACCCTACAGGTACTTCCTGAGCCCCTAGTAAATCAGAAACGAGAAGAGCCCTAAGATGGCAAAACAGGCCAATCTCCTTCCGGGCAAACCAGCTGGGCAGGTCTGCTGGTGCCAGGGTGGAGGTCGGAGGAGCAGAGCTAGCAAATGCCTGGGCCTATGAGAAGGCTCTGGGGAGAAGCCAGATACAATCTCACCTAGGTTTGATCCAGAGCTGGCTCTTAGGGTCTGGTGGCTCTGTAGATGGGCTTGAAGATGGCTGGTTTGGAGGCAGGATTTGATTGGATGTTATTCCTGGTGGTTAGAAGCAACCTGTCAACCATCCAGGAATGCTCACCGGAGAGGCCAGATATCAAAAACACCTGGGGAGCTTGTTACAAAAAATACAGGCCTGCCCCCCTACCAAAGCAGAATCCCTAGGGAGGAGTTAGGGACCCATATCTTTTCCTTTAAAAGCCCTCTCAGGTAATTGTGACACTCAAGAGGTTTGGAAATTATTACCTGGTCTTTAAAGAGAATGACTGTGGGGACTTCCCTGGTGGTCCAGTGGGTAAAACTCCGTGCTCCCAATGCAGGGAGTCTGGGTTCAATCCCTGGTCGGGGAACTAGACCCCTCATGCATGCTGCAACTAAGACTCGGTGCAGCCAAAATAAATAAATATTAAAAAAAAAAAGAGAGAGAGAGAGATTGATTGTGGAACTTCAACCTTGGAGTTGGCCACTTAGCTTTGTTTCCTTGGGAAAGTGACTTAACCTCTCTGAGCTTCATTTGCCTCATCTGGAAAATGGGGCTAATGATGTACCTCTTAGGGCTGCCATTGGAAATACTTGTTGTAGTCATGCTGAGCTCTAGGCTTGGGGCCTGGCACAGAGTATGTGCTCCCAGTGTTGGCTGCTATGAGTATCATTGCCGCTGAGATCCTCTGGGATTCTGGAATGAACACGAGAGGCTGAGGAAGCTAAAGGCCAGGAGAGGATCTGCTCCTGTTCAGAGTTCCCAGTGTTGGGGATGAGAGGCTCCCTGGGAAGGGAGCGAAGTCTCCTGCTCAGAGGAATCAGGAGAGAGGTGCCAAGGCCAAACTCAAGGTAGAGGCCTCTAGGTCAGGGCCTTGGGCAGGTACAACTTCGAAGAAGCACAGTGAAGATTTGTGGCTAAGACCTTGGGCTTAAAGGCTCAGAGTTCTGGATTCAAGTTCTGACTTCTTTTGTTAATGTATGACCTTGGGTGAGACTCAAGAGAGGCTGAGCCTTGGGCTTCCCTGGTGGCGCAGTGGTTGAGAGTCCGCCTGCCGATGCGGAGAACACGGGTTCGTGCCCCGGTCCAGGAGGATCCCACATGCCGTGGAGCGGCTGGGCCCGTGAGCCATGGCCGCTGGGCCTGCGTGTCCGGAGCCTGTGCTCCGCAATGGGAGAGGCCACAACAGTGAGGGACCCGCGTACCGCAAAACAAACAAACAAAAAAACAAAACAAAACAAAAAACATTAAAAAAATCTCAAAATTTAAAAAAAAAAAAAAAAGAGAGAGGCTGAGCCTCGGCTGGGAGGAAGACAGCTCACCATCAGCCAGGCTCTGGAGCCAGACGGGCTCAGCTGCTTCTTGGAACTGTGACCTTGAGCAAGTTACTCTGCCCCTCAGACCTCAGTTTGGAAATGGGGATACTCCACCTAACCACACTCTGGTTGGGAGGTGCCAGTGAGATACTGCCCATGAAGCACTCATCTCCCTGCTGACCCACAGGTTTCAGAAATGTTAGTTATCTCCATCAACCCTTCTCTGGGGAAACCTTCAGCTTGTGACTGGTTTGAATGGTGGCCGTCACCTTTCATCTGGTGACAACACCTGACTTGACAGTACCCAGAGCTTTCATCACAGAGCCTCCAGGCGTCAAGGTTGCGGGCCCCTCAGGCACCACTCTTCCATAACAGACGCCCCCGATCTGGCCTTCCTCCCCTCTGCAAATTGTCCTCTGTTTCTGAGCAAAGCTAAAGTGGGGTGTTATTTGGTGACACTGCCTCGATGAGGTCAGGCTGCCCGGAAACGACCCCTTTCTGCCCTCAGGGATGAGAATACAGGCTGTTTTTCATTAGTGTTTTGAACTCTAGTATGTACCAAATGATGAATGTTTTGGAGTAAGGTTTACACTGAATGTGATCAAACAATGTTCCTGCACTCACAGTGTCAGCTGCCCTTGGTAGCCCGTTTCCTAGCACCATCAGGGCACGCCCTGACCAATGGCACGTGTCACTATGCACATCTCACCACCAGTTGGCTCCTTACTGCCCAGGGTGGCGGTTGGGGTCACTTCAGACTCTGGGAGAGGTGCTGCCATAGAGAACCCCCTCTTCTATGTGGGGCATTCTGAGGATCTTGTCTGTGGCCAGTGGCTTGGCAGGACCAGACCTTCCCAGGCAGAGCCCTCCCAGGAGCAGCTTCCCCGGCAGCTGGACGCATCTCTGAGCAGACACTGCCCCCTTGAGGCCTCTGCTTGCCATCACACCTGGGAGCGCTGACTTCACACAGAGGGAAGTGGACCCAGATGATGCTTTCCAAGCATCCTCCAGGGGTGCCTTAAAATTGGCCCCAAATGCAAAAGTCTTTGGAGCACTGGCAGTGTATTCATTCTCAATTTGAGAACCTGGAATCTACCTTAGTGCCTTTTGTTGCCTTCCAGAAGAATGCAACTCTGGGCGATCATCAGAAAACAAGTGCATAGCCACAGGAGGTCTGTAATTTGTAAAGAGGCAGGGGGATCTCCCTGACGGTCCAGTGGTTACGGTCCAGTGGTTAGGGCTCTGTGCTCTCACTGCCGAGGCCCCGGGTTCGATCCCTGGTTGGGAAACTAGGATCCCACAAGCCGCATGGCAAGGCGGAAAAAACGAAAAACCGTAGAGGCAGGGATTTTAGGGAACTAGTGAGAAGTGTCCTTGCTTTCTAGTAACATTTGGAATTACGGCTGGAATTAGGGTTGAGGATAAGGTTAGAGTTAAGCAAAATGACTAGTATAGAGTTAAAGAGGGAAAGATATCTTGCTGTAAGTTTTTTTTTATATAAATTTACTTATTTATATTTATCTTTGGCTGCGTTGGGTCTTTGTTGCTGTGCACAGGCTTCTCTAGCTGCGGCGAGCGGGGGCTACTCTTTGTTGCGGTGCGCAGGCTTCTCATTGTGGTGGCTTCTCTTGTTGTGGAGCCTGCTCTAGGTGAGCAGGCTCAGTAGTTGTGGCACGTGGGCTCAGTAGTTGTGGCTCATGGGTTTTAGAGCACAGGCTCAGTAGTTGCAGCATGTGGGCTCTGCGGTGCGCAGGCTTCAGTAGTTGTGGCTCGTGGGCTCTAGAGTGCAGGCTCAGTAGTTGTGGCGCACAGGCTTAGTTGCTCCACGGTACGTGGGATCTTCCCGGATCATGGAAGATGATCATGGATCGAACCTGTGTCCCCTGCATTGGCAGGCGGATTCTTAACCACTGCACCACCAGGGAAGCCCTCTTGCTATAAGATTTGAAATTAGCTACCAAAACGAGGTGGGAGAAATAAATAAAATAAAAGGAAGGATGAATTAATTACAGGAAGGTCAACGTTAACTAGCTAGATTGAGAACTAAGAGAGTAAGAAGTGGTGGAGGTGTGGAGACGTGGTCCTACAACTGTGGTACTGACAACAGTATAATAACATTGCATGCTGTATAGAGAAGTGGGAAAAAAAGGGGAAAACCACCAATAATCCTACCATCTTAACTAAGCATTATTATGGTTCATTCCCTTTGTTTTTGCTTCCTACATGTCTTCTTTTAAAGTCTTTATTGGATTTTTTTCAAATCATAAGAGTTAAATTATAGGGACTTCCCTGGTGACACAGTGGTTAAGAATCCGCCTGCCAATGCAGGGGACACGGGTTCAAACCCTGGTCCGGGAAGATCCCACAGGCCACAGAGCAACTAAGCCCGTGCGCCACAACTACTGAGCCTGAGCTCTAGAGCCTGTGAGCCACAACTACTGAGCCCGCGTGCCACAACTACTGAAGCCCGCGCGCCTAGAGCCCGTGCTCTGCAACAAGAGAAGCCACCGCAATGAGAAGCCCTCGCACTGCAACAAAGAGTAGCCCCCACTCACTGCAACTAGAGAAAGCCTGCGCGCAGCTACGAAGACCCAACGCAGCCATAAATAAATATAAATAAATTTATTTTAAAAAGTATTTAAATTATGAAACTTGTAAGTTGTGGAAAGTAAAAACCACACCCATCTCAAAAAAAAACAAAAAAAAAACAAAGACTGGCCCAAAATGCAGAGTTGGGTTACAATTGTGTTTGGGAGAGGCTTCGTTCCTAATCACTCTGCAACCAGAGTCCCTTGGAGTCCTGGGTTCACTAAATTCTCGGCCTCTGGGCCTTTGTAAATAGTTTCCCCCCTGGAATACTACTCTCCCACGTTCTTGTCTGGCTGACTCCTTTTACTGTGCAGGCTTCGATGTCTCTTCTTCCAGCGTTTCCCCAATGTCCCGAATTGGCTGGTGCCGCTTAAATGTGCTCCTGTAACCCCATGACAACCTTTATCACGTTACACTGTCATTGCTTCTTACTTACTGCTGGCAGAGAAGCGCTGTGTGGCAGAGACCCAGACACCGTGACTCCCAGCTCCTCCTTCTGCAGACAGAGGCAGGATAATCCAACTGTCTGCGATCTGCAACAGAACCAGAGCATGGGCCTGGGTCACGCCGTCCCCTGAGCAGGACGGGTTGCTGTCCAGCATTAAAGGGGAGCTGGACTGACGTTCCCAGGTGCTGGGTCCCAGGCAGTTGCTCATCAAATCCCTGAAGCACTCTCTGGAGGTAGGTACTTGTGGCTGAGACAGCAGCTGGTCCCCATCAAATACCTGGGTGCTCACCCAGAGCAGTTCAGGCCACATGACTAGCTCTGGACCACTGTCTGTGAGCAGAAGTGACGTCTGCCCATTTGGGGGTGAGTCGGTTCAGAGCTGACGTGTCTTCTCCATCTCTTTCCCCCAATTGTGGGTTCCAGTGGTGAAGCTCCAAAACGTAGGAGGGCCACCAGATCCTCATTGGACTTTGTGAAACAAAGGCACATTTACTGCATTTAGCCAAGGAGGTTTGGGGGTCGTTGAGGCAATTCATGCTAATTGCCCTCATGCATACGGCACTACTATCATTTCTACTCATCGAGGCCAAGACAGCTGCCCACGGTCACACAGCTTGTAAGCGGGCAGAGCTGGAACTCAAGCCCAGGCCTGACTTGCATGGCTGGTGTTTAGAAACTAAACGTACTTCACCTCATGAAAGCCTGTCCCCAAGCACTGCTCTAACTTCTGAAATCTCATGAGAATGTCCAGCGGGAGCAGTCAGAATACTTGGCGGGTCCGAGTGGACTCCTGCTATTCTGGATTGCACTCCGCAGTTGCAACACTCAAGCTGTACTTCTGCCAGTGATGGTCGTTCAGGATGAGCAACACGCGGTGAGGAAATGACAACAGCTCACCCATGCTTGGCAGAGAATTACAACTGGGGAGTGGAACCCTGATTCTATAGATCAGGGAAGAATTCCTCCCAATGTCACTATTTCACTCTCAGCCCTTACCCACTTGTTTCCCAGCCCAGAAAGGCAGTGTTGCACACCAGAAGCTTCAGAGTTAAGACCTGGGCTCAAATCCCTGCTCTGCCACTTACTGGCTGTGTGACCTCAGGCAAGTTACTGTGCCTCTCTGAGCCTCAATTTCCTCATCTGTAAAACGGGGATAGTAATACTAATTCCTCATAGGATGGATTGAAGCACTAAGAGATAATGGATATAAGGCACTTAGTACAGTGCCTGGCACATGGAAGTTTGTTATAATCCAAGGCAGGCTCTCTTTTTCCAGGGTAGGATCGGGGGCTATCAGAGGAGAGGGAATCATACAGATTCGCACCCAAATCGCTCATATGTTTATTTACAAACAGGATACACATACACATACACAGGTATCACTGGAACATTTCAGGAACCTCAGGGCTGGGGACACCCCTTCCTGACTCGGCTTGGGCTCTCTAGAAAAGGGCTTCTGACACTTTCTCACTGGAAAGCCTGTAGGTGCTCTGGTTGGGCTTTCACTGCTTCTCATGTCCACATCGGCCTCTCCCAGTGGGCCGTGGACAAGGGGCTGTGAGCTCAGTCATTCATGTCCAGGTCAAATTCTGGATACAACTCTTTGGTGGTGACACCTCGGATCACAGCTGAAAGGAAGGAAGGAAGGAAGGAAGAATGTCCAGTGGGAGAAGTAGGAGGGAAAATGGCCAAAATCCTGGCCTACCCAGGACCCTCTCCAGCACTTTCTTCCTGCTCCCCTAGTTGGCCCAGATAACCCTCCTGCTACCCCTTCCAGGCTCCTCCACGGTGGGCCCTGTCTGGTCCCTCCAAACTAGACTCACTTAACCCTCACCCACGTGAAGCAGCAGCAAGAGTCATGTGCTGAAAGTGTAAGTGTACACTCACATTGCATCAGTGGCCAGCTGCAAACCCTGGCCCATGTGCATGCCCTTGCCACTTGGTGATGCCCTTCCTCATGCCTCCTCACAGACTCTTCTCTCCTCCCAAGGGAAGGGGTCTCCTCAGAGGCCTGCCCTGATCACCCTGTCTCATCCCCACCTGCCACCCTGTTCATACCTCAATATTTTCCATCTGTCTTTTGTCTCCTTCACTGCACTTAACACATTTTATAATTCATTTATTTGTGTTCCTTTACTTCTTGACCATTCCCCTCCCCCACCCCAACACCAAAACGTAAGTCACATGAGAATGGAGACACTCAAGTGTCTGGTTCACCAAAATGTCCCCATACCCTGTTGAGTAGCACAGAGTAGGTGCTCAGGAAATACTCACTGAATGAATGAAAGAGGACACTCCGCCTGCTCCAGGTCCTATGACCTGGAAGGACAGGTCTCAAACTGGGTTCTGTCGAAACAAGAGCTTATTCCCCTTGGCCTCTAGGCGACAGTCCCCTCACATTCCTTTCTTCTTGGGCCCTGATCGTCCTCCACCCACTTCTGTTTTCTCCCTCCCCTCCTTTGAGACCCATTCCCCACTGACACACGGAGAAGCCCTTCCTGCCGTGGAATCCCGGATGCTGATGGGCAATTCTGCGACAAGAGCTACAACTCAGGCAGCCAGCGGGCAGACAGCCCAGCTCTGGGCACTGTCCCAAATGGTCCCTGCTGGCTGAACATCAGAGTGGCCACCGATCCACGCCAGGTGATGGAACCAAGGCCACCTACACGTTTCCTCACCTCCAAGGCGGGCTGTCCCAGCCAGCTCAGACACACAGGTGCCTGTGTCTCGGCTCGGCCCTCTAGATAGTGAGACTGTGTTCGAGCAGGAACAAAATACCCCTTTAAGCCACAGAGTTCCCCTTGCACTTTCTGCCTCTGTAGCATGTCGGCCACCTGAGGCGAGGCTGGGGTCTCCATTGGTCTGAGTAGGCCCCGGAGGACTGGGAACCCTAGTCCTCAGGCAGGCGGGTGAGCCCAGACTCAAACCTGCCTATAGCTCCAAAGCAGGCTCTATACCCGAGGGAAAAACCGCAGGCACTCAGGTAAGAGCTGTACAGCTGCTTCGCGAGGTGGCCAGGAAGGGGGAGGGCATTCAGGGAGCGTGGCAGCTGAGAATGGTAGGGGGGTTGGGTAAGTTTAGAAGGCCCAGGAGCAAAATCCCACCACCCCTGGGGCATGGGGACTCCCTCACCTAGTCTGCCTAGCAGCATCTGGCCTACATCCTTGATGTCATTATACTCATGGAGCTGGGAGATGTGGTCCTCCAGTTCATCGACACTGTAGCCTCTGGGGTGAGAAATGGAGAGAGAGAGAGAGGGAGAGAGAGAGAGAAAATATCGTTGAGAAAGCTGCTCCAAGGTTCAGAGAGTAACGAGGCATCTATTTAACAAATGTTCACTAAGGGCCTACTGGGTGCTTGGCATTGGGAACTAAGATAGTGATGCCAAGATAGACCCTGCCCTCATGAAGCTTAAGGTAGGGCAGGAGATCTGCCTACTCCCTCACTCCTGGCACATTCTCCCTGTACTCTTAGGGAGGCAGCCTCAGCCACGCTGGTACTATGTAACCCTGGTCACAGCCAAGGGATTCACAGATGGGCACATGAGTGGCTAATCAGATCCCCTCAAGGGTGACATGCACATTCAAAGGCTGCTCAGTCTGTGCCATGTGACTGGAGCAAAGGGCATGGGAAAACCCAGGAGTTGTGGAAGAGCCAGCTTCCCCTGGGCACTGAAAACCCCACCTGCGGAGGGAGGACAGAGCCCATGTGCGGACAGAAGCAGAGGTAGAGACCGTGGGCCCCAGAAAAGACTGGGAGAGCCATGGCTTTCCAGTTCCCAGGTCCCCTTATTCTCCTGGGAATTCCTGGCACAGTCCTGTTTTTATGCTAAGCTAGGTTGCAGTTACTGGGCACTAGTTAAATGTTATCTAGAGATTCCCTGGCAGTCCAGTGGTTAGGACTCGGTGCTTTCACTGCCATGGCCCAGGTTCAGTCCCTGGTCAGGGAACTGAGACCCTGCAAGCTGCATGGCGTGGCATGGCCAAAAAAAAAAATAAAAGTTATCTTAAGCACACTGAGGAAGCCAAAGAGACTTACTCAGATATTAATTGGGAGATTTCCTCGTCCAGCATGTCCTTCTTCTCCTTCAGCTTCTGAACGTCAAGGTGCAGAGAATCCTCGCTGGCCCCATCAGCCTGGCCAGACTTGGGAGATGGCCGCTGCGTGGCACAAAGAGTCATAAGCCAGACTGACCAATTATCTACAATTCAGAACCTACACATTATCCCCCAATATCCACTCCCTGCTTCTGGTTGGTAATAGACACCCTCCACCCCAGAATAAGACATTTCCCAGCTTCCCTTGGAATTAGATGTGGCCCTATAACTAAGTTCTGGCAAGTGGAACTTAACTAGAAATAGCATATGCGATGTCTGGGAACTGTCCTTCCAGGGAAAGGGCATGCCTTTCTCTAGCCTTCCTCTTTCTTACCAGCTGGAGGGATGCTGGAGTTGGTGTCTTGGATGATAGAGGTTATGGGTCCCTGATGACTGTTGGTCCCTGAAGCCACCATTATTTGGGGTTTTCTTTCACTCCCAGCCAAACCCAACTTTAACTAAAGGGCCCATCCTGGTTCCCAATCTGACCCCAGAGAATCTTGGATTCTCCTGTCAAGTCTATGATGTCACTGGCTTTATAATCGCATTGGGTAGCAAAAGCCATCCCTGGGGCTACAGTTCATCTTTGTCCTTTCTGCGTCTACAAGCTGTGAAGGGCGGTGCCTGGTACACTGCTAATTTTCAGGAAATGTTTGTTGGAGCAACTGTATAATACAAGAGACCGAGGAAGACGTGGTTCCCATTCTTAGGACAGGGGATTTTAACCAGTCAGTCAACACATCGTGAGTAAACACTAGCTACCATGGCAAAGGCTCCAGGGGTTCAGCAATGGATAAGACATCAAGCCCGGCCCCCTGCCTTCACGGAACGTATAGCCTAGTCCCAGACATAGAACCCCCAACAGTCACGCTCTTCCTCCAGAAATTTCCGTTTAAAGCTCTGCTCACAGGTCACACGTCATCAGAAAGTCCTTTCCTGACCACCCCGTTTACATGGCCACACCTCAATCACTATCCTTTTGTCCTGATGTTTTCTAACATCTATCACCACCTGACATATTGTATATTTCATTAATATTATTTTCACTGACGGCCTTATACCACTGGAGTGTAAACACCATGACGGCAGGGACTCTGTTTTATTCACCGCTGATTGCCCTGTGTCTACAACAGTACCTGGCACATAGTAAGCACTATTTCGAATGAATTCGTCAAATTGAATGAGTGAATGACAAATAACCAATCAACTAACTACCAGTCTGAAAAGCGCTTTGAAGTTGAAGTACAGTGTTCCAGGGGAGTGGCTAACAAGGCTATTGGCCTGAGCCCGAAGTGGGCCTAAGACTTCTCTGAGGAAGCTCAACTTTAAAGGATGAGTAGGCATCAGTTTGGCAAAAAGCTGGAAGAAAAAGTATTCCAGACTTTCCAGACTAGAAATGCCCTAAGGCAGGAGAGAGTACACGTATTTGAGGAAAACGGTGTGGTTTCCATGTGGGTAGAATGGGTGAGGGAGGGATAGTGGTGTGAAAAGAACAAAACCAGCCAGCCACTTGTGGTGCTGTCAGGAAGGATGAGAGACAGAGCCCATCTGGAGAGCCTGGGGGTACCACTGACAAAGTACAGGACGCTGTTTCTTCTTTGAAGCTTGGTGGGCAGGAGGAAAAGATGGGGAAGGACTGAGGAATGACCTAGAGTTTCTCAGCAGAATGAGGTCAGCTGGGGGAAGACCTTGAAGAGGACTGGGGGTGGGTCAGCTGCTGCTGGGGACGGAGAGGAGGGCTGGGAGCAGCAGTGGGGTTGCAGGGTGGAGGGCAAGGAAGGGGGCACAAGCATACTCACAGGGGATCGGAAAGCCCCGCGGCAACTTTTGGAAAGTCCTGCTTGAGTCCTGTAGAGGAATCCGAGGGAAAAAGGCTGATTGGACCTAGAGGCCGCTTTGGGAGGAGAGGGGTACTGTGAGGGTGTGAGAGGAGGAACTGCTGTGAAGTACAGAGACCGGGACTGGATCCGGTTGGGAAGAGGGTAGATAACGCTCCCGGGATCGGGGTAGGGATCCTGGAGGAAGGAGAGATTCTGATGTGGAGCAGGGGAAGCGGGGGGGTGGTCTCTGGAAGCGATCCCTGGGGAGAGAAAAGTCTGGGGCAGAGCTTCGGGGAGTCAGGAAAACTGACTGGGAGGAGATGTGCTTTCCCCCTGCTGTCCGCTCCTCGCCCACCTCCTCAGCCCTGGGGTCCGGGGCCCCTGACTCGGGGAGCTCTGCAGTGCCGGAGGGTCCAGGGCGGGTGCGGAGAAGCGGCCTCTCAGGTCCGCCCGGTATTCGCAGTTCTCTGACGCACACCGAACCTCCACAGAGCTATAGCTACGTAAGCACGCTGCGAGATCCGGCCCCGCCCTTCCCCGCCGTTCGTCGACCAGGTGGACAAGGAGAGCGGCTGCGCACGCAGTCTTATTAGGCCTTCCCCCGTCCCTCCTGGTAAACTGTGGTTTAGCCACGCCTCTTTCCCTTTCAACTTTCTCATCGACTAATAGGATTAGGGATTTGAGGCTCTGCTCAAACCACTGCGGCCTAGTAACGCCCTGGTCCCTCCTCTTTTGGCTTCGTCTCACAGCGGCGCTGTGGCTGCCGGAAGCAGTTCCGCAGTGCTTGCCGGGATCGTGCTGATGTGGCCCCCCCCCTTTCCCCCGCCCCGTCCCGGGATGTCGGAAGAAACCCGACAGAGCAAATTGGCTGCGGCCAAGAAAAAGGTAAAACGTGCGGGGTCGCGGCTCCCTGACCCAGCCCGAGACCCCTCCGACGGCCGGGCCATGGCCAGAGTCTGTGCTGCCTTCGAGGCACACGGGGCGAGCCTCTCGGCGCCCCTTGGCGTCCCCCTCCAAAAGTATTCTCAGCCAGTCCCGCCCCCCGGCAGCCCAGCCCCCGCCCTCGCTTGTCACCCCGGGGTGACTTTGGGCCGGTGACCCCGGGGGCTTCCCGCACCAGGCTCGGCCCTCGCCTCCTGCCGCCCAGAACCGGACCTCCTGGGTTCCCTGGGCTCCCGGTCTCAAGGACCTCGGTCCTGGCCTTGCGTTCCCCTCCTCCACCGCTGAACGGCGACTCGGGCATCGGTAGGGAGGAGTGGAAAGTAGTTACGTCATAATCCCCCTCTGAACTGTCATTACCGCCACGAGCCCGGTGTTTGATCTTACTACCCAGTCCCCCTGTGTTTTCACATTCTTTCCGGATTCTCTGGTCGCAGCACAAATTTCTAGCTTGAAGGGGACTTGGGACTATGGGACCTAGGTCCCACCTGGGTTTCAGGCTCCCTCACTCTAGACTGTACCCCATCCTTTGGTGTCGATAGCGTAAAAAGCCAGTGATCTCGAAACATTGACAATATCTCTGGGTGGCAGTGGGGAGAATGTGCTTTGTTTAGTTTGGTTTTTTCCCAGGTTTCTATCCAGAGAGACTTTCACAGTTTTAATCTGAATCTTCTACCTTACATTCTAATGCGCTGTGATTCTGAGACCAGAATGCCCGTCATTCAGTGCTCCTTTGGAGTGAGATCTGCTTATCCTCTGTGGAACAGATCGCGTGAAACTGAACTTCACAGCTGGGACTCTTTCCCAAATCATCATCTGAACATGGGTTGCCCTGAGTGCCACAGGATAAACATGGGACTGGAGCATCAGTTTTGCTTGATTCTCTTAAGAGAGAAAAAGCCTTTTATATTAATGTGCTTAGGGATGACGTTTGCATAGATTTGTAAGATTATAATAGACTTCTCTCTGAAATGGTGTTTGGGTTGTCCTCTTTCTGTTACGTTCCCAGATTCACTAGGGGTGTGTGCCTTCACTGCCTTCTGCCATTAGGATACACTGATGTAAAAGTTTGAGAAGCAGTGGTGTGCAGCTCTAAAAGAGGTGTAAGAAAGGACCCTGATGTCTGATTAAATGTTTACTTTTCCACCTCTGCTTCCTGTAAACTGTAAAGTAAGATGTGAATATAGGGGGCTTATAGGTCTCATGAGCCTCACTGCTTTTCCTTTTTGCAGTTAAGGGAGTATCAGCAGAAGAACAGCCCTGGTGTTCCTGCAGCAGCTAAGAAAAAAAGAAAGATCAAGAATGGCAGTAGCCCGGAGAAAACCACTTCTGGTGGTTGTCCTTCACCTGAGGATGTGAGTCTTGCCACCTTCCAGGGATGGGGTGCTCAAGGGACAGCAGGAGAGGGCAGTGGTTAAGATTGTGGAAGAAATGTCAGATATTGGCTAAGAAGTTTGGGTTTGAATTCTACCTCTCCCTCTGTTGGGGATATGGTTTTGGGCAAATTGTTTAAGCTCGTTGGGTCTCTGGTTCCACATTGGTAAAACTGGGGTAATACTGTCTTACACTTACGAAGTTTAAATGAGATTGTTGTGGTTTTTATAACAATCCCCTAATACAGGGCCTGGTGCAGAGTAAACATTCAGTAAAGAGTAGTTGCTATTTGACTTACTGCTCTGGTGATCTTCCTCAGCCCCGTCCTCAGTGGGAAGCCAGGCAGTGAGAACAGCCTCTTGTCCTCAGGCTCTCCATTTAGAGGCACCAACAGAACCCCAGGGTGTGGTGAGGAGAGTCCCTAGTCCCTTGGATTAGGAGATCATCTGAGTTTCAAGGCCATCTTTGCCACCAGCTTGCTGGGTGACTTCAAGAAGATCACTTCTTCCCCTGGGCCTCAGTTTCCTCATCTGTAAGATGACACTGTTGGATCAGATCCTTGTCTTTCAGACTTATTTTTTAGCTGTAGCCCACTTTGTTCAAGCGGACCCTTGTTCTGAAGTCTGGTTTTTAAAAATCTGGGCCTGAGGGTCTAAGAAGCTATTAAGAGCTGCACTGTTGGCCTAAGGAGCTATGTGACTGCATTGTTCCGGGGACTTTTCCATCTGTTTACCTTGATTTCTGCCTCTGGCAAGGCAGCAAGTGGCTGTTTGGATAATGGCACAGGCTGTGGTATTGATCCCTTTCTGTCTTTTCCAGCATTCCATTGCCCTGAACCCATCTCTTCTTCCTTCCCTGACTCTCTTGCTTCTCTAAGCCACTTTTCTCTTTCTCTCCCTGCCCTTGTTTTTCCCTTTTCGCCTCCTATAGATTCAGGACATTCTGAAGGTGCTGGTGTCCGACCTTAACCGCTCCAATGGGGTAGCGATCCCCCCATTGGACAAGTGGAAGGTGAGGCAGTGCCGAGACCCCCTCTCTGGCTTGCTCCCTCCCAGCTCTGCATGCCCTGAGGCTTCTCTGGTTTGGGGGATACTTGGCCTCTGGCTTATTTTATGTTGCTGTCATTAACCCTGGGCCTGTTCATGTCTGCTTTTCACCTGCTTGGTTGATTGGGTTCCCCCCTGACCCCCCCCCCCCATCTTTTATCGTCTTGGAGAAGGTGAGATGCTCCTTGGAGGTTAAAGGTAACTTGGGAATAGCTTCCAGAGCAGGTGTGTGGGATTTGGGCTCTTTGAGCCTCCAGTCTGAATGTCCGTGGTGCTATCAAACTAGGAGAGGTTAAATAAAACCAAACCTTCAAGTCTTGGCCCCTGGGCATCTGACCCCAAAAGACCAATAGACCACAAAGTAGTTGGTGATTTTTTTTTGAGTTGATCAGTTCATTTTGGTTTGGCAGTAGGGAATGTAGGGTTAAGAGAAAAGGAGTTTGCATTATAGTTACAAGGATTGAGGTTATTTTTTTCAGTGGAGCTATCTGTAAGGGATGTGAGGTTAACCAAACGCATGAGTGGTCAGGACATTCTGCCCCTATTCTCTTTTAAAAATTAACTGGACATTTAACCATATTCAGTGGGCCCTTGAGAGCAGAGGCATGTTGCTAGGGGCTGTAGAAAACAGATGAAAGAAACATTTGGAATATGGCAATATTCCAAATGCTCGACAAGGCAGAGCTTGGTTCTAAATGGACTCGAGGCTGGAGGGTGTGGCATTTGAGGCCGGTTTGAAGATTAGAGGTGGGTAGCAGTCATCCACATTGAGAGTAGGGGAAATGGGAGTCCCAGGCAGAGGGTGTAATACAGGTAACAGCCAGGATTATGAGCTCGCAGAGTACTTTCCAGAAAGGCGGGGAGCCTGGGGTGCCCCTGGACTAGGAGATGACCTCCTCCGGACATGATGTTGTCACTTCCTCCTTAATTAACTTCCTTGGGGGACATCTGCCAGGCTAGAGGAGTAGGGCTGGAAGGGGGCCAGGTCCTGCTGGAGATGGGCACGGGGAGAGGGGCTGGGACGGGGAACTGTTGGCTGGGCTTAGAGAGTCTTTCAATCATCAGGACTGCTCATGCCCAGTCGGTCGGGTCTGTCCAGGTGCTGTGACTCACCTTGTTGACTCAGAGGAGATGCTGGGTGGCACGGAGGGGAGCGCAGGCCTACAGGAGTCCCGAAGCTGTGCATCTGTACTCTTGTTCTAAGACCCTGGGCCCGCATCCTTCTGCTCTCCTGGAAATGAAGACCCAGATCCCCATATTCCCTTCTTGTCGTTTTAAAATCCTCTCTATATCAATAATTGTTTCTCACTTAAGTTTTCTGCTCTAGTAGTGCAGGCCTGTGATTGCAGTATCCTGGGCAGAGCTGATGACATTTCCAGAACTGAGGACTAGTGGATAGAACAAAAACGTTTTTTTTTTTTAATGGAATGGGACATTGGAGGGGAGTGGACAATGTTTTTTAAAATTCCATACTTAGCTATATGACTCAAAATTATGAAATAACTTGGTTGCTCACAAAATTGTCATATTAAGTATATTTAAGTCCTCAGAAAAAGACTTTTTTCCCCTTCTGAGCTTTCTTGTTTCTAATGCTAGGGATCCGTGGGCACCCAAGAGGCCAGGAGGGACCCAGGGCTCGCCAGGGCCCCTGGCTAAGAGTGTGCTCCCCTCCCACAAAGTCTCGTGCCTAGCCAGCTGCTGAACCCCTGCTCTTACCTATTAGATTCAGTAGTCCAGGTTGACAAGGCAACACCAGGTTCTGGCGTCAAAGGTCACAGCGTGGACAGTCACCAAGCAAACAGCTTGATTCATCTTCAGCTCCCCAGGCTCTGTGCTGCTTGCTCTAAGGAGGGCAGTAGCTTTGGGTTTTCAGAGGCCAGGGCTGAGGCTCCAGAGAGCAGGCAGCCCTTTCCCCCAAGAGAGGTGCAGCCTCTTCCTTCCAGACTCAGCTTCGTTGGCCAGGCCTTGGCTCCCCGGTGCTCTTCCCTCGTCAAGCTTTGGCTTATCAGCCCTCTTCCCCATCTCACCTATTGAACATTAGATCCCTTGAGCCAGAGGCTTGGAGTAAGTGTCAGGCCTGAGCCTGGAGAGAGGCCGAGTGGGGCTCTGGTCAAGCAAGTGGATCCATTTGGGCCAAGAGAGAACTTCTCCATGGCTCCTGGCCCTCAATCCCACGTTTGTTCTCCAGGATGACAGGAGTCAAAGCGTAGACGTCTTACCTCTGGTTTCTCAGCTGTTTCTTGGTTGGGTAGGTGTTTTGGAGCCAGGAGGTTGGGATGGGTAGTGGCCATGGTTTTCTTTTTACCTGTAAGAGCAGGGAGAGCCTTCTCGTTGGGCAGCTTCTTTCCCAGCAAAGGCCTGAGTCATGGAGACACACCAGTAGTTGCAGGAAGGAGGGAAGGAAGGAAGGGAGAACAAGAAGAAAGAGGCAGATCGCTCTGCTCCTTCATCACTGCCACCCTCTGCCCAGCGTGGGGCCCCGGGTGAGGGGCCCTCTGGGCACAGACTGGCTTTCTGGAAGAGCAGGGCCTTGCTTCTCCCTGACTTGGCACACCTTCCTTCCACCTGCTGTAGCTGCCGTAGGTCAGCCAGGGAGCTGAGCTCCAGGGAGAACAAGGCCCTCGTGTTCTCGAAGGAGGCTGTGCAGTCCCGGAAGGCTGCAGACTGGCCCGAGGTCTGGGCGAGCCGTAGCCACCCCCCAGAGTGGCTCCCAGCATGTGTGACTGTCACTCTGACTGCAGCAACACCTGTCCTACCCGCTCTGCACCCCTCCATTCATGGCAGTGAGGCGACTTTTGCCCTGCGTGGCCCCCTAACCCCCTGCTCTGTTCTGTGACAGGCGCCCAAAGACCGCGCCGCTCCTGTTACACCGTCTGCTGATGACACCGTGTCACCTGGCGGTGTCCCTTCCCCCTGTGCTAGTCCCCCCCGTGTCACTAGCATGGCATCAACTCAGGTTCGTGCCTCTTCCCCCTTGGCCTGCTGCCCCACTCTGTGCTCACCCCCTCCTCCTTCCTGGAGGACTGGACCTACCGTGGAGCCTCTTCCCCTTTCTTCAGGTAGCTTGGCTCCTAGAGCAAGGCGCCCTTCCTGAGGACTGGGGTGGGGGAGGCCAAGAGCAGGTTCTCCTTGAGGTGCGGGCAGACGGAAAGCGGTTGGAATGAGCTTGGCGCCATGGGTGGTTCTTACTGGAAACTGAATGACCGATTCATACGTTTCTTTCCAAACAGAACCGTGATGCTGACAATGATTCTAGTCCCGTTGACGAAAGCACGTGAGTGTCTCCCGCGGGGCCAGCAATCCCTAGGCCACTGCCCGTGACCCCCTCTTTCCCATCGAGCCTCCTGCACCCCTGACTGCTGTGTTCATCCTCAGATCTTTCTCATCCACTGAGAGCCTGCGACAGCTATCTCAGCAGCTCAACGGTCTTGTGTCCGAGGTACCACCCCCAAAATTGGAGCCCGGAGTGGGCTAGAGAGGGAAGGAAAATATGACGGAAAGAAACCGAGACAGAGGTTCCCAAGAGGAAGGGAAGGTCCTGGGACCAGGCAGCTTGGCTGGATGATGTTTAGCTAGTCATTACTTCTCTGAGTCTCTTTTTTTTTTTTTTTTATAAATTTATTTATTTATTTGTTTGTTTGTGGCTGCATTGGGTGTTTGTTGCTGCACGCAGGCTTTCTCTAGTTGTGGCGAGCGGGGGCCACTCTTCGTTGTGGTGCGCAGGCTTCTCATTGGGCTGTCTTCTTGTTGCAGAGCACGGGCACTAGGCGTGCGGGCCTCAGTAGTTGTGGCTCGCGGGCTCCAGAGTGCAGGCTCAGTAGTCGTGGCACACGGGCTTAGCTGCTCCGCGGCATGTGGGATCCTCCCAGACCAGGGCTCGAACCCGTGTCGCCTGCATTAGCAGGTGGATTCTTAACCACTGTGCCACCAGGGAAGCCCTGAGTCTCCTCTTTGACGCTGTCCAAATGAAGGGGTTGGATCATGAGATTGGTTACATCATTTTATCCTGTAGATGAGAGCTGCTTGGGAGGGGGGGACAAGGGGGAATTAAGAACGAGGAGAAATTGGCACAGGAAGGAGTTAAGGGGCGGGTGGCAAGTTAGGCAGAAAAGGAAATGTTGCCAGTCGATGGGGAAGATGTTGGAGGGCTTAGGCCTTGAGGGGGATAGATCACGTTTCCATGTGAACCCTTTCATCTCTCCTAGTCTCCATCTTACATCAACGGGGAGGGTCTAGCATCCTGTACTGACATAAAGAATCTGGAGGTAAGGGGGCCTGCACTGTGGCCCGGTGACCCTGCAGGCCAGCCCCCACCTGCCCCCACCTCCCTCCTCCCACAGCGGGGGCTGGGTGCCCCACTACCAGCTGACACAGCCCAGACACCCCCCAACCCTAGTGATCGCTCTCTCTGCCTCCCCCACCCCTCCTCCAAGTCCTCCTCTTCCTCTCTGCATGCGCCTCAGAGCCGGTACCAAGAACTATCAGTAGCCATGGACTCCAGCAATCTAACAAACAAACAACTCAGTAGCAAGATAGAGCAATTGGTAAGAGTCCAGCGTTGTCCCCGGATTCCACGCTGCCAATATGGGGCCCCAGTCTCACCTTGGGGCTCTGAAGAAAGGGGCTGGGGACCCCGGTGCCAAGGGAGAATGGGGTGCAGGGGGGCCTAGGTCTCAGCTGGAGGGACCCCGAAGCACGGCACGCAGCATGGCTCTCTCTGTGGCTGCCCTCTTTGCCTACTCTGTTCTCCAGAGACCCCCGCTTGAGTCCTCCCCACGCTTGCCCTGGGGCTGTTGCCTGTAGGGGGAGCACTAGCTTGACCGGTGTGTCCCAGCCCTGACTCAGCCCCTGATTTGTTCCAACTTGGACCTTGGACAAGTCAGCTGTCCTCTCTGGGCTTTAGTTTCCTGAGGAGGTAGGATTAGAGGGTGTCCAAGGTTCCTTTAAGCTCAAAAAATCAGAGATTTAAAGGTCCTTTTCGTTCCCATATCTTTGCTCTTAAGAACAGAACCTGGCCTGCAGTGTGTGCTCAGGAAACATTCCTTGAGTGAATGAATGCCCCCTTCCATATTGTGAGCTGGCAGAGGGTGGTCTGACCTTCTCAGACTCCATTTCTAGAGGTTTATGTCATTGTCCCTTCAAGGGAATCAGATCCAGACTCTCACTACTGTAGCCGTGATTAAAACTTCCCAAGACCCAAAGTCTCTTAGCTTACGAAGCGTTCATCCATTTATGTCCCCATGAACTCTCCCTTTCTAACCCATTCCTGGCCCCTGCCCGTCCCTCCTCCTTGGTCTGAGGATCGTGAGAAAGGGGGACAATCTCAGTCACCTTCCTATGACTCTCCCCACAGAAACAAGAGAAACAGGAAACTTTGGATCGACTGGAAAAAGTAACGCGATTTCTTTGTCTGCTCCTCCCGTGGCTGATGGGTTTGGGGGAGGAGTCAGATGTAGAGGCCCATTCTCCTCTTGCCTGCTGGCAGCCTGGAGAAAGAGGGGGCCTACCCCCTGCCCCTCCCCGCCCATCCCCTACTCCCGGGGTGGCCAATTACCTGTTCTCATCGGTGGGCCTGTCCTGGGCCAGTGATGACATTCTGGGGGCTATATCCTTTGCTATTTCACCTCTGCCTACCAGTAAGAGCTGTTTCTTCTCTTTTCCTGCAGGAGAAGAAGGAATTTGAGAAGAAGCTCGTGAAGGAACAAGGGGCTCTGAGAGAACAGCTGCAGGTGAGTGGGCTGAACCAGGGTCCCTCACGGCCCCCAGGAAACATTGCTTTTCTGCTTTTAGCACTTGTTTGCCCTTTCTCTCAAAGGTCCACATCCAGACCATAGGGATTCTGGTGTCTGAGAAGACGGAATTACAGACAGCTCTGGCTCACACCCAACAGGCAGCCAGGCAGAAAGCAGGTGGGAATCTAGGCACCCTTTGACCCCTCGGCCCGAGGGGCGCACTGGCTGGCCTTCAGCGGGATTCCTTCTTTGGGCTTCCCTTCTCATGCTGTCATTTCAGAAGAGTTGGAGGACCTTGCTAATTGCCTGCGGTCATCCAGGCAGCGTGTGGGAGAGCTGGAACGGACGCTGTCTGCCGTCTCCACGCAGCAGAAGCAGGCCGATAGGGTGAGCCCAGCAGTCTGCCCATCCGCTGGAGGTGGTACGTGGGTGGGGTGAGCCTAAAGGTCCCTTCGGCAGCATGGAGTGACTTGCTGCCCAGAAGGCAGCACTGGCCCTGTGTTGCTGCTTTAAAGTTGTGTGATTGTGAGAAGCAACCCGGGCGCGAGCCCACAGCCAGAGCGCCAGCCTTGCCCTTTACTGGCAGCGGGCTCTGGCCCAAGTGCTAGGTGTTCGGGCTGTGAAGGTTCAGAACAGTATTTTTATCCGTTACCGCGCTAAGAGAGAGAGAAGTACGTGTGTGAAATACGTATAAGACAGGTGGGAAAGGATTCATAAAAGCCAGGGGACAGGAACAGGATGGCTGAGAGACGTGGCACTTCGGCACCTTCTGAGTTAGGGGCTGTGTGAGTGTATCATCCATTCAAAAAATGAACAAGAGATTACAATACAGTTTAATCCCCCCATCATATCTGTGGTCCCGCCCCGGGGAGAGAACATGGCTCAAGAGTCCCAGCTCTAAGTGATGTTAGGCGAGCCATTTAACCTCTAACGCTCCGTGTCGTTCACCCGTAAAATGGAGATAGTAATAGTAACTGCCTCCCAGGGTGATTGTGAGCTTGAAATGGGAATGTTGGCTGAGAGAGCGTTCAGGAAAGGTTCAGACGTGGGGCTGGTAACAGTGAGAATGATGGCAGTGTTACCTGCTGTCCCTGGGCCTGTGAGCCCGCCGTGAGTTAGAGCTCTCCACCTGCCTTTTCCACCCTTCCCGAGTTCTTATTAAAACCAAATGAGAACGTGAGCTTGGAAGTGCTTTGAAAAAGTATAAAGCCTGACACCAGGTGAGGACGTGTTGCTGGGAGTCGTCCTGTTGCTGCTGTTAGTCTGCATCTTCCACCTCCCTTCTCCTGACCTTGCCTCTCTGTGTTTGCAGTACAACAAAGAATTAACCAAAGAGCGAGATGCCCTCAGGCTGGATTTATACAAGAACAAGTAGGATAGGGATAGTGGGGGAGGGCTGGGAAGTGGGGAGGAGCCGAGGGAGCGGGTGAGGAGCTGGTACAGCTTCGCATGCGTGCAGAGCCAGGCTCTGCTGTCCCAGCTGTGCCACCGACTCCTGCTGTGGCCTCAGGCCACTCATGTCCTCTCTGTGGCCTGCCACTTGTGACTCTTGATCCTGGGGTCCCTTCCAAAGCAACTGTTCTGTGGTTCTGTGGCAAAGGTAGTGGGTTGGTCACCGGAGTGACCCTTTCTGTTCTTTACTCACGCCTCCCTCCACTACCGCCGGTCACAGCAAAAGCAACGAGGACCTGAAGCAGCAGACCTCGGAGCTGGAGGAGAAGCTGCGGGTCATGGCGAAAGAGAAGGCGGCCATGCAGCTGGGGATGGAGGAGCTGCAGAAGAAGGTGGAGATGTCCGAGCTGCTGCTGCGGCAGGTGGGCCTGGAGCCCCAGGGAGTGCGGGCCCCACCTGGCGGGGCCCGGGCCTCTTAGGGTCACTGTGGGTGGCCTCCGGCCAGGAGCCAGAACATTTGGATCCTCGTTCTGGTCCTGCCATAGACTCCTCTAGAGATAGGAGAAAAACTGGGGCCTTGCCCAGACCTCTGGAATCAGAAGCTCAGGGATAGGCCTTTTTTAGTTTTATTTTTAAAGCATCCTGGTTGAAAACCATTGTTTTATGGATGACAGTTACAAGGCTAGCCCGAGAGTCCGCTCCCTTCCTCTCGGGGCCAAGCCTCCAGGTAGACAGGGCGCTCAGGTCTCAGAGAGCCTCCTCTTTAGTTTTCCTGCATGCACAGTGATTCTCTGCCTTCCTGCCCTCAGTAAGGGTACGGTTAAAGTATGCCATGTTCATTTATTGGACTACTATGTAACCATTACAGAAATTGAGTATATCTTGTTTGCAGCAAAGTGAAATTAAGGTGCAGAACCATATATGATACACCCCGTGACAGCACAACTGCACTGTGCGTTAATTAAACGTGTTTGCGTGTGTATGGAGAAGGGTCGAGAAGGATACACACTGGATTGGGGTGGTTGGGGAGCCATGAGTATTTAGTAAAAATAAAGCCTGTGGACCTGGTTCTAATAACACGAGGACAACCCTGAGTTGTACGTTGACCTTTTGGGGGGCATTGCGTGGGGCAGCCTGGGCTTCCCAAATCCAACCTCATTTTTCACCATCCAGTTTTCTAGTCAACCTACCGCTGACAGCAGCCAGCAGTTACAGCAGGCCCTGAACGAGCAGGCACAGCTGGAGACCCACGTGGAGCGGGTGAGATTGTGCAGGGAGAGGGGTGCGGGAGGACGATGACCCCAGGTGACCGGGAGCAGGTGAGGCCCCAGACAGCCCGTGGTAACTTCTGTGCCCACTCTCGCAGCTGAAGGATTCTCTGAAGCAGCTGCAGGCAGAGAGAGACCAGTATGTGGTGAATATGAAAGAAGAGAACGCCGTTTGGCAGCAGAAGATGCAGCAGATGCTGGAGCAGGTGAGAGGTGACCTTCTACCCCCCTCCTTAGACAGGTCACCTGGGCATCTGTGAAATAGGAATCACGACACTTGCTGTGTGCAGCCAGAGGTGGAAGTGTGTATCTAGAGGGTGGGGGTGGAGAGGGAGGTGGTCGCCCGGCCTTGACCCCCTCCTGTGCTCTCCCCCCACCCCCCCACCCATGCTTTGGGCAGATGGGCAAGTTGAGGGAAGAAAAGGAGTGCAGCATGAGTCAGGTGCGGGAGCTGGAGACCAGTTTGGCCAAACTGAGGACCGAGATGGGTAAGCCAGGGCCAGGGGATCCGGGAGCAGGGTTGTGTCGGCGCTGGTGAGGGTGGCTGAGAATGGAGGTGAGTGGATGGAAGGGCACCGTGGCCAAGGGAAAGAGGTCTGTCCCAGGAGTTGGCAAGTCTTGCAGTTTCCCTGCGCCTCAGGGTCCCCATCTGCAAAAAAGGGGTGAAGTGCCCACTGTGGTCTTGAGCATAAAGATGTGAGGAACTCTGTCTGAACGTGTCTTGAAAGATTGAGCCAGGAAGCCAAGATTTGGGGCAAGGAGGCTGAATCAGGAGCTGTGGACCAAGAAGAGGGTGTTTTGGAGGGACTTCCCTGGCGGTCCAGTGGTTGAGGCTCTGTGCTTCTGCTGCATGGGGGCACGGGTTCGATCCCTGGTTGGGGAAATAAGATCCCTCATGTCGCACTGGTGTGGCCAAAAAAAAAAAACAAAACCCGGTTTTTGGAGACTGCAGAGGCGAGAGGCCCTGACGGTGTGCTCCCTTTCTCAGCTGTGCCTCCGCCTCAGGAGCCCCCAGCCGGGCCCTCGGAGGTAGAACAACGGCTGCAGGCGGAGGCCGAACAGCTACAGAAGGAACTGCAGAGCCTGGCACAGCAGCTGCAGGCTCAGGTGAAGGACAACGAAAGTCTGAGTCGCCTGAATCAGGAACAGGAGCAGCGGCTGCTGGAGCTGGAGCGGGCGGCCGAGTGCTGGGGGCAGCAGGCCGAGGAGCGCAGGCAGATTCTAGAGAGCATGCAGAGCGACCGCACCACCATCAGCCGCGCGCTGTTCCAGAACCGCGAGCTCAAGGAGCAGCTGGCTGAACTGCAGAATGGATTCGTCAGGCTGGTGCGCAGCCCTTCGCGGCCAGCCTGCCCTCCTCCCTGGCCAAGTCCTCTGGGGGCGGGGCGAGGCACTTAACCTGTCTGGGGCCTTGGTTTTCGCACCTGTAAAATGGGTGATATGGACCTTTTGTGAAATGGTGCCCACGAAGGCACGCTGTGAGTCGGAGAGCCCTGCTCCGAGGGTTATGGGGGGAAGGGGCAGACTTTCCTACCTGCCTCCACCCTTCCCTGAGCTGTGGGTGGCAGACACCAAGTTCTGGGGTCTCTAGCTGCATTGGGTGGCCGCTGATTGCTTCTCTCTGTGCAGTCCAATGAGAACATGGAGATAACCAGCGCGCTGCATTCGGAGCAGCACATCAAGAAGGAGCTGGCCAAGGAGCTGGAGCAGCTGCAGGGGAGGCTAGGAGAGCTGAAGGAGACGGTAAGCCCTGCCCCAGCGGGAGGGCCAGGAGATAGGCACCAGCCTCTGGGGAGCCAGGGACCTGGGGCCAGGACAGGTGACCCCAGAGTCCTTCAGAGCCTGTGACTGCTTGTTGCCCCCTGGCCTCTGATTTTCAGAGTTGAGTAGCCCTGGGCCATAGGTCATTGTCCCCGCTAGAGGCATCGAGCCCCTAATTAGAGGGGAAGAGAGTGTGTACGGTGGCCAGCTCCTTGGGTTCAGCCCTGGATTCAGCCCTCGCATCTCTAAGCCTCAGTTTCCTTATCTTAAAAGGTTAGCGGGACTTCCCTGGCGGTCCAGTGGTTGAGACTCCACTGCAGGTGGTGCGGGTTTGATCCCTGGTTGGGGAACTAAGATCCTGCGTGGTGGTGTGGAGCTACCAAAAAAATAGAAAAGAAAAAAAAAAGGAGGTTATCATTTTCCTCCTAGAGGTGTTGGAGATTAGAGAATCATGCATGTAAAGCCTTAGGCGTTCAGTGTGCACCTCACAGATGTTGGCTGGAGCTCTGCTTTTCCACCCGTCTGCGGCCTCAAGTTAAGATAGAAAGAAGCTTGCTATGAGGGCTGGGTGAAGGCGGCATGGGGCTCTGGGCAGCCAGCAGAGCCTCGCGGTGCCTGCCTCAGGCAGAGGGGTCTGTGCCCAACCTCCCCAGTCTATGGGCTCCGACTGCGGAAGTGAGCCACAGCCTGTCCTCACCCCCAGCGTCTTCCCGCAGGTGGAGGTGAAGAGCCAGGAGACTCAGGATCTGCAGCAGCAGCGGGACCAGTACCTGAGCCACCTGCAGCAGTACGTGGCTGCCTATCAGCAGCTGGCCTCTGAGAAGGCGGGGCTGCAAAAGCAGGCGCTGCTGCAGACGCAGCTCATGGACCAGCTGCAGCACGAGGAAGTCCAGGGCAAGGTGGCGGTCCAGATGGCCCACCAGGAGTTACAGGAGACCCAGGTGAGGGCGTCGGAGTGCTGGGCCCCTGACGGGAAAGCCTGCAACCTGTGTCCCTCCTCACTTTCTTTCCTGGCCTCTTAGGAGCGCCTGGAAACAGCCAACCAGCAGAACCGGCAGCTACAAGCCCAGCTGAACCTCATGGCTATGCCTGGGGAAGGTAAGTAGGACGGCCCGCAGGGAGAACACCCAGCCTGAGGAGCAGGGGGACTTTTAGCAGCATGGAATTGAGTTAGAAGAGACCTTTAGGACAGCGAATCCTCTTCCTGCAGCGAGTGAGGTGAGGGGCAGAGCTGGGCGGCACGCTCTCTTCCCGGCCTGCTCGCCCTGCCTTGTCGGGTTGTCTGAGGCCCCTCCATGTGTCCCCAGCAGGAGGTGGACCAGACGGTGAGGAGAAGGATGAGGAGGCCCCCCGGCCGAAGCTGAGCGTGCCGGAGGAGCTCGACAGCCGAGAGCTGCTGGTGAGCTGACCTCCTACTCCTTGCTTGTCTTACTTCCTACCTCCTCCTGTGCTTCCTCTCAGACACTCTTTGTGGTTTCCCTCCCTCTGACTTCTCTGGACCCCCAAGCTCCCCTGGGAGCCATAGTCAGATGCCATGTCATCCTTGAACCACAAGCATGCCCACAAAGACCCCGAGAGGAGGAGCATCCCTCCACCCGCCGCCCCTCGCTGGTCCTCAGTATCCCCCACAAAAGCATGCGCACACCTCTTGCCCGCAGGTGGCATTTTTTAACTCGGCCCTAGCCAGTGCTGAGGAAGAGCAGGCCCGGCTGCGCGGGCAGCTGAAGGAGGAAAAGCTGCGCTGCCAGCGTCTGGCTCACCTGGCAGCCGCGGCCCAGGACGGGGCGGAGAAGGAGGCCCCAGCCTCCGGGATCGGGGGGGACAGTGTGCCTGCGGAGACCCACCAGGCCCTCCAGGTGGCCATGGACAAGCTGCAGGTGAGTGGGTCGCCCCCAGTGGGGTCCAGGAAGGGTGGGGGCCTGCGGTCAGATCGCTGCCGAGCCCTGACCTGCTGTTGTGGCTTCAGGGCCGTTTCACAGCGCTCATGCAGGAGAAAGTGGATCTGAAGGAGCGGGTAGAGGAGCTGGAGCATCGCTGTATCCAGCTGTCCGGAGAAACAGACACTATTGGTGAGTGGAGAGGCGGGGGCCCGGGGCGGGGGGCCGAGGGCTGGATCGCGGCAGCCCCGCACCTGAGCCCTGTTCGCCCTCCCCGCTCCCCGCAGGAGAGTACATCGCCCTTTATCAGAGTCAGAGGGCGGTGCTGAAGGCGCGGCACCAGGAGAAGGAGGAGTACATCAGCCGCCTGGCTCAGGACAAGGAGGAAATGAAGGTAGGGGTCCTTGTGACCATCTCTGTGGGCGGGGGTGGGGTGGGGTGCAGGTGCTGAGCGCCTGTCCCTCCAGGTGAAGCTGCTGGAGCTCCGGGAACTGGTATTACGCCTGGTGGGCGAGCGAAATGAATGGTATGGCAAGTTCCTGGCTGCCCAGAACCCTGCTGGTGAGCCCACTACAGCGCCCCCAGCCCCGCAGGAGCCTGGTGCTGCCGAGCACGGTGGTGAGTAGCACCCTCGGGGAGGACCGGCGGGCGGGCAGGGGAGAGCTGGCACACCACTCCGAGCCCTGCCTCTCTCTTTCTCTACAAAGGTCTCCGCGAGGTGAGCCTCAAGGACAACGTGGACCCCACCCAGGGGGAAGCCCTGCGGGGCCAGACGACCCCTGAGAACCCCACTGCGCAGCAGATCATGCAACTGCTGCGCGAGATCCAGAACCCCCAGGAGTGCCCAGTCTTGGGTAGCAGCACCTGCGTCCCCTTCTTCTACGAGACTGACGACAACGATGAAGTGAAGATCTTGGTGGTCTAACTGCCTGACACTAGCGGGCAAAGACCGGAGACCTGGGGCTGGGGCGCTCTGCCCCTGTCCGTACCTGCTGCCCCGTCCCTCCTTCCTGGCACCCCTTCATCCCTAAAAAAACCCCTGAAAAGGGGTATAGCCCCCTGTCTAATGGGGGGAGACAAATAGGTGCAGACCCCTTGCCATCTTGGCCAGGGCTGTGTCTTGATCTCTGGGCTATTAATAGTTCCAGAAAAACAAAGAGCCGGAGGCTCAGTAAAGGTAGTTTATTTAAGAGGCTGCCGTTCTTGGGGAGCAGGGGCTCCCTGCTGGTCTCCTCACCCCCACCAAGCAGTCCTCCATTCAGAGGCACTTTGGGGCACAAGTGCCCCCCTCCCCCTTGCCCAGCCAGACAACTGGGCAGCACTCTCACAGGCCTTGGGCAGGTTGGGCAAACCAAGGCCAGGCAAGGACATAAGCTGGTGGCGGGGTGGGCTCCCTCCCCAGTGTTTATACTGTAACTGTGTAACATTTTGTATATTCTGGAGGTAGGGAAGCCCCCTGTATCACATTGGAGGTTGGCGCTGGTAAATGGGGAGGACCTTCTATTAAATATTTGGGGCTGGGGAAAATTATTTATTGATAGCGTAGGTCGGAGAGAGAAGGTGGAGGCGGGGACGGGTTTGTGCCCGGGTGATTCGACTCCTGTTTCACTTTTTATTTCAGAATAAATGAATTTAGCCATACTGCTTGTTCTTGCGTGTTCCTTTTTCTTCTGTCGCTGGGTCCTGTGCCGTGAGCACTGAACAGGGAGTGGGTCCTGCCAGCAGAGGGCAAGCTTCTGGTTGTGCTGGTCCCCAGTGTGTCTGAGCACATCCAACCGGGCTGTTAAGAGATCTTCCAAGGCCTGTCACCTGCATGCTGCCTGGTGAAGACTGGGGGTTCCCGGGGGACCGCCGTGGGGCTCTCGGGGCAGTCCTGCCTTAATGGCGGAGAGACTCAGAAGTCAGATCTAATCCCAGGGAGGGAAAGCAGGGTGCCACAGCACCCTGAGTGCTGACTTGTGGTCCAGGTGTTTTCCATTCCATCGCCCTGCCCCTCTGGTGGCCTGTTCTGCCTGTCCTTCCACAGTGCCTGCCTGGCCAGCACCTCACGGTCCTCCCTCCGCGCCCCCTAGTGGCCAGAGCCTGTTTCACAGGACGAGGATCAGCCGACTCCAGGTGCTTTCCCAGTAGGCCTCGGAGAGGATGCGGCTTTTTTCTCCACATCTTACAGCACCCTAGCAATAGCTGGGCCCTTCCCCATCCCTCACCCCAATGTTTAAACCTTTACCTCTCCCTGAGCGCCACAGAGGACACACTGTTCCCCATCATCCAGAAATGGGTTTTATTCTCAGCCAAGAGACAGCAAGACCGGTAGTGGTCAGAGAACCACACAGCTGCCAGTACGGCACCCCCGTGTTCGAGGGGGGGTAGGGACGGGAGGGCGGCAGAGGGGGGCTGGCTGTCCACAGGCTGCGTACGACGGGGGCTCATCGGAGGTGGCACGCTTTGGAGGGGGATGTCAGGGTGACAGCGTTCCCTTGTAGTTGGGCCACAAGACTCCTCAAGGACAGCATGGTGATTGATTCCCGACACTAGAGGTGAGGCTTGGCCATATATGTGTGTGTGTGTATATATATATATATACACACATATATATATATGTGTATATATATATATATATATGAGTATTTATAGATATTTATAGAACTGGGCAGGAGCAAGACCACAGAGGGGCACAAGTTTCACCAACGTCACGCCTGGATGTGTCAGCTCACCACTACAACAGACTAAGTCACAGATGAAGGGGAAGCTCTGGGGCCGGGTAGCCACTGTCAAGTCACAGAACAGCCGTCCAGGCAGGCTTGGAAAGGGAGGTCTCCGAGGAATAGGAGGGATCTGGTTAGAGGTCGAAGGGGGGCCTGGGGCTCTCAGGTCGGGATGGACTTGCCTGACCCGATCGGCTGGCAGTTGGAGAGAAAGCAAAGAGAGAACGGGAGAGAGAAAAGGGGGAGAGAGCTGGTAAGGCAAGGGCAGCCTAGCCCGGCAGTCAGGGGAGAGGAGGGGAGGGGCAGAAGACCCAGGTGTGGGCAAGGGTTCTGGAATAGAGAAGAGAGACGAGAAAGGGAAGGTAGAAGGGCAGGAGATGGGCAGGGTCCAGAGCCTTACGGGGGTCTGGGGTAAAGGCTGGGGCAGCGCCCACCCCTCCACACACGCTAGACTCTCACACACCACCAGGCAGTGCACCCACAGCTCCAGACACGTGCTCGGCCCCCTCTGGCTTCCCTCTTCTCTGGCCCCCTGTCTTTCAACCCACTGGCGCAGGGCCATCCCTAGCCTCAGGGAGTATGGGGCCGTGAGCCCCACGCGACAGCCACCAGGCCTGATGGAGGAACACACGAGAAAGAACACTGTTTGAACCAGGAGGGCAAAGCTAACAGAATGGCTGGAGGGAGCGCTAGAGGCCCCTCTGGGTGGGCAGAAAGCCCACGAGTCCTCTATAGGGACCCTGGGGAGGCAGGGAGGGCAGGCGGCTGGATGCCAGTGGCCACAGGCTTATAAGTCTAAGAGGGGAGCCTCAGCTGGTCGGGGGGCCGCAGGTCGCGTAGGTGAGGCTGGGCCCTTCCTGCTGGGGAAAAGCAGAAGAGCAAGAGTCAGTGCAGGCGCGGAGTGGCAGGCAGGCTCGCTGGGCGAGTTTGGGGCCCAGCTGGGGCGGAACTCAGAGAAGCTGGCTTGCCCAGGTCCGCAGACACCGTCATCCCCTTAGCGGAAAAGTGGAGGTCACCCCTAGGAGCAACAGGCCCAGGTGGATGAGCCTGCGGGCCGGCTACGGTGCTCCACCTGGGGCTGAGGACGCTGCCTTCAGTCCTGCACCAGCAGGAGTGACAGTACCGCGGAGGCAGGGGAAGGGGCGGTGTGACCTGCCTGGCCTGTGAGCTGTGCTCTGGGCTGATGGTGGGGGGGACACTCAGGCTTTCCCAAATCATCAAATAACCAGAGCCTTCACCCCCAGCTGCTGCTTGCTTGCTGGCTCGATAAAGGAGGTGGGACTTTGACTTCCTCTGCCCTATCGTGGATTCGGTTTCCAGAGCTCCCAGGCTGGGAGCTGGCTGCCCTGCCCCCGCGGCAGGGCTCAGATCGGGGAGTGAGTGTGGCACCCCAGGATGAGATCGCACCCCAGGGTGAGACGCCAAGGCCTCTGGGTGCCTGAGTCCAGCCAAGCTCCCTGCCCCTAACACCACGAACCATGAGCTCTGCGCTCTTTCTGACGCCTCCAGAGAGCACCCAGCTTTGCCTGCTTGGGTGCGGAGCCTGTCCCAAGACCTCCCCAGGCTCAGCCATGGAGGTCTTGGGCAGTGGCACTGAGTCCCGAGGCTCGCTGAGAAGGGAGGTGAGAGAGCCAGCTGGCAGCGAGGACAGAAAGAGGAAAGAATAAGTCTGGAGCTGCAGAAGGGAGAGGGAGGGGGCCTGCCTCTGAGGTCCCAGGTTCGCCCTGCAGTGTGGAGCTGGTGCGGCAGGGGGCAGACACACCGGTTCATGCAGCAGGTGGAGAGGCCTGTACCTACCGTGGCTGACGCTCCTCAGGGGTCACTGATAGTGATTCTGAAAGACAGCACGAAATCAACGTGGCAGTTCACGCTCACAGACGGGTCAGGCCTGGGGGTGGGGGGACACGCACACGCACACGCCCGGGCGTGCACACACATGCGGTGAGGCCCCACGGCCCCGCATGCACACGCTGACACACATGCCCACAAACAACACGCATACACCCCACCCCCCAACGCCCAGCAACCTCGCTGGCTGGCACGTGCAGCATGGATCTGGGGCATGCAGCCACTTGGCACACTGAAGCACACGCGGGGGCGGAGTCACAACACAGAAGCTCGCCCCCACACAGGAGGCATTTGCACCAGCTCCCTGCACACTCGTGCCTGGCGTGCTCAGAGGGCCACCTGCATTGCTCCAGAAGGGACAGGTCTTGCTTTCTTAGGGTCCAGCTTTCATGTCTCCACCCAAGAGCCTTCCATGGCTCCCTGCTGCTCACAGCACTGAGTCCCAAGTCAACCTCTTCTGTGGACTTTGAAGGTTCTCCTACCTGCCCCACCTTACCCAGGGCAAATTTGTTTTTCTTTTTCTTGGCCGTGCTGTGCGCCATGCAGGATCTTAGCTCCCTGACTAGGGATCGAACCCGTGCCCCCGGCAGTGGAAGTGCAGAATCTTAACCACTGGAACCTCCAGGGAAGTTCCCAGGGCAACCTCTTCTTATTCTTCCTCATTCTACCTGCACTCTGCTCTGGCCAGCAGCTCTCAACGCATTCCGCACTCAACTTTTGCCCACCTGCTGCTCCTTACCCAAACGCTCTCCTGACTCCTCACCACCTGAGCCTTATCTCCATCAACCCTGGGATCTCACCGAAGTCAAGCTGCCTTGAAGCTCCCCAGACTGCTCTCTCCTCTGAGGCTGTGACTTCCCATGTGTCAGCCAGACTAGAGCGGAGCAGGTACCAGATCTCACAGTTCTCATGTCACACCTCAGCACAGGCCTGGGCATGTCAAATACCCTTAAGAATCTGAACTCACATTGGAAGTTAGCAAATAGTTCCTATAGCCACTTTTGCAGTTAATGTGGCATCCCTATAGCCACTGCCTCCCCTGATCCCCACACCAACCCTGGGAGAAAGGCAGAATGTTAAATATCATTTGGTGGAAGGGAAACTGAGGCCCTGGAAGGGAAAGTGACTCGCCTAAAGGCCCACTCCAGTCCAGTGCCCCTGACCAACACCACGCTGCCTGCGTTACCCCATCTGCCTTGGCCGTCAGGTCACCATAGAGCAAGCCCCATCTCTGCTTCACTGTAGGTTCATGGAGGTTAGACCCATGGCCCTACCCTCCAGCCATCTGGAAACATAAATGGATATTATTGGTCTGATGTGTTCTTCCTCAGAGAACATGGCCAGTGGAAACAGGGCAGACTGAGTTAAATATCAGAGTGAGCTTCCTTGAAAGAGGGTCATGGATCAAGAAGGCAAAGGCAAGGGATGAAGTAGAACCCTTTTCCCTGGAGATTTCTGGGAATGGGGCAGCCTCCACTCCTGCCCGCACACCCACCACGTTGGTCCAGGCCAGCTAGGGCCAGAGGCAAGGGGAAGGAAGGAAGCCATCAGGCTGTCCCATGGCTCCCAGACCCCTTTCCCAGCTGCTCCACGTCCTACCGCATGCCTGGGTGCCATTCTTACACTCTCACATCCGTGTGCACGCCCACACACACATCACACACCTTGCTGGTCACACAGTCACAACCCTCGGGGACAGGTCCAAAGAGTCAGGACTGGGAAGTGCGGGCACCAGGGTAGCCCTGAGTGTAAGTGAATAAAATCTACCCATCCAGAGAGGATTTGGGTTCAGATCCTCAGACCTGAGGTAGGCTCACTAGGAGCTGGGAGACAGAAGTAGAGGACGGAATGGAGAACGGAGGAGAGCGGCTAGAAGGGGAAAGGAGAAGGGAGGCAACGTGTGGGAGAGAGAGAGAGTGAAAAAGGAGGGAAGCGCCATGCAAGTGCTGGAAAGAAGAGGGCAGGTGGGATGAGCCCCACGGCCCCCTCCCCAGAAACGACCACCTGCGGAACTCAGCGCTCCCTGGGGGCAGGCTCCGCCAGCCTTCGGCCACACCCCCGGTGGCTCTGGCACCCACGGTCCGAGTGACCCGGACAGAGAGGGCCGGCTCTGGCGACCTGGGCCGATGCTCCGGAATCCGGCCCCACCTCCCTCCCGGCCACGCCCGCCCGGCGGTCTCTGCCGCCGCTTTCAGCCCCTACTCACCTGGGGACCCCGGGCGGGGCGCGGTTGGGGCGCGAGGGCACCTGGGGGGGAGGACCGAAGGGGTCAGGGGAAGCCCCCGGCCTGGAGGGCACGGGGGGCGCCCCCCCTAGGGCGGACCCAGCAGGCGGAGGCCCAGGAGCAGGGCCCCGCGACCCGGGCCGGGCTGGGGGCACCGCGGGGGCTCGGCGCTGCGGTGTGGGGCTGGACGTGGGTGACCTGCGGGCGACAGGGAGCGAAGGACAAGGAGGGGAGAGAGATGAGCGGCTCCGCCCCACTGTGAGGCCCCGCCCCCAGCTGGGTGCCTGTCATGCCCATGCGCGCAAGCTCCGCCCCTCCGCGCCTTAGGTTTTCGCCGGAGTTTAAGCCCGCCCCCAGAGGCTCCAATGTTCCAGCTCCACCCCTCCCGGCAGCCAGCTTTCCACGGCAAGCCCCGCCCCGCGATAAGCCCCGCCCCGCGATAAGCCCCGCCCCTCGCTCCAGGTGGGAGCTATCCCGGTGACGCCGTCGCGTCACTGCCCGGTCTCGGCCCTCCTCCAGCGGGCCCCGGGCTGGGGGGCTTTGGGGCCGTGGGAGCCGGCCCTGGTACCTGCGTCCAGCCGGTACGCTCTGCACCTGCAGCCAGGAGTCGTCCACGGGCGGGGGCATGGGCGTGCTGACAGTGGTCGTGTTGATGTCGCCGATGATGCTGAGCGCCTCTTTCAGTGCGTGGTACATGCGCAGCATCTCGTCGCGCCGCTGCGCCTGCTCGGCCGACTCCTCCATCAGTGTGTTCTGGTCCCCGCACGAGTACAGGTTGGCCAGCAGCTCCGAGAAGATGAATTCCTTGGTCTGCGGGCGGGCAAAGAGAGGAGAGGGCTGGGACCTGACGCCTGTACCAATTTGCCCTCCCCGCCGGGCCCTACTAGCTCGGGGATGGGGCTCTGCCACTGCCTAAACTCAGAGATCTCCCTTGCTTCCCCGCCTCCCCGCTTGCCCTTTTTCTCAGATGGTCCAGAGAAGAAAAGTGAACTGTTCAAGGTCATAGATCTAGGAGAACACTCAGGGCCTATTATGCACCAGGACACCTGGTTACTCAGCTTATTTCAGCCTCAGTTTCCTCATCTGTAAAATGGGGTAGTTACACCCTTTCCAAAGACTTGTATGCTCCAGTGGACCAAAATAAGGAAGACGACAGTTTAAAATTTTCTGAGCCCTTGAGTAGCAGGTGTGAATGTGTGCCTGGATCGGGTGAAATGTGAGTGTCTGTGTGTAGGGCATGGGTTAATGTTCTCCTTAAAAATTCCCAGATGTTACCTGGGCCAGGCTCTGGAACATTTGTGGAGAGATGCTGAGGTTTTTTATGCCGTAGGCCTGTGTCTCATTTATTCATTATCTAAATTTATGTTGAGCACCTACTACATGCCAGGCACTGTGTTGTTATGCACTTTATATTCATTTAATCCTCAACTCTATCATTATCCATATTTTACATATAAGAAAACAGAGGCTCAGAGAGGGTAGTTCGTTTGCTCAAAGTCACACAGGGTTGAGGCAAAGCCAGGATTCCAACACAGTTCTAATTCCCTTCAGGCCATGCTTTTTCACTAAGCCATGGGTGGAAGTGGTTCCGTGGGGTGTGTATCTCAAAACATGGTCTGGGAGTTCTCAAAAGATGCATATTCCTAGCCCCTCCTGGAAAGCATTTAAGCATGCTTGGAACAACTTGGTTATGTGAATCTACAAAATAATATATGAAGCTCACATTACATTTCTATTGGATACCTCTGGCATGGACCCATGCCTCCCTCCCCAGACTTGGTCCCACATGACTAGCCCGTGGACCCATGCCTCCCTCCCCAGACTTGGTCCCACATGACTACTCCAGGCCAACCTGGCCACCTGCCTCCCTGGTCCCACGAGAGCACCCGCCCCCCACGCGGTGGTGCACCCACATTGTTGATCATGAGGTGCATGATGGTCTTAGGCATGAGGTCCCGGACAGTCTTGTTGACGATGGCCATGTATGAGTCCACCAAGTTCCGGATGGTCTCCACCTGCCGCTCCAGCTGTGGGTCCATGGAGTGCATGAAGTTGTCTGAGCCATTCTCCTCCGTCTCACTGGCCTGCCATTGAGGACAGGGCATCAGGATGGCTAGGACCTCAAAGCCAGGTTCCAGGCATCCCCAGGGTCCCAGCCCCTTCAAGGATGCCTGGAACGCTAAGATACAGAGAGAAGCAACCGGCCTGTACACAAAGACACCAGCTCCCCCATAGCTCTGGGTCTCTGGGCTCTGTCCACCCCAGTGCCTCTCAGGACCCCAAACCCTCATTCAGCCTTATCTTGGCTCTGACTCTAGTACCTAGAATTTGCCTTACTTTCCCAGTCCATAAATTAGGAAAGGACATCTCCAAGGACCCTTCATGATTCTAAAGGCCTGGCCAGATCTGTCGCCAGGCTAGAGTGCCTGGCAGAAGATGAGAGAGGGACACACTCACTTTCTCTTTGTCCTGGGAGGCCCACACCAAAGCCATAGAGGTCACCACACCAGCATTGCCATCATCGCCGCCGCCACCAGCGAGCACAGCCGTAGCAGACACACACAGGAAAAGAGGAGGGACTGAGTAAACCCAGGGCACTGCACCCCAACTGTAAGGCAACTCTAGACATTGTCACAGTGAAAGAGGGTAGAAAAGTGAAGGCAGTCAGAAGAAAGCATGATCATATGAAAGGGATGTCGGAAATGCCATCTGTGTCAGACAAAGAGTCATGTAAAACTGCACTGGAGAAGGATGGGAGGAAGGGTTAACTCTGATCCCACCCCAGAGCAGGTAGGGGGAGGATCCCTGCTATTTCTGAGCCCAATAAGAGCCGGAAAATATGGAATGGCTTGGCATCACTGTGGATGGCTTCCCCCGGAGCCCCTTATTTTAAGCAGCTTGCCCCTCCCCTACCTCCCCTGCCACTCACCCCAACACGCTCGGGGTACACGCCAGCTCTCAGGAAGGAGGCCTTCCAGCTATCCACCTCCTCCTGTGTCTCGCAGGCCAGTTCCAGCTGCCGATAATCCTTGTAGACGTTCCTGCAAGATGGGGCAGGTGGTGAGGGGAGATGGGGGGCAAAGCCCATTCACCTTGGTGGTTAAGGGCGTGCGTGGACTGGGGTCATCGTGCCTGTGGGCCAATCCTGGCTTTCTTACTTGCCAGCTGTGGCAAGTCCCTTCTTCTCTCCCAGCCTTAGTTTTCTCATCCGGAACATGGGTTAATAATAACAATTCCTGCCTTTTAGGGTCATTGAGAGGATTTAGTGAAATGAGCAGTAAAATACTCTATTAGAAAGGGACTGAGCTCTCATGAAAGGGGGACCCATGACAGTGCAGCCCCTGGCTTAGATCTCAACCCCCATTGGCCCCCTCCCAGGCTTTCCCCTCTTGGCAGCTGTATTGAACCCTCATCTCTGAGTAGGAGAAAGTCCGCTAGAGTCAGCCCTGGGTTGGGAGGGGAGAGGCCTGGTACTGCCAGTATCTCATGCAGGGCAGGTACTAACCGAGTGATTGCAGAAGGACAGGAGGGGAGGAAGGAGGGAGGGAGGGAGAGAGAGAGACGGAGAGGGAGGGAGGAAAGGCAGGAAGGAGAAAGGACGGGGTGGCGGGAGGGAGGCCAGGAACGAGATCTGGACGTGAGTGTAGCACAGATTAGAAACTCAACAAATATTTGTCAAGTGGGTGACTTGCTGGGGAGCCCGGGCAGATCTCTCCGTCTTCTGGATCCGTGGGCCCGTCTTTACTGCCCAGGGCCCCGTGGGAGCAGGCAGGCGCACCTCTGCTCCGTGTTGAAGAGGGCAAAGATGTGCTTGCTGGACATGAAGCCCTTCTCCACGTCCCGCAGCTTCAGGTTGTCCACGGACAGCATGTATTTCTTCTCTTTCTCCTGGGGGAGAGGGAGGAGCGATGGGTGAGGTTGGTGCTGTCTGTGCTACGCCTCACTCCCTAAGGATGCTCCATGTTGCGGCGCGGGGGGACCTGGGGCTGTAGACCACCAGCCCCTTGCACTGCGTGGGCGCTGTCTGATGAAACCCTGGCCACGGGGCCCCGGGTCTGCTGGGCACCTCGGCTCCCCACGGCGTTCAAGCCCTTCCCACCGCCTCCGCATCCATGCCAGAGCTCAAGAGCCTGGGGTGGCGAGGCTGAGCTTGGCTCCCACATCCTGCCCCAAGCCAGCCCTGGACGCAAGCCAGGCCAGCCCCAGCCAGGGACCCCGCACTCGGCCTCTCTTGCCGCCAGCCTGGTCGATGGGGCCTGCTCTGGATAAGCCTCTGACTTCATTTCCTGACTGGAGAGACGGGGAAGGGGGGCGGCCACCAGGCCTGGCAGCTTCAAAGGGCTGGCTCAGCCCACTCCCCACAGCTGCCCATGTGTTAGCGATCAGGCACACAGCACAAGCCTGGAGATGGTGAGTGTGTGTGTGCAACGTGTGTGGTTGTATGTCTGTGCAAACGTGCATGTCTGAGCACGTGTGCTCTCACCACTGTGCATGTGCCCATGTGTCCCTGTGTGTGCACGAGGGTGCCTGAGGAGGTGCCAGCCCGGCTGTGTGTGCGTGTGAGCATGTGTGTGTGTGTGGCAACTGTAAATGTCCATATGTCTGCGTGAATGTACCTGCGGGACCTGCGCTGTGGGTGCACGTACTTACGTGCATAGAGTTTTCGTAATGGGCTGAGTCTGTGTGGTTTATTTGTATCGTCTGGGAGGAGTTACGCTTATCTGTGGATGGCATGTGGGTGCCAGGCCTGTGTGCACATGTGTGTACGTCTGGTGGGGGCTGACACGTGACTGTAGGCTCCTCTGTCCTACAGACAGAGGGGAGGAGCTCAGGGGTCTTCGGAGGAGGTACCCCAGGATGGGGCTCTGGGAGGAGGGGAGGGGTTTCTGCTGCCTGTACCCCACTAGTCAACCCAACACCACAGGGTCCACACCCGGGGGCCCGGGGGGGGTGACTGTGTGGGTTTGGAGGACTCGGGGCTTGGGCATGAGCCTCGCCACGGATCTCGGGTCGGGGGTTGGGTTTCGGAGGACCCTGCTCCACGTCCTGGCGTCATCCTGCCCACCTCTCTCTGCCCCCCGCACCCCCCTGGCCCGTCCAGCCACATAAAGCCCTCTTTATGCCAGGCGGGTGGCTGGGAGCCCCAGAGGGCGGCTGGGGGAGGAGAGGAGGAAGTTGCACACGCGGCCAGGGAACATCTGGAAGCATTCGAGGGAGGCCCCGCCGCCACCCGCCCTGCGCTCTGCTCTGGGGTTGGACACTAGGTAGGAGCAGCCCCCTCCTTCCCGCAGGCCGGCCCGTCCCCAGGCCCCTCCTCCCCAGCCAGAGCTCCCGCTCACCCCTGCCACGTCAAAGGAGGCAGAAGGGGAGTCAGAGCAGAGAGGGGACCCCGGGCTGGCTGGGCTGGGCTGGGGACCTTGCATCTCCAGGACATGGGGCTGAAGCTCTCACCCGACGGACAGACACTGCAGCCTGGATGGATCAGAGGACACCTCCACTCCGTCTACCCAGTGTTTAGACTATCTGTTCAGGACTTCCAAATTGTACAGTAGTCTGCACATTGGTTAGGCTGGGCTGGGTTAGACCCTCGGCACCGCCGCTGGAGAGCTGGAGCGGCCCCCGCGCGCCATCCCAGAACCGGAGCCTGGAGCCGGGGCAGGGGGCTTGGGGGGCACAGAGTGGGCTGGGAGGAGGCAACAGGGATGGGGGCACCACCATGCTGTGGGACGGGGTGGGGTTGCTGATGGGTGGCGGAGGAAGAGTGAGAAGATGGGGGGTCAGTGAGGGCTGGGGATGTGGGCGGCTGCCTGTCTGCCCAGAGGATCACCCAAGTCCCAAAGACCAGACGGTTGGTGGCTGGGTGGAGAAGGGGGACAGATCACCCTCCGTTCAGCCCGGACCACCTCCCTGTCCCCAGCTGTTTTAGGGCAGAAAGATCCACTCACAACCCCACACACACACGCAACTTTACCTCGGCACGAACACACCTACAACTCGGAGACATACATCCCCACACTCGAATTTTAAACCACACATCCGTGTCCCAAGCACACACAAGTGCATGCACACACATGCGCACACAGACGCACACACCCGCTCACAATGGAACACCAGCCCTCTCCCATCCTTACATCCCCAACACGTACAATACACATCCTCAAACGTGCCACACGCACGCCCTCCCTCCTCAAGTCCACTCGCCACACATACACACAGATGCTTACACACCGGGCACGGGCACACACGCCTCAGGCACACATGGTTTGCCCCCAAACACACATGCAAACCCTCAAACACCGAACACGCCCCGACGCTTATACCCCAGACACTCTCCTGTCAAACACCCACACCCCACGTCCACAAGCCTCACACACACCCTCACCTCCCAGCACTCACTGCCCAGCCCTCCCCCACCCACACATACACTCAACGCCGGGGTCACACTCAACTCAACTCAAATGTACACACGAAGTTCCACAGAGACCAGCCCCCCGATACACACACACACACACACACACACACATATACAAGGACAGGGCCCTGCTCAGATATACTCCCTCCTCCCCCCAGTGTAGCCCGTCTCTAGCCCCCAGCCCCAGTCACACTGTCCCCTGGCCCTGTGCAAGGAACCTCAACACAGGAGCCCAAGGAATGGTGGGGCACGGGCACGTCTAGGAAGGCTGCCCAGGCGGTAGAGCAGGAAGCGGTCCCCACACCCGTGCCCCGCACAGCCTCACGCTCCACCCTTCGAGGGGCCCCATGCTCTGGGAGAGGCCAGGGTTGGGGTAATGAGGTCCAGATGGCTTGGCGCCCCCGCCAGTGACGACAGAGGGCCCCGCCCAAAGTGAGGAGGGGGGCCCTGCCTGGGGAGACTTGGAGGGGGCAGGGAGCAAGGACGGGGGCTTGGAGAGCGAAATCAGAGGCCACTGCCCCAGGCTCTGCTCCCCCATGGAGAGCACCTTCGCCTTCAACAGACCCCTCAGGAAGAAGGGGGTCCCTCCCCCCACTCCTTGGCCAGCTGGAGTTCATTACCACAAGCCCCCTCCCCCCCAGCCCTCCCTGCTCTCTCTGGTCACCTCTGGAATCCAGATGTGGAAGCCAAAGGGACTCGTTCTTAAAGGAGACCAGCAGCAGGGAAGGGGGGTGGCTGGGCTTCTCTGTGCCCAGTGGGCAGGGAGGGGTTTGGGGTGGTGTCTCTGTGGGGCCCCATCGCTCCTCGCCCCTCTGGCTGGAGGCACCCTGGGCATCCCCCTCGGACTGCTGGGGGCTGGGGGGCTGGGGTGCAGGGGTTAACAGCGTGTCTGGCAGCTGGACTCGTGTGTGTCATGGGCCTGTGGAGGCCACGGAGTAGGAGGCACGCCCTGGAGCAAGAAAACAGGAAGGCTGCGGGGCTGCTGGGGTCAGGGAGGGATGCCCAGCACCCCTGCCACCCCAGGGCGCTGAGCCCCAAGCTCCCCAGTCCTGCCAAGCCCTCTTCTCCATCCAGCCTGGATGAGCCCCCAGGATTGCCTGCCTCTGGTCCTGACCTCCCACCTCCACCCAGAGGTCTTTGATGAGAGTTTTAAATCCCCCTTTTGGGTGGTTCAGTCCACTCCAAGCCTGTGGTGGGGTCTCAGCCTGCCTCTGGCCACCAGCCAAACCCCTTGATGACCAGTGGCCCTTTACTTACCTCGTCATCCTTGTACCAGGACAGATTCTCGGCGGTCAGCACAAACCAATACTCCTTGGAGCCCCCCTTCATGATACCGATGTTGTTGATGGTCAGCCAGCCCTTCCGGATGACCTGGAGGGTGGGGGGGTGCAGGAAGTCAGTGGACAGAGGCCAGGATTCCCCATGGAGGATGGGGTGGGCAAAGAGAGACCCTCAAAAGCTCACCCCTCCCCCAGCTCTTCAAGGCCTGGCTGGTCAGAGAGGGTGGGGGCCAGACCTGCCCTGGTTTGAACCACAAGTGAACAGAGAGGAAGACAGAGGAAGGCAGAGGTCAGCTCAGGATAAAGAGCCTTCTGACAGAGCCATCTGAGTAGGGGACTGGTGGCTTTGGTAGGGGACGAGCTCCCCACTGCTAAAAAGTGTGCAAGCAGAGTTTAGGTGGCTGATTGGGCAAGATAACTCTGAGTATCTTTTCAGGTTAACAGTCAGTTTATTCAAAGACTTTTTCTGACCTCAGGGACTTTGCACGTGCTTCTGTTGACTCTGCCTAGAAAGCACTTCCTCCTGTTGGCCTGGCAAATCCTACTCATCCTCTGGGTATGAGCTCAGAAGTCACATTCTCAGGCAGACTCTCCCCGGCCCCCCATATAAGTCAGGACCCCTATTATAATCTCTCATCACTCCCTTAAGCTTTCTTCTATGACGATGACTGGAATTTTGAATTTGCGTGCGTGTGTGTGATTATCTGTTGATGTCAGTCTGTCTTGCTAAATTGTGAACTCTCTCCCTCACTGGTGTATCCCAGCACTTGGCAGAGGGCTAGGCAAACAGTAAGTTATCAATAAATATTTGTGGCATGAATACATGAATGCTGTGATAGTAGGGTTCTAAGAGTCTTTGCCTCCAAGCCCCAGGACAGGGGTGCGGTGGTAGAGCACAGACGCGGCGGGGAGGAGCTGAGCACAAATTGTCCAGACTCCTCTTCCCTGGAGAAGCCCAGAGTGACAGGCAAAGGTCTCTTTTCACAGCAGGAAGCAGCTGTCTCTGGGACTGTCCTGAGCGACTGATGCAGATTAGGGCCTGTGGATTCTGCTGCAAGGGCAGGGACACTGACCAGACCCTGGTGGTGGGACAGACTGAGGGGACAAGGGAGCCACTTCTGCTCCCTCCCCCAGCCCTGGCCTCCCTGGCTTCTCCCCTGAGCATCTGGAGAAGACTGAGCAGCCTGGGGCTGGCAGGAAAGCCCTCTGGGGTCAAGCCTGCTTCTAAGGCCCTCAAAGCGTCCCCCCCGCCCCCCGCCCCCACTCCCAGCCCTCCTTAAACCTCTCTGGCTTCCCTGAGAACCTTGCGGAGAACCCAAGTCACACAGCGGATCACAGCTAGTAGCTGCCTTAGTCATTAACAGGGATGTGGTAGCCAAGTGCCTCATGACCACCCTTCCACCCTGTCCCGGTCTGGAGAGGATCCCCTCAGCATCTTGTCACTGTCTTTGGAATTGAGTCTGAATGCCACTCCCTGGCCCTCCATCTCCCCTGTCTGACCAACAGACCTCTCCACCCTGCTCCCGCCCTGACTCCTGTCCTCCCTCGGCCACCCCCAGCTCTGCCCTCCTCCCTGCTCACCCAAAACCCCCTTCCAGAGCCCCAGCGCCAGGGACCTCCTGTTCCCCCCACTTCCACCCTGCCTGGGGCCTGACTACAAGCCCAGGCTTCCAAGGGGCAGGGCCAGAGTCTGACTCCTGTCCAGGGGCCAGCACAGTACAGGCACCAGTGAGTGTTTGCTGAACCGAATTGCCCTGGGATACTGCATTCATTAGCTCCTTCATTCTATTTAGCACCTACTGTGTGCCAGGCACTGCACTGGGGGCTGAGGATTTACTGGTGAACAGGACAGACCCAGCCCTTCCCCTTATAGGGTTCAAGAGGGAAATGATATGATGCCAGTAATCACACAAACACCTATATTATCACAAAGAAACTACAGCTTCTGGAAGAGCTCAGACTCTATGGCTGGTGGTACAACCGGGGCTGAGAAGTGATGTTTCAGCAGAGATCTGAAGGACAGAATAGGTAAGGAGGCACTGGTCTCTTGACACTTCATTCACTCTTTACTCAACTCTCTGGTAGAGATGCCAGCTTAAAAACATTCTCTCTCATCCATCCGTCCATCTATCCAACCATCCATCCATCCATCCATCCATCCATCCATCCATCCGACCGATATTTAAAGAGCCCCTACTCAGTGCCAGGCCCCTGCCAGGCATTCTCACCCACCCCAGCCCACATGGTCTACCTCTGGCTGAAGTAGATGCTTAGTTCATGCGCAGTGATGGACAGATTGGTGGGACTCTGTGTGTGGCTAGACCCTGCCTCTGGCCTGAGCACATATGTGGACACCCATGGGCTGGTGTGTGCAAACCAAAGGGTGCCCTCTTGACCTCTGCACATTCCCACTACAAATGGGTCCCCTCCTCCCCCTCACTACACAAACCAAGAGCCCCAGTCCTGGTACTCACCAGAATCTCATCCTGCAAAGAGGTAACCATAGCAACCACGAGAAGCACCGGGAGAGAGGAGAGAGGGTTACTGATGCAGAGTGGGAGGCTTGTGGCTGGCATCTGACAGGCTCTCTGGCCCCTGTGGGACCCTTCCCCTCGGGGGAGGGGGATCTCAGAGCTTGGCGTCCATCCGGCACCCTCCATCCCTCCGGCTGGGGCACTGGAGTTCACTCACCTGGTTCCCTGAAGCCTTCTTCTTGTTCATCTGGTTGCTCCTCTGCTGAGCACTAATGAGGAGAGAAAGAAGAGTCCCAGAAACTTCTCTCAAGAGGCCCGGCTTCATTGCTACTGCTCAGTGGGCACCAGACCCAGAGGCTTAACCCAACAGGCCTGGGTCCTACACACACATACACACACAGTCACACGAGGTGTCACCTCCTCTGACCAGGGAGCACTCACTTGGCAAAGCCTATGAAGTCCTCATGGTTGGTATTCATGTAAGCCAGTTCAATATCGATGAGGAGCATGACCTTCAAGGATACACAGGTCAGCAGTAAAGTGGAAAAGATACCACAGAGTTTTAAAATGCATGAAAAGCTGGGAGAAGCATACTTGCAGCATGTATAGAGTCCATAATAAATCAATGTATAAGCCACAATAAATAAATGTATCCATAATAGTATCCATAATAAACAAAGAATTCCTATAAATCAATAAGTGGAAGACAAGAAACACAAATCAAAATAGTCCAAGAACATGAATGGGTAACCCATAGAAGAAATGCATACAACCAATAAGGATATGTAAAAAATGCTCCCTCTCATTGATAAAGAAATGTAAGTTAAAGTGAGACCCCTTTTTAACCCATCAAACTAATAATAAATATTGATAATGACCAGTGTGGGCACAACTGTGGGAAGACAGATTCTCTCACATACCATTGGTGGAACTGTAAATTAGTATCACCTTCTTGGAGGGCAGTTTGGCAATATTTGACAACATTAAAATGCATATATTCACTTCTAGAACTATATCTCACAGATAAGCTCCTTGAGTGAGCAAAGATACATGTACCAGGGTGTTCAGTCTGGTGTGGTGTGTTGCAGAGAAAAACTGGGAACAAGCCAATGGCTATCAGAAGGTGAAATAGATTATGGTATCCTCTAAACTAAAAGGCACTCTACAGCTGTTCAGAAGAATGAGGATAACTTCCAGATTCTGGCATGGGAAAATCCCCTTTGCAAATAATTAAGAGTGATGGGATTTGTGACCAAATTGTGATGGGGGTGACATTCCTGATGCTCACTGCCGGGTTCAGACCCGGGCCCTGCTGCTTCCTGTGAGTTTGTCCTCACCGAGCTTCAAATTCCACAAATGAAGGGTTTCAGCCTCACAGGAGTGGTGAAGACACGGTGAGAGGAGGAAGGTCATGGGTCTGACCTGTAATAGGTGCTCAACAGATGTTAGCTACAATTATCTTCAGAGAAAAAAAGGCAAGACACACCGCAGGACTGTGATTCTTTAAGAGTAAGAGGAAATCTGGAATCTGTATGTGCCTAGGGAAAATGTCTGGAAGGAGACACACCACACTTTTAATAATGTTTCTTTTATGGGAGACTGCGGGCGGGGAAGCGTGAATGGAGGAACACTTACTCGTAAGTTAATGACTTCTATACTGATTGAACATTTTATTGAGTATTTCTCATTTTGTCATTAAAAAGAGACCAGTGAGGATTTAGAAACACAACATCGGCAACAAAAATGTGAGTGATTAGGGACAGCGCCATTGTGGAGAAGGGGTGTATGAGGATGGAAGCTGGGAATTGGGAGCCAGAGGTGGGTATAGACAGAAGATGACAGGGAGATGGCCAAGGGAAAAGGACTCGCCTGTGAGCTTTGTGAGAGCCATGAGGGAGCCTGCTCACCTCTGCCCCTCCCAGCTCAGAGGAGCATTCAGGGAATATGCTTCTTATTGAATGAACGAATGAATGAATGAATGAAAGAATATTTGATAAATGACTACATAAAAGGAAGGGAGGGCGCCTATGAGGGGTGTATGGTGACCCAGAGAAACAGCAAAGAGAGAGAGAGAGGCCCCAAGTGAGATGACCAGAGTATAGATAGTTGAGAAGCAGATTGTGGGATTGTAAAGTGGAGCGGCTTCTCTAGAAAACTGTATGGCAGGTCCTCAAAAAGTTAAACATAGAATTACCATATGATCCAGCAATTCCATTTCTGGAAATATACCCTAAAGATTTAAAAGCAAGCTCTCAAAGAGATATTTGTGCACCTGTGTTCATAGCAGCATTATTCACAATAGCCCAAAAGTGGGAAAAAACAGATAAACAAAATGTGGTCTATTCATACAATGGAATATTATTCAGCCTTAAAAAGGAAAGATATTCTGACACGTGCTACAAGGTGGATGAAGCTTGTGAACATTATGCTAAGTGAAGTTAGCCAGAAACAGAAGGACAAATGTATGCTTCCACTTATATGAGGTACCTAGAGTCATCAACTTCATAGAAACAGAAAGGAGAATGGTGGTTGCCAGGGGCTGGGAGGAAGGGGGAATGGGTGTCATTTTTTTGGGTTTGTTTTTGGCTGCGCTGTGGGGCATGTGGGATCTTCGTTCCCCAACCAGGATTGAACCCGCACCCCCTGCATTGGGAGCGTGGAGTCTTAACCATTGGACCACCAGGGAAGTCCCTAGGAGTCACTGTTTAAGGGGGACAGAGTTTCATTTTAGGAAGATGAAAAGTTCTGAAGATGGTTGGTGGTGATGGTTGCACAGCAATCTGAATGTACTTAATACCACTGAACTGCACAATTTAAAGCGGTTAAAATAGTAAAATTTATGTTATGTATATATTTTCTCACAACAAATAAGAGAGCAAGAGAGAAGCAGAAAGTTAATACAAGGAGAGAAAGTATAAGAGAGACTGAGACAGAAGAGACAAAGTGGGAAGAGGGAGGTGAGCCCAAGGGCAGGAGTGAAAGGTGAGGGAAGAGGGGGTGGTGCGTGGGCTCACCTGCTCCTTGGTGCGACCCTCGCGCTCCCGGATGTGGGTGGTCACGATGCGCTCCATCTCCTCCCGCAGCCGGGGGTACTGCTGGAGCTGCGGCGGGGGGGGGGGGGCAGGGGAGAGAGCCACGTACACTGGGGGCACGGGTAGGGGGCACCCAAACCCCACCAGAATCCAGGGCCGTGGGGTGGGAGGGACACACAGAATGCCCCACACCTGGGGGCCCAGGAAGCTGATGGCACCCAGCCACAGCCACCCCTTTCCCCCAATTGTGGGCTCCAAATGGCAAGTCAAGGGTCTTCCCAGTCCCGGGCCCTCTTCACTAGCCTACCTGGGCAACTTCACGGGGGCCGGCAGTTCCCATGAGCACAAATGCCTTGGGAATCAGCCTGCTCCTCGGCCGCCATCTTGGTGGCAGCCATCTTGGAAACAGACCTATTCGATTGAGGCCTCTGTTTGGGGCGCTGTTAGCGCCCCAAACTTTCACTGATCCTCAGGGCTACCCCTTGCCTCCTCAAAGGCTTGGAGGCACAGTCAGGTGGGGAATCAGGCAGGTAACAGCCCGCAGATTACGATCCAGGGAGAATCTGGGGAGGGCAGGGCCCGAGGTGCCAGGTGGCCTCCTGAGTCAGGCTGGGGACAGGCAGTGCTCCTTGTCAGAGCTGGGGGAGGGGAGCAGGGGAAGACCAGCAGCTACACAAAGGACATGCAGGAGGCACAGGCATGCGAGGGCATTGGGGGTGGGGTGGGCATGCGGAGTGGGAGTGCCAGCAGCATGAGCAGTACCCTGCGGGGGCCCTCTTGGTCGAATCCACCCGGCTTTGCCTCCCTTTGCATGCCCTGTCCCGGCACCGCTAACCCGACACATCTGCCTGGCTCAGAGCTGGCCGGCCAGCCTGTCTCTACCCCACTCCTCTGGGGGTAGAAGCTCAGCAGCACCCTTCTACCCACCCCCCATCCCCCGCAGTTTTTATCAACTGAGGCCAAAGGGAAGTTGCTCCAAACCCTTCCCCCCTGCCTGTGGACTCTGCCTTCAGCTCAGCCAGGCTCTGGACAAAACCCGGGTTGACTCCTTCTTCAGGACTCTGTTGAATATCGTGTCTTCCAGAGAGCCTACTGTGACCACCTCCATGTGCCCCATCCCTCTCCACCCCACTTCCCTCCCCAAACTGGACTGTAATTGCCCTGAAGGTAGGGCCCAGGGCTGGGCACACTTCCAGTGCCCAAAGAGGGCACGTTGAAAGAATGAGGGAATGAATGAAGGATGGAAGTCTTTGCCCTCCTTGCCAGGGTGAGCAGACATCAGCTCCTCTGCCCTCTGGCTCATGAACCGGCAGCTCCTTGGAGAGGGGGACTCGCTGAGCTGCTGATGGTGGGAGTCTATCCAAGGGGACTTCCTCCTCTGCCATGGAGGGGCCCAGGCTGGGCAAAGCTAGACCCACACCTTGTCCCTCTTCCTATCCTGGGTCAGGCCCCGCAGGTGGATCCCCCTATGTGGGAAGAGAGCTGGATGTTAGCGTGCCTGGGTCACAGGTAGTGATTCTGAGGGCAAGATGGAGGCCAAGGGGATGGGGTGGGGGAGGGGTGGGGGGCATCAGGAGAGGCAGGAGGATGGGGGAGAGAGCAGCGCCCTGGATGCCAGCCCAGGAGAGGCAGACTTGAGAGATGCCACATCCTCCCCACTCCCCCCTGACTGTTCCGTGGCTCTGCCAAGGGTGTGGCTCATGTGGCCAAGCTCAGGGGACCTGGAAGAGAGGCAGCCTGAGAGGCGGGGCTTAGAAACAGCACTGGCTGGAGGGACCCAGTGGACCCTTCTGCACCGAGAGGCTCAGGGATAGGCCATCACTCCTTCTCACGATCCCCGAGTTGGGGTAGATTTGGGACCGAGTCACGGCCACCAGCAAAGCCTCCTCTGAGATGGTCCCAAGTGCTCCCTCCCTGGGTGGCGTCGCGGGAGGGGCAAGGAGGGAGGAGGAGGGAGCAATTTGCCAAAGAGCATGACCAGTTCTCCCACTAACGGCCTGGATATTACATTTGTCAAGTTTTCCATGTGTCACAAATGACAGGGCAGCCTCAGCCCCTTTGAGAAGTTCTGTTCCCTTTGAGCATCTTTTTCCATTCTGGCTGCCTCTGAGCATTTCCAGAACTTTCAGCCAGTTTTTAAAATGGAACTTTTCTCTCTCAGGTCTTGGCTAAGTGGGGCAGTCAGCCTGGAGCCCACTGTTTAGTGGTCAGGAATGCAGGCCCTGGAGCCACCATGGCTCTGGGTTCAAAGCCAGCCCCCTACCCTGCTGACCTTCCTTGGGAAAGTGCTTGGACCCCTCTGAGCCTCAGTTTCTCCATGTGTGAAATGAGGTAATAATGGCACCTTCCCTCTTAGGGTTGTTGAGAGGACTGAGAAGCACACCCTGTGCTGGACATTAAACTCCAGATTTCATCCAGAGATGAAACTCTAATCCCAGCAGGGCTAGGAATAATCAGCAGGAATGGCTTGCTAAATTTAGAAGATTTGGGGAGGGAAAAAAAAAGAGGAAAATGGGTGAATTTTGCTATGTAAACAAAAAACTACTATGCATTAAATCAATTAAAAGGCAATTTTTTAAAGAAATAATTTATAAGCTTTCCTTTCTAAAGTTTTTGTTGATCAGTTTTTCTCCTTACAAAAATTTACTGACTCACTGTAAGAAATCTGAATATGACAAAAGTTTGTGAAGTAGAAATGAAAAAATTCCTGTGTTCTTTGCCTTCTTAAAATAATGGTTAGTAACTATGCCTTTGGAATTTTATCACTTATGTAGATTATTATATTATATATATTTATCATTTATATATATTACTTTCCCCCCCAAATTCTATACGTTCGTCTCCGAAACCTGCTTTTCCCCCCACAGTACATTGTGGAAGGACACGTGAATGGAAATAAATATCCCTTGCCCTTTTAACAACTATAGTCTTTCATTGTCTGTGTGATACCATAGTCAATCCCCTCTTGATGGACATCAGGGTTGTTTCCAAAATATTACCATTTACCCTAATTAGTGCTTTTTTGGAAGGCAATTCAGCAAAGTGTTCCACAGTTTTTAAATGTTTATATCTAGTAATCAGTCTTCTAGGAATCTATCCTAAGGAAATAATCCTAGAGAAAGAAAAATAAAATTCTTTATACACAAAGATGTCCATTGCCAGGGTATTTATAATATTGAAAAACTAGAGACTGTTTCAGTGTTCACCAATAGGAAAATGGTTAAGTAAACCGTGATAAATCTATTCAATAGAATATTATGCAATCATTAAAAATGTTCACATAGGGACTTCCCTGGTGGGCCAGTGGTTAAGAATCCACCTGCCAATGCAGGCGACACGGGTTCGAGCCCTGGTCCCGGAAGATCCCACATGCCGCGGAGCAACTAAGCCCATGCGCCACAACTACTGAGCTTGTGCTCTAGAGCCGGTGAGCCACAACTACTGAGCCCATGCACTGCAACTACTGAAGGGTGCGTGCCTAGAACCCGTGATCCGCAACAAGAGAAGCCACTGCAATGAGAAGCCCACGCACTGCAACGGAGAGTAGCCTCTGCTCGCCGCAACTAGAGAAAGCCTGCACGCAGCAACGAAGACCCAACGCAGCCAAAAATTAAATAAATAAATAAATAAATAAATTTATTTAAAAAAATGTTCACATAGACTATGTAATAACACCCACCAAAATGTATGTTATTAAGAGAAAAAGCAGGATACTAATATATTCACAGTGTAAATACCTAACAAAGTAAATAAACCTATGTATAGAAAAAAGAGTTTGGAGGAATAAATTGGTGAAAACTCTTTGGAGAGCAAATCTTGCAGAAGTTACCAAAACTGTGAGTGCTCACATCCATTGACTAGGCAATTCTATGCTAGAAATTTGCTCTAAAGAAATGACAGGATAAGTACTACAAATATATTTATAAGGCTATTCACTGCAGCACTGTTTGTAAAAGAAAAGAAAAAGTGGAAACAACCTAAATGTCTGTCAATAGGATATTGAATACATAAATCATGTCATATTTCTACAGTGGAATACAATTCAGCTGTTCAAGGGCATGATCTTTACGTAGCTACTACAAGGATTCCACTCCACATTGCTCAGTAAAAAAGAAGAGTTCACTATCAGTGTGGTCAGTGTGATCCCTTTTAGGTTAAAACCGGTGTATATTTGTAATTAGTTAGGAAGGGTGTGCTGCTAGCAGTCTTTATCTCTAGGGCTGTGAGCTTATAGGGACTTTTGCTTTCTCTGTGCAGTTTGAATATTTTGATAGCAATCATGTATGATCAGAACAAAATCAATACCGATAATTTCATTTTTTAAAAAAAGGAGTGTATTTGCAGGAAATGTACAAAAATCTCAGTGTGGCTCTTGGAAAGGGAGTGTTGTTGCCTCCTTTTCACTCTTGGGCATTTTCCAAATTTTCTCTAATTGAGAGTGTGTTCCTTTCAAAATGAAAACCCAAAATTTTTAAAAATTTAGATATATTTTGTGTTCTTTTGTAAAGAGATTTGAGGCAGCTTAAAATAAACTCGGTATTTTTTAGTTTAACAAAAGTTAAGATTGCATTGCTTAGTATTCATGATGCAGTGGGACCATGATTTAGATATCATGATATATACTATGCAAGGGAAAGTCCAGCCCAGATTTGATTCCACCTGGATCAGGCACTGAGTGGATGCTAATTTGCTTAATCTATCCCCATTTGGCAAAAGTGAGATAGGATTGTGTAAGGGGCGCACAGGACTAATTATATATGAGCCACAAAAACCGTGATACTTATTTAAAACATGAAGTTAAGGCAGATGTTCCCCCACCTCCCAGTGTAGGGAGCTTTTGCAAATACAAGTGAGGCTGGGCTCATGCAGGCCCCTGGGAAGCACTGCTTTAGATGATCTGGCGAAAAGTCCCCAAAATGCCCCAAAGCAGACAAATAGGAAAAAGCCATCTAAAAGGTCACGGACGACTCAAAAGAGGCTGACCCTGTCAAACATGTATGGATTACAGTAAAGTGAGTAACCCAATATGCTTTTAGGCAAATTGGTTTTGAGGGGCTCGGATAGCTCCCCTGCCCCAGGAGGCCCTGATCCCAGATCTCTTCCCTCAGCCTCCCTAAATCTGAATCCCACTCTGCTGTTCTTTTCTGAGACTCAGTTTTGTCATCTGCAAAATGGGGATAAGACTACTCACTGCTTAGGGTTGTTAAAAGGATTAAGTCAGATGACAAGGGCAGGCACTTAGCCTAGTGCTTGGCACACAGTAGGTGCTCAATAAACAGCGGCCATCTCCTTATCATCATCACCATCAAAGCGGCCATTGAGGATGCTTGGGTTAGAGCAAAGTCTTCTGGGAGAGGTGGGGGCCTGAAGGAATCATGAGTACAGTAGACCCGGGGTTAGAAGCCGGCATGAGACCTTGGGGCCAGGAATCAGCCGGGCCGGCCTGGGCATCTGGGTCCACCTGGGTGGCTGAGAGGCTGCCGGGCTTGCTCAGCAGTTGGTTCTTGCCCACGGGAGGCCCTGGCCATGAGGAAGGGGTGGCCAGGCCCAGCCCCTCCCGGGCGGCCATCATACCTTTTCGCTACACTTTCTGATGGTGGCTGTGAGCTCACTGACTACCATATCCACACACTTGATACTGGGCTCTTTAAGCTTCTGCACCTGCTTTTTCACTGTGGCTTCAAAAGCGAGGTCAGGTGTGAAGAGGCCTGTCCTGCACCCGGGGAGGAGGAGGGGAACAGGGGAGGAGCAGCCGGGGTGGGCGGGCGAGGAGAAGGAGGGCAGTGAAAGCCAAGCAGAGCCAGGGGCCGGGGTGGAGGATGGCACGGACACGAGGGAAGAGAGAGACACCGACACAGAGAAAGAGAGACAGAAGAGAAGACAATGTGAGCGTGGGACCTGGCCCTCCTGCCCACCTGGATCGGCACCTCCCAGGTGCTGCCAAGCAACCCCCAGGGCTCTGAGGGTGTGGGAGGGGTCTGAGGGACCAAGCCCCTGCCCCGTCCAAGGGCACTTACTGAGTTCATATTCTCCCCCCAGGGCTTGCCTCCCTCCTCTCCCCCACTCTTCAGCTACACCGAGCCTGCCCTCTCTCTCTTTGTCCTTTTCCTATGCCATCCTGCTGAGGAGCTGACCCAGGCCACACCCACCCACCCACATTCTGTTCAATTCTAGGTTTCCCAGAACCTCCTGTATTCGCTTCATCCCGACTCCAAAGCCCAGCACCATTCCCTATTCTCCACCAAGGTTGTTGCATTCAGCTGCCCAGGCTGTGCACTGCACAACTCCAGGGGGCTCCATTTCCATAGACTACGGGGCAGATGATGCCTCCTGGAGTTGCTGTGTAGCTGCCTGATCGCCATTCTCCAGCTCCCTGCTCTACTCCTGCCCTTCCCTTTCTCCTCAAGGGGCATCCTTTGCCTCTCCTCCTAAGGAGTCTGGAGGAGCTCAGTTTGGAAAGACAGAGAGAGAGAAGAGGAAAGACAGAAAGAGTGGAGATGGTGATAGAGAGGGGCCAGGGCAGCAGTGGGGAGGGGAAAGGAAGGGAGTCTGGGGCACTGGATTTGGAGTCCAAAGCCTTGGCTCCAAGTAACAGCTCTGCCACCTCCTAGCTCAAGTCCTCGGGCAAGTCACTTGATCTCCCGAGCCTCAGTTTTCCTGCTGTGAAGTGGGCGCCATCCTCCCTGCCCTGCCGTGCCCTCCTTGAGTGGTTCTGTGAGGCTCAAATGACATAGCAGAGGGGGCTCTGTCCCTGGAAGGCTGGATGTGGATGGAAGGGACGGGGAAGGTCCTGAGTGAGGGTCCTGAGTGAGGATGGCGTGAGATGGGGAAGATGAAGGACAGTGGGGAGTCAGGGTACCTGCTTGACCTGGGTCCTCTGAATCCCTCTGGTGTTCCAGGCCCCTAGGGCAGCACCCAAGAAGGTCCAGTACTTCATCTGTCTCCAGGGACAAGACTTCCCCAAGACCCCTCCCTGGAGCCCCCAAAGATGACCCCATCTCTGAGAGCAGGGAGGGGGCTCAGGGTCCCCTCTTCTCCCTGAGCTGGGGCAGCTCTTGGTGGGCTCTCAGGGCAAATTACCACCATCATACCTGTCTTTCCAATGTCTAATCCCTTGGTTCCCCTGGTCTGGGGGCCGGGGCTGGGTGAGGCCCCCTCAGAGAGTCCCCCTCTCCTGGACTGTGGTGGCCTGCCTCCCCCACCCCGCTGAGGTCTGTACATGCTACCAGGAGGCACTGGGGGAGGTGGGGAAGGAGCGCCTGGCAGCAGAGCAGGGCGGGGCAGAGGCAGGGGCTGGCCGGGCAGCTGGTTACCTTCTTGGTGCACTGTCTAACGGTGCTGATTAGCTCCGAGATAACCATGTCCACACACTTGAGACACGGTTCTCGGATCTTCTTCACCTGCTTTTTCACAATGGTCTCAAAGGCCATGTCTGGGGTAAAGAGCCCCGTTCTGAACGCCCGGAGCGGAAGAAGGGCACGGTGTCACAGACCGGCTCCTGCCAGGAGCACCAGGCCAGGGCCCCGCCCCGCCCCCCTGAACTCTGCCCTCGGGGTCCTCCCACTACCCCTGTCTGGACTTCAGTGTCCCCATCTGTAAAATGGGCAGGAGGGATTCTGATGAAGGCCTTTCAATCGAAGCTCTTTAGGGCAAGACAAGGTCTGCTTATAACTGTTGCATTTGTCCTGCTTTGTCTTCAGATTCTGCTCATACAAAATGTTCTATGGCTAGAAATGGTTTGAAAACTGTCAAACTGGGTTTTCTTTAAGAGCCTTTCTGGGAATAAAGCATTTTATTTTAAGACTAGGAAAGAGATTTTTTTTTCTTTTCTGTGCCTTAGCCAATGCAGTCTGTAAATTCCATGCCAAACCTTGGAACTGAACCTGCATGAAAGCAGTGACATTTCAGTCTTGTTCACTGCCTGGCACATAGCAGGTGCTTTAAGTTTTCTTGTTGAATGGACAGTGTCGATCTGGGTCCCTGGAGCGGGGCGAAGCTTTTTAGGAACAGTCTATTTTCCAGCCTTTGTCCCGGCTCCACAGGCCTTGGGGCTGGCTAGCAGGAGGGAAGTGGGGTGGAATGGGGCCAACTTCGGGCTAATGGGACTGTGGCAGGGTCTGGAGGGTTGAGAGGCCTCATCCCATCATAAAAGTTTCACAGACTAACACCTGATGCACCAGCCCAGGCCCTACCCAGTGGTTTGGGCAGCTTTGTTCTGGATAGCACTGGGGGGAGCTGTCCTACCCTGGGGATGGGCAGGGGGCCCAAGCCCGAAGGGTGCTTCCCCAGCCACCTGTGTCTCGGGCTCTACCCCACTGTTCTAGCCTCCGGGCCGCTCCCAGGGACAAGCAAAGGAGGGTAGCAGGCTGCAGGTAGGGGGATGGCCTGGGTCTCCCATCCACCTCCCCTATCCAGAGCCTGTCCAAGCTGGGAGCCAGAAAGTCACGGTTGAGGAGATTGGGGACTAGGTAGGGCTCTTGGTCCTTCCTCAGGGAGGCTCACTCCATCACTCCCTCTGTCTCTGCACTAGACCCCTCCTTCCTTGCAGGGTTCAGCTCCCCTCCCCGGTCCCAATACGTGCCTAATGCCATGTATATTCTTGATGGCATAGCTGATCTCCCTTCGGAGTTCCTTCTCGTCAAACTCCATCTGTGTAGGAGACAAAGAGATGGCTGGTCAGGGCCTGTTCTGCTACCTGGGGGGTCAAACAGGGTCCACCTCACTCCCAGAGCTGGGCATCAGGGCCTCTAGTGGGGTCAGCACATGTACGCATGAGAGAGTCTTAGGTAGGTGGGTGGGAGGGTAGTCCTGAGCCCTCCTGCCCCTGGGGGGTCTGCCTACCTTGACCAGTTCAAAGGGGAAGCGCTCATGGAAGATCCGGTTGATGCGGGCTCCCCCCGACAGTTCATAGGTATCGATCTGGTCCCCTGAGCCCTCAATGCGCTTCTCAAAGTCTACAGCAAATTGCTGGACCATCCTGGGGAGAGAGTGATATGACCTGAGGGGGCAGCAGCCACCTCGGGCAGGGAGCCCTGCGAGAGCCCTGTGCTGAGAGGCTGCGGGGAGTGGCAGCCCCATGATGGGGAGTCAGGAGTTGGGGAGGGCCTCACTGCAGCAGAGCCTTGGTCTTGCGCGCTGGGTCATCAGGGCGGAAGTTCTTGTACTCCTCCACCTCCTTCTCAATGGACAGCAGCTGGCTCTGAAGCTTGTTCCGCAGCCCTGGCAGCGTGTCCCGGATGTGGTTTGTCAGTTGCTGGCGGTGGGGGCGAGGAAAGGGTTAAGGCCATGGTCACAGACCCAGAATGCCCACAGGACCAAGCAGGGGCCAGGATGTCTGGGGCCCATGTGGATGTGGTGAGGTGCAGAGCCACAGCCCTGCCCACTGCTGTCCTGCCCACCAGAATGAAAGCTGCCTGAGGGCAGGGACTGGCACACAGTAGGTGCTCACAGAGGTGTATTAATTGAATGAATGAGTCAATAACTCCATTTTCAGTAGAAGCCAGAAATCTAGATTTTTATCTGAAATTGCCTGATCTTGACTAATTTAATAGTTTTAGACACCACAAGAGCCAGATGAAATGAATCAGGGGCAGTGATGGCTGGAAGACTGCCCCCTTGTGCCCTTTGGGTTTAAGGCCTCCCTTGAGGTAATTCTCAAGTTCTGAGGCTCACTCTGGTTAGGTCTCCACACGCAGCATCTCCCTGAACTACAGAATGACCCTAAGAAACAGGTTTCATCTCCATTATCACCATTTTACAGATGCAGAAATAGAGGCTCAGAGAGCTGGAGAGTCTTGGTGGGTGAGTGACAAAGCTGAGACTAGAACCCAGGTATGTGGCCTCCAGAGACCCCAGTTTTGTCCCATGCCACACTGCCTTCCTACTGTCAATACACATACACACACACACCCCTCAGTAATTCTGGAAGCCCCATTCCAGATGGAGAAACATCCTAGGGAAGCCCCTGGGTTCACCCCCTCCGCAGATCAGCCTCTCCCCATTTCAGAAGGAGCAAAGGTCTTTAGCCAACCATACTCCAATCCTAGCCCCCAAGCCCAAGCCCTTGTCAATGCCACCGTCCACACAAGGTCTTGGACTTCTCTCCATTCTGGGGCGTTCCTAGGGCTCCCCTTCCTGGCCTTGGACAGGGAATGGTCAGCAAAGCTCTGGTGCTACCTCACTGTGGGACAGTGGGCAACCCTCACAAAATACGCTTAAATGATTCTGTTACGCTGGTTTCTTGAGGCCTCATCCTGGCCTGAGCCCCTACCTGGTTAAGGAGCCCCTACCTGGTTAAGGACCTTCTGCAGGTAGGGCGTGCCCATGCGGTCAGCCAAGTGGCGGTAGGAAGGGTGGGAGAGGAAGAACTTGCGTTCAGCGGCCAAGGCAGCCGTGATATCCTTCTTCCCATCGATGTCCTTCTGGCTCCGGTTCACCACTCCAATGTAGCCTGTGGATGGGGTGGGGGTCAGGGGCAACCAGCCTTGTGGGGGGTGGGGGGCGGTGTTACGAGGAGGGGCAGTGGGGGTGGGTCAGGTGTGTGGCCTGCCGACCTCTGCGCAGCGGGAGCAGCTTGTTCTCCAGAACATCACGGGCATCTGTGCCCTCGTCCATCAGGTCCAGCTTAGTGATGACCCCGATGGTGCGCTGACCTGGGGGTGGCAGGAGAGGGTTGTCTACACCTGCACTTGCCCTCACACAGGCGACCCCAGGCACTCCCAATCCCACCCCACTCCCCCATCTCCCAGCCCACTCCCTCCCTTACCCACTGCCTGCCTCTGGTCTCCCCACCTCATTCATTCTCCACAGTAGCCAAAATGATTTTTAAAGGCATAAATCTGATCCCACCCCTATTCGCTTAGACCCTCCAGTGGCTCCCCCTTACGCTGTGAATAGACCCCCAGGGCCTTGCGCATCGGCTACCTGTGAAAACCTACCCTGGGGGTCCACCTCCTTGGCGACCTTGAGGGCATCAGAGTTGGCCAGGTCGGAGTTGGCTGGGGACACGGCCAAGATGAGGCAATTCTCCTTGGTGACGAACTGCATAAGCATGTCCCGGATCTGGAACTCGATGTCGGGAGGTTGGTCCCCCACTGGGACCTTGGTCATTCCGGGCAGGTCCACTAAGGTCAGGTTCAGCACTGGACAGGGCGGCGAGAAGGCGTGTTCAAGGCGAGGGGCGTGGCCGGGGGCGGGCGGATTAAGGAACAGGGCCGGGCTTAAAGAGGATCTGTTTGGGAGCGTGGCCGTAGGTGGGTGGGGCTAGGGAAACGCGAAGGGCTAAACGGAGGCCTGTTAGAGGCGTGGCCAGGGGTGGGCGGAGCCGTGGCAGTGTGGGACTGGGGTAGGACGCACAGAGGAGGAGTCGCTGTGGGGGCGGAGTCTACAGGAGGAGTGAAGCCCTTGAGGAGGTGCCAGCTAAGGGGCGGGGCCAATAAGATGGTTCCCAAGGGGCGGGGCTCAGAGACGGAGCCAAGAGGCTGGGGGCGGGGCCAGGGCCAGGTCTCCTCACCGTGCGGCGAGTAGACGCGGAGGTTGATGGGCACCGGAGAGATGCCCTTGTTAGTGCCAGTCACCCGGTCGGTCTCAGCCTCAATCTCCAGGCGCACCTCCTCGAAGTCGGTGAATTTCTTCCCCTTGCAGTGCAGGAACTCGGCATATTCTGCCCCAGAAGGAGGGGGGCAAGGGCGAGTAAGCATCATAATAGCCGGCACCCACCTGGGTCCCATCTTCCGCTGGGAAAAGACCCCCACACACACAAACACACAAAACGTTGCTTTCTTCTCCCTCCCCCCACGCAAAGCCACCTCTCTGTTACGCATTTTTATCCCTGCTGTTCGGATGGGGAATGAGGCCCAAAGAGGGGAAGCCCATACCTGTGGTAGCATTGACCAGCTGCAGGACCAGGGGGCGTCGGGTGACAATGCCAGATCCTCGGGGCAGGAAGTCCCTGCAGTGAGTTGGGGGTGAGAAGAGGGGCAAGGTCTGAGGAGGCTCCCTCTGTCCCAGGGGCACTTGTCCTGCCACTGGGAGCCCCAAAGCTTGCCCAAAGTTCCCTGCCACACCTTAGCCTAAGGGCTTCACTATGGGAAGAGGGCAGCTGAGAAAGATGTAACAGATCACCCCCAAATCCTCTGGGTCACAGAATTTGTGCTTCTGAACTGGCCCCCAGACCTCTCTCAGGTCTTCCCTGTGTTAATTCTGAGCCAACAGGAAGTCCCTGCCCCAACCCAACCACTGCCATTCAACTCAGGAGAAACTGAGGCATGGGGTGCCCCACCCCATGTGCCCAAGCGTCCAGTGGCCACAGAGTGGATGCCAAGGAAACGGAGTTGCACCTCCTCCCCCCCTTCTGCTGTGGGGAAAGGCAGCATCTCACTTCCCCTTCCCTGGCCCCATCTGGTTGGGGTTGAGGATGAGGGGGATGGGGGGAAGGAGGAGGCAAGGAAAAGAACTCATGCTCCTTAAGTACCTACTGCATGCCAGGCTTTTACGTGGGCAATATCTCCTGGACTCCACACAATAGCCTCATGAGGAAGATACTGTTATTATCCCCATTTTACAGACAAGGAAACTGAGGCTCAGAGACATTCAGGTTGCCCAGCCAGTATCTACCAGACCCTGGGCACAGATCTGTTTGACTCTCTGGTGAAAGCTTTCTGCCCTTCAACTCCCTGAAGACCCAGCTCTTTTTTTTTTTTTTTTTGCGGTACGCGGGCTTCTCACTGTTGTGTCCTCTCCCGTTGCAGAGCACAGGCTCCGGACGCGCAGGCTCAGCGGCCATGGCTCATGGGCCCAGCCGCTCCGCGGCATGTGGGCTCTTCCCCGACCGGAGCATGAACCCGCGTCCCCTGCATCGGCAGGCGGACTCTCAACCACTGCGCCACCAGGGAAGCCCCCCAGTTCCCTTTGAAGGACTGGACTGAGACGTCCCAAATTCACCTCATGCCCCTAGACCTGATGTCTATTCCTCAGACATCTGCTGTGTCAACTTCAGCAGTCCTTTCAGCTAACTCTTGAGGGTGACACTTCTCTCTGTCCTGTCAGCTCTTCTCATCTCCCCACCCACACAACCACGGCCCCACCCAGGCCAGCACAAGAAGGAGGGTGGAGGCCTCTCCAGGGATCAGGCTCTTGGGATCACAGTTATGGGATTCCCAGGACTCAGGAAAGGGGGGAGGAGGCCAGAGCTTGAGGGACCACAGAGATCTGGCCAGTCACCTCATTCATGGAGAGGCACATGGAGGCCCAGGGAGGGGAAAGGATACACTCAAGATCCTATAAGGGGGACTTCCCTGGTGGCGCAGTGGTTAAGAATCCGTCTGCCAATGCAGGGGACACGGGTCCGAGCCCTGGTCTGGGAAGATCTCACATGCCACGGAGCCACTAAGCCTGTGTGCCACAACTGCTGAGCCTGTGCTCTAGAGCCCGCGAGCCACAACTACTGAAGCCCGTGCACCTAGAGACCGTGCTCCACAACAAGAGAAGCCACTGCAATGAGAAGCCCGCGTGCCACAACGAAGAGTAGCCTCCGCTCGCTGCAACTAGAGAAAGCCCACGTGCAGCAACGAAGACCAAACACAGCCAAAAATAAATAAATAAATAATTTAAAAAAAAAAATCCTATAGGGCTGGGACACAGCCAGATCATGAACATGGATCCCCTGCCCTCAGCCCAGAGCCTGACCCGGACTCACAAAGCAGGTTTGGGGCAGAGGGTTTGGGGACAACAGAGTAGGCCCAGGTTTCTGGGTTCAAGGCCTCATCTGGGGGCCCTGGGGAGGCCTCTTTCATCCCCTGTTCTCACCTTGCCCCACCTCTGGGGAGAGCAGAGGCTAATTGGGAAGAGTCAGCCACCTTATGGGGAAGGAGAATGATAAATCCTGCATTTATCCATCATTTCTAGGTGCCAGGCAAATGCTTTTCATTTGTGCAAGACTCTGAGCTTCAGAAGGGTGGGCTTGCATCTTTCCGTCTGTCGCTGTATCCCATGGCTCAGCACAAGGCTTAGCACACAAGACGTCCTTAATAAATGGGCACTGAATTCCCAAGTCCTCCAAAAGTGCTCTCATATGGAAATGATCATTTTCCAGATGAGGCAACTGAGGCTCAGAAAGGTGAAGTGACTTGGCCAAGTTCACCCAATTAGGAATGGCAGAGCTGGGATTCAATCCTGGTGCTGTTGGACTCCAGAGCCTGCGAACTTTCCCATCAAACTCTGCTGCCCTCGAAACCTGAGGAGCCAGACTTGGCTTTTTATGTAATTCAATTAAATTCAGTCTAGAATATATTTGGGAGCAGCTGCTCTGTGCCAGGCTCTGTGCTGGGCCCTGGGGATGGGAGATGAGTCAGACAGTTCCCACCCCGAGGAGCTCACAGTATGGTGGGAGAGACAGAAGTAAACAGATAATGCAATGCAATGTGACATGTGCTGGAATGGAGGTGCACCAGGCAGCACAGAGAGGGAGGTGATTAACTGGGGGCAGGGGGAAGCAAGCAGGGTGGGAGCTTCCTGTCTCTGTCTCTCCCATCCTTTATCCGCTGATGCCTTTGCAGGGGTGACCCCCTAGTACTTGGGATCCCTCAGGGCTGTGGAGGTAAGACATCTATACTCACAGAGGCTGGGGTGGGCCTGGGGGCCTGGGGTCTACCTTCTTCCCCACCAGCTCCTCACCCAGCAGTACCATGGCAACAGTAGTTGCCATGGAAACTGCAGGAGGGTTTGGGAAGGATGGGACTCCCCACAGAGAGCCCCCTCCCCATGCAGAGACATGAACCTTCCCTGGAGCTCTTCCCTGAGAGCACCCCTCCGCCCCCCACACCGATGGGCCCACTTGGCCCTGGCAGGCCAGAGGGGTGGAGGTCCCTGAGGTGCCCCATAGAGGGTGTGGGGAGCCCAGGGCCCAGCTGGAGGGGTGGTCGAGGGTCTGCGCCAGCCTGCTCCGAGTTGCTGCCTCCCAGGGCTACTTAAAGGACAAGCAGCTTATGGGAAGCTGAGATTAGAGCACAGGGCCATGTGTGGGAGAAGAGCGCCTCCTCAGACCAGGATCTCCCAGGGCTGGGGTGGGGATGGGGTGCCCAGGTGGGGAGGGGCCCCATCTTGGCCCTGGCCCAGGTTCTCAAAGGGAGGCCCTCACACAGTCTGTGTCAGAGTTCCCCAGGCAGCCTGTTCAAATGCACATTCCTCGGACAGGCTGGGTTAGAATCTCGGGGCGGGGTGGGGGGGGGCAGGGGAGGGGAGGAGGGAATCTGGATTTTAAACATGATCCCCATATGATTTTCATGTTCCTGTCAAGTTTAAGGATCACTGGCTCAGTGGTGAGGAGCCAGTGCCAGGCCGAGGCCCTGGGTTCGAATCCTGCCTTGGCCATTCCCCGGCCTGGTGCCCCCGGGGCAAGTTGCTTCATGCTCTGGGCCTCAGGGGCCTCAGCTGTAAAGCACATGATCTAAGCCGGGCATCGTACACTGCCACGCATGGCTGCGGGAGGAGCCCTGGAGCCCTTTCACCAAAGAGCTTAGCGCATGCCTGGTACAGAGTAGGGCTCAGCAGTCGCAGGGGCCTGTCAAGGAGGTCCTCCCGTCCTCGGTCTCTTCCCTCGGAGGCTCCCCAGATTTCAGCAAGGAATCCAAGATCCTGAAGAGCCCTCTGCCTCACCTCCTTCGGGCACTGAATTGGATCTTGGGATTCTGACCACAGAATGTTGGATGGACACGATGGACATCAAGGAGGTGCAGTTTTCAGAGAACATCCCACTCCCCTGTCATTATCCAGAGGGTGGAACAGAGGCCCACAGAAAGGCAGGGAGCTGTGAGGCCACACAGCAATGGGAGAGGTAGGAGAGGTGGCCGAGATGGGACCAGGACCGGGAGGCCGGCTCTCCGGCCCCACATGCCTGGACAGGCAGTGACAGGCACCGGCTGGTTCCCATGTCCAGACTGAGCGCCTTGCTCCCTGTTGGATTCCCACGCTGGGCACAGGCTGGGCTACAGCAGGGGCTCAGGCGACACTGGTAGGAGCGAGCACGGCTGAGCGGCTCCACAGCTCCTGCCTTTCAACCGGAAAGGCTGCCCCACGCTCTCTGTTAAAGTGTACCTTGGTGCCTCCCCACTGGGGATTCGGGCCTGATCTGGTTTCCAGCCAGAGCCCCCCCTGCACCTCCCACCCAGCTCCTGGTTAGCCTGAGGGAGGACAGAACAGGTGCCCAGAGAAAAGTGTGCCGGGCCCACCAGCCTCGAGTGACATGTGGGAGGGGTGGATGGTGACAGGCCAGCCCCTCCCACTCATCCTGGACAGATGGTGGTTTCCCGGGGAGGCCGTGCCTTGCCATCTGCAGAAGTACCTTCAAACCTGAAGCACAGGGAGGATGAAATAAACACGTCTCACGACCTCCAGGCACTACATACTCCCCGTCTGAATTGGCACTGTCACCCCAGAGGGGCCTGGAGAAATGACACCAAAGGGCCGAAGTGACCCCACCCCTACTCTGGTGTCCGAGATCCGGGACTATTGCTCTGGAACCCTGGTTTCCGGGTCCTGCTGAATGTAAACAACAGCAGAAAGTAGCATGCTTGGTCTGGCGTGTACCCAGCGGCAGTCATCCTTACAAGTCTCTTGTTTCCTGGGCTCTGATGTCAGACGGGCCAGGCGTTGGATGTCAGAGCTGCCACTTAGGAGCTGTGTGGCTATGGACAAATGACCAGGCCTCTCTGAGCCTCAGTTTCCTTATCAGTAAAATGGGTTTCTGTGAGGCTTATATAAATTAATGCCTGAATAAATGGTAGCATTGATTATAAATATAACTTGTTGAGCAATCTGAGAACACAGGCTGGGCTCCCACAACCATGTCACCAACTGATGCAGCAGGGAGGGAGTTGGAAGGTGGGTCTCCTGGGGGCTGGCCGGAAGAGTGGACGGAGGCTAGGATATTTCCTGCCAAACCTTGCCTTGGAGGTAGAAGGCAAGCGGGCCAGGCAGGCTGTGAGATGCCCTCTGAAACAGGGATCCAGGGTGGAGGTGAGGGAGTGGATGGGCCAAGAAACACAGTGGGGAGGAGGTGAGGCCAGGCAACAAGTCCTGCTCTGTTCCTGCTGCCCCAGGAGGTCCCAGGCCGGCCCACTTCGTTGCACAGCCCATGAATTTCCAGCTGAGGTTTGAACATTTTAGGGCAGCCCTGGCCTTAGCTTCCCCTGATATTCTGATGTCCAGTAAACAGGGCTGGTCCTGTTTACCACCGTATTCCCAGCACCGAGCTCGGAGCCTGGCACTGAGTGGGCACTCGGGACACCCCTGTCGACCAAAAGAATGATTTGATGAAGCTCCTACAGTTTTCCCACCATCACCCTCATTGCACAGATGTGGAAATTGAGGCATAAAAAGGGGAAGAGTGTTGCCCAAGTTCACAGTGCAAGTTGGCGACAGGGTAGGACTGGTGCCCAGGGCTCTGGACTCCAAGCCCGGTGCTCTCTCCACAACATCCATTTTTTCTATTAAAGAAAATCTGTGGGGCTTCCCTGGTGGCGCAGTGGTTAAGAATCCACCTGCCAATGCAGGGGACACGGGTTCGAGCCCTGGTCCAGTAAGATCCCACATGCCGTGGAGCAACTAAACCCGTGCGCCACAACTACTGAGCCTGTGCTCCAGAGCCCGTGAGCCACAACTCCTGAAGCCCGGGCACCTAGAGCCCATGCTCTGCAACAAGAGGCCACTGCAATGAGAAGCCCGTGCACCACAACGAAGAGTAGCCCCCGCTCACCGCAACTAGAGAAAGCTCGAGCACAGCAACAAAGACCCAACGCAGCCTAAATAAATAAGTAAAATAAATTTTAAAAAAATGTTAAACATAAATTAATTAATTAAAAAAAGAAAATCTGTGATCTTTCCTTCCACCTTATCTTTCCATCCTTCCTACATTTCTTCTTTGCTTCTTTCCTTCCTGCCTCCCTCCCTTCTTTCCTCTTTCCTTTCCTTCAAGTGTTGATGACTTTATACTCTCAAAATGAAAATCAATTTCTCTTTTGCCTGTACCTTAAAAAATCATATGTTCTCCCTTTAAAAAAACTTTCGACTACTATATATAAAATAGATAACTAATAAGAACCTACTGTATAGCACAGGGAACTTTACTCAGTACTCTGTAATGACCTATATGGGAATAGAATCTAAAAAAAGAGTGGATACATGTATATGTATAACTAACTCACTTTGCTGTACGGCAGAAACTAACACAACATTGTAAATCAACTATACTCCAATAAAAATAAATTTAAAAAATAAAAAATTAAAATAAAATTGAAAAATTTTTTTCACAAAATAAAATGTTGAGATGGCCAAGAAGCACATGAAAAGCTGTTCAACATCACTAATTATTAGAGAAATGCAAATCAAAACTACAATGAGGTATCACCTCACAACAGTTAGAATGGGCATCATCGAAAAATCTACAAACAATAAATGCTGGAGAGGGTGTGGAGAAAAGGGAACCCTCTTGCACTGTTGGTGGGAATGTAAATTGATACAGCCACTATGGAGAACAGTATGGAGGTTCCTTATAAAACTAAAAATAGAATTACCATATGATCCAGCAATCCCACTACTGGGCATATACCCAGAGAAAACCATAATTCAAAAAGACACATGCACCCCAATGTTCATTGAAGCACTATTTACAATAGCCAGGTCATGGAAGCAACCTAAATGCCCATCGACAGACGAATGGATAAAGAAGATGTGGCACATATATACAATGGAATATTACTCAGCCATAAAAAGGAACAAAATTGGGTCACTTGTAGAGACGTGGATGGACCTAGAGACTGTCATACAAGTGAAGTAAGTCAGAAAGAGAAAAACAAATAGCGTATATTAACACATATATGTGGAACCTAGAAAAATGGTATAGATGAACCGGTTTGCAGGGCAGAAATAGAGACACAGATGTAGAGAACAAACGTATGGACACCAAGTGGGGAAAGCGGCAGGGGTGGGTGGTGGTAGTGGTGGGATGAATTGGGAGATTGGGATTGACATATATACACTAATATGCATAAAATGGATAACTAATAAGAACCTGCTGTATAAAAAATAAATAAAATAAAATTCAAAAATTCAAAAAAAAAAGAAACTGCTGTTTCCAGCTATTGAGTCAGCAAAATAAATAAATAAATAAAATGTTGAAAAAATAAAAAGCAACCAACACCGCAACACCTGGGGCTCACCACTGTAAACATTTTATCATTTATAATAAGAGTCATGGCAAACACTGATGCATTGTTGACTGCTGGCCAAGGACTCTGCCGGGGGCTTTGAAATCTGCATCATCACGAGGTTTCTTTTGGGGGTGATGGAAGTGTTCTAAAATTAGATTGTGATGATGGTTGCACAAGTCTGTAAATATGCTAAAAATCGTTGAAGTGTGCACTAAAAATGGGTGAATTTTACGGCATGTAAATTATACCTTGATAAAGCTGTTTAAGAAATCTGCATCCTCTCGTTTGATTCTCGAATGGCTGTGTGAGGTTGGCATGTCCAGTTTCCCCAACTTAAAGGGGAAGAAACTGAGGCTCAGAGAGATGAAGTCAGGTGCCCCTCACGTGCCCACTTGCGCCCGGGGCTCTGAGCCACACTTGGGTAGTGGCTCTGCTTGCCTAACAGCTCAGCACAAACTTTTCCCAAGTCGCTCAATACAGAGCTACATCTGGATCCTTATTTCTTATCACCAGCAGCTTGCTGTGAAGGAATCTCAGCTCCGCCACTAAATTATTTCCCTGCTCCTAACCTCAGTTTCCTCATCAGTGAAATGGGACACAATCCAGCAGCTCCCTCCTAGGGTTGTTGAGGGGATGCCTTGAGATCCTGGCTGTAGAAAGACCTAACATCTAACAGAGTGCCCATTGGTGATGCCATGAGCCACCTGAGTGCCCAGCACGGGCTAGGTGCCTGTGTGTGCTAGAGAGCATTGCATTCACCTGCTGAGACGTTTCTCCCCGTCCTGGCTGGTGGCCTTGTTTCCCTGTGCTAAGACCAGCGATAAAAGAGTGACGCAGTAACAAACAGGCAAAATGTTCATAGTAACCCTGGTTGGAACTCGCTCTCAGCCCAAGGCCATGGGCCTCTTTCTCCCTCTATGGTCCCTCATTCTGGAAAAACTGAGCCCTACCATACACACGGAGGTCATGGGCTGGAGGGTGATCAGGGAAGGCATCCTGGAGGAGGTGTTGGCTGATGTGAGCCTTCGAGGTTGAGCCAGTGAAGGAAGAAGACAGAGGTGTGGTGAAGAGCCTTCCCGGAAGAGAGAACAGCACACGCAACGGCACTCAGGAGAGTGAGAGAGCGGGATGGCCCATTTCCCCATGAACTGCAAGATACCCAGGTGGCCCAGCAGGGAGCGGCTGGAGGAGAATCAGGCTGGGTAAGGCAGGCCTCAGGGTCCCAACTCAGGAGCTAGGGCTCTGGTTGGAGGGCAAGGGGGCTAAGGAGGGCTTCAAGCAGAGGGGATCAGATTGGGAAGCCATAGAGAGTTCTGTGCTGTCAGATGGAGAATGGCAAGAGAGGCAGATGCCCCAGGTGCTAAGACAAAGGTGGTGGTGGCCAAGGTAGAGAGAGCGGGGTGGACTGGGGCAGAATACACAGGGCTTGTAGACTGAATGGATGCAGAGGATGAGAGAGGAGGGGGGAGCTGATCCCGGGGCCTCTGGCCAGGGCACTGGGAAGATGCCATTTAGGTGACTGTCTCAAACACCTTCCAAGGCCAATATTCCTCTTTTTCCTGTTGCCTGTAGTAATTCCAAGTTGCTAGAGCTGACTGCTGCAAACAGTTCATATTCCCTAGCCAGATTTCAGTCCAGGGAGGGGATAAGAGTGCCCGAGAGACAACCAGAGAGAGCAAAGGAGGAGAAGCTGAGGTGTATGGAGATGTAGGCACATGGGTTGGGGTGAAGATGGTGGACATTCACATGGAGGCAGGAGACCTGTGCTGGTTCCTGTCCTGCCTCTGATTCCACCGCTGTGTGACTTCAGGCAGGTCCCCTACCCTCTCTGTGCCATTTCACCACCTGAAAACTTGGGATGATGCTCCTCCTACTGACAGGTTGTTGGTTCCAAGAAGACAATAATCAGCGCTGCCCTTGGACCTGGGGAATCGGGGCCCTGACCTTGCACCCCATCCCAGTTGAGATCTCCGGCCTCACCATCCCCATGAAGCATGGGGTTCCCAAGGACCAAGGGAAGGTGCCCAACTGGAGCCTGTGCACCCCTCCTAGGGGTCCCAAGCCTACCTCTAGCTTCTGTCCCCACTGGGGGTGGCCCTCGCTTCGGGGAGGCAACCCTGGGGGGCTAAGGGGGATCCTTTCTGGGGACGGGGTTGGAGCTGGAATATGAGGGCGGCCTGGAGAGAGACGCTTCCCATCCCATCACAGAGCTCGGAGGAGTCTGAAATTCGATATTCAACACCAGCCTGCCAGGCTGCGTTGAAGGTGTGTTTGTCAAGGTGGGCGGGCAGAATGTATTGTATTTAGCAATTCCTTAGCTTGATTTATAACAGGAGTATTTAGACCTACGGCACGTGGGCTCCACTTCTGCTCTTGTTCCGGGGCTGATAACACCACGTCCGTGAATGGCTGCCTCCGCTCCCGCCCCGCCCCTCCTCACCCGCCCGCCAGGTTCCGACCCTCCGACCCCAGCCAAGGCCTGGGAAACTCGATTCTCCTGGCGCCGGGATCAGCTGCCGTCTGCCAGAGTCACCTTTCATTCCCAGCTCCTTGGGGCCACTGGGTGGGGCGGGGGTTTGGGGAAGACGTCCTCTGGCGGGGCTGGGCACGCGGGTCTGGCTGTGGGCGCGTGGCAGGTGCGCGCTCTGAGCAGGGAGACGGGGAGCAGAGTGTGGCTGCCCGGCAGCATCGCGGGCTCTCTGGGTGGGGATGGCTGAAGGGCCGGCAGCGCCTCCCCGACCCTCCTGGTCTCACTGTGACCTCTGCTCCTCACTGCCCTTCGTCCGGGTTCTCAGACCCACTGGGCTCCCTCCCACCTCGGGCCTTTGCTCAGGTGGGACCCTGCACCTGGAGTGTGTTCACTCCTTTGCCTGACCAAGTCCTGTTTTTGCTCAGGCCCAGACTTAAATGCTCAAATGCCTTCCCGGGCCCCCTGACGACTCCCCTCCCTTCAAAATCGAGGCTCCTGGTACCCTTTTTCCAACACACAACAAAAGAGCTCTTTGTGTGATGTAGCGTCTGTCTGTCCTGCTCAGCTGTGAGCCCCCTCCCCCGCAGCCCCCCTCCCCCAGAATAGGGGTGGGTCTGGCTTCTTCAGAGCTGTATCCTTAGGGCCTGGCACGCTGCAAGTGCCAAGGAGATGTCAGTTCTCTCTGCCCCCTCCAGTCAGTGACTTTCTACTTTTGATGTCTCAATTATCCCCTAATCATCTTTGGCCTCAGTCTCCAAACCTGGGAAATGGGACCACTAAGATGTAGCCCGAAGTGTTCAGAGGAAGCGACAGACCTTAGTAGTGGGGAGTGGGCTGTCCCCCATGGCAGGAGCTGGGGCTGACCAAGAGAGGGGCTCTCTGAGGCCAGAGACCAGCACAAGTCTGTGCTGGGACGCGAATGCAGAGAAAGGGGCAAGGGGATTGGTAGGAGGCAGGGAGCCTGAGCAGGGGTAGGCAGAGTCACCAGGGAAACCCAAAACACTACCCCCAGGCTGCCCCGTGGGCTCTGGGCAGAGGCTCACTCCCCAGGCTCCCTTCGCTATCCTGGCTAGAGGAGATTCTCCCACCTCCACCCTCACCCTGGCCCTCCTCCCAGCTGATACCTATGCCCAGGCAGGAACAGAATGGGTGCATCCTCTGTGCCAGACCTTACCCCGAGTGCTTCACGGGTATGACGTCAACACTCGCCACAATCCCATTAGGAAGGTGCTATTATTATCCCCATTTTACAGATGAGGAAATAGAAGCTGAGCAGGGTTTAAGAAACATGCCCAGTGTTGCCCAGCTTGTAAGTGGCAGAGGTAAGCTACAAACCCAGGTCTGATTCCAGAGCCTGAGCGCTCAGTCCCTCTACCACACTCCCACTGGCCTTGGCCTCCCCAGGGGCCAAACGGGAGGGAAGGTGGGCACTGCCCAAATGTCAGCATGCCTGGGCACCAAAGTGAGTAAGGCCAGGGGCGTCGGAGGCTGGAAGCCTATCCCAGGACACCAGACTTGACGTAGGATGGGTATTGCAGGGAGGGGGCACACAGCTGGGGGCAGACAAAGGGAAAACTAGGGCACCAGACATCTGCTCACAAAATGCTGGGGTGTCCTGGGGCCCACACACACTCCTCTGTCTGCACTCACCCCCAAGATGATCTCATCTATGCTCACGGGTTTACATCCCATCTCTTCCAAATTTATATTTCCAGCCAGCCTTCCCCCTGAGCTTCCGACTTGCATCACCACACTGCCCACCTGACATGTCAGACTCAAAGAGTTCAAAACCAAACTCCTGGTCTTACCCCCAGCCCCCCAACTGGCTCCTCCCGTACTCTGTTAATGGCGCCAACACCCACCTGCGGTCAAAGGTGCGGAAGTCATCTTGGATTTTTCTTTCCTCACCTTCCACATCCCATCCACCAGCAGGTTTTGTGGGACTTTCCTCCAAAATACATCCGGAACCCCACAGGTCTCCTCCTCTCTCTGCTAAAGCCCTGGTCCAGGCCCTGTCACCTTTGCCCACCACAGCAGCCTCCTCATGTGTCTCCTGCCCCCCTTCCCAAGTCACATACTTGCTGGAATCAGCTCAAGTCACTCCATTACTTAAAAGCTTCTGATAATAATGAAAACAAACCCAGCTCCTCAGCATAATCTGAGGGCCTTGTAGATCTAGCCCCAGCCTACTCCCCGATGCTGTGTTCGCCTTGCTCACAAAACACCAGCCCCAGTGCTTCCTTTCTGTTCTTCAAACACACCAAATTCATTACTGCCCCAGGGCCTTTGCATTTGCTGTTCCCTCCACCTACAATGCTCTCCCCAGATAGTCACGTGGCTTCTCATCCCTCAGTTCTCCTCTCAGATGCCACCACCTCCTAGAGACCTTCTCTGACCTCCCTGTGGAAAGTGGCCCTTTTCCCTCCCAGCATTGACCCCATTCCCCAGTTTTCTTCTTCATATATCTGCTGAATGACTTAATGAATTAGCCTCAGTTTTCCCTTCTGTAAAAGGGGGACAAAGAAATAGCATAGACCCAGACCAGTCCTAGCGGGGTCCTGGGCAGCTGGTTGGGTCACCTCCATTGCAGAGCTGACAACAGGGTCCTCCTTGTTGCCCGGGAGCCCGGGCTGGCCTGGAGCAATCTTTGCTTCCTCTGTTGTATTTTCCACTTCCTCTCCATGGGGGGATGACTGCCGGGAAGCCCCAGGAGGCAGAGCCACTGTTACCATGCTTATGCGTCTGGGGACCTAGTCCTAGGTAGAGAGGCTGGGACCCATGACAGACCAGGCAGGGCTGGCTGGGGGCCCCGGTGAACTTCAGTTTCCCGACTGCACTCCAACACCGGCCTCCTCACTAGCTTTCATGAGGATCAAGTAATGCTTCCCTGCTCACTCCTCCGCCTCAGGCCCAGTGACCCCTGCTCTGCCCCCGGTCTGTGTCTGTACACCCCGTGCATCCTCCTGCAGGGCCACAGTCAAACGGTATTGGGTTGTGAGAGGGCCCAGGCCTCCTGGGGCAGAATCCACATCTCACTCCACCACTCAACAAGCAAACAGTTGCCCAAGTCAGCTGTGACTAGGCTGGCCTGCTGTGCTGGCACCTCTCTCTGCTGGACAGTGAACTCCAGAAGGGCAGGGGCCTGGTCTGTACTGGCACATGAAGGCCCCAAACCTAACTGACAATCAACACCTCCCTCCCACGTGTTTACAAAAGGGGGCTTTGACACCCGTGAACTCACTGGAGCCCCACGGCCACTGTCTCAGGAAGGCAAGGCAGCAGCTGTCAGTCTGCCCATCACTCAGATGGGGAAAATGGGGACCCACACCCCTGCACGTCCCTTTGCTCAGTGCAGAGCTGGGCTCTTAGAGGCTGTGCAGGCTCCAGATTGGAGTCTAATAGATGCTGTCCTTCCTGGCCCTGTGACCTTGGACATGGCCTCTAACCTCAGTGTCTCAGTTTCCTCACCTGCAGGATGGGCATCATGGTACCTGCCTCATGGGGCTGTTGCGACCCATCCCATATTGCATGGCATGGGGCACATGGGAAGGGCCCAGCAGGTGGGAGCTGAGGTCACCTTCCCCTCTGTGCCCCCTGCCCAGAGCACGCAGCAGGCACAGAGCAGGCGTTCAGCAGATGTCCAGGGGATGAAAGGCAGGCCTATGGCTTGTACACTGGAAGGTTCTGGATGTCCACGAGTGCTATATAAAGCACGAAGACCCCAGGGCTTTATTGTCTCCAGGGTCCTCCTACCCCCTCACTCTGACAGCCAGGCGTAGGGACGGGGACCATCTGTGTGTCTCTTGCTTGTGCCTCTGCTGCTCTGGGGGGTCACGTGACTAGGAGGGAGGTTCTTTGGGAGCCCGTCCCTGGGAGACAGACGGCGTCCCCCTCTGCTGACCAGATGGGTCTGGCTGCCCCCCCAGATTCATAGCTCCAGGCAGGATCCTTCCCTCTCATCCCTGGGGTTGACACTGGGCTTCCCAGGTCATTTGTGGGGCAGGAACAACCACCTGGTCCAACTGTCCATATTAGAGATGGGGAAACTGAGGCTCTGAGAGGGCAGTGACTCGCCTGAGGTTTCACAGCAGAAGCTGGCTTGGACCCAGGATGTCTGGCCTGGAACTGCTGTCCCTCTGAGGGCAAAAGCCTCTACCTGCCTCCCTCTCCCACATGTCATTCGCTTCTTTAGCCATGAAGGTCATTGGCACAAAGCTAGGGTTTCTGAAGAAGGCGAGTTCCGAGGGAGATGACACAGTGGGCCGGTCAGTGTCAATTCTCCCGCACCCCCCTCAGTCTGCCCAGCCCCCACTCGGTCTCCAGCACCGGGCCGAGAGCGTCATCCTCTCTCTCTCCTTCTGAGCACCCGAAAAAGCCATCTCCACCTCCCCTTTCTTGGGGGACCCTGGGGTGGGGGTCACGACCCTGCCTGCCTCCCTAAACCCAGGACACCCTTTGTCTTTGTGGTTGCCCCCGACTCCCTGCCACCCGGCCCTCCCAGCGCCTTGTGGGATCAGAGACAGGAGGGGGATTAGGTTGTGCAAATGGCTCCCCCCTCCCCGCCATCCTACCTCCCTGTCTTAGTCATCTCTGCCCTCCGCCGCCTTCTCCCTCCATTACAATCCCTCTGCCAGGCCAAGGGGAGAACGACATTGACAGGTGCCCCCACCCAGGGGCGGCGGCGAGGCAAGGGGCCGGCTGCTCAGTAAAGGATCAGAAGCGGTTTCTCCCCCACCCCGTCCTCTTCCTCATCCTGCAACCCGCGCCGCCCCCCTCTTCCGCGCTGCGCACGGATGGCGGCTGGAGCCGCAGAGGTGTGTGTGTGACGGGGGGGCGGGGGGAGGCTGCGTCTGCTCCCCGATGCCCACGGGGCTATCTCCTCTCCCAGGGGCTATGGGGGGGGGGTCCCCTGCCACGGGCCGGGAATTCCCATGAGAGGAGGGAGCTGTCCCCCGTAGGGCCTGGGGTTGGGGGCACTGCCCCAGGGATGCTGCCCGCCTCAAGAGACCCCCAGAGCCGAAGGGAGGAGCTGAGTAATGCAGGCCCCTCAGTACCCAAGGGGGGTTCGGGGGACAGCCCTTTGCCAGGGTCTCGCTGTCTTCCCCAAAGGATGGGGCGGAGGAGGGGGGCGTGATCCCGCGGCCGCTGGCTTGACGTTTGCGGACAAGCCGGGGGCGCTGCGCCCCTGAGGGGCTCTCGTGGCGGGGGTGGGCCGGCTCCTTCTGGCTGGAGGCGGGGGGCGCGCCTTCCACGGCGCAGCGCCAGGGGCTGCCGTCGGGGCCGGGTAGCGAGGCCCGGAGGACCCGGGCGGGGGGAGTCCGAGTTCAGGGGCGCGCCGCTCCTACCTGCCTACGAAATTCTCGAGCACCGAGCTCTTGCCGGCGCTCTGGCCGCCCACCACGGCGATCTGCGGCAGGTCGAGGTCCGCGTTCTGGCCGATGGCGGAGAAGGCATCCTGCAGCCGGTTGACCAGCGGGATTAGATCCTCCATGCCACGGTTGCCCATGGTTGCGGCTGGCCCCACGGGCTGCGATCCGGCGGCCGCTTGGGCTCCCGGCTTTGGCTCTGCCGCTGCAGCGCGCGCTCTGACTGCCTGCGCCGCGGGCCCCCGCCCCTCGGGGATCGGAGCGGAGCGCTGTGCCAGAGTGCCGCTAGAGGGCGTCCGCAGCCCTCCGGGCCGGCAGTCATGCGCAGGCGCCGCCCGTGGCACTATGGGGACTGTAGTTTTCTCCTTCTGCGGCTTTTGGGGCGCTGGAGCCGTGTCTGGGGGAAGCGCGGATGCTGCACCGCAGATATCATTCCTGGAAATGGTCAAGGTCTCCTAGGTACTAGGTACCGTTAGTACCAGGCCCCTCGGATAGTGGTCATGACTGCCTGACTCCATCGTACAGGTGTGGAAACTGAGGCTTGGAGACATGGGCCTCCTCCAAGGTCATAGTCTCCTGACCTTCAGTTCCACTTGCCCTCACTGCCTTCTACTCTAGGTTGTGACTAATTTATCTCCGGCATTTCCCTCCCTGACTTTGGGCCTCAGTTTCCCCGTTTCTAGAAGGAGAAGATATAGAACATTAATTCAACAAATATTTACTGAGCACCTACTATAAGCCAGACCCTGTTCTAGGCGCTGGAGATACAACAATAAACAAGACAGACAGTTGGAGATACAACAGTAAACAAGAACAAGAACAAGATCTTCCCTCATAGATCTTACAGTGGAGACAGACAGTAAATGAATAAACAGATAAATGAAACAGTAAAAGTGAAAATAGTTTATACTAATAGTGATGGGAGAAATAAACATGGGGTGTGAAGAGAAGTACCTGTGTGGGTGCAGAGTCCTCTTTAGCCTGGGAGGTTAGGGGGGTTCTCTGAGGAGGTGACATTTGAGAAGAGACCCAAATGTTGAGAAGGAGCCAGCCAGGCCAAATGAATGGCAAATACAAAGACCCTGACACTTGGAAGGACCTTCATGGGACAGTTGGGACTTCTTATCCTGGAGAGTGACAGTCTTTTCCCCAAACCATCAGGGTGGTGGTAAAACAGTGGGATTTGAATCCAGGACTTCCACAACCCTACCCTGTTTATCCTTTTCACATGGAGAGACCATGGGGCCCCAGGCCTAGGCATCCCCGTCTGCATTTAAGGAACCTAATTTGGACTCCCCACAAGGCTGGAAAGAAAGGCCCGCCTACCCTGTGCTACTGGGGATCAGCAGGTTACTCTGTCTGTGAACAGAGTGGGGACACTGCTGGGAGATCAGCGGCCTGTGAATTGGGGACTGTTGTGCATTCACCCATTTAATGCATATTTATTAAGCCAGGAACTACGCTAGACCCCAGTGATAAAGCAATGAGCAAAATGGATAAAGCCCTTACCCACATGTGGCTTATAGTCCAGTGGAAAAAGAAGGACAAAGCACAAATAAGCCAATAATTATGACTGTCAGATGGTGATGAGTGCTTTGGAAAGCAAGGAAGCTGGGGAAGTTGGAGGAGGGGGTAGTGTTGCTATTTTGTATAGAGTGGTCAGAGGAGGACTCTGGTAAGGTAAAAATTTGAGCAGAGACCTGAAGGAAGTGAGGGAGCAGCTCATGTGGACATCTAGGGGAGGAATTTTCCAGGCAGGCAGAGGGGAATAAGCGGATCCCATCCCAGGAGCCGGGCCTGGGTCTCAGACGAGCTGTGTGATCCAGGTCCCTGCAGATATTTGAGCCGCCGTTATCCAATGTGGGAATGACTGCGAAGGGCATGGCCCTGGCCTGGCACTTAGGAGACCCTTATTAAACTGCTGCTGTTGATCACAGCCTTCTAGATAGCTGGAGCATCAGTCACACACAACACACATCCCGTGCAGCTGCTCCAAGCCAGCCCATTATTATGCTCTGAGAGCCAGAGAGGGCAGAGATGAAGCCTGAATTGGAGCCATTAATTTGGAAAGAGGGTGCAGGTTACAGATGTCTGCCTAGAAGAGCACCACCATGGCTGGGTTGTTTTTCCTAATTACAATAGGGAAACTTATTGTAAAAATCAGACTTTACACAGTGTTTGAAAGCTTCTGGTCATTCTCCCACCCAGAAATAACCACTACTTATAGCTTAGAGTTTATTCTCTGGCTTATCCCATATATATTCATTTTGTTTCATTTTGTTTTTATAGAAATGGGATCATACTATAAATCCTGTACTTCTGTATCACCCATGCCAGACCAGCAGCCTGGGCATCACCCCGAGTTTGTCAGAAATGCAGACTCTCAGGCTTCACTCATGACCTGCTGGATCACAACCTGCATTCAACCAGAACCAAGGGCCCCTGGAGATTCCAGTGCACATCAAAGTTGGAACTCTAATACATATTATCACATGCAACTTGCTTTTTTAGCAACAGTATGTCTTTGACGTCTTTCAGCGTAAGAACAGTTTGGTCACATTCCTTGTTCACGGCTGCATAGTTTCCCACTGTTTGGCAGTGCTCTGGTTCTGTTCCCTGGTCTGCTAAAAATGACTGTGCTGGGCTTGAAGAACGGATGGATAAAATGCCACTTGGAGGGGAGTGTGAATAGAGAAGTGCTGATGTTCTGGGCAGAGGAATCAGCATAAGCAAAGGTATGGAATCAGAAAGGAAACGAACCTGAAGTCTACCCTGTCTTTGTTCCCACAGGGCTTGGTGAGGACCAAAGGGGGGATACTGTAGATGGTTCTCCCGGGTGCTGAGAAGTTGGGGATCCAGAAGGCCAATGAGTTAAATGAGAGTCTTAGAAATGGCTTTGACCCTCTACTTTGAGCGCTGACGAGGGAGAATTCTCTCTGGAGCCCCTGAAGCTGTAACCACCACCTATGCTTGCAGATCAGTAGCAGGAACACTCACTGTGCATTTCTTCCTGGGCCAGGTTACTGTGCTGATTCAACCCTCAGGAGGGAGAAGTCCTTATTAGTTCCCCTTGACAGATGAGGCAACTGAGGCACAAAGAGGAATGTGGCTGAGGTCACAAAGCCAGAAAGTGATGGAGTGAAGATGTGAATTGGAGGTAGGTGAGACCCAGGGCTTCTATGTTTATATCCTATACTGCACCAGCCCGTGCAACCTATACACTTCTAATGCACATGAAATAAAACACTAGTCCCTTCTGATGGGGTTTTTGTTGGGCATACAGCAGGTGCTTAACAAATGCTAATTGCATTAAATTGTGCAACGGCCTTATTGCGCAGCCTTGACTCTATAGCTCCTGGGTCAAGCCATTATATTTAGTCACTAAGTCTGCTCAGGGTCTGGCCCTTTGGATTCCTTCATTCATTTATTCTTCAGCAGGTATTAATCAGTGGCTACTTCATGCCAGACCTCAAGCAAGACATAGGGGGATGAAGAGGTTAATAAGATGCAGGACTTGTCCTGCTAGGATGCGGATCCACTGTGAGAAGAAGACAAGCTAAGCAGACCTGGCGCACGAAGCCAAGACACCTGGCCGTGTCTGGGGCAAGGTCACTGCTGAAGAAGCATCTGGGCCAGGCTGGAGCACACATAGTGCCCTCCTCTGTGTGGCTGGGGGATGGGCACCAAGATTCCCCAGGGGCTTTGGGGCACCAATGGTCCAGGCATCTTGGACCATTGGAATTCCCCATCTTACAATGAGGAGCTCCCCATAAGCCTGGAACAACAGCATAAGCCTAGATCCCTTGTATGCTGAGGATCAAGGGCGCAGCTCCAAAGCTAGATTGCCTGCTGTTCAAATCCCACCCCTACCACTGTCTAACCCAGTGACCTTGGGCAAGTCATTTCACCTCCCTGGCCCTCAGTTTCTGCATCTGTAAAAGGGGATAAGACTATTACCTAACTCATAGGGTTGTGTGAGGAGGATTCAGTGATGTAATAATTCAGGTGAAACATGAAAACATGCCTAAAACAGTGAATCCTTAGAGCTACGATTAGTATAATTATAATCATCATTACCGTTGTCCTGCCTGAAGAAACTTCAGCCTCATGAAGGTAGCAAAGCATGTCACCTCTTGGTGGGAAGGGTAAGGGATCATAAACGTGCCAGGATTTGTGGGGGAGAGACAGAGCTAGGTCTGGAGGTGTGGATTGGGGGCCAAATGAATGAATGAATCCAAAGGGCCAGACCCTGAGCAGACTTAGTGACTAAATATAACGGCCCTGGATGGCTCAGCCTGTGGAAATCCCAGGCCCCAGGGGGCCCCAGATTACCCAATTATTCCCCATGTGGACAGAGGCCTTTGAAGGTATATCCGGCAATCAGGAAAGGCCTCCTGAAGAGGCGATGTTTGAATTGAGCTAGGAAGACTGGACAGGGATCAGCCTGGTGACGAGTGAGAGGAGGGGGGAGCATTGTAAGGGAAATTTAGTTCCTTTGGGGACGGAAGGCAGCCACTGTGGCTGAACCTGGTAAGCGGTGGGGAGACCCTATTACACATAAGCCAGTCCTGTCTAGAAGAGATGGCCAAACTCAGATCCTAAGTCGGGAGGGGTCCTGCCCCAGGTCTCTCTGGAAGGTAGGGACAGCAACAAGGCTGTGCCCACCGTGCCACTCCCACCTCTGTTCTCTGTTCCCCTCATCCTGCTTCATAATAGGTAAAGGCGCAGGTGGATGACAGATACTGATACATGATAACCGTATGGCCTTATATTTTTCTCTGCTCTAGTCTGGCCGGGAGCTGTCGCTAAGCACGGACTATTCCTGGGGTTTCTGAGCTGGGCGTCTGGTTGTGGGTATACTCTGTGAGCCTGCGTTGGTGTGCTGTGCTGGGTGCCTTGCTGGGACTTGCTGCTGTGCGGTGATGGACGTAGATGTCAAGAAGGGAAGAGCTGCTGTGATGAACACCAGCCCGAGGATGGAAGGAGGAAACTGCATCCTGGAGTCATTCGTTCATTCTTTTGCTCATTAGTCAACCTTCCCCAAGCAACCATGATGTACAGGGCTCTGAGCTGGTGTCCCAAGGACATGGGGACAACTCAGCAGCTGTTTTCTACTGTCAAAGGGCACATGCCATTACTGAGGGCAGAAATAAGAGGAGGAAGTAGCAGGTTACAGGATAAGGACACCATCATCAATAGCTGGTTAGAAAGTGTACTGGGAAAATAGCGACAATAGCCACTATAGAAACTGCACAGATGCTAGATCAAGAAGCCTGCAAAACCATAACATAACGCAGTGCTTGAATAGATGGAGATGTTTACCTCATTCTTAAACTGAAAAACTTGGGATAAAGTTGGCTGTGTTTTTCCAACTTAAACACGTTTCATGCAACACCAGTCGAAATTCTGATGGGATTTTGGCGTGGGTGGCGGAGGGAGAAGGTTTGACAAAAATCATTCTGTAACTTACCCCCCAAAATCTACATGATTGGGAATTGGCAAATTTTAAAAAAACTTAACAGTATCAGGGGCTTGTGTGGTTAGGCATTAAAATATATTCCAAAACTATAACAATCACACTATGTGATATCATCACGGGAAGAGACAAGTAGATTCCTGGAGCAAATAGGTCTGGACATAGAGCCACGTGAGCATGAGTCTACTTCCTGATAAAGGTGCATCTCAAAGTGGAGGCAGGAATGAGGCCTCCAGGTGATGCTACGTCGTCAGACTTCATTTGGGATGCAGAGAGATGGGGCCTTTCTTCTCCCTCGGAACATACTTCATTGGGGGGCTTTGCCTGTAAGGGACTGATTAAAAGCAATTAACATGAGTCTAGCCCCAAACAGTGTCCCCAGAGTGTTTCCATCCACAATCTAGTCTGGTCTTCAAGGAGGCAGCACAAGATCATATACATTAAAAAAAAAAAAGTTCACTCCCTCCCCATGATAAAGTCATCCAACTGGTCACAGCAAATTAGTAAAAAAGGAGAGAAAGTGAATCCCCCCCAGCCCCCCACCCATGAGCCCACTACACACATTTATTCTTTCCAAAACTGAGGTCATAATGTGTATGCACTTTGTAACCTACTGGGTTCAATTCATATCATATCATGAGTGTTTAAATATCCTTTGAAGACATACTTTCTGAAGGCTGTGTGCTATTCCTTAAGAGGCAGACACCATGATTTATTTAGCTGTTCTCCAAGTTGATTATTTTCCAGACAGCTATTATAAATAATGTTTCTGTGAGCGACCTGCTGGCTTTTTAAAAAAAGTATACTTTAATTTTATTGGAGTATAGTTGATTTATAATGTGTTAGTTTCAGGTATAGAGCAAATTGATTCAGTTATACATATACATATATTCATTCTTTTCTAGATGCTTTTCTCATATAGGTTATCACAGAAACCTTCTGTCTTTTTAAAAAATAAATTTATTTAATTAATTTATTTTTGGCTGCATTGGGTCTTTGTTGCTGCGCGTGGTCTTTCTCTACCTGCGGCAAGCAGGGGCTATTCTTTGTCGAGGTGCGCGGGCTCTTCATTGCAGTGGCTTCTCTTGTCGCGGAGCACGGGCTCTAGGTGTGCAGGCTCAGTAGTTGTGGCTCGTGGGCTCTAGAGCACAGGCTCAGTAGTTGTGGCACATGGGCTTAGTTGTTTCGTGGCATGTGATATCTTCCCGGACCAGGGCTCGACCCTGTGTCCCCTGTATTGGCAGGTGGATTCTTAACCACTGTGCCACCAGGGAAGCCCAAAACCTGCTGTTTTTTTTTTTTTTTTTTTTGCGGTACGCGGGCCTCTCACTGTTGCGGCCTCTCCCATTGCGGAGCACAGGCTCCGGACGCGCAGGCTCAGCGGCCATGGCTCACGGGCCCAGCCGCTCCGCGGCATGTGGGATCTTCCCGGACCAGGGCACGAACCCGCGTCCCCTGCATCGGCAGGCGGACTCTCAACCACTGCGCCACCAGGAAAGCCCCCTGCTGTCTTTTAAAAGGCTTGTTTCTGATTATTTTCTTGGGCTAGATTCCTACAAGTGGGGACCAGGTCAAGGGTCAGAACACGTTCAAGAGTCTTGATAGAGAATTTTCAGATTGCTTTCCAGAAAGATGAATTAACACAGGAAGCCACCGCTGCCTTCCCTACCTTCACCAGCATGAGCATTATTATTATTTTTTTACTTTGGCAATTTGCTAAGCTCCCCAGTGCTAAACATTATGTAATATCATACACAGACACACACGCACAGACACACACACACAAAATCCCCTGCAGGGGGTACTCATTTTACAGATGAAGAAACAGGCTCAGAGAGGACTCCTGCATCAGCCAGGGTCGCCTAGCCAGAAGGCAGTGGAGCCTCAATTCAACACCGGACCTCTCCAAGGCTAGCACCCAGATCTATTGGTTGCAAGCCTAGGCGATCTTGACTCAACCCACCCCTCCTTCCCCATTGCCTCCGTCTTGGTTCTCACCAGAGCCGAGTGATCTAATCTGGGCGGATATGATGCTGTCACACTCTTCCCTAGCCATTCCCTGCCCCTCAGGAGTAAAGCCCAACTCTTCAGGCCCGCCTTCAAAGCCCGCATAGTCCGGGCTTCCCTTCCACCCAAAGGCTCAAAGTCCCCTGAGCCCGAGCCCGCCCCGCCCTCCGGCCACGCCAAGCCGCGTTCGCGCCTCCAAGTCCAGACAGAGTTAGGCACCTGTGCTGCCGCCCGGGGCTGTAGTAGAGCCGGTCCCTAGCTTTAGGGCAGCGCTAAAGTCACATGACTGCAGTCACATGACTGCAGTAACTGGTTGACACTCGGATCTCCGCTGGGCCGACCTTAAGTCTGCGCGTCCCTAGCGCCACCGTGCGCCGTGTGGCACACAGTCGGCGCTTAATGCAAAGTGAGTGCATTGCCTAGGGCTGTTACAGCTCTGGTAGGCTCTGAGCAAGAGAAAAAGCAAAGGGAATTGTTCTTACTAACTGCGGATTGTTCGCCTCAGTGCTTGTGTGGGGACCGAGGAGAGGCGCACCGGGACGCGGGACAGAGTCGAAATTAAAGGGTCCTTGCCGGCAGGACCGTTCAGGGGCAGGATGAGCGCCGTTTTTACCATTAAACTCTGCCCTCCTCACCTGCTCCCCAGCCAAACCGGAGAAACAAACAAACAAAAAAACACTTTCAAACCGATCTCCCCACCCCTTCCAGGGCTAATTCTTCTGCCCCGTTGTGCCGGTCGTCCTCTCGAGGGGTCTCGGTCCCCGAATGTACAGCCGGCGGCTGCACGCCCCCTCCCACCCCAGCCCCGCGCGGGGTCTCCGGATCGCGGGACAGTGGCGGCCGCGGCAAGGTCCGCTGGGGATGGTCCCCCTCAAAGTCGCCCGCGATGTCCCTGCCAGACGAGAGACCCCTCTGGGCGACAGACGGACCTGGGGCTCAGAGCCGCCTCTTACCGATGCGGAGGACGCGGGGCAGAGGGTCTGCGCTGCCCAGGGTCCCCTAGCAGCTCGGAACCACTCCCAGCGCCGCCCAGCAGCTGGGCGAGCAGGTGCCGCCCCTGCAGCGCGAAGGGTGCACGGGGAGGGATCTCGCGGCGCGGCCGTGGGCACCCGGGCCTCCCGTCCTCCAGAGGGCGCTGCCCTGCCCTGGCCTGCAGACTGGCCTTCGGAGCGGACAGGCCGTGGCGGAGCAGCGGGGACCCCGGGAGCTGCGGGGACCGTTGGAGCCGCGATCCGGAGCTGCGGCCCACCCCCCACGGTGGGGGCTGCGCGACTGAGGAGGGGGTTCGGGGAGGAGGCTGTGTGGTTCCCGAGGCCAAAGCCGCGCTGGGAGGCGAAGTGCGCGGGCCGAGCGCGGCTGGGGGGACGCCGGAAGCCTTAGGGGCCACTTGAATGGAGGCCGAGGGCTTCTTTGACAGGTGGGGACACCGGTTTTGACGTGTAGTGCTGGCTCTGTCTGTAGAGGAAGGGGTTCAGCGGAATGGGGGGGATTAGGGTGGAGGGAAGCCTTCCTCCTACTTTGTTCGTGGAAGAAAGGGAAAGGTGGGGGTGGGGCGACGCTGATGTTATTGACAACATGTGCGCAAGGGACAGGGTGGGCGTATCAGAGGTGTGTGAGTGGACAGGGGCTGGCTTCGCTACGTGATTGGCGCAGAGAAAGGCTGAAGGGTGGGGTGGGAGGTGTATTTCTGTCGGACGCTCGTCCTGGAGCTGCGGAGCGGAGGGAGTCGGAGGGATGGAGGGTGCGGTTGGGCATTTGGAGGAGGGACTATTGGGAAGATATGGGGGAAATTGGCGGGAGGGTGGTTGAACTCTGCTGCTGGTGGAATTGGAGGTGTATGGAAAGGATGGGGCGCACGCGTGGCACGCTCTGGGCAGGACCGGGAGGGTAGCCGTGAAGCTCGGTCGGCAGCGTGTGAGGGCCGCGGGCTGGGGCTGGGCGACGGGGACCCGGCCTGACTCCTTCCCTTCCCGCAGCCGCCATGTTCAACCAGCAGCAGCAGCTCCAGCAGCTCCAGCAGCAGCAGTTGCTGCAGCTCCAGCAGCTGCTCCAGCAGTCCCCACCTCAGGCCCCACTGCCCATGGCCGTCAGCAGGTAAGCTCCCCACTGGAGGGGTGGGCGGCTCTAGACCTGCCCCTCTGACCCATGCCTTGGAGACCTCCTCCCAGCCCTTTCTCTCAGGAGCATCCCTGTCTGAGTCCTGGAGGTCATCAATTCCCACCCTAAGGGGATGCTCTGTCTGCAGTAGAGGGGGGCAGAGAATGGAGGTGAGGGGTCTCAGGGAAGAGGGAGGGTTTGACTCTCCCCAGAGCCCTCTGACACTGCTCTCAACACACAGGGGGCTCCCCCAGCAGCAGCCACAGCAGCAGCTCCTGAATCTCCAGGGCACCAACTCAGCCTCCCTCCTCAACGGCTCTGTGCTGCAGAGAGCTTTGCTGCTGCAGCAGTTGCAAGGTATGACTGCGGGCCCTGTCTCGCTCCATCTTAGCGGGAGATCCCCAGCAGCCCCACGGCACTGAATCTCATCAAATCCACACAGTAACCCTGAGAGGGAGCTGTGTCAGCGTCCTGGTTTACAGATGAGGACACTGAGGCTCCAGGAGGTGGAAGTCCCTAAGTTGCTCAACTGAATGCAGGTCTATCTGATCACAGAGGTGTACCCTTGGCCATGGTGTTAGCTCTGTGGGTGCTACTCAGCACAGTTTGCTGACATTCAGATTAGATGATATGATGGATGGCAAGATCTATTTTGACCACCCTCCTTTCTTTGCATCCTATTTGACAGATGAGGATGCCGAGGATGTCAGAGAAGGGAAGTCATTTGCCCTGGGTCACATAGCATCAGCAGTGGCTGAGCTAGACAGAGGCCTGGGCCTCCTGACCCCCTGGGTCTCTGAGTGGGTGTCTCTAGCCCTCTGCGTTAAGCCTGTGTCCTTACCTGAGTTTCCCCATGTGGAGAGCAGTCTTTCATCTCTTCCTTACAAGAAGCTGCTCCCGATACCTTAGCCCCTGCAGGAGTAATCCAGGGGTCCAGAGACGTGGGGCCAGCTCATCTTCAGACCCAGCCTCTCCCGCACGGTAGCTGTGGCTTGCTGGCTGGTTCCTCAGGGCTGGGCACTGTGCTGAGGCCCTGACAAACCCAATTCCTTGACTCTGCTGACAACCCTAAGGGGAGATACACTCATGATCCCATTTTACAGATGAAGAAACTGAGGCCCAGGTGTTGATTAGTGGTCTTACTACGGAGCTATGTTCTGAGACACCAGGCTATCCTGCCTCCCAGCAGGGTATGCAGTCAGGTCAGAAGATGTGATGGTCATCACTCTTCAGCCCTCCTGGGGCCACATGGGTGTGGATGGTCCTGAGAGCTGGCTTATAAATGATAGGTGATGAGTAGAGAGATAAAACCATACACAGGGACCCACAATGTATATATATTTTTTCACTTTTTCTTACTCATTCTAAAAGTCATACTCTTCAGGCTTCCCTGGTGGCGCAGTGGTTGAGAGTCCGCCTGCCGATGCAGGGGACGCGGGTTTGTGCTCCGGTCCGGGAAGATCCCACATGCCGCAGAGCGGCTGGGCCCGTGAGCCATGGCCGCTGAGCCTGCGAGTCCGGAGCCTGTGCTCCGCAATGGGAGAGGCCACAACAGTGAGAGGCCCGCGTACCGCAAAAAGAAACCAAAAAAAAAAAAAAAAACAGAAACAAAATAAAAAGTCATACTCTTCAAAGAAGAGTGAAAGAAATATTTTAAAAAGAGTATAAGAAAACCCAAATTGTCATATGCAGATTCACTCCTAAAGAAAAAACCACCCTTTAAAGTGTTGGTGTATTTCCTCCCCTTTTTTTCTAGGCACAAACCTGGGGACTTGTATATGATTGTGGTTATTGATATAAGTGAAAGGCTGTATCTTGTTTCTTTTTCACTGAATATAGCGGCATGATCATTTACCAAATGATTTGAAAGTCTCTGTAAAGATTGTTTTTGAACAGCTGTTTAATATTCTGCTGGAGGTGTGTGCCCTTGGGTCCCTAAACTTTCTCAGCTGTTTTCTTCTACTGCTTTTCTTTTCTTTTTTTTGCTTTAAATAATGGAATGAATATCATGTTTCAGAATTTTCTCTTAGAATGGATTCCCAAAAGTAGAATGACTGGGTCAGGGGGGATGGGTATTTTATGGCTTTTGATAAGTATTGCCAAATTGCTTTCCCAAAGGACTGGACCAGTTTGCAATGCCACCAGCCACATATGACAGTGCCGGTCTCACCATGCCCACGGCAACATTGGGTATTATACTCTTGATATATATATATATATATGTATATATACATCTAATCTACTAATTTGCTTGGCAAAAGCTATGTCATTAATGTTTTAGTTTACATTTCTTGGAGTGCTAGTGCGGTTGAATATTTTATATTTGTCTGTTAAACATTTGTAATTCCTTTTGTGACTTGTCCACGTGCTTTGTCTATTTTTCTTTTAGAGTGTGCCACCTTTTATCTTACTGTTTTTAAGAGCTCGTTAGCATTCTCTCTGCACATATGTGTATATGTATTTGTTTTAAGTTAATGTTAATTAAACCCTTAGTAAATACCAGGCACACTTGTATATCTCATTGAATCCTCATAGAACATTGTGAGTCAAGCACTCTTACTATCCCCATTTTACAGATGAGGGAACTGAGGCTAAGAAGGGGAAACTGATTTGCTCAAGGTCACAGGTCTTGTACTGTGGAGTCTGCATTTGAACCAGTTCTCCCAGCACATCTGACCCATGCACGCCCTTAACCCCTGTGCCTCCCATCCCAGCACTGGGTCAGGGATTTAAACTGTCCTTTATTGGGTCACACAATTCCCAGTGCTGGATCTCTGAGTCAGATGAGGTGCCTGCCCTTAAGGAGTTCGCAGGGTGGTTAGGTGGTGGGCAATGGGAAGCAGACAAGGAAATTGTGCAGGTGGTCCTAGAACAGGGAAGCTGGGGCCTCTGGGGATACAGAGAGGGTCTGGGAAGGCCACCCAAAGGAGATCACCTAAAGAGAGGAATGAAGGATGATTGGCATGTAGAACAGTCCAGACAGAAGAAACAGCATTTGCAAAGGCCCAGAGGCAGGCAGAGACCAGGCTTGTTTGAGGGATGCATGGGAGCATGTAGCTGGAATAAAGTGGGCACGTGTGTGGGGAGAATTGCGAGAAAGGAGGTCAGGGAGGAGCGCAGGACTGGACCTTGCACGGTGAAGAATGGGCTTCATTCCTGAGTATCAGGGAGCTATGGAAGGGCTTAGGCAGGGGGAGGGGCCAAGTCAGAATGTGGTTTTTGAAAGATCACTGTTTGCTGCTATCCAGTGCAAAATCTGTGGCTGAAATTCATACAGGGGATGAAGTGGCTTTGGAGGAAGGGGGGTGGTAGGAGTGGAGATTTGAAGAGGGGTCAGGCTAGACTGAGGAGAGGAGTAGGAGTCAGTGTTAATAGAATCTGGTGTTGGCTTGGATGGGGGAGCGTGAAGAGAGGGAGGAGTCAGGAAGATGCCCTGAATCCTCTCCGGTAGCCAGCTGTGGACAGCAGTGCCACTCCCAGAGACCCTGGACAAGCCACTCCTTCGCTTTGTGTCTCTATTTTGTCATCAGTAGAGAGGATAATGCTTACTCTGATGGTGGCTGGGCGGGGTGAGTGAAGCCATGCATAGAAAGTGCTTAGCAAGTGGCTGCTTCCCAGGAAACTTGATGAAGGGTAGCTTCTATTGGTAGGAGAGTGTCGTCTTATTCCAGGGACCAGTCATCTTGCTGGTTCTCCCTTTGGGTCCTGTGCTGAATCTTTCACATACCTTAAGGTGTACACTAAAGCATGCCTGAGGGTGAGTGGAGTTGCTGGGGGTGCTTAAGCCACTGACCAGGGAGGCATTTGGGGTGGGAAAAGGCCCCCTTCCCTCCCCAGCTGGAGCAGAAGATGCTAGCCCTAAAACCCCCTCTCCACCAGTGGTCCAGGTGGGACTGCGTCTTCAGCTCTCATCTCTCCCCTCTGGCTGCCCTTGGGTGGGGAGGGTCCCCTTGGAAGTTAACTGTGATGATGCTTTGGGGGACTGACCCCTGACCCTAGCCTCTACCACCCAACCACAGTTGTAATCCCTTTTCTCCCTTCTTTTCACACACAGGTAACCTCCGTGGCTACAACCTGGCAACCCCAAACCTGACAGCTCCCAGCCTCACACCCCCGCAGTTGGCCACCCCAAATCTACAGCAGTTCTTTCCCCAGGCCACTCGGCAGTCCCTGCTGGGCCCTCCTCCTGTTGGGGTCCCCATAAACCCCTCGCAGCTCAACCTTTCAGGGCGGAACACCCAGAAACAGGCCCGGACCTCCTCTACAACCCCTAGTCGCAAGGTGAGTGGTATCTGGACTGGAGCAGGCGAGGATGGGAATGGGAGAGGGTGTATCTGGGGATCAGCCCAGCTCTGCCCTCTCTGGCTCACATTGGCCTTTGGGCAGGTCATACCCCTCTTTGTACATCAGTTTCCTCATCTGTAAAATGGGGAAGGGGGCAGGAGTTAGACTCGCTTAGTGTTTCCCAAACTTTAAATATTCCTGAACCCCAATGTGATTTTTGCTATATCCAAACACCACCAGTATTATTATTTATTCCCTTTTTAATTACTATTTATATTATTTACTAATATCTCTCTCTTTCTGAAAAAACTGATATGTAACTGACATATAACATTGTATTCATTTTAGGTGTATTCTACCAATTTTCTTTAAATCAGCTCTGCCCAGTGGAAATAAAGTGTGAGCCATACATGTAATTTAAAAATTTCTAGTAATCACAGTAACAAAGTAAAAAGAAACAGGTGGAATTAATTTTACTAGCATATTTTATTCAACTTAATATATTTAAAAAATGATTTCAACCTGTAATCAATATAAAAAATGAACACGGCATTTTACATTCCGGTTTTTTTTGTTTTTTGTAGTAAGTCTTTAAATTCCGGTGTATATTTTATGCTTACGTCTCAATTCGGCTTCCAACATTTCCAGGGCTCAAAAGCCAGGTACATGTGACTAGTAGCTACGGTCTGGGATAGCACAGCTTTAAATGAAGTAGCTGCTTCTCTGCTACATTTAGTTAAAAAGGAAACATTATATCACTGTCTGAAATTTAAAAAAAAAAAAGCTAAATTAATTGCCATACATAGAAGTAAAAGAAAAGTGACTGGGGGTAAAACAATGTTCTAAAATGCTCAACTCCACTCCGTTGCCAGCCGAAGGTTCTCAGCCGCTACAGGCCTTTCCCTGATGAAAGCAGGAAGCCTCAGAGAGATTTTCAAAGGGAATAGTATCCTCCCTGAGCCTGTCCTGTCCCTGAACGTCCTGGCAGCTCCTCACACACACCACACTCCTGAGAGCACCTGGCGGTGGAGGGGTGGAACACCCTCCTTTTCTGGCTGCTCTGGCGCCAGCCCACATCGGGAGGGGAGGCATTTCCCTCCAGAGGGGGGCCCAGGCGGCCTCTGACTTTACGGTCGGGCTTGTCCTGACACAGTCTGGCCTAGTGTTTACCTCCTTGCCCCCATTTTACATATGGGAAAACCGAGGCCGTGGGGTGGAGGTTGCCCTGGACTGCACAGCTGTCACGACAGACCCAGAGTCCAGCCCTCCTGACTCACAGCCAGTGCCCATGTCGTGCAGGGTGAGAGCTGGGTAGCTTCTGAAGGGTGTGGAGTCCTGATGTGGTGCATGTTTGCCCTGGTTCCTCGGGCTTAGGAGGAGGGAGGGAAGCTGCATGTGGATTCCTGAGGCTTCCTGGGGTGCCCTGGAACCATGTGGAGCTGTGTGTTCATTTCACAGATGTCTGTTAAGTCCTGCGGAGGACTCACTGGTGCAGAGAAGGCATCTGGAGATGCTCTCCTGGAGATCTTGGGCTGGGGAGGGGGTGGTGGTAGTGGTGAGATCTTAATGCAAATAATGCTCCAGCCAATGAATTATGACTATGAAAAATGCCACAGAAAGGAAGCCTGGGGCCCCTGGGGGCCTGTACTATGGCTTAGGAAGGCTTCCTGCAAGAAGTGCCTTTGAGGCTCTGGGAGAAGGCCTGGGGCTTTGGGGAAACAGAGAGAAGGCCAGTGTGGACATAGGGAGGGGGAGGGGGAGCGTGGGGAGAGCTGAGGCTGCAGGGGTGGGCATGGGGTACGGGCCAGATTGTGCAGGGGGGTGGGGCGGGTGGGTAGTTTCAGGCTTGGGGTAAGGAAGGAGTCATCCAGGGCTATGGGAAATCACGGGAGGGTTGCAGCCTGACAGAGATGAGAGACATGATCAGGTTTGAGAAGGGTCCCTCAGGAATTCCCTGGTGGTCCAGTGGTTAGGACTCTGCGCTTTCACTGCCGTGGCCTGGGTTCCATCCCTGGTCCGGGAGCTAAGATCCCGCAAGCCAAGCGGCATGACCAACAAAAAAAAAAAAAGAGAGAAGGATCCTTCTGGCTGCTTTGTGGAGAACAGGGTGGGGAATCAGGAGGCAACACCGTGGACCACGTGAAGGCATTGCATCCCCCAAACCTGCATTTACTTAACCGGCAGGCAGCTAGATGGAACCCCCTGGACAGAATTCCTGGGGTGTTTAGGATCTTCTCTGGGGCCAGGCCCCGTCATCCTCTGGGGGACGTGTTGCAGCCGCTCTTGGGCAAGGGAGTATTTACTGGGGTGGGTGGCAGGTATCATAAATGGTTTCTGAAAGGAAGCAGGATTCTTCTTCTCAGACGATGCCTGTGGAGGACAAGTCAGACCCCCCAGAGGGGTCTGAGGAAGCCGCAGAGCCCCGAACAGACACACCTGAAGGTGAGGGAGGGAGGTTGCTGGCCCTTCAGAGGGGACGCGGGTTAGGGCAGTGGGGCGCAGGGGTGGTCATGGAGGCAGGGATCTTGCAGGGTGGGTGGGGGGGTGAGTCCAGGCCCCATCTCCTGGAGCTCGTACGTGCTATATCCAGCACGGCAGTCATTCACCTGCCCTCCATTCCAGACCAAGAATCTCCCCACTGCCTAGATTGCATCACTAAGGAGAAACGCACTGCAGCACCTGAGCCTGAGTCTTGTGTGGCGTCTGAGCCACCAGCTAAAAGGTCAAAGAGGTAACTGATGCTGAAAACCTGCCTGGGGCCCAGGTACCCTGTACCCTGATTCCTGCAAAGGCAGAGGGTAGGGGGTTGGTGGGGTGAGATCCTTCAAGGAAAGGGCCTTGGTTTCTGGCTTGGAGGAATGTCAAACCTAATTCTTCACCTTACCTGGGAAGGCCCTCAGCCAGACGGACTCTGGCATCTTCACTGTGACTGAATCACCTGGAGGCAGGTGAGGTGGCCAGCTTGGAGGGGTGAAGACGTGAGCCTGGAACCTCAGAGAGTGGGCAGAGGGTAGGCAGGCTTACAGGACCTCGGATACATATTAGCAAGCTGTGGGAGGTGGGAGCAAGTGATCCAATTTATTTAGGTGCAACTGGGACCCAGAGAGCCGAGGGGGCTCGTCCAAATCCCTAGCTTTGTATGCGGCATAGCTAGGACTGGAGCCTAGGTCATGGCCTTTCTTGGGAGCCCCTGGGGCCAATTGAATTTGATCTTCTTTTGATCCTTCCTAGCTCAGAGGAGCCCACAGAGAAGGGAACCCCAGGGCAGCTGCAGGCAAAGGTCCAGCCACAGGCCCGGTTGATGGCACCAAAGCAGACACAGACAACCGAGCTGCTGCCTGAGCCACTGGAAGCTCGAGTGCTGCCACGATTTCAGCCACGAGTTCTGCAGATCCAAGCCCAGGTGCAGCCACAGACTCAGCCAGAGACTCAGCCACAGATGCTACCATTGAAGGCCCAGGTGCAGCCAAAGCTGCAGAAGCAGGCACAGACACAGACCTCTCCAGAGCACTTAGTACCACGACAGGAGCATCTGCAGCTGCAGAAGGAGGCAGAGCCACAGAAACAGGTGCAGCCACAGGCACATTCACAGTCCCCAAGGCAGGTGCAGCCACTGCTGCAGAAGCAGGCACAGACGCAGACGTATCCACAGGTCCAGACAGAAGCGCAGCCGAGGGTCCAGCCGCTGGAGCTGCCACTGGAGCAACGTCCAGTGCAGTTGCCAGTGCAGCCACTGGAGCCAAACCAGAGACAGCCTCAGACTCAGCCACAGGTGTCGGTGCCGGCACTGGAGAAAGCCCCAGTTCCGGTTCCCTCTGCAGTGCTGGAGACGCTGCCCGATACAGTGGAAGCTGGAGCAGGTAAGTGAGCAGTGGCTCCCAGCCGGCCTGGTGATGGGACAGCTCTGCCTGAACCCTTCAGTCCTGCCCTGGCACTGTCCAACCCTGACTGGGTGCTGCCTGGGACTGAGGGTTGGGCCTGGATCTAGGGTTCGGGGCCGTCTGCACTGGAGGCTTCAAGGTCCCGGATGTGGGCAGAGAAGGTGGCTCTTGGGCCTGGGTCCCTCAGGGCCCAGGTGGGAGATGGACCCTGGGGAAGCAGAGCACATCTGTCATTTCAGGCCTGGAGGAGGCCTCGCCAGAGCCAGTGGGCGCCCAGGTTGGCCTGGAGGAGAGCCAGGAAGAGTTGACCAGTGGCCTGGATGTGGGAGAATGTGAAGAAAGAGCAAGAGAGATGCTGGGGGTGGGTAGAGATGCTGATGAGGACCACATGGTGCACCCCCTCAGCGCCCCCTCGGGTTTCCCCTCCTGTGAAATGTGACAGCAGCCCTCCACCTGGGTTCGTGGGCAGACCAGACTGGGTTTGACAGTGGTTCAGTGACAGTGGTTCAGCCTTCACATGCCTTTGCTCTGATGACCTGGAGGTACTTTTAGTGATAAGGGTCCCTTCCAGCCGGCTCACCCTGAAACTAGAGACCCCAGAGCCCCCTACAGGTAACGTTGCTCCAGCGGAGGGAGCGCAGCTGGAAGCCTGTGCCTGGGGCTGGGGCCCAGCCCTGCCTCCTGGCCAAACCCCCTCCCTTCTTCATGCGTCTCCATCTGTCATGTGGGGGGTGGGGTGGGTAGACTTTTAGAGTGAGGCGGACCTGGGTTTGAATCCTAACTGTGGTGCTTCCTGGCTGAGCGAGCTTGGGCAATCACCTGACCACTCAGAGCCTCAGTTTCCCCACTTGTAAAGTGGGCTGTCAGGACGGCTCCTAGATGTTTAGCATGGGGCTGGCCCACTGTAAGCGCCCAGCTGGTGGTAGCTCTGCTCCTGCTTCCGGTGTAGGTGTGGGGTGCTGGGGGCTCCCTGAAGGTCACCATCCTGCAGAGCAGCGACAGCCGGGCCTTTAGCACCGTACCCCTCACACCTGGGCCCTGGTCCGGCGACTCTACCTCTGCCACCCCTGTGGCGGCCAGCGTGCCCTCTAAGCAGGCCCTTCAGTTCTTCTGCTACATCTGCAAGGCCGGCTGCAGCAGCCAGCAGGTACCGCCCCCAGCGGGTGGGTGGGGAGGTCGCGTGGGCGGGCGGAGGGCTTGGGGTCTGTATGTGATGCCTAGCCTGCCCTTCCCACGGCTGCCTCTGTGGCCACGTGGGCCCTCAAGCCCCACCCCCAGCAGCTGTACATTTGCTCACAAAACATTTCCCGACCAGCCAAGGGGGCAGGATTTTAGAGTTGGGTGGACCTGGTTCAAATCAGCCCTGACTGGCCATGTGGGTTTCGGAAGGTGAATTCCACCCTTTGTGCCTCGGTTTCCGCATGTGTCAGAGGAGGAGACATTTAGAACCCGCCTCTAGAAAAAAAAATAGAACCCACCTCACTGGCAAGTTCTGGGGATTCAGCGACTTGACACTGAAGTCATAAGCCCCAGGCCCGGCCCAGAGCGAGTCCAGCATTAATAACAGCATCATACTGGTATGATTATTACTATCGCTACTGTTACCTTCGTCCCTCTGTGCCTCCCCTGAGCAGAGTCATGGGAACCTGGAATTTGATCAGACTGCTCCTCGCCTTGGAGGCGCTCAGTCTCCAGGGGGAGCAGAGGCTCTGGCTGGCGTGTACTCACTCCGTGCCTCCGTTCACCATCCTTCTCTGGCCCACACAGGGTTGTAAGAGAAACGGCCTCCCAGCGGAGGTGGGGTGAGCATAAAGCTAAGGTTGAAGGCCTCTTCCCCGGGCCGCACTCTTGCTCACCATTCTGGGGCTCACTCCTCATGCCCCTTCCTCCCTCTCGCCTGCCGCAGGAGTTCCAGGACCACATGTTGGGGGCCCAGCACCAGCAGCGGCTCGGAGACATCCAGCACATGAGCCAAGCCTGCCTCCTGTCCCTGCTGCCTGTGCCCCGGGATGTCCTGGAGCGAGAGGACCAGTGAGTGGGGGATCTCAGAGCCGCTGTAGGGGGGGTAGGCGGCCTCGCAAGCCAGCCCCGGCAGAAAGGGACCCTGAATCTACCATCCACAAGGTCTGCTTTTGGGTTAAGCATTGCCCAACCTGAGACACCTCGTCACACCACTAACTGTGTGGCCTTGGACCTCAGTTTTCCTTATCTGTAAAATGGCCTCACGAGGGGTGTAATGCAGGAACTCATGAGCTAGACAGTCTCTTAAGGTTACATCCAGGCAGGAACAGTGTGACCATGTATGTGGGAGGGAAGTGGGTTGTGGGACATCCTGCTCCCCTGGCATATATGCTGACCCCAACCACGGGGGCCTGAAGGTCAGGATCTGCTCATCTTGTGGCTTGAGGTTAGAGCTTCCCTGGGTCACCCCTTTTCTTTGTCGTGGGGACTTGGCCCATCAGAAATGTCAGCCCTCCCAGAGTCTGGGACTGGCTCTTGGGGTGCTCTGTGGGCAATCACTGAGGCCTGCAGGGGCTGCGAGGCATCATCAGTGAAAGAAACAGGATGGTGCTGGCTCGGGACACCCTGCGGGATATGGGCTGTGTCTCACAGGACAGCTGCCACTCAGCTCCAGACCTCCTGGTTTTTCAGAGGCATCTAGAAACCTAGATTTGTATGTGAATCTCCCAATTTCAAAATGTTAACAGCTAGTTCAGAATTAAAACAAGATGAAACAAGTCCTGTGGAGGCCAAATCAGACCCTTTCAGAGGCTAGATAGGCCTTGGGTCAATGGTCGGGGACTGTGCCATGAGCATTTATAGAGGCTCACAGCTTGAAGCTCCCTGCATGGGGTGAGGGGACAGGAAGGGCCCTCGGGTAGCTTCAGCTTGCATCTCCTGCGTGACGGGAAGCACTCTCTCCAAAGGCTTCTGTGTCTCTGTTAGGCAGTTCTCACTAAGAGAAGAGCTTCCCTGTGGCTTTGTAGGATGTTCTCCAGCCTTAAGGCTCCCTTTGCTTGCTGACCTAGGAGTTATACTTAGGCCAAATCATCATAAAGACAGGAGAAAGGTGACTCACAGAGTTGCTCCTTGCAGAGTTAATGCAATGGTGAAAAAATTTAGTTGGAAATGATCTTTTCAAAACTAGGGAATTAGTCAGATCAGTTTAAGTCTTATCCACTTGGTGGTAGAACTAATTCTAGGGAATTTCTGATAATGTGGAAACATATGTGTGATGCAGTGTCAAGTTAGAACAGGATCCAAAATAGCGTTTGCAGAATGAGTTTGATTATATTCAATATAAAAATAGATCTTGGGCTTCCCTGGTAGTGCAGTGGTTAAGAATCTGCCTGCCAATGCAAGGAACACAGGTTTGAGCCCCGGCCTGGGAAGATCCCACGTGCCGCAGAGCAACTAAGCCCGTGCGCCACAACTACTGAGCCCACGTGCCACAGCTACTGAAGCCTGCGTGCCTAGAGCCCATGCTTCGCAACGAGAGAAGCCACCGCAATGAGAAGCCGCGCACTGCAACGAAGAGCAGCCTCCGCTCGCCACAACTAGAGAAAGCCCACATGCAGCAACGAAGACCCAACACAGCCAAAAAAATTAAAGAAACAAACTAATTAATTAAAAAAAAAAAGATCTTGTGACGGAAGAAAACTGCAGGGCTGTAGCCCAAGCTATAAACAAGCTTCAGGTGGAGGGGATTCCGATTACACTGTCTTCTGATGATGTCTGCCCTTGAATCTGGACTTGGCCCTGTGCAGAATGTGGCAGTCCTTCCGATAGGCTGTGTGTCCTTCTGACACAGTCAGAAACTCTGGGCTGATCCCATGCCAGGCCCCGGGGATGCTGGGGTGGTGTCCTGGCTTCCCAGAGCTTGCAGTCCAGTGAGGGCAGAGAAGGGATCAGGTCCTCCCAATTCATCGTGGAAAATGCTGGAGCAGTGGCACTTTGGGGTCCCAGAGGGGGGCCTGGCTACCTGGGATTGGGACAGGTCCAGAAATGGGGGGAGGTGGAAGAACAGCTCTAGGAAAGGGAGGTTTTATCTAAACTGAAGGATAAGAGGAGATCTCCAGGGCAGATATCCTCAGTTCTGTCACCGTCCTGGTGGCCTCCTGGTATCCCAGATGCTTCTAAATCTCATTTCTCCCCCCAAGTTTTCTCTCTTATTCCTATTTAAGTATTCTTCCAGATGAGCCTCAGGACCATTTTGTTAAGTTTCCAAAAAAACGCTTCTGTTGGAATTGCATTCCGTTTATGGAGCGTCTGGAAGAGCTGCTGTCTTTCCAGCAAGAATGCGGTGTCACACTGTACTTGTTTTGATTGTCATCATTTAGAGAGCCTCCACCCAGGCGCTGGTGCAACACCTGCCAGCTCTACTACATGGGGGACCTGATCCAGCACCGGAGGACGCAGGACCACAAGGTATGAGGACCCACCTGCTGCAAAGGCGCCCAAGCCCAGGGCTGCGGAGGAGGGAGCCCAGGTTGGGAGCAGAAAGCAAACGTCAGCCTTTGTCACTGCGTGGCCGTAACTCATGACGAGTCAGTCACGTTTCCTCTTTGGGCTTCAGTTTCCCCATCTGTCCAGTGTGGGCAAGGCACCATCTCACCCTGCATTCAGCCTCGGGGCTCGTGGGGTCCTCAGGTGCCTGCCCTCTCTCCCTGTCTTCCGACGGTCCTGTCTCTGTTACCATCTGTCGTCCTTCCTTATAGGGAGGGACGGGAGGTGTTTGCCTGTGTTCTGTGCAGCACAGCCGGCTGATCACAGAGGTGGTGGGCCTGCAAGTGGGAGGCGAGGTCTCGCTGGGCCCTGCCTGGCTGCGCCTGGGGCTGCTGCCCGCCGCCCACTTGGCCTGCCCTCCTGTCCCCAGATCGCCAAGCAATCCCTGCGGCCTTTCTGCACTGTTTGCAACCGCTACTTCAAGACCCCCCGCAAGTTTGTGGAACATGTGAAGTCCCAGGGGCATAAGGACAAAGCCAAGGAGGTAACCCCAGCTCCCTCAGAGGACATGGGCCCAGGGAAGTAGAGACTTGGCCAAGGCCACACAGCAAGTTGAGGTGTATTCCAGTCCAAGTTCATAGCAGGTCTGGGGGGACTGGAGTTCTTTGGGGTGTGGGGAGGATGGGGTGTCGCACCCTGGCTGCCCAGAGCTGACTTGAGCCTTCACCCACTCCCTGGGAAGCTGAAGATGCTCGAGAAGGAGATTGCCAGCCAAGATGAGGACCACTTCATCACGGTGGACGCCGTGGGCTGCTTTGAGGGCGATGAAGAAGAGGAGGAGGACGACGATGATGAAGAAGAGATCGAGGTTGAGGAGGAATTCTGCAAGCAGGTGCTTGGGGGGAGGTGGTGTGGAACGGAGGCTGGTGGCTGGACTCCCAGCCCAGGAGAGACCTCACCCCGCCTCCCAGGGGCCAGGAGGCACCGTGCTGGCATCTTTGGGCACTAAGGCCTGCCACGATTTAGTATCAATAGGAACTCTATTCAATATGACGATATGTAAATATACATCATGACACCTATAGGGTAGCAGGTGAAATATGCAAGGTCTTCAAAGCCTGGCTGCTGTTTTTACTTGTGGAAGAGAAAGGGCATCCTGGGGCAAGAGAACAGCATCATAAAGGCATGGAGAGGACTTCCCTGGTGGCGCAGTGATTGAGAGTCCGCCTGCCGATGCAGGGGACACGGGTTCGTGCCCCGGTCCGGGAGGATCCCGCATGCCGTGGAGCGGCTGGGCCCATGAACCATGGCCGCTGAGCCTGCGCGTCCGGAGCCTGTGCTCCGCAGTGGGAGAGCCACAGCAGTGAGAGGCCTGCGTACCACACACACACACACACAAAAAAAAGTCATGGAGAGGGGAGCTATGTGGTGCATACAGGAAAAGTCAGTGAAATATGATGATGAGGATGATGGCGAGAGCAGTGAACATTTTTCGAGCACTTACTGTATGCCACGCGTGTACCAAGCACTTTCCTGGCAGAATCTTACCCACTTGGATGCCAGGAGGCGAGACTGCAGAGCCCGTGCTCAAAATACCCCAGCTCTGCTGCTTCCCATGAGTGAGGAGCTGGAGGAGCTTTGCAGTTTAACAAGTGTTTCCAGAGCATCTGTTCTGGGCCAGGCCCTGGTGCTGGATACCAGGGGTACTTGGGGTTGAAGTTCCGGCCCCTGTCCTCACAGAACTTGTCTGTTACAGTCCAGGGTGGTGAGGGGGCAGCCACAGGGGGCGGTGCATAACGGGGCTGTGGATGGAAGGTTGCGTGGGTGGCCTCCAGCCCTAAGCAGGTTGGGGGAGATGCCAGCTTTGCTACTCAGTGGTCAGCAGTGGCATGACCCTGGGCAAGCCCCTTGGCCTCTATAAGCCTGTTCCTCTGCTTAGAATAGTCCCAACTCAGACTGTAAGGAAGGGTCACAGCCCAGGGGGTGGTCGTTATTCTTAAAAGCCAGATTTGTTTGCAAGGCACTGCTAGGCGTGGCCTTGTCTGGAAGGGGCTCATGTCCAGCCAGTGAGACAAGGGATCCTTGATCACTTGAAACCTACCCCCTAAGACTGTGATTGCTGCAGCATTAGGGAGCTGGCGGGGGGCTCATGGCAGAGTGTAACCGGGCTGGGGGCTCACCAGGGCTCACTACCCTGCACCTCCATAAACCCGCTGTATGACCCTGGGCAAGTGAGTTAATGTGCCTGGGACTCAGTCTCCTCTTATGTAAAATGGGCAAACCATAGAAAGTTGTTATGAGGATTCAGCGAAATGACACGTGTGATGTGTTGGGCATACCTGGCATGGATTATGGCCAGTGTGGGAGCAGGAGGGCTTCCTGGAGGAGGGGACTGATTGAGCTGAACCTGGAAAGTATAGATTGGGAAAGGCACTCGGGGGGCAGGATCAGCATGTGCAAAGGCTCAGAACATGCCACCCACAACCTCCTGGAAATCAAGGCGGGGTTCCTTGATTGAAGAGCATGGGTGGGTTCCAGTCCCCGCCTGCGTTTAGGAGGAGGCTAGGGGAAGCCAGAACCAATGGAGGCCCACACCTGTGTGTGTTTCCAGGTGAGATCCAGAGATATATCCATAGAGGAGTGGAAAGGCTCGGAGACCTACAGCCCCGACACGGCATATGGTAAGACCCCAGCCCTGACCCCACCTGCAGGAGCTGCGGCCCTCAGGTCGCCTCCAGGCGACCCCCCAGATCCCAGCCACAGCATCCTGGCCAGGCATCCTGTCCCCTCGTCCTCTTTTCTTTTCCCATCTGGAGGGTGGGGAGGGGTAGCAAATGGGCCCCTAGAGAAGGGGGGACACCTGGCTGGTGAGGCATGTGAGTGCACAGACCCTGCTGTCCCACAGGTGTGGACTTCCTGGTGCCTGTGATGGGCTACATCTGCCGCATCTGCCACAAATTCTATCACAGCAACTCAGGGGCGCAGCTCTCCCACTGCAAGTCCCTGGCCCACTTTGAGAACCTGCAGGTGAGTCAGGCCCCCTTCCCGGCTCTGCCCTGCCCAGGGAGTCAAGACTGTGTCCTAGATGATGGGGACAGCCAGTGGCCACCTCCCTCCTGTGTTTGGCCTCAGCCCCTGGGTACAGCCCCCAGTGAGAGGCTCTGCCCACAAAGGGAATCAGAGCCACGTTGGGGCCAACGTCTCTCTGCAGTTGTTCTGGTGGGTGCTGAGGGCTGGGCTGTTAGCTCTAGAGCTCTGGCCCAGAGAGGCTGAGCACATCACACAGGGTCACATAGCATGTCTGACGCTGTCTCAACTGGGCTGGGGAAACAGCCTCTGGCCAGGAGCACACCAGGTGGGGAGGAAGCCTGGCCTCACCTGCACTCTCTGTGTCCAGAAATATAAGAAGGCCAAGAACCCCAGCCCCACCACCAGGCCCGTGAGCCGCCGGTGTGCAATCAACGCCCGGAACGCCCTGACTGCTCTGTTCACCTCCGGCGGCCGCACACCCACGCAGCCCAGCACCCAGGACACAGCCAAAACGCCCAGCAAGGTGACAGCCCAACCCGCTCAGCACCCTCTACCCCGGCGCTCAAGCCGCCTCAAAACCTGATGGAGGGAGCGGCCCACAGCTGCCCCGTCTGGGTCTAGATCTGCTACGCTTTTTAGGAGTCTGTGTGGAGACTGTGACATGGTTGGTGTTTTTACTCAAAATCCAATAAAAGAAGGTAGTTTGGCTGTATAGTCCCCACCAGCACTTCCGTCTGGGTGGACAGGGAAAGGGGGCCCCCAGCTAGCTCTCAGTCAGCACCCAGCCCCTGCGGGTAGTGTGGTGGCAGAACTGGAAAGCTGAAGACAGGCTCCCTAACCAGGGACTCTGGGATTATGAGGTGTTTCACCTCCTGAGCCTCAGTTTCCCTCTTAATAATGTACCCAGGCTAGGAAAGTACTACCTTCAAGTAAGATCTCATTTAATCTTCACAGTGTCCCTAGGAGGTAGGTCTTGTTATCCCCAAATTATCCCATTATCCCAGATGAAGAAACTGAGGCCTAGCAAGGTCAAGTGCCTGCTGAAGGTCATATATCTGGTGAGTGGCCAGGATTTGACCCCGAGCCTGAACTCTGGACCCCTGTCCTGGCCTCTCCCAGCTGGACCCTACGGAAGCTGAAGGGCAGGAGTGGGGGCCCTCACTGCTCAGGCCCTCTGGTTCCGAGTTCATGTTCATTAGCGGGGACCCCACCCTTCTTGTCAGGAGACCTTATGATGAATCATTAGTGAGTGGGGCCCAGGCTGAGCTGGCTCTTTAGTTCCACTTCCCCATTTGGAAAGACCCTTAGAGACAAGATAACCAGACCAGCCCTATTATTGGCCAGCTGGAGAGACTGAAGCCAGGAGAAAGAGGGTGGAACCCAAGGTTGCACAGCATGTCTTTATTTTTTTGAATTTTATTTATTTTTACACAGCAGGTTCTTATCTATTTTATACATATTGCACAGCATGTCTTGGTGTTGGTTGTCTTAGTGAAAGGCCCTAGAACCCAGAGAAGCTGAGCACATCACACAGGGTCACACAGCATGGCTGATGCTGTCTCAGCTGGGCTGGGGAAGCAGCCGCTGCCCAGGAGCACACCCGGTGGGGAGGAAGCCCTGACCTCACCTGCATCTGTGTCCAGAAATACAAGAAGGCCAAGAAGCCCGGCCCCACCACCATGCCTATGAGCCGGTGTGTGATCTATGCCTGGGATGCCTCCACTGCCCTGTTTACCTCTGGCGGCCACTGGGGTCCTCATCCCGGGATACAGAGGAGAGAGGAGGCGCAGTGGTGGTGGAGACCAGTTTAATGTGGACGCTCAAGGCCTGGGCAGCGTGGGGAGCGTCCAGGAGTTGGGCAGACAGGCAAGGTGGGTGGGTCGCTGGCCCACACCTGGCCAGCAGTGGGGAGGAAGCCCTGAGGAGGGGGTGCCGGGAGGTGGGGCGGGCCTAGGTACGCCAAGTGAAGTACCAGAAGAGTGGCCTAGGCCGGCAAACACCACCTCCCCCTGCCCCGGAAAATCTGTAGGCCAGCCCTTGAGAAGGTATCTAAGCCAGGTAGTGAGTGCTCAGGCCAGAGCCTGGCCGGGGCTCCCAGAGCCTAGGGGCTGGCATCGCTGGGGGCCTCCCCGAGCTGCTGCTGGAACTCAAGGCGTGTCTGCCGGTTGGATTCAAGCAGCTCCTGGAGGCGGGCGTGGAGGTGGTCATTCTTCTCCTCCAGGTGGTCCAGACAGGAGTTGATCTGGTCCAACATGGAGTTGATAGCAGCGTATTCTGGGAGGAAGGGGAAAGAGAGTCAAGGTCCCATATCTCCTCAGGGATCACAGGCACACACCCCGCCCCCCCTCACTGTCCCCCAGCCTGCCTCTAAAGAGCTTTGGGCAAGTCCCTACTCCTTCCTGAGGCTCACTGTCACCAACTGGAAAATGGCTGGATATCAAAGGAGGAAAGGCTTTGGAGAAATACCTTAGTGTACCAGCTTTTTCTAGGGTTAGGTTGGTCACAGGGAGGTTAGCCAGACAGTGTCCTGCCCGGGAATTCCTGCCAGGTGCCAGGTCTCCTCTCTACTTCCTGCACCAGCTGCCTAGAGGCCAGAGCCCATGCTCCTGAGCCAGGCAGTCACGGCCTCTGTCCCCAGACAGGTCCTCCTCTCCAGCCCTTCTGGCTCCCCTGCCCTAGCTCCTAGCAGACTCCAAGGCCCTGCCCCCTTCTCTAGCCCCACCTCCCCTGCCTTTTCCTTTCCTCTCTCACACCTGCCTTTGCCCACCTCAGGCCCCTTGAACATGCTGTGGCCTCTGCCTGGAATGTGCTGTGTTCTCCTTCTGTCTTCCTTCCCTCCTCTCCTCCTGGATGAGCCCCACTCATCCTTCAAGTGTCAGCGTGGATGTTGCCACAGGGAGCCCTCCCACGCCCCAGCCTGATCGGGCCTCTATTCCTGATCGCCTTGCCCTCTCACACCTCCACGGCCCCCACCGCCGGCTCGGCTGCTGTGACTGTGTGCTAGTCTGTCTCCCCCACCAGACTACAGTGAGCGCTGTGTGACAGGTGGAATGTGTTCACTGTGTTCACTTGTGTTCACTGCTGTTTCCCCAGTGCCCTCAGTGTCACACAGTAAGCATCTGTTGAATGAATGAAGCCTGACTTTCCAGGCTTTCTGCCTTTCCTTAACTGCCCCTGCCATCCAGAATGCCTCAGACGCTCAAGGACCAGCTCCAAATGCCTCCTCTTCCAAGAATCCTTCCCTGGTCTCCACCAGAAACCATCACTCCCTCCTCCACAGACACTCCTGACCTGCCTCTCTCAGCCACACAATGTCCCCTAGGACCCAAGGTCTGGGCCTGTGCCCACTGCGGGACCCAGTTCTGAGCCAGCGCATGACTCAGATACACTCAGCTGCCAGCTTGGGATAAAGGGGAAGCGGCTGGTGGTGTGTGGAAACGACCAAGGCTAGAGGAGAGTGTCTGGGATAAGGGTGCAAATGTGTCTGCATTCTGGGGGAAGGGTACCCATGGCCCAGAGTTGTCCTAACTCACAGAGGACAGAGTCCTGGAAAGCCTCTGCTGGATCCTGGAGTCCAACTCCCTTGTGGTACAAATGGGGAAACTGAGGCCCAAGAAGGAAGAGACCTGCCTAGAGTCCTCCAGCTGGTTGGTGGCAGAGCCAAGATTCAGACTTGGGGAGCAGTGGCACTTGGGTTTCAGTCCCAGCTCTGCCCCATCCCAGCAGGTTACTACGCCTTTCTGGAAAAAGGGAATGAGAACTGGGTTATTGTGAAGATTCAAATACATATATCAAGAACTCAGGGTCTGGCCACAGCAAGCACTTAGTAGATGGTCGCGATTATCAACATTTCACATTCCGGTCAAGAGACACAAATGGGGAGAAAGACGGGGGAGGCAGCTCTCTCCGCTACTGGGGCTAGGCTTTGTCTGCGTCAAGTGTCACGGGTACCTCCCGGTTCCAAGTTTTTGCCTTCCATCGGGGACACCCTCCTCCCCAATGCCCTAAGTCCTGTCAATCTGCCAACTTCCACTCAGTGTGACTCCTGGGAGACCCTTCCAGATGCGCCCAGCACAGCTGCCAGCGTGATTACCACACCTGGCCTTTGTTCACCAGCAGTGCCCCAGGCAAACCGGGCAGCCCACCACTTACCCCACTTACTCTACCTCTTTATTAAATGCAGACCTTGAGTGATGAAGTGCTTTAAAACTATTGTGGTGATGGTTGCACAACTCTGTGAATATCCTAAAACCCACTGAATCATACAGTTTAAATGGGTAAATTGTACAGTGTGTGAATTATAGCTCAATAAAGCTGTTACCCAAAACAAAACCAAAAGCAGACTCCAAACTTACCCCACATTTACTAAGTCCTGCCCTCTGTTAATAAACTAAATTTTATTACACTAAAGGGAATAATAACCACTTACAGAACACTTGCATGCAGAACACTTGCATGAAGTCTACTATTTTCCATTCACTTTCTCATTTAATCCTGATACATCTCAATGCGGGAGACACTAACCATCATTGTTATTTTACAGATGGGGAAACTGAGGCTGCAGAAGGGGAGAAGGGAGCTGATGGTTCTCTCTCCTTCCCCCCCTGCCCCCACCCGCTGCAGTGCTGTGTAGGCAACAGGCCGCTTTGTAAGCAAGTCACATTCGCCAGGGCTCCAGGCCACACCAGCAAAGGTGCCTGGGGTTGCTGACTCAGCAGGGCGGCACGCCCACCCAGATAGCCCCTCCTGCCAAGCCAAGACGGTCCACTCCCGGCCCCGGCCCCTTAGGAGTCTCCGTCTCCACATGGGCTGAAAGAAGTGTCTGGAGCAAATCCCAATCCCAAAGGGCGAGTGACCTGAAGCGGCCTCAGTTTCCCCATCTGTAAAACGGGGCCTGTCGCCCACAGTTCTCGAAGGCTGCGGTTTCCAGGGACCCGCTCGCAGGTGCTCTTCCCAAACCCCCGGAGGGCGCTTGCTGCTCCGGAACCACCCTGGGGCGGGGGGATGGGAGGGCTCTGCGGTTCCTTCCCGGTCCCTATCCCGGCCCCGATTCCCCTTCCCAGGAGGGCACCCCAGAGAAAGCAAAGTCGTTTCAGCAGCCCCCCTGCGTCACCTGCTTCCTCGAAGCCGTCGTCCTCGCCTTCCGCGCCCGCCTCCACCGGCATGCCCAGGTCCCCGTTGGGGCCCGACATTGTGGGATCGGGAGCCGCAAGGGCAGCGCGACGACTGATCGCGGAAACGGTCGCGCCGACAACCGGCGCGGGGCGGAAGAGGGAGGCGGTGGATGGAACTCGGGGCCGGAAGGGCGGAACGCCGCGGCGGAACGCTCCCAGTAGGCCGGGACCCCGCCCCCAAGGCGGAGCCCGGCGGCCAGAGCTCCGCCCTGCCCCGCCGCCAGAACCCCGTCCCCTCCCGTCCGTAAGACTCCGCCCCCACACTCGAGCCCCGCCCACACCCTGCCTCACAGTCGAGCTCCGCCCACTTCCGCCGGTCCCCGGGCCCGCCTCTCTCCCGGCGGCCGGGTTGGACCACCCCATGAGAATCTTAGGGTTGGGCCACCTCGTGAGAATCTTAGGCGGCGGGGGCTCGGCCCTCAGGTCGAGCAACCCGGCACAAGGGCAGGGCAGCCTGGGACCCCCCCACTCTGCCCCATCCTGCTGCTGGGGACCTGCGGGTAAGCTAGCCGGCGCCTCTGCATGGGAGAAATCTGAGACGAGTTGTTTCTGAGGCCCCCAGTGTGTAGGGAAGATATCCGTTCACAGCCTACTTGAGAGTCACGGTCAGCAGAGTGCAGCTTGTGGCTGTCAGTCACGGAAGGCTTCGGGATAGTCTGCCCAGCTGCCGTCATACCCCATCCTTTTTACCAGCTGGGAAAGAGGGCCCTGCCCAAAGTTACACAGCCGGAAAGTGTGGCTCCTGAGCTGGAACCAGGGGTGTGATCTTGGCCAGGGATACCGCTGAATGAGGCCCATATCCAGGGGAGAGGGGCTCACTTACTGGGACTCCTGTAGCTGGGCCTCCTGGAGGAGGCCACATGGCTGCTGCAGCCTGGTGCTGGTCTCACACTGGTAGTTCCTGAGAGCAGGCCATCCCTGGGTGGCGGTCAGACCGAGCCATGTTCCCCGATGATGACAATGGGAAGGGATCCTCTCTGTCCCAGGAGCTGCCTTACCGTTTCACTGAGGAACGTGAGCCACCACTGACTTGGATAACGGCAGCCCCACCTTCTCTATGAAGCAGGTTGAGTGGAGGCGAGACCCACGCTGAACCAGTGCAGGAAGGATTGCAGTGAAAAACGCCTCACCCAGGTCAGCTGACCCTCCTTGACTATAATGGGTAGGTACCCTTCCTCCCATCCCCCCAGCTGCCCTCCTCCAGCCAGGCATCCACTTACTTCCCACCACCTGGGGCAACCACAATATTTCTATTATTTCTTCCCACTACCTGGAACTGGACACATTGGCCAAATAAAGTTGAAATTTTCTGCCAAAAAAAAAAAAAAGGTACTAGGCCCATGGATGGAACAGGTGGCAGACAGCACCTGGGCCATTCCTGGAGAGGGATGAGTCTTTGGCTTCGGGAGGGTGATGGGAGTGCGCCCCGGGGGTAGCCAGGCGCTCTGATGGGTGGACACGTGCATCAGGCATCCCCGTGCAGGCTGCATGCATGAGCGCTCGCATCCAACTGCTATGTCTGTGTGGTGTGTATCTGTACATGCCTCGGCATGTTTCTGAGAACCTGTATGTCTCTCTGAGGGTCTGTTGCCCGTCCCTGTGTGCCTGGGAGTCTTTGTGTTTCTCCCCTCGTCTGTGGGGTCCTGTGATCTCAGGTGTGATTTCATAACTGGGAGAAAACATGTGCCTGTGCTTTTCTTTGGGTGTCCTATGCTTGTAGGGTTAAACATGTTTGGATTGTGTCAGCATGTCCACATATGTGACCTGTGTTTCTGCCATGTCTCTGCGCACTTGTGTGCTACACAGACACAGGTGTTTCTGCTTCCGTCAGAGGACACAGGGCTCTTCTGTCTTAGTGAAATGCCAGGGTCTCAGGGAGGGCCTCTCACTGATCAGCCAGCCCTCCTTTCTCAGCCCTGCTCACACCTCTGCCAAGTGTTGACCCCGCTCAGCTCCTCTCTTTCTCAAGGAGACAACGCAGCCCCAGAGAGTACCCCCTCCCTGACCCCGAGGTGCCTGTCCCATTGTGGGGACCAGGCAGGGGAGTCACTTAGCTTATCCGGTTGAAAGTCAGACTCCACGGAGAACTGGGCAGGGTCCGCAGGACGCTGCACAGCCCCCAGCAGGACCCCACCATGGCATTCAAGGAGTGGCCTTTCTCCTGGGCCTGAGCGTGTGCCCGGGGCCTGAGGCTAGCGGTGTGGGCAGAGGGAGGCAGGCGGGAGGAGAGGAGAGGAGAGTCCAGCCAAAGCCTCATCCCCCAAGTGGCTGAGTGAGGGTGGGAGGATGGAGAGCTGGATGGCACATGTGGTGAGGCCCCTACCTGGCTGGCCCCTTCTCTGCTCCCAGAAGCCAAAGCGAACCTGGACTCTGCCCACCTCACTCCCGTGGTCAAGGTCCACATAGCAGACCACAGGACAAAACAGCCACTACCCCAGCCAGCCCTGATGGGGGGAGGGGGCGTGCTTTGGTGCTGCCCCGCCTCTGGCATCGCTGTTCGCCTCTCACCCCTCATCTCACAAGTGATGGTGATGGTGAGCTGCCATCACCCCCGCTGCAAGCCCTGTGTGGAAGAGGCTGAGTAACAGTCCCCGAAGAGATCTGGGTCCTAGTGCTTGGGACCAGTGAATGGTGCCTTATTTGGGAAAGGGGCCTTTGCAGACTTGCTTACACTAAGCCTTTGAGATAGAGAGATTATCCAGGATTATCACAGCTCCAGTATCTCCCCTTCCCCCAGCCGAGGGTGAAGGGGTAGGTGTGCAAGTTTGTGGGTGGAGAAGCCTGGGTTTCTTCAGAACCCCACCCTCTCTGACCTCTAACCTTGCAACGGAAGAAGAGGCCAGGGAGGGGGTTCCTGTGTGTGGTGCAGACAGGGAGGGGCTCCAGCTGCGGCCTGTGGGTGAACAAGGGCTTGCTGGGCCCAGCCAAGCGGAGGGTACAGGTCTGGAGCCCTCGAGTCTCCTGGAATCTGAATTCCTGGCAGCGTATTCCCCTCCCTGCCATCCCCGGCTCTGCCCCTGGTGGTCTGGAGGTCATCATAGAGGAGAGGTGTGGGTGAGGACAAGATGCTGAATGGGGTCAGCATGGACACTGCCACCCCCTAGGGGCAAGGGACCACCCCTGGCGACCCTCAAGCTGGGCATGCCTCTGCCCCACCCACTGTGCACCCCTCCTGCCCTGGCTGCTGTCTTCCAGCATCCACAGGAGTCCTGGTGAGTTGGGGGTGACAGCACCTCAGCCCTCGCAGCCCCCATCCAGCTCCCCGGCCCTGGCTGGGCCTCTGCTGTGGCACCCACTGCAGGTGATCGAGTGTGGGAATGAGGTGTGGCCCCATCAGTGTTTCTGTTGGACCAGGCATCCCTCAAAGGCAGGGGCGGGCCTGGGGGTGGGGTGGGGGTGGGTGGAGAGCTAGGAAGTGTCCAGCCATAGCTGGCCATGGGTTCTGTGGCCGCCATCACTTGCTGAGGACCAGAGGGGGGTCCAGGAGTGATGCTAATGTGAGCCCATCCTTTGCCTGTCCTCCTCCCAGGTGGCCCAGGGGTCAAGGAGCACAGATTGGGGACCGGGGCATGTGTTTATTTAGCAGGCAAGGTGGGGCTTCGGAGAGCAGCTGGTGGGCAGTGCCATGAGAAGGGTCTCTGGACTCTCTCCTGTCACCGGTGTCTGGGCTGGTGGGGACAGCTGGGCACCAAGCCGGGCAAAGGCTGACAGGAGGGCGATGGGAGCAGAGAGACAGGAGGCACCTGAGAGGGAGACGGGGAAGTAGAGACAACAGCAGTCCTGGGCAGGGGGGGCAAAGGCAGGCCTGCACCCTGGCTCCCATCAGCCCCCTCCCCAGCCATACTCACTGCACCCTCACTGGTCATCGATGCACTTGTCTGTGGGGGAGAGAGTCTGTCAGAATGGGCAGGTGTGTGTGTGTATGACCCCTGCCCACTGGGACCCCTGCACTGCCCCTGGGCACCCCAGGCCCCAGCCTGGCCCAGCAAAGGCATATCTGGGGGTTCCCTTCAGGGCTGGGGGGCTGGGGCAGGGGATTGGGAGAAGGGCCTGAGGACGAGCAGACCTGGGGGACTCCCGTTCTGCAGAGGGAGCAGGTGAGGCCCAGCCACACATCTGCTCGGGCACCCAGGCCTCCTGCCTGTTTACCTGCTGACCCTGGCAGCCCTTCAGCTTTGGGGAGCCAGTGGCTCCCTGAGTGGCCTAGCTGGAGCCCCCTGCCCAGTCCAGGCCACCTGAAGACAAGGGCACTTTTCAAGTCAGTGGTGAGCCGGCCTCAAGGCGAGGGGGAAAGTGGCCCCGGACGAGGGGGTGTGAGGAGGAAGTGTCTAGGATGGTAGGGCCTGGGGTGTCGGGGAAGTGGCCTGGGGCAGGGAGACTGGGAATTTGGACCTGGGCCTGAAATTCTCATCTGTCACGGAGGAACCCCTGGGGCCCAGATCCCCGGGTGCCCCACGGATCCTTGGGTGGGGCAGGGTCTTCCTGAACCCAAAGTGGCTCCCAGGGGCTCCAGTGACTGGAGTAGAGGACCGAGCCCCTCCTCCCCCCCTTTCCCTGGTGGGGCAGCATCAGGCCTGGGTAGTCCCCACATGCCCTTTTCCTCTCCCCAGCTGGCCATTACCGATTGGAACAGGGAAGAGGATGTACTCATCGGTGAGGCCCAGGGATTTGGCGAAGTGGATGAAGTTCTCCTTCAGTTGAGGGGTCAGCTCCTTGGTCCTCCCTGTGGCCAGATGGCCAGTGAGTGGCCGGCAAATACTCCATAAATATCGTTGAATGTGTGAACAAGGCCTCTGATCCCTTCCTCATGGAGGGTCTGCAGAAGGACCTCCCTCCCTGGCCGCCCACAGGGATTGCAAGCTGACACTGGAGAGGACCTTGGGGGGCTGGGTTGGCGTGGGCCTCTCCCCTGACAGTGTGACCAGGAGCCGGGTCCCCGAGGCAGTGGGGGAGACCCACCGTAGAGGGTGGTCTTGAAGTACTCCTGGTTCTTGTAAACCTTCTTGAAGTACACTATGGCAAACTGGTTGTAGTTGGTAGTCGCCACTCGCACAGTATAGCTCTGCACCCCGGGGAAGCCTGTGGGGAGGACGGCGAGGGGTCAGCCTGCCCAGGCTGGGAGGAGGGAGCCGTTCCTTTCTCCCCGGCCCATCTGCAGGGGCTTCTCCCACAGAACAGCATCTGTGTGGACGGGCAGGGAGGTCTGCGCCCCTTCCTGGAGGACCCTGCCCCCCCAGAAGCCCAACCCCAGGGCCCGCCTCATTCAGGACTCACCCTTAATATTGCCCAGGGTGAACTGGCCGGGCCGGGAACTTGGGACAAAAGTTCTGATCCAGTGGTCACAGCGCTCGTCCCTGTGGGAGGGAGAGATGGGTGAGTGAGACCGGAGTGGACACAGGCTTGGACTCCTTGGGCTGGATGAGGTGGGGGCCAGGGCTGTAGCTGGAGGGGGTGGGACTCTGATGCCCCTGGCCTGGCCCAGCCCAAGACAGTCCATCCCCACCACAGCAGGCGGTCCCTACGCCACCCAGCTGAGATGGGCCTGGGTCTTCCCCTCTAAGCCTACCCCTGTCTGTCACTGCCTGGTCTGCCCTGGGACATCTGACCCTGCTCAGACCCTCCCTCCAGCACCCACTGTCCTTTCCTCTTTAGGGCTGTCTCCCCTCGGTGGCCTTCCCTACACACTGTCCCCCTACCCCCAACCCCAGGCATTTATCCCTGCTCCTATCTACCCTCTGCTGCTTCCCTGTCTGTAACCTCTCCTGGGGGATTCGCCCTCCGAGGTTCCAGTCTGCTCCCTGCCAAGGACTCCTCTAGCTCCTGGGCCAACCCTGACCTGAGTCCCACCCCGTCTCCTGGTATTCCAGAGCTGATCTCCCCAAACCCATCCTTCTTCTGCTTCTTGCTCCACAGATGCTCCAGCCTCAATCCCCCTGGGTGCCGGAGCCAGAGACTCATAGGGGCTGGGCGACCCTTGGCACCCTACCATTTCTCTCTCCACCACCCCCAGAGGGACCCTGCTCAGACCCACTCCTCACCAGATCGCTTCTGTGCTGGTGCCTGAGGCCCCTGGCAGTGTGAGGGCTGCCCCCCTGCCAAGCCACTCAGCTGCTGCTCAGAACAGCTGTACGACGGCTGCTTCCTGAAGGAGTGCTTCTCTCTGACTCAGGGTCACCAGCCCCTGCCGTGGACGCCTCATGCCTCCTTCTGAGGCAGGTGGCTCGTTCAAGGCCCAGTTCCAGAGGCTACCTCCCTGTAAGCCCTTGATGAAGCCCTGGGTGGCGGCGGGGGTGGGGGGGTGGGGGTTCCAGGCTGTCTCTGTCTTGTTTTCTGAATGACTGTTCAGCCCCAGCACCCTCTGTGTGTCTGCTCTGAAGGGACCAATAAATGCTGATCTCATGAAGGAAGAAATGAACAAGTACCTGAATCCGCTGCTGAGCGGAAGGATGAATGACTGTCTCTCGCCTTCGGTCAGCCCTTGACTGTGACTCAGTCTGCCGCTAGACCCTCAAGCAGCCCCTCAGGTCTCCCCCACTTTCCCCAAGGAGGTGGCAGCTCTCACCTGAGCAGGGCGGAGGTGACATTGTAGCTGCGGTCTTCTTTCAGCTCGTAGGTGGTGGCGTACATCTTAAACTGGCCTTGTTTTTCCTTCTTAAATGCATTCCCTGCCAAGCCTACGATGTACCACTTCCCCTGGAACTACAGGGGGCTGTAATAGGCAGAGCCCACGAACGACCCTAGGGCCCCTGCCCTGAACCAGGCCCTGAACCAGGCCCTGAACCAGTAACTAAGCAGCAGAGCCTGGGACTGGGCATTCAGTTCCTGCACTGATGAAGCCAGCGGGAGCCGGAGGCAGCCAGGCCAGGAGGGAGCCCCGAGGATGGCAGGGAGGGGGCGACCCTGGGCAGGGTGGCCAGCTGGCCTCCCTGTGCCTCAGTTTCCTCCTCACGCAGAGGGACTAAAGGTGTCCCCACCACGCATGGACTACAGCAATTATGGGAGAGAGACTGGACCTGGGAAGGTCTGCCCAGGTGATCCCCTTGTCAGCAAGGTCGGGGTCGGTGTGGGACAATGGAGCGTGGCTTCCATCGGGGGAACCAGGGCAGGCTAAGCTGAAGCCTGGGCGTCCTGCCTTTACCTGTCTGCTAGGACCCTTCACCTCTCTTCCCCTCTGCCTGCACTCTTCCCTGGGCACCCCTGCAGCTCTCCCTCCAGGGCCCTTACCTGGTCAGGCTGGAAGTTGGGCTGCAGCGGGACCCTGAACAGAGGTGGGGCTGGGATCAGGTTGGGGGTGGAATCCTGGGCTTGGGTGTGCAGGGCCCCCAGCAGGCTGAGGCCCAGCCACAGGAGACCTAGGGGCATGGCTTCAGGGCTGAGCTGGCTGGCGTTCCCTACAGCAGCTGAGGGGGGAAGTGAGTGCGGAGGCTGCCTGCGCACCCCTATTTATGGTCCACCTGCCTCATAGCCCCTCCCAGGGTGGAGTCATTCATATTTTGCCATATCTGGGAAGGCTGAGGCATTTGCCAGCACTCTTGCTGAAACACCTGGCAAGATTTCTGCCCCTTTCCCCACTGGTCAGGATTGTGCAAGACCAGGGGCACAAGGTGGGGAGCGGACACTGCCCAGAGCTCTGCACGTCTGGCAGGCACAAGGGCTCCCTCCACTCTCTCTGTGCCCCTTCCCTTCATTCTGGTCGGCTCTGTATATGGTCGGTGGTCCCCGATCAGGACAAGCTGTCATCTCTGACTTTCAGGGGCCCCTGCTCAGCCCCAGCCCAGGGTGGGTATGTGTGGTGAGACCCCCTTCCCACATCCGAGGAACACAGACCATTGCTCACCCTGGCAGCCTATGTGCTGTGGCCTGGTTCTCAGAAGGGACAGGGAAGGGTAGGGCAGCTGAGAGTGAACATTTCTGACCAGGAAGGACAGAGAGTGTGGTGTGTGCCCTGAGCTCTCGGAGCCCAGATCCTGGCCCTCCCGGGGGCCGCACACCAGGCCAGAGGCTGAAGGAAGAGCCCCTCCCCTCCTCCATGCCTCGGACCTTAGCCAACCCCTAAAGGACTTGGTCCCTGCTGTGGGCCCAGGGGATGAGACCCCAAGCTGGGCATTAGAGCCCCACGCGTGGACCCTTGGCAAAGCAGAGAGCAGGTGTTGCGGTCCCAGCGCCATGCTTGTGGGGGGCAGCATGGGGCATGTGTCTGTGCCGGGTGAGGGGCGCTGGGGGCTGGGGCCTGAAGGTGGGCTATCCACCCAGCTGCTCTGGACACCAAGTGCTTTGGGGCACAGGGAATGCAGGGACTTGGACTTGTCTTTGAGAGGTCCTTGAGGCCAGCTGCTGTCTCTGGCCACAGCCTTGGAGCCCAGTGCCCTGGGCGTGGGACCCCAGAATTGTCCCTGCCATGGCTGATCCCAGCTTTGTCCTTGGAGGGGTGCAGTTTCCTCACTGGCGGCCTGGCCGTCCTTGGGAGGCAATGGTGGGTCCCAGGCCCTGGGCAATGTCTCCCAGATAGCTTACCACGAGGGCCAAGGCTGTCTGGATGCCTGATCTGTGGCCGAACTGAGGATCCGCTGGCCTCGCATGAGACTGACGGGGACCTCAATGGCTCTGCCTGCCTGCTGCTTGGGAATCAGCTTCCCCAGCCTAGGCTCTGGGGTGCCGAGCCCTGAGGGGAGGGGCTTTGGAGGGGTCCTGAGCTGGTGGATAGGACGCATCCTACTGAGGCAGAGAGGCCCCCACAGAGGCAGAGGGCCCCACAGGGCCCCTGCCCTCTCAGGCCCTGACCTGCCGGCCTTTCCGGGTGATGAAAGCACAGGAAGTAGAGATGAGCAAAGCCTCTTCAGGGATGTTGCCACGGAAGGCCGGGCCCTCTGCAGGCACCCGTGGCCACTCCCACCCCACCCCTTTCATCCGTGCTCGCAGCCCCAGGGCCTCTACCCCTGCTATTCTCTTTGACCTTAAAAGGTACCCTCGAGTCTGTGGTGAGTCCTAGACGTTGGGGAAACTCATGGATGGAGGCTCAAAGAATTTTAAGTAGGAGAGGGACAGTACCCTGGATCACCAAGGAGCCGCTGCAGGGAATATTCTAGATTCTAAAAGTCAGGGTTGGGACTTCCCTGGTGGCACAGTGGTTAAGAATCCGCCTGCCAATGCAGGGGACACGGGTTCGAGCCCTGGTCTGGGAAGATCCCACATGCTGCGGAGCAACTAAGCCTGTGCGCCACAACTACTGAGCCTGCGCTCTAGAGCCTGTGAGCCACAACTACTGAGCCCGCGTGCCACAACTACTGAAGCCCATGCGCCTAGAGCCTGTGCTCCACAACAAGAGAAGCCACCTCAATGAGAAACCCGCGCACGGCAACGAAAAGTAGCCCCTACTCGCCGCAACTAGAGAAAGCCCGTGCACAGCAACGAAGACCCAGTACAGCCAAAAAAAAAAAAAAAAAAGTCAGGATTACTCTGAAAAACAAAAAGGAATGGGTCCTAAGAAAAACGCTAACTGAATGAGATAGAAGGAGGAGTGGCCCGTGCTCTTCCGTGTTTTAAGATTTGCCATTGATGTTGATGAGCAATAAATATGAAAACCTGTTCACATTGAGCGATCTCAAAAAAATAGAAAGTCAGGGTGAGGGAATTCCCTGGCGGCCCAGCGGTTAAGACTTGGCGCTTTCACTGCTGTGGGCCCAGGTTCGATCCCTGGTCCGGGAAGTAAGATCCCGGCAAGCCGCTCAGTGTGGCCAAAAATAAAATTAAATAAAATAGTAAAATAAAAATAAAATAAAATAAAGTCAGGGTGGCCAATGCTCCCCTGGTATGAATTGGGGATGGGTGTTTGGGCCAGGTCTGCAGCATGTGAAAACCAGGGCCAGGTGCAGGAGGGGAGACGGCCCAGTTGCCCAGCTCAGGGCCCCTGTTGGAGTCCTGATGCCTCCGGGTGCTTGCAAATCTCTGTCCACCCCCACACACACACTCCATCAGTCTCCCCGTCTGTAAAGAGAGCTGCAGGCAGATCCTGCAAAGCCATGCAGCTGGTGCACACGTGGGGGGGTCTCTACAGGACGTCACCTCTGAGTTTCTGATCACACCCACGCAGGGCCCATTCTCTCTGTGCTGGCTCCAGGCCTGTCTCAGACCCACTGGCCTTGTCTATCTCTCTGTCCTTATCTCCATGTGGTCTTGGCCTCAGCTGACACACCTGGTGACAGCCATCTCATCACCCCTTCCTCAGCTGGCTGCCTTCTGCCTTCTCTCCTGGCCCAGCCCTGGAGATTGGCCTGGTCCAGGAGCCGAGGGAGGAGTGAAGGGGACGAGGCCTGTCCAGGGATTTGAGTCTCAGCAGTGTGCCGTGTCCCAGCCATACCTCGTGGGGGTCCAAGGATGGTCCTGGCCTTGGCTGGAGCAGAGGTCAGGCCAATCCCAGCCAGCAAGAGGTGGGTTTGGGGCTGTGTGGAGCTGGGCGGCAGGAGGTCAGCCGAGGGTGCTTGCAGCTGTCTGCCTTAGGAAGGGAAAGGGTCCTGCAGGGTGGGCTGGGGATAAAGGTGAAAAGCTCTACCCACCCTCTTCGGAGTCCAGCTGGGCTTCAGGGAAGGGTCAGCTCAACACACACACCCACCTCGCACAAGCTGCAGAACTAGGTACTAGGAGGGTTGGGTGAGGACCGTGGTGTAGACCTCCTGTCTAGACTTGGGCCGACTCCAAGGACAGGACCCTGGAGGCCTCGTTCCTTGCCCAGCCCCCTCCCACTGGGCCTGGGCCCCCGGCCAAGGAAGACACTTGCAGGTTCACACTGCCCAGAGCTGGGAGCAGTTCCTGGACTCCAGGGCTTCAGAAAGTTCTGCACTGCACTCGTGGCGCCATGTGGGGCACCCCAGGTGCTTGTTTGACTCCCCTTGGCCCCTCTCTTTGTTTCCACTGTGGCCCCTGGGCTGGTCTTACAGGCCACCCCTGCCGGCTTTCCCCGCTGTTTCTCTAGGAGCTGCAGACGTCCTGAGTGAGGCCACAACAAGCCACAGGCCGCAACAAGCCACACAGGAGTCTTGGGGCCAGGCCCCTCTTGGGAGAAGCCAGGGCTGGACCTTCCAAGTCCTGCTCTGGGTCTCTTTAGCAACGGCAGGAACTTAAAAACCATCCACACGTGGCTCTCTGTGGCAAGAAGCCAGGAGAACGGTGGCTGCTCTGAATCTGTTCTGGCAGGTGCTCTCCCCCTCCACGGGCCCCAGAGGAGAAGCTCCCCAGGGACTGCAGTGGCCTGACTCCCATGGAAGGACCCAGGCCTCATCCCCGGTCTAATCCAATCAGGAAGGCAGTCAAATGCTCTCTGACAGCTTTTGCATCTCAGGAATCCACTCTAACCCCCTGGACTTGTTTCTGGAAGCTTGGGAGCAGTGTTCAGCCCAGCCTGGGATGTTTGGGGCAAAAGCACCCCTCTCTCCCCTACCTGAAGGGCTGAGCAGGAGGTCCCCGGGGCAGGGGCGACTAGGCTCCTGGGGGCCAGGGCGACACCTGGGAGCAGCCTACAGGCAATGTGCCCCCAGGAGGCCAGCTGTGGCGACAGCAACTCTTGGGGTCCACAGATAGGCCCTCCTTGGCCACTGCGGGTCCAAACACCCAGAAGAACGAAGGACTGTTCAGTGTGAGGTGCCTGCTCCTCCAGAGACTTGGCTTGAGTCTCAGGTTTCCAGAAGCAGCTTTCCAACCCCCATCGCTCAGCTCTCAGCCAGGGCTCACTCGAGGATCTCCTGATTCCCGCCCTTTCCACCTACCAGAAAGCCTACCTGTGGCAAAGCTTAGAAAGGCAGCCGCGGACTTCCCTGGTGGCGCAGTGGTTAAGAATCCGCCTGCCAATGCAGGGCACACGGGTTCGAGCCCTAGTCCGGGAATGTCCCACATGCCGCGGAGCAACTAAGCCCGTGTGCCACAACTACTGAGCCCGCGTGTCGCAACTGCTGCAGCCCGCGTGCCTCGAGCCCGTGCTCCACAACAAGAGAAGCCACCGCAATGAGAAGCCCATGCACCGCAATGAAGAGTAGCCCCTGCTCGCCGCAACTGGAGAAAGCCCACGCACAGCAAAGAAGACCCAACGCAGCCAAAAAATAAATTAATTAATAAATTAATTTTAAAAAAGAATAAAAGAGAAAAAGAAAGGCAGCTGCTTCTGACACCCCCCACAAGACACCCACTGGATTCCTCCCTCTGGGGAAATCCTTAGGGTCTACCGGGCAGCAGCAGCATGAGGTCTGGGGCCAGGCCCTTGTCCTGCTTCTGGTCCTTGGGTGCCTGGCCCATGCATGCATGCCCCTTAGATGGGTGCTCCTGCCTTTCACTCCAGGGCTTGGACTGCCATGCAGGCAAGAGGGCCTGTGATGATTACAAGGGGTCCAGGGGACTGGAGGCCACTGCTCTGAGCAGGGTCTGCAGGGGGCACCAGGCATCCAGCCGGCGGTGGGTGGATGCTGGGCTCCGGGGGAGTTGGGCAGGGGTAGCTGTTTCCATAGGCCTCTGCCTGGTATGTGGCCCTGACACTCAGCAAGACCTGCTCCTTCCTGCTCTGCACCCGTCCTGCCACGACCAAGACTGTGACAGTGGGGACAAGGTCAGGCTCCAAAGGGGCAGTGTGTCCATTTTCATAAGGAGAAGGGGCCGACCTGGGCCAGTGGACAGTGGGGCGAGGGGCCGGGAGCCTGGTGCAGGGAGCAGAGGAGAGTAAAACTCTGAGAACACCAATTGAAGCCTTGGGCCTGGCCACTGCCCCTCTGTAGTCCAATTCTCAGGGGGACAAGGTAGGGGCCGGGGGGAGGTGTGAGTTTCTGGGGACCTTGGGCTGGAGGGAGGACCACCCCCTTCCCTCCTCTCATGACTCTCAGAATCACCTCAGGGGTGCGAACCCTCTACAGAGGTGTGACAGGCAGGCTGAGGACGCAGGGCATAGGTATAGGTGCTCCCTCTGGGCCCAGAGTCCCTCAACCCTCAGATGGGCACTGGCCTCCCCCAGGGTCAGTGCAGCCCGAGTGCTCTCCCTAGGAGCCAACCTGGGTCTGCCAGGATTGAGTGACCCATGGCTCCTTGGTCTCTACCCATACCTCTGGGGCCCCCTGTCCTGGGATACTGCTACGAACTGAATGTTTGTGTCCCCCCAGAATTCATGTTGAAATCCTAACCCACAATGCAATGGTATTAGGAGGGGCGCCTTTGGGAGGTAATTAGGTCATGAGAGTGGAGCCCTCATGAATGGGATTAGTGTCCTTATAAGCGACCCCAGAGAGCTCCTCGCCCCTTCCACCATGTGCAGACCCTGTGAGAAGACGGCTGTCTGTGAACCAGGAAATGGGCAGAAATGGGCCCCCACCAGACACCGAATCTTCTAGTGCCTTAATCTTGGACTTCACAGACTCTAAAACTGTAAGAATTAAATTTCTGTTGTTGGGACTTCCCTGGTGGCGCAGTGGTTAAGAATCCATCTGCCAGTGTGGGGTACACGGGTTCGATCCCTGGTCTGGGAAGATCCCACATGCCATGGAGCAACTAAGTCCGTGCGCCACAACTACTGAGCCTGCGCTCTAGAGCCCGTGAGCCACAGCTACTGACTCCTAAATCCTAAACTTCTAAGCTTGCTCTTTTTGTCCCTAAATTGCCACATTTCCTATCCATTCCTAATCCCCCATCTTCCTAGAAGTGTCATGTTTCTAAGTCTCCTAGATAATCTTCATTCCTGGTCAACCTTTTAAAAAAAAGTTTAGTTTTTTTTAAAGTTTAGCTTTCTGAAAAGAAAACTGATTTCACTTGTTCAGAGCCTTCCTAAAAGACTGGGCTAAGAAAACATCCCAAATATTCTGTCCACTTTCACAGAGTGAAACCATACACTGACAGATTTCCCATCATTTCCCTCTCCTAAAGAGTTACTAAAGGATCTTTTAGGCCTCCTGGACTATTAAAACTATGCTAGGGCCTCTAGTTTGCACAGCTGGCGCGTGGAAGCCTTGCCCTTCTCCCACTGTCTGCTCTTCATCCTCCCTTCCAATGTTCCCCTTCCTACATGGCTGAAGTTTCTCACAGGTTCCCAGTGTACACCAAGTGTTTCCTCCGAGTGTGTGCTGTATCAGGTGGGAGAGGGGGGAGAGGCCCGTCCAGAGGGCCTTGCCGGTATTCCAGGGCCGCAGGGTCCCTCCCTTCCGTGATCAGAGCCCTGCCCTTTTTACCTCCTAATTATCCCCACTAGGAGCAGGGAGCTGCTTCCTCCAGCTCCTGCCCAGTGAGGCTATTTTGGAGAATCGATGTGGAAGGTGGAGGGCTGACTTCTGGTCTTGGAGCTTGTGGACTGGAGTCAGACTACTGCCAAGAGAAGTCAAAAGGCGAGGGATGGTCAAGATTGGCCCCTGCTGGCGAGGAGAGAAAGGGAGGCTATCGGGAAGATAGGGCTGTTGCTCTGAAGGGTAGGCACGGAGGGGTGCCCAGTCTTCCTGTGGCCTGAGTGGACCTTGGGGAGTACACCTTGGGGAGGACTCATGTGAAAAGCAATCCTGGTGAACAGCAGTCTAGAAACTCTGAAGGGCCCTCCCTCCACCAGACAACCAGATCTAGCATGAAATAGACTCTTAACGCCCTGCTGGGCTCACAATAAACAAGGGACACGCATGGCTTTGAGGGTGTGTTTTAGAATAACTAGAAAGCCTGCAGAGTCATGAGCAAGGCGTCCAAAATAAAAATGTATAAAATAAACCACAGAATAACTTCAAAGAAAACAGAAGGAAGGAGAAAATGAAGTTAAGAGAAGAAATTAATGAATTAGAAAGACACAATAGGAATATCAAAGCCAAAAGTTGACTCTTGGAAAAGACTTATAATTTAGATAGAAATTTAGAAAAATTTCTCAAAACAGAAAGATATAAGGCACAAATAAACAGAAGTAAAAGAAGGATATAACTATAGATTCTATAGACATTAAATGGATAGGTAAATGTTACGGGTAATGAAATGGGAAATTTCCCAGTAAATTGTAATTTACCCAAAGGGATTCAATCTGAGCTGCCCTATAGCCACGACAGAAATCGAATCAACCATTAACAAACCTTCCCACAAATACCAGACGAGCAACATAAACTAAGCATGTTCAAAGTAGGCAATCTGACAAGTTTTTAAAAATAAACATTTAATTTTAAAATAGTTTTAGTTACAGAAAAACTGTGAAAAGAGCTCCCATATACCCTGCACTCAGTTTCCTGTATTATTAACATCTTATATTAGTTTGATACATTTGTTACAATTAACAACCCATCAATGATACTTTATTAACCAAAGTCCATGCTTTATTCAGACTTCCTTGGTTTGTACATAAGGCCCCTTTTCCTGTTCCAAGATCCCACATTACATTTAGTTGTCATGTCTCTCTTTTTTTTTTTAACATCTTTGTTGGAGTATAACTGTTTTACAATGGTGTGTTAGTTTCTGCTTCACAACAAAGTGAATCAGCTATACATATACATACATTGTCATGTCTCTTTAGGTTTCTTTCGGCTTTGACAGTTTCTCGGATTTTCCTTGGTTCTGATGACCTTGACAGTCTGGAGAAGCGCTGCTCAGGTATTGTGCAGAACGTCCCTCTCGGGATTTGTCGGGTGTTTTCCTCATGGTTAGACTGGGCTTATAGGTTTTGGAGGAGAAAGAGTGCAGAGGTCAAGTGCCATTTTTGCATCACATCCTATCGAGGGCACATACTGTCAACATGACTGATCAATGTTGATGTTGACCTTGGTCACCTGGCTGGGGGGTGACTGTCAGGTTTCTCCATTGCAGTTACCCTTCTTCCCCCTTCCCACACTGTCCTCTTGGGAAGAAAGTCACTCTGTACAGCCCACACCTAAGGAGGGTGGAGTTTTGCTCCACCTCCTTGAGGGCAGGATGTCTACACAAATTATTTGGAATTCTTCTCTACGAGAGATTTGTATCTTCTCCCCCCTTTACTTATTAATTCAATCATTTATTTATATCAGAATGGGCTCATGGATATTTATTGTATATGTTGGGTTATAATCCAATACTACTTTATTTTGTTGATCAAATTGTTCCAACTTTGGCCATTGGAGCTCCGAAGTCCTTTGTTTTATATATATACATTTACTTATTTTTAATTTATTTTATTTTTGGCTACATTGGGTCTTTGTTGCTGTGCACAGGCTTTCTCTAGTTGCAGTGAGTGGGGGGCTACTCTTCTTTGCAGTGCATGGGCTTCTCATGGCGGTGGCTTCTCTTGTCGCAGAGAACGGGCTCTAGGTGCGCGGGCTTCAGTAGTTGTGGCTCGCAGGCTACAGTAGTTGTGGCTCGCGGGCTCTAGAGCGCAGGCTCAGTAGTTGTGGCGCACGGGCTTAGTTGCTCAGCGGCATGTGGGATCTTCCCGGACCAGGGCTCGAACCTGTGCATTGGCAGGCGGATTCTTAATCACTATGCCACCAGGGAAGCCCTCTGAAGTCCTTTTGACATACCGCTTTCATTGTAGTTTTCGCGCAATTTGTTATGACATATATAAATACCCATGGAACCACCACCACAATCAAGACAGTGAACATACTCATCACCCCAAAACCCCTCATGCCCCTTCCCTCCTGCTCCTCGTCATCACACACCCCCTACCCCACTCCCAGGCAACCCCCAGGCTGCTTTCTCACCATAAATTAGTTTGCATTTTCTAGTTGTATATAAGTGGAACCAAATAGTACATATGCTTTATTGCCTGGCCTCTTTCATTCAGCACAATTATTTTGAGATTCATCTCTTCAGTAGGTTTTGGGTGAGATGAAGGGGCAGTGGGACATTTGGGTAGAACCCACTGGGGTGTTAGAGGGGTGAGTGCTGGGGTCAGGAGGAGTGGCAGAGCAGGGGCTGGGCAGTCATGGAGGGTGAAGCGGTTGGCAGGACTCTTGGGTTCTCCCTTGACGACGGAGGCAGGAGCAGAAAAGGTGAAAATGGTTAGGTGGGAAAGATAGTCAATTGGGTGATTATGCCAGGATGAGGGTGGGGTGCCTGTGGGACATCCCAGCTGACCCAGAGGCAATTGTAAACCCAGGATAGGGTTGACCTGAAACCATTGGCTGGGCATTCACGACACAGATGGTAACAGAAACCAGGGTAGGGAAGAGGTGGCTGAGGCCACATGTATGGGGCCTAGTGGGTCCAAGAATGAACCCCGAAGAACCCAGTTCTTAAGAGGCAGGGCTGGGGCTTCCCTGGTGGCGCAGTGGTTAAGAATCTGCCTGCCAATGCAGGGGACACGGGTTCGAGCCCTGGTCCGGGAAGATCCCACATGCTGCGGAGCAACTAAGCCTATGTGCCACAACTACTGAGCCTGTGGTCTAGAGCCTGCGAGCCACAACTACTGAAGCCCGCGAGCCACAACTACTGAAGCCTGCGCACCTAGAGCCCATGATCTGCAACAAGAGAAGCCACTGCAATGAGTAGCCTGTGCACCACAAGGAAGAGTAACCCCTGCTTGCCACAACTAGAGAAAACCCACATGCAGCAAAAATAAATAAATAAATACATTTATTAAAAAAAAAAAAGAGGCAGGGCCGCATAAGAGAGGGTGAAGGAAAACAAGGAGGGTGAGGTCACGGACTCAGAGGGACATGTGCCCAAGAGACTGGCTAGTAGGGTCACATACCAATGGGAGGTCACAGAAGCTACAGCCTAGAATGGGGCTCCTGGGCTGTGCCAATCTGGGCTATGCCTGGACAGAGGCTCTGTCCTCTCTCCCGTGTGAGAACCCTGGGTCTTGGCCACCTGTCCCCAGATGTCCCATAGCAACAGGGAACAGCACAGCTACCCCTAGGGTTTGCTCAGACTTGGGCCTAGGGATCCATCCAGCTCAGCCACAGACAGAAGGTTCCTGCCTGGAAAGAACTAAAGAAGAGGCCGTATAGGGACCCAGGGCAGTGAGCATCGGCTGGCAGGTCAAGACACGTGGGCCTGCCCTTACGTCCTGCCCAATCTTGGCCAGGAAGACAAAGTGAGAATTTGCCAAGTATTTTGGTGGAGGATTGGGTTATTGGGTTTCCTTTCTGTATTTGGCAAAGATGGAGCAAGCTGCCAGGTAGGCAAAAAATAGGGGTCTCTAAAACACCCCAGCCTCACTAGTCTCCAGACTCTCCCCATTCATTTCCCCATTTAATTCTGACAGATCTCATTGCAGGAAACACTAACCATTATTGTTATTTTACAGATGGGGAAACTGAGGCTGCAGAAGGGGAGAAGGGAGCTAATGGTTCTCTCTCCTTCCCCCCTACCCCCACCCCCTGCAGTGCTGTGTAGGCAACAGGACGCTTTGTAAGCAAGTCACATTCGCCAGGGCTCCAGGCCACACCAGCAAAGGTGCCTGGGGTTGCTGACTCAGCAGGGCGGCACGCCCACCCAGATAGCCCCTCCTGCCAAGCCAAGAAGGTCCACTCCCGGCCCCGGCCCCTTAGGAGTCTCCGTCTCCACATGGGCTGAAAGAAGTGTCTGGAGCAAATCCCAGTCCCAAAGGGCGAGTGACCTGAAGCGGCCTCAGTTTCCCCATCTGTAAAACGGGGCCTGTCGCCCACAGTTCTCGAAGGCTGCGGTTTCCAGGGACCCGCTCGCAGGTGCTCTTCCCAAACCCCCGGAGGGCGCTTGCTGCTCCGGAACCACCCTGGGGCGGGGGGATGGGAGGGCTCTGCGGTTCCTTCCCGGTCCCTATCCCGGCCCCGATTCCCCTTCCCAGGAGGGCACCCCAGAGAAAGCAAAGTCGTTTCAGCAGCCCCCCTGGGTCACCTGCTTCCTCGAAGCCGTCGTCCTCGCCTTCCGCGCCCGCCTCCACCGGCATGCCCAGGTCCCCGTTGGGGCCCGACATTGTGGGCTCGGGCGCCGCAAGGGCAGCGCGAAGACGGGACACAGCGATTGTAGCACAGAAAGCCGGCACAGGGAGGAAGGTGGAGGTGATGGGTGGAACTCGGGACCAGCTGGGCTGAATGCCACAACTGAACGCGCCCGGGCCCCGCCCCCACCCTCTGTGAGACTCCGCCCCACGTCCCGCCCCACTCAGAGCCTGGTCCCTGTTGCAGCCCAGCTCTTGCGACTCACCCCGGGAGCGAAGCTTTGTGCCCGCCTGGCCTTCAGACTCCGCATCGCCCCGCCCACAATCTGTCCAGCCTTCAGATCCCCATCCACTCCTCGAGCCCCACCCATCTCCCGGCCGCCGGGAGGGGCCATCCCGGGGCTGCCCGCCGAGAAGCCTAGGTAGTTGAGCCTCGGGCCCTCAGTTTGGGCCAAGGAGCCCGACAGAGGGGCGGGAGGGCTTGGAATCCCCACTCCGCCCTATCCTGCCGCTGGACACCTGCGGGTCGGCGACTCGGCGCCTTCGGGTGGGCGAAATAAATACGAGACACGTGGTTTCTAAGGCCCCCTGTGTGTATGGAAAATTTTATGGTTCGGGCCACAAAAGAAACGGTGCAGCGGTGCGGGAGGGCAGAAAAAGCCCGATTCGAGGATTCCCACCTATTGTGGGTCGGGCTGGGCGGTTTCTGCGACTCTCCTGGACCCGACGCCGTGACGCTTTCCCTGATAGTCTGAAGGGTTCACTCTCTTTCGATTGGGTGCGTATTACGGATGACGCTGACGGCCACATGGCGAGCTACGTGGCCGAGTTCCTGCGTTCGTCTCCGGGTCACCACCGAGACCAGTTACATCTACACTTTAGAAGCCGGGGCATTTAGCAGACATCCCTAGGTGTGTTTCTTCGGCTCTGACGGATGTGTGGAACTGGGCTCCGAGGACTCACGCCCAGTCCCACGAGAGCTGGCCCTCCCCACTCGGCATCACTGTCACTCCGGCAACCTGCAGGGCGCCGGAGACCTGCTCCTTTAAGAGGAGCCTGAGCCCGGGCCATCTTTGTTTCTCGCGCCCTCCCGCTGCGCCGGCGGAGCAAACATGGCCCACGCTGTGCGGGCGCTGTGGCCCGGCGGGCTCGCTCTGACCTGGAGGCTGGGCGGTCGTCCCGCGCTGGGACTTCCCGCGCAGAGCCGGGCCGGCTTAACCGGGGCGGCGGGAGGCCCGGGCCCCGCCGCCACCACCCGCAAGGGGGGCGCACGGCTCCTGGGGGCGGCGGCGCTGGCCCTGGGAGGAGCCCTGGGGCTGTACCACACTGCACGGTGGCACCTGCGCGCCCAGAACCTCCGTGCCGACCTCTCAGCCGCGCAGGTAAGCCCGGGTCGGACCAAGCCTTGGGTAGGGGCGTTCGGGTCAGCGCCGAACTTCGGGACTTCTGGGAACCGGCGGTGTCAGGAATCGCCTCCTCCGTCCGCTCTTAACCTTGGACCAGTGACTTGGTTTTAAGCCCTCGAGCCCTCAGCGTCCTCATCTGTGAAATGGGGCGCTACTGATGCCTGCTGACTAGAATTCTCGTTGTTTCAAAGTCGTTTTTCTAACGTGTTTTAAGACTTTTTGATGGAAAGATTTGGAGATCACTGAAAAGGGAAAGCCTCTTGTACAGTGGATGGCTTTACAAACATTTTATCGTGTCCCTGCCACTGTCTCCAAATCCCGAGGTTGTGTATTTATTAGTACTGTTATTAGTATTTTTACGGAACTGATGACCCTTAGACTCCAGGCCCTGAGACACGGAGGAACAAGGGTATGTCCCCCAAGCCGGGTGGTGGCCCAGCTGCCCTTGCGATGCTTTGTACACAGCACCAGCACCCCCCCCACACACACACCCCCACAGGCGCCCCTTTCCTGAACCCATGGGAACAGGAACGGTAGATGGGGAGTGGAATTCCGTGTCTGCCTGCCCGCCCACCTCCATGGCCCAGCCTCAGTCTCTCATCTCTGAACAATGGGGGAGCGGTACTGCAGCTGTGGCTTTCAAACATGAATATGCTGCGAGCTCTCGTGAGGCTCTCCTGCTCTATGCAGGCCAGTGGCCCAGATATAACGCTCCCCTTTTGTAGATTTGAGGTAGACCCCGCTCGGAAACGCTGGGCTCTGCCTCCACACCCCTTGAAGGGGTCGGGGTGGGCACTCCCAAGTTGAAACAGTTGCATCTGGGGGGGCACACCTGGCGGTGTCTGAAGTTCCCTTGGGACAGGAAGGAGAGGGGAGATGTCTGTCTAGCGTTGGACAGAGATGAGAAGATTCCTCCTACACAGAACAGACTTTTTACCTGGGGAGCCCACTGGATGGGCGCTTGGCTGTCCACTGCAGGAGCCTGCTGCCCACCTCCCTTCACCTCCCTTTCTCCCTGTCACCCATCCCGCATTTCTCCTGAAGTTCTCAGGTCATCCTAGAAAACTCTCCTGGGAAACTTTTGCTTGGGGGTGGGGCCTGGACCTGGGGGCGGGGCCTGGGCACCGGGCCTCAGAAGCGCCCTCCTCTGCTCCTCATCCAGCTCTCCCTGTCCAGCCGCCTGCAGCTGACTCTGTACCAGTACAAAACGTGTCCCTTCTGCAGCAAGGTCCGCGCCTTCCTCGACTTCCACGCCCTGCCCTACCAGGTGGTGGAGGTGAACCCTGTGCGCAGGGCCGAGATCAAGTTCTCCTCCTACAGGAAGGTGCCCATCCTGTTGGCCCAGGAAGGAGACAGCTTGGTGAGCCTTGGGGAGCTCCCTCCCTGCCCCGTTGTCCAGGCTTGTCCTGAGCTGGGCCCTGCCCTGCAGCCCTGGAAGGAACTTGGGCTCTCCGGGCCTCAGCTGGGGCTTATGAACCCGTGAGTCTAAGGGAGACAGAGGACCACAGAGCTTAACAACGTGGCTTCTGAGGTCAGGGTGGACTGGGTTCAAGGTGGAGCTCTGTCACTCACTGGCTGTGTGACTTGGGGCTAGTCACTTAGCCCCTCTGGGTTTGCTTCGTTAATCAACGGAGAACCATACTCTCCAGGGTGTAGGGCTTGGCTCCTAGTACGTAGCTTCTGAGTCTTCCCGGCCCCTCAGTGCCCAGGAGGCCAAGCAGGTGAGTGGGCGGGGCTCAGATCCTGGGTCCTCCCCACATTCTCCTCCCCATTAGCCACATTTGGGTCTCCCTGACTCGGGACAGGCTTCCCTGAGGGCGGGGAGTGGGTCCTGGGGGAAGGGAAAGCTCAGTGGGCATCGATTTTAGGGGTGAACCTCCAGGGACAGACAAACAATGCCCAGGTTCCACCCGACCAGCTTCTGCAGAGTGCTTGGGTGTCAGGATTAAGAGCCCCTGGTGATCCTGCCAGTGGCCAGTCAGCCAGTACCCCCCGCCCCCCACAGTCTTGATCTAAACCATCCTCTTCTCCAGCAACAACTGAACGACTCCTCTGTCATCATCAGTGCCCTCAAGACCTACCTGGTGTCGGGGTAAGGAGCCCCTGAGGCCCAGGCTGGTGCTGCATCTCATCCTGTCTCCTATCTCAGGGAGGCCTCCCCTAGGTTCCTGCATGGGAGTGGGGTGGAGCTGCTGCTTAGATTTCCAGGATGGGCCACGGGCATCACTCTGAGACTCCCCCTTCTTCTGTGCATCTCCCTCT